>NW_026542602.1:89508497-90167476 GCF_028750875.1 Macrosteles quadrilineatus | reverse complement strand
AGTCAATAATTTTTTCTGTCTATCTGTTAAGTTTTAAAGCATGTATTTTTAGTTTCTTTGGTTACCTAACCTGTTTTGGAAAACAAAAATATTAGTAAACAACAAGTGAGAGTTTCAGTGTTATGTTTTGAGTCAAAACGCCATTACTGTTGTATACAATCGAGTGAAATAAACCGGTAAATATATTAAGAACGGCTGGGTCAAGTTAATTAATTTGTTCTTTGGACTTGGAACACTCACAATTTTTAACTAAAGTTAAAAAGCTATTGAGTATTGACTTTTCCGAAGAACCGGCAACTTTCCAACAAGTAGAGGAGTAAATTGACCACTCAGCTACCCAGCACATTAAATTAATGCTGAGTAGATTGATTAGTCCATTAAATAGAATATTATCTAAATAATAATTTAAGAACGGTTTGACTTACGAAGTTCTCAATTGAGTTGTGATTGCGGGAGAACGGATAGAAGGCCCCAAGTTGGCTCCATGCTTTACACAGAGCCACAGTAGTGTTCTGGTTGAATCCACAAATGTCAGCCCCGGACATGGGAATGCCAAACAGACTGAAGCTCAGGATGTCTGCAATTGGTCACAGAATCTGTTATTTGAGCCAGGGTAGGTATTGGAATATTCCAATCATTAGTATTTTGAACTACACTACGTTTCAGGTAACTCTTTCCGTTTTCAAATGACCCTATATCCAAATAATAAATTTTTTAACTTGTTTAATCCACCTAAACGAACTGTTTTCGTTTTCTATATATTAATAATACAAAATAATGTACAATACAAAATTAGTGATGGTAAAAAATTAAAACTAAACACAACTATACTTATCTATCTGAAACCTTAAAGCTAGCCTGCAAAAAACCATAACACATTTGCGGACACAACCATAATTGTAGCTTAATTTGGTAAGGTAGCTTTGGTCTTTTGGTTAGTGATGATAAAAAAGCTTCCCTGATTTAAATATTGGAAATTTTCTTCATCAAATATGAAAAGGCAAATAAAGGTGTGTTGAGATAAGCTTAGTTCTTGGTCAAAACCGCTAAATTAGCACCCCAACCCAGTTATTATTTCTAAGTTTATGCTCATTTTGTAAAGGTTTACAACATTAGTGTAAAGTAAAGGCATCCCATTTACCAAACTTAACCCTAGATTTTTTTCTGATCAACATTTTAAAAAACTACTATTAGTCTAGTGTAAGTTTATGTGGTGGTATTCCTACTAAAGGTGCGATTGACTTTACATATTTTTATCAAAAAAGGTCATAATCAACGCCTGATTACTAACTGTTTTGCGATGGTTAGGGTTCCATCATCCAGTTATCAAAACCAATCAGGAAATGATTTTTCATCAGCATCTTCTACATGCATATTTTTGGTTAGTTTTAGTTTTAAGAAACGAAAACTACCTCTAGGTTTTACTGTTATATATGGATGCTCCCTTTACTGCCGTGCATGCTAGGCTATATTATTTTAACCTTTTTGGCTTGGAGCAACAGGTAGTACCTGGTTAAAATCTCCTCCAAACAATGTAGTTTTTCCGCCCTTTTCATAGTATTTACCTAATGAACAAATACCTGTACAAACCCATTTCATCTTTATTCCCAAGTTGTTTTCTAAAAGTGGCCATTGAGGTTATTCCACTTTATACAAAATACTGATTAGCCTAAACACAATAAATCTCAAATATAAAAGTTAGTAAATTTTCAAAAAAGGTGTAGAATAAATCTTTAACATATGTTTTAAAATCAAAACAAAGCATATGTTTTCCATTTATTCTTGAATCGTTTATTACTTAGTCGATGTGCTTATTTCATGTTAAACATTCCTTCAACACAACAACAACTTTCAAATTAAAAGAAAAAAACATTATTCATTATTTTTTTGAGCTCCAACCTAAAGGTGAGTAAGCGTAGCAAACAAACTTTAACCAGGACGTGATTGAGCCATATGCGAACGAGCTCATCTTGAAAATGAACGAGCATTGACATAAAACCACATTTGGACAGGACGACGTCTGTCTGGATAGCTAGTATAATATACAACTAGAGAGCCTATGTGTTAATACCTGGTATAGAGTGAGCCATATCATCCCAAGTAGAACTGATGTCTCCTGTCCATACTCCTGTAAAATGACCCTGGCTAGGGTACGATGCCCGAGATATGACAAATGCTCTCTTCTTCCTTACTGTTTTCAAAGCCCTACAACATAAATGTAAGTTTGAAAACCAGCAATAGTATGAAAGTAAAAACTTTAAAACTAGTGATGGGCCGATTCCAAAATTTCTCGATTCCGATTCCGATTCCGATTCTTAAATTTAAGATTCGAATCTCGATTCCGGACTCGATTCCGATTCCAAATTCAATTATGTTTTATGAATGTGTTTAAAATTGTGAAATCAGTACAAGCTTACCAAGCATGTTATCTATATGTAGAATTTAGAATGTCACACATTCAATACACATTTACAAGGTTATTGTAAAATACTAGCCATAGAATATTATAAAATAACTTTTATATGTACTATAAAAAATCATTCATTATCATTATAAAAAATCAGCCCCTATCCAATTCTTGATTTTTAATTTATATACAAACTAACCTAACCTTATATAAACTTCTAGGAGTAGGCCTAGTTGAAACAAAAACATAATTAATTATACAGCTTAAGCAATAGATCAATAATATTAATATTTGGTATCTGATCTACATTTAAGTCACACGATTCACAACAAAAGTAAGTAGAAAAAGTCAAAAAGGAAAAAAAAACAGTGTTAGGTACATACATATTTGTTGGTTTATTATTAGTATTACAAAACAAAACACAATCAGTATATTACACTAAAACTGAATCAACACTTGTGTATGATATAAATAAGGAAAATCAAATCATTAAAATGGAGAAAAGATTAATAAATCTTTACAGTCCACCTAACTTACCTAATTTTAACATGAATCTTTACAGGTATACAAATCAAATCAATATTGGAAAGAAGTCTAGTTTCTTAATAAAATCAAATTCCTATATTTATTTTTGCACTCTCAATTCATTAGGTACCGTTGTTTGTACACCCTCCTAAAGTTCACGTCCGAAACCATTGTCGATTGTCCATTTGAAAAAAAAAAAAAAATATGAACATTATAAGCAAAATCAAAATGTATATCCAAGCATAACCTACAAAAAAGAGTCTTGAAAGATTTAAGATTGAAACTCAGTACTCAATACGATTTGTTGATGCCGTCCGTACTGGAGCATTTAAGTATTTTTCACTTTATCAGTGTTGCCACTGTTGGCAGACAATAACGGAACCTGCAAAACTACTCTGCCTATCGGCCATTAAAATACCGGGTGAGGTTCATAATGTCCAAATTTCACAAACTCCAACGTCTAAAATATTAAATAAACAGTGTGTTTCATAACCTCCAAACTTCATAAACTCCAAAACTATAACTTTCAAATAAGCACAGTTTCACAATGTCCAAATTTCACAAACTCCAACTTTTAAATATCAAATAAACAGAGCGGTTCATAACCTCCAAGTTTCACAAGCTCCAACGGTACAGTCTCTGCCATAAGTCAATAGAATTGGCGGGATACCGAGGCGGACGGGCCGAATGAACCTCTCTGTTTTACACAAACATACATTCACTCAACCTGCTCTGCTACACTTATTTGTTAACATACAAATTTCAAATTGATATATTATTTTTCTGGAAAAACCAGTGCTCATTACTATGTAGCTAGTTTTTACCTTAACATAATTTTTGTAATTTATTTAGGCAAATTAAAACAGATGATTGTTTTTTAACACCATAAAAAACATGAAAAATGTAGTAAGCGAGGAACTTTTTTATTTTTTGGTCAGGAAAAAAATTCCTGCGGCAAAGTTTTAGATCAAAGTATGAATTTTTATTTTTTATTTGAAGCTTTTTTTTATACGGAGCCTGCTTGTATCATTTTTAAGCGATTAAGAATAGGCATAAAATCGCTTGGCGCGGCATTGGCGCTAGGAGTTTGGCCGGCTCAGCATCAGTTTACGGGATATAGAAACTGAGTTTCTAGCATTTAATTATCATTATATTACATCAAATATGTCATTACATTACGAAGAATGGTAACTTAATTTACAGGCGTATGTTTGTGCATTTTAATGAATGCTTACCGGTAGTCTATATTTTACAAAATTCTTTGATATAAATGCTTCCCCGATTGTAATTTCGGAAATTGTCTTCGTGAAATATGAAAAGGCATATAAAGATATGGAGATAATTTAAGTTCTTGGTAAAACCCACTGAATTAGCTACCTGGCCCAGTTATTATTTCTACTTTTATTCTCCTTTCGTTAAGGTAAACTAAATTAGTGTAAATGCATCCCTTTGACTAAACTTTACCCTAGATTTGGTTCTGGTCAAAATAATATAAACAAAAATAGAAACTACTCTTATTCTAAGTTTATGTGGTGGAATTCCTGCTAAAAGTGCGATTGACTTTACATTCTATCGAAATAGGCCTATTTAAAACGTTCAGCGGGTTCATAGTTGAGACCATGGTTGAGACCACATTACAATACCTATTTATTTGCTTCTTCATCCTCTTTAGCCATTTAGTTGTTAGATAGTATTACATGTTATATTCAATGGATATATTATGATTTTATTTTAAAACATTTAACGAGTTTATATTCATCTATATTTGAAAAAGCTAATGAACGACTCACGTCTAACATTTTTGCCACTGCAGTGCATGGTTAGGGTTTGATTACCCTTTTTTGTCGAAACCAATCACGAAATTACGTTTCTCCAGCATTGACAAGCTGACAAGCATATAAAGAAAAGGAAACTACCTCAAAATATTACTGTTATAGGTTTTCCCTGTACTTTATTCATACTATGCATGCTAGTCTATATGATTTTAACCCCTTTTCCTTTGAGAAACAGGATGTACCTAGTTAAAACCTTCTCCAAACAAAATTAATAAATCCCGCTCACTGGAACCTGTCATAGTAATTGCTTTAGTGAAAAAATATATTGTCTCTACGAACTTTTTTAGTTTAATTCTCAGGTTGGTTCCAGAGTAGCCGTTGAGGTCGTTCCACTTTAAACAAAATATTGATTAAACACTAAAGTAAGCGTCAAATGTTTACAGAAACGTTTAGAATATATCATCTCATTATAATGTTTTTGAAATAAAAACAAAGCAGGAGTTTTCCATTTAATATTGAATCCATAATTAATTAGTGAAATTAGTGATTTGTGTTAAAATTTTATTTGGCGTTTTCTGGTATCTTGGTTTTGTTGTTAAAGTTAGTGATGGTAAAAGGCCTAATTAAGTTCGCAGTTTACATGCCGATTTTGCAGTTTTTTTTTAAGTCAGTAAAAGATAAATTAATTTTTATTTTGTCCTTAGGTAATTAAACATACGGCACGCGTACGATATAGTTTCTTTCTACACGTTGCAAAATGCTGAATTGCCCTACCTGTTTAGTGTTTAAGCAATCTACAGAAACATTGTTTGTAAAAAATTAAAAAATACAGGCTATTTTATGCATTAAACTATTGGCTACAACTTAGCCACAGGCAGAACCTCTCTGACCAAAACAAAAAATAGGCCTATATATTTTTTTGCAAAGTATGGTGTTTCCTCTTGACGATAGCTTCCCTCTTGACTGCAACGCCAGCAAGGCCGTGGTGCGAAGTTTTTGCTGGACTGTACTTTTTCTTATCCAACCTATTACCTTATCCAACCCCTAATCAATTCGAGCTAAGTGCTGCATACATTTTAATTTATATTCACTGAAAAATTGAGATTCAGACTAGTTAAAGTTAAACTGTGTAATGAAATGTAAGTGATAATTTAAGGTAATATATTATAAATAATATTACAGAAACCCTTACAGTTAATAAAACACTATTCTACAAATTCTCTCCAGAAAGTAAATCTCATGAATAATTAACCACTACGGAAATCTATATATATATAATACGCTAAGCCGATTTTTGTAAACAGACCTCCTCCCTCATTTTTGGACCGATTTCGATGATTAAAGTGTCAAAAGAATGGCCCTGATCTGTAGTACACCAAAACTGTTACTGTTAACACGCATAGATTTTTTACTAAACTCTGTACTACATTAACATTTCACTTCATGACGGTTACCCCTATTGTAATAAAAATACTAAACGGCCCAATCCACTGTCACCTTTCGTATGTTGTATAATACCGATAATACATGTAATACATGGGATGGATTGGGCCGTTTAGTATTTTTATTACAATAGGGGTAACCGTCATGAAGTGAAATGTTAATGTAGTACAGAGTTTAGTAAAAAATCTATGCGTGTTAACAGTAACAGTTTTGGTGAAAACGACTCTTTGACATATAAAAAACTAACAGTAAACCGTATATCGATCCTTATTTAGTCCACGCAAAAACTACACGGATTAAGGATCACCCTACTAAAACAAAGGTTCTACTTACAATTTTATCATTTGTAATCGTTAGTGGTTATTGAAGAATATATTTCCCTCGGAAAAACATAATATGTTACACCGAGTAGTAACTATGTTACATATACTTTTTATACATCGAGTTAAAAGTCGTCCAAAACCCGAAAGGTAAATCACAGAATAAATATAAATTCACAGTAGGCCTATAAATATCTTGACGTAATAATTAGTGTTACGTAACCATTAAAAATGTTAGCAGATCATCCATTTAGTACATGTATACATATTGTCATTTCTTGTGTAATTTAAAACAGATTCTTTCAGCATGCATTACTATACTATACCAGCAGCATTCATTCTTCTTTTTCAGCAATGCGTTCACCTACGATGAAACTTAGCAGCATTTAATTATTGCAATGGTTCTACGCATCATCGACTGTTTTTAATTATCCTAAAATCGATGCACGGCTCGAGTAAATACGGAGTGAGGAACTGCTACCAGTGCTACCCGGCCTCGAACGCCGGAAGTGGCGCGGAGGGGGGACGGTCGGTAGTGATATCACTGAATCTAAATCAATTCGATTTTAAGGAGTTTATTAACAATCTGTTTTCAATTAGCCAATTTGATATCTTGTCTAAACCTTTTCTTATTTTTAGTTTCAGCGACCTTTTATTGAAAGCTGAGCACACAAGAGCTGTGTCATCATCATAGGCAAATATTTTTGAACATAAATCAAGCTCCAGCAAGTCGTTTATATATATAAAAAAATAATGGGGTCCAAAACCACTCCTTGAGGGTTGTCAAATTGCAAATCAAGCACTTCACTCAAAACATTATAATCAATCACGAGAAAATTTACAAAATGAATTTAATTTATTGTACCGTAAACACCCTTGTTTGTATAATTGTTCTTGCAGTTGTATTGAAGTAGTAGAATATGTTAAATATCTAGGATTGTTTGTTGATCATCATTTAAAGTGGGAGCAGCATGTAAAACAACTTTCAATTAAATTAAGGAAAATAAATTATGCTTTATATCACTTAAGAGACAACATTAGGAGTGAGCATTTAAAAAAGGTATACATCTCCTGGTTTGAAAGTGTGATGAGATATGGAATAGTACATTATGGGGGTACTTATCCTACCATATTACAACCTGTCATCACGAACCAAAGACATGCACAGAGGGCTGTTTTTGGATTTAAAAAATATGATAGAGTAAGTCATCTTTTTGAACATGAAGAGCTTTTAACCTTCAATCAATTGCTTGTATACTGTTTGATTATGTTTGTTTTTTAATATCCGTACATGTTTAAAATGAAACCTGTCAATAGAATATCTCGATCAGCACAATATTACTTGTTAGCAGAAAGCTTTTTTAAAAAGGAAACTAGTAGGCATCAGTTTTGTTGTCTTGGTCCAAAATTGTTTAATGCGTTTGTAAAAATGTTCGGTAATGAAGTTTATAATGATAAAAGGTCTGTGATAAAGTCAAAAGCTTTGTTTTTTTCTATCAATCATAATATAGCATAACTAATCTGTAACTTATTTTTAGCTTTGTTTTAGATAAATAACTATTTATATTTGCATGTTGAATTTATCGTCTTTCTAAAAACCGTGTTCTTATTAAATTATTCTAATTTGTCTAAGTGTTATTTATATGATTAAAACTGTTGCAATAGGAAATGTCTACTCACTGTTCTGTTAAAGTGACAAAGAAGGAAAAATGAGTTTTTTTCTGCCACAAACAAGAAAATGAAATGTATTAATAAAAATATGTTTTTCATCCCGCGCGTGCTTTGCATGTCACAAGGGATTATGTATTTAATAAAAAAATTGCATTAATTAAAATTGTTTGAATTGAATTGAATATATACATATATAAAAATTTTAACGAATGGTGTTTTTGGCCACTGGGGACATCAAAATGAAAGAGTAAATCCATCCCGGGTCTAGGTCTTACCATGCCACCTACGGTAATAGCTTATTTCCCTATAAGGAAATTCGCTAAAAATGACATCAAAAATGATTGAAGCAATAATTATCAGCGGTAAGTTTAAAGGAGAAATAGTCATAATCCAAAGAATAATGATGATTTCATCCGAATTACCCTCTGAATTTAAGAAACTAAAATTTCCTTTTTGTCTTGCTTTCGCAATAACCATTTTAAGACACCAGGGCAATCCCTGACTGTCGTCGGTTTAAATTTAGAAAATGCATGCTTCACACGGACAGCTGTACACATATATATACAAATATAACGATTGTAACGAATTGTGTTTTTGGCCTCTGGGGACATCAAAATCAAAAAGTAAATCGGTCCCGGGCCTAGGTCTTACCATGCCACCTACGGTAATAGCTACTATACTTTCTTATAGGGAAATTTGCTAAATAGAATCTAAAAACTATAAAAGTTACCTATCTAATAACTTGTTGAATTATTTACATTGAACACTATTTTTAAATAGAATATGCAATAATCGTTACAACAACAACAACTTCATACCTTAATATTTTATACGACAGTCAAAGACTCCACTGTTTGTGATTACGCATTTTTATTGGTAAATAAAATGTATACAATGCTTAGCTCTCCACTGAAAAGGCAAATCAAAATATAAATTATCACCTTGTCAAAACTTTAACATTATTGAACTAGCCACATTAAGTTGCAAAGAGAAACGAGACTGCTGTCGAGTAAAAAAGTGTAAATACTCGAGTATGAGCTTTTATTGAAACGTTACCAGTATACCTACAATATGATGTATAAGTTAAATCCTACTTATAAAAATGTATTTCTGCGTTTATGTATGTTAGTTTCTACCTTTTTATGTAGTTTAAACTCATCCTTTTAGTGGGTAGAATGAATAAAGTACAAGGTTTTCGGCACTTTTCTAACAAAGGGCTATTTTTACACATAACAAAAAAACAACTGATGTAATCATTATGAAATTTTAACAGCTATTAGAAAATATACTTATAAAACATATTTATATGTTTTAAAATTTTTCATCGGTAAAAAAATCTCTTACGATATTTGTAATGTAATAATTGGCTTTTTAATTGAGAGACGGAACAGTTAAGAAACTCAGCTGAAAGCTTGAATTAAAGGTATTAAAAATGTAAAAATGTAAATTTGATTTGCACATTGTGTGCTAACACATATTTGAGTCACACAGCTGAGTGTTCTTCAATCATAAAATGCACGTATAATCAGTAGTTGAGCGCTGGCGAACGGTGCCTGCTAGTGGCAACCACTGTAGAGACTTCTGGCACAGACTGTACCGTTGGAGGTTATGAAATTTGGACATTATGAACCGCACTGTTTATTTTTGGTATCTTAACGTTGGAGTTTGTAAAATTTGGACATTGTGAAACAGTGATTATTTGAATGTTATAGATTTGGAGCTTATGAAAATTGGAGGTTATGAACCGCTCTGTTTATTTAATATTTTAAGCGTTGGAGTTTGTGAAATTCGGAGTTTATGAAACGCTCCCAAAATACCCAGTGTTTGAAGATTTACCCGTTGATTGCAACACTAAACAAGTTTATTTACAATTTCGCGCACTTGAACATTTATAGGTAGTTAAAACCTTCCAATTCACTGTACAAAATTATATTTCCAAGCCCAAGCCCAAGTCGCTTTTAGGCTATAGGACGCTCGCTCTAGTCTCGTTGAGTAGTGACGTTTCGGGACCGAATACGAAGTGTTTTGTTATACTTAATGAATGGTAGCTCAGCTCTGTTTAGGGATGAGCATCGATAGTAGATGTTTTCGCATCACCGATGTTTTTTTATAGATTTTCGTTGTTTTTCACATCGATGTTTTTGACCAAGTGTAATTGAGATATCGATGCTTTCCGTTACTGGAGAGTACAGAGACCAGACGAAAAATTGAAGAAAAAAATCTATGTCTTAGTCCCAAAAACATCGATGTTTTCACAACGATGTTATCGGTTACTGATAACATCGATGTAGCGATGCAATGATTCAGTTAGTAGCACCAATACTAGAAAAATACCGGTATGGATCATAAACATAAACAAATGACGTTGTTGGCCCGAATCCTCTACGAATAGCGTTGAACATATGTTTTGGCAGTTCAATTTAAGCAATGTGAAATAATGTGTATTTTCGGGCCAAAAATGTCATTTGTTTATGTTTATGATCCATACCGGTATTTTTCTACTTTTCTAGTATTCGTGGTTAGTAGCCTTGGTACCACTGGTTGATCTAAATCGATGCTCATCCCTTTCCTTGTATGTCTTGTGAGCTGTGACGCAATGCTTACTCGCTCCAGTCCAGTTTGCCCGAATCTCCAATTCCCATCTGTTAACTGTTTCTCATTGTAGGCTACTATCTGTATTGAGTTCGCATCTATTATTTTTGCAATACGCTCGCTCTAGTCTCGCTGAGTTAGTGACGATACGACCAGGACTTGTTGTTTGCTCAGAGTTGCAAGCAAATCATTAGCAATCTGAATTTATTTGGTTTCTTTGTTGCTTTATATGACGTTTATGGCTTATTTTAACCAATTTTATCAAAGAATCGAAGAGAGTCGGAATCGATCCCAAACCCACGGAGATTCGAATCGAATGCTCGATTCGATTCCGGCGGAATCGAGAGTATTTTGGAATCGAGAATCGGAATCGGCCCATCACTATTTAAAACAATTTATCAACAAGAGGGGTTTAGTTGATCAAGTTATTTTATTTGACATTTTATGCCTGATTGGCCTGAGACCTGTGAGTGAAATGTTTTCATTCGAAGCAAGGTACAAGAACAAACTGTCCTGATAAGTATTAGGACCAAAACTCAAACTCACCTCATTGCTCTTAGTTTCCGTCGTTCTTATAACTCAAAAAATCCTGTAAATTACTCACCAACTTGTTCCTACTATAGCCTACCTTATTTGCAATACAAGCGCTAAAGATCTTCATCAACCCTGAAAACAGCTAAAAACACATTTTTTTAAGTTTCCATGTTTTAAGATGTATTTAAAAACAAAATGTTCGTCCCAGCCCTGTTAATTGATATGTCTGTAAAACATAATGTTAGTTTCAGTAATTTTCCTTTTTAATCCTAAAAGTGCAAAAAGTACAATATTGGGAATTGTGTGCTGAAGTTTTTAAAATTAGGGTGCCAAATTTCAAGATTTGGTTAAAAATAGCGTCAGAAACAGGTGAACACGAACCATTTTCGGTCCAAAAACCGCCATGGCTGGCAGAGCCAGTGCTGGCATATTACAAACTAATATTACATATTACAAACTTACTAGCATATTACAATAGCCAAGTAGGTCAGCCGACGGCGCCTCGAATCAACACTCGCTCACATCCTAGTTTTGCTTTAACTTTTGCTTGTGTAACTAAAACACTGTTTTTAGAAAGGCACAGGAATTGGCCCTGCACCATCCTTCCCACAGCCCTCACCCATCACCTACACAACCCCAAAAAATCACTAATAACACAAAAGTGGTGATGATTTAACTAACTAGTAGTACTGACTTAAAAATAGTAAACAAATAATTTCACTGACCTGACAGTTAAAATACTTTCTTGTGTTGCGAAAATGTTGTGCACATCGTAGTGTTTTGCCCCGTAATGTCTGGCGCTCATGCACACCGTTCTGGAATACAATTGTCCACCCTGCACTCGGGGCAGGTATGGAGGGTTGTCTAGAGGGTTAGCTAGACATCCGTCTTTGCCTCCATTCCACTCTGTTGAGGGTTCGTTCATGTCCTAAAGAAATAAAATGCTTGAAAATGGAAATATGCTTGAAAAAATGAAGTAAAACTTTTGATGTTTAGTATTGTTTAATTTATTACACTTTAAAATATTAACTACTCTAAAATGAATATATGATAGGATATGATTACTTACAATCCAAAGACCATCAAAAGCAAACTTGTCATGAAGCTGCTTGATCTGACGGGTCCAATAAGCATCAGTCTTTGGATTGAAGAAGTCTGGAAAAACAGTGGCTTTGTCGTTCCACACCTGTAAAAAGCAAAAATATATTGAAATTGTTGGGTTTTTTTAATTAGTACTGACTCTACTTTAATTCCAACATTGATTTAAGTTAGTTTACTAGATAGATTTTTCCTAAATTGAAAAGCATACCTTAAAGTATTAAATTTCGATATAACAAGAGTATTACAAATTCAAATTCAGTTGTATCAAATTCAGATAGATCTTGTACATTTAAAACAAGAGGTGTGAGAACTGAGATTTTTGACCGAGCCAAGCATTTGTAAAAAACCTCGGTATCATTTCACAGGGTGATGAAATTGAGGTTGTCATAAACAAGTTATTTGTCAGAGGGGTAGTTTAAGTGTTTTTAATACTTAATGGATGGTGTTGTCAAAATAAGTAATAATTGCTTCGACAGTTAAAACTTGAATAGTAATTGTTGCTTCCACTGTAGAACTCTTAAAAGACACATAACTGATGCTAAAACAGTTAAAAGCTTAACTACTTTAAAGGTCCCAGAGCAAACCTCAACTACCAAGCTGCTGGTTTACCTTTGTTATGAATGGTTTATCTTCCGAGGGATCCATTATGAAGACTCCATCTTTCAACCCTTCGTCATAAGGTGGATAAGTTCCAGATGGTTCACCGGCACTGACTCCAGGGTCAGTTATTATCATGTAGTGCATGCCTTCCTGCAAACAGATGAGTTAGTCAACAGAAAATTAGGTTAAAAAATAATACATAGGCTAACAAAGAAATAAAGTAAGATTATGATGTGTCATTAGGGATACACACCGGATGCAATCATAATTTTATTTCCATGTTAGATTAGCCCTTTGATAACTGTACTAAATGGATAGAAAATAGTTTTATATTAGTTATTACCTTTATTTGCCTGCCTTCTTGAGCTAGTAGTTTGTATTTTACTATGTACATTTCACCATCTTGTTTGTCATCTTCAGGGGGTCTTCTTAAGCTATCATCGTATCACTAACACTATTGTATATTCAACACGTCATGTCAGTGATATTGCAGTCGTGTCGAGCGGGTAACGTGACAACAGTTTATGTCCGGGTGAATGCTTTGATCTTTTGGTGTTGCCAATTTGTTGTTGTGTTTGCAGCATTGTCAGTTCAATAGTGTGGATTCATTTGATAATGATAGAACTGGTGAGGGAATCAAATTATTGTGAGTTGCGTTTTGTTTGTGGGTTTGTTTTTCAAGTCCCTACTCATAACTGTCGAACTCTCCAAATTCCAACACCCCCAGTCCAAGAAATGAAATGGAGGAAGAAAGGCCTACCCTCACATGACTTTGCCAGGTGTCCGTCTTCCTGTTTTACTCATTTGACCAGACCACAATATCAGTGACATGTGTAAATATATAAATACAGTAGTAGTGTTAACTAAAGATAGATGGCATTGTATTTTTTTAGTTCAGGATGGGATTGGGATTCCTCCCCTAAAATATTTTTCCTCCGAGTAAAAAGGTGTTGTTTTAACAATCTTGATTAAACATTCTTGCAGATGGTAATGATTGCAAAATAAACCAATTTGCAGTCTCTATGGCATGGATCTATAAAAACCAATAATGGGTACCTAGGTAAGAAAATGCTGTTAACTGAGCAAAAATTACATATATGGTGCAATTTAACTAAGGAACATTCAGAGATTAAAACGCCACCAAGAACATATCCTAAAAGGGTGGAGACATCTTCATCACTCACCATACCATCAACTTAAGCCGTGATCAGGAAGGCGTCATCATTGTCATTCGAAAAATTTAAAATCGCTGACAGTCCAAAACAAATCCTAACCTCAGAAAATCCTAAATTAATCCCGTACCAATGATTGGAAATTTAGTTTTTCCCAAAAATCCCTCCCCAGTAAAAACTAATATAATTCAAGTTTACCTGGGATCAAGGACCTGGGGCGAAAAAAAGTTGATATTACCTGAAGTAATAGTCTGTCAAGTAATCCTTGTTTATTAGTAAACTACTTGTCCCCTTTACTTACGGGTTAGTTTGTAAAATCTCCAAGGCCTCAATAACAAATATGTTAGGTTAGAGATAGTTGGCAAGAAAACTGATTTTGTCATACTAATTTTATCATCATTAGAAAATAAAATATTAAGGAAGATTTTTGGACCAATAAAAATGAAGATGGTGTGTGGAGGATAAGAAAAAACCATAAGCTCCGAGAATGGTATAAAGATCCTGACATTGTGGCAACAGTAAAGAGTAGAAGATTAGGATGGGCAGGTCATGTGGAAAGAAGAAAAGGAGATAGCTTACATAAGGGTCTCAAATAGACAACCACAAGGCACTCGACTATTGGGAAGACCAAAGTTCCGATGGAGAGAACAAGTAGGTACAGAGGGATCTACACCGAATGGACTCAGCGGCAAACTGGCAGCAGTGTAGACAACTTGTTGATGAGGCCAAAAACCTTCTTAGGTTTGAGTGGCCAAGGAGGTAAGGTAAAGTATGGTAATTTTTATTCAATTCAATTTATCTTTTTCTTCGGTAGTATTTAATCCAAATTTCAGATTCCTAAGAGTACCTCTGGTGTCACAGGCACATATAATTTGTTATCTAGCTGATATGAGTGAATCTGTAAAACTACTGAAATTACAAAAATAACTTTTACACTTTTTGTAAAAGCCTCACCTTATGCAGTAAGTCAACAAACTGCGGCAGTCCCTTATAAGCTACAGGGTCGTACGTGAAGTCATTGCGCCGAACCATGTAGTCTATGTCGTTCCATTGGGTGTCCTTCAACATTACAGTTACAAGTTAGCTGAGAAAGAAACGTTCTGTTAAATTACTAAATTTAGACAAAACAGATTTAAAGCACTCAAGAAGAACATTTTAAAAAGAGAGTTTAATTTCATTACTAGAGCCAAAAGTGACACTTTTCGACCCAAACTCAAGTTTAACTAGGAAACTGAGAACTTGAAGAAATATTTGTCCTATGTGATGAACTATATTAATTGTTTTGTTGTAGGCTATTGTATAATTTTTCAAGGTGACTAGTTAGTAAAGCTGAACTTATTTATAGTGGTTGAATTCATAAATTAAATTCCCAAAATGCATTAGCCTATATGGGTTTTCCATTGCTCGATTTGTAAAAAAAATGAGGTGCCGAACTGTAAGCTACCTGGAATTATGATCCCCCCTCCTATCCACTCTCAAAAAAATGTTTACATGTATTAGGAAAAATAAATGGTTGGCATCAGCAATCTGACACATACTTTCTCCCATTAGCTTGTCAAAACCTTTATCACGGTGAAGCGATGAGAGTCCGCCTAATTATGATATTTAATAGGAACAATCACAAATGTTGCATTTATTTATTTATTTATTTATTTATTCCAACGGTTTCTCCATTAATACAATTTTGTCAAACTATGAACTATACATAAGTAGCAAATAATAAGTTAATAACAGTGGTTACAAAAATCGTGCAATAATAATAAATAAGGAAGCTGGCAATAAATACAAGAGTGAGACCTAAAAACTACAATAAATAACAACAAGAAGACTATGCCTAGTAATAATGGTAACAAGTAACAAGCAGTAATGACGGTAACTTTACAACAGACAAATAACAACAACGATTAAATAAGACCAACAAAATAGACTATGGCAACAAAGATAACAAATTATAAACTGTGAAAATAATAACAAAAGACAGCAAAATATTACAGAAGTACTAAAAAAGTATAATTTGTGGGAGTGTGTGTGTATGTGCAAAAATCGTGCAATAATAATAAATAAGGAAGCTGGCAATTAACTTGCATTAACTTTGAACTGTAAATAAAGGAATGGGGAGATGCACTATTTTGTTTAGAATTATAAAGACCATAACCAGACAAATTACAATCAGAACTATTTTTTTTAATCCATTTTTCCGTTTTCATGGGTTTTTATGGGAAAATAACATAAGTTACAATAACTTTTGAACCTTAATTCTTACAGGAAATGGAGTTCCACCATTTTGTTTACAATTTAAAGGGCTACAACATGCTAAATTTTTATCAAAATCGTTTTGGCCATTTTTGATAAAAAAATTTCTGTTATTTTACGGTTTTTTTACTTTTGGGCCAAAAACGTCAATTGTTTATGTTTGTTTATTATCCATACCCGGTCTTTTCTAGTATTCGTGCTACATACCAAATTTCATAAAAATCGGACTACAGTTGTGGTATGTAGCTCTGTACACATCCACACATACAGACATACAGACACACACACAAACGAACAGACATCACTTCGAAAACCACTTTTTTTGTTAAGGGGGTCCCAAAATGGATATATCCACTAAAAACTCTAACTATAAAATTTTGATGAAAACAATAATATCTCCATACACAATGTATAGGGGCAGAAAATAAAAGAAACATTTCAATTAAGTCAAACTTGTTTATGAATACTATGTTTCCTAATGCCAATATTTTTATCTTTCCGAAAGAGAGGTACTGAAACGCCGTTCCGCCGCAAATCGAGCACTGGGTTTATTACAACCAAACAGCTGCAGCCAAAGAATTTAAATTTGATTTTGACAAAACAGAACGAAAATTAACTGTACGGATTGATTTTGGTGGTACTGGTATGCAAACGAAAGATGTCACCGCCTTGGTTGACAGTTCGTTGCTACTGACTGAGCATTGACTCACCACCACCATTAAGTACATCCCATGTTTTCTTTTAACAGATAATTTACCCTAAATATTTATTGATAATCTTTCCTATCAAGCTTTTGTTTACAACTGGGTGAGTAAAAGATACATACCAAAGGAATCCCGGCGTTTCTGGTCCTGTTCCAAACTTCCATTGTTTCACTCAAGGACTTGTATCCAAATCTAATAATAAAAAGGTGACATTAATTTAAAAAAAATATTATTGGTTTGAATAACAAAGTGGTACTTATTGGCCCAGGATAACTTTTAGAGTTAAATGGTTTAATTAACCTGTCGATCAGTGATCCTACTGTTATTTAAAAGACAACTGGTTATGAGATTAAAATAATCTTCTCTGTCAGGCTATTCACAGAGAAGTAAGATACAGAGGAAATGGTACGCTTAAGAGCTGTTTAGTGCAATGACCCCTTCCGCCCCCTCGTCATCATGTACGCTCACGATGGAGGAAGGCCCTGTGTGATAGGAATTTCTGCACAGTGCTCGCCGTTCAAGCTCTTCCTTGCTTGTCAAAAGTATATTTCGGCCCTTATTATCTTACTTCTCTGTGGGCTATTCATGTCATCAGCTTCACTTTAAATTACATTAAAATACCCTGAAGATAAGATTTTAATCTTAAAACTGACCACCTTTTAGATGACAGTAGGATCACTGACGGACAGGTATTAAACCATTTAATAATGAAGTTGTTTTCTACATATTGTTCAGAAATGGAAATTAACAAGAAATTAAAAATGTTTGCTGATCTCATAGTTTTTCAAAAGTCACTCATGTTTAAATTGCTTTTCATAAGTAACTTGTAATGTGCGGAAACCAAAATTCAAATCTCAAAACCATCAAATTTTGAAAAAGGTTTTGAGATTCTATTCTAGATTAATTTATTTGCTCATTTACAAAATAAACAGTTATAAAAGAGTATAGAGCAAAAATAATTATTTTTACACTCTCTAAAAAAAATATAAGTTACGATTTTTGTACCTATTTTATTGTTTACAATGTGATTTTAGCCCAGAGTTGTTGGCAATTGCCAATGTACGTTGTGCAATTAAGATGGAAGCAAAAAACATGTTTAGTCAAGCAAATAAATTTGTTCACTTTTTTATTAAAATAGTAGGTCCTAGTGGATGATGTGCTATAAAGGCAGTTAGGAAAGAGTTTTTGATTTTACTTTAGAGTATGCAAAGTCCCACTGTCACTAGTCAGTTTGTGAGTCAGTATCGAGTTTCCTGTTTCCTGTAAGATACTGGAATACTACTGGAATACAGATACTCCTGTCATCTGTACTGGAGTATAGCTCAATGTTTACAAACACTGCTATCTAGGAAGTTACTGTTGGTGAATATTGTTTATATTTTGACAAGGGAAATTTGGACCTTCATTTTATCATTCAAATTTGGTGAGAATATATATATATTTTATATATTATCGATTGTGATTTTCAACATAGAAGGACTTTATTAAATATCCTCATCTGTACATCAATCAAGCTCCGGCAATATACACTATATAAAGTCCCCCCAGCCGAATAAGCTACCAAATAGGCACCATGGCGGAAGCCGTTCCCGTTCCTCATCCATGCGGAATCTGTTTGAAAGATGTCACGGCTCGACAACAAGGAGCGCAATGCCGGGCAGACTGCAATAGATGGTTCCATAAAGATTGTGCTAAAATAAGTACCTCTGATTATACTCGCCTTGCAAATGATGACAAATTTATTTGGCAATGTATGCGTGCTGATTGTGTCAAAACGATGGATCAACCGAATGATTTGCTTAAAGAAATCAGAAACCTCACAACAATTGTTCAATGTCTTGTCGAAAAAGTTGACAACATTAAATCATCTGATTTAGCGGAAATAAAAAATGATATGAAAGCTGTTAATAACAAACTTGTATCGATTGATAATCGTATATCTGATTCTGAGTTACGCATTGGCACTCTTGAAGAGAAAGTTGAAGTTCTTGAGACTTCATCAAAGTCTGCTGTATGTCCTGAGGATATTATTGGCGAAATTGAGGATCGCTCCAAACGGGCACGCAACATTATCGTCCATGACCTACCTGAAAGCACCAACAGAGATATTCCTACTAGAATTTCGTACGATAAAAAGCTTATTAAAGATTTAATGCTGGCAATTAATTATGCTGATCGCGCCGAGGATTTCAAACTTTATAGAATTGGTAAGCAGAATAAAGACAAGTCACGACCATTAAAAGTTATTCTCAAGAGTCCTGAAGATGTAAAAATATTTCTTGAACTGTTTACTGCTTGTAAAAATGATCTTCAAAACTCCAATACAGAACTTTCAACTATTGGCATCACTAGGGATAGGACCGATCGTGAACGCCTTCATTTGAAACAACTGAAGCAGGAGCTAGAGAAGCGCACTAAAGCTGGTGAAACCGATATTACGATTAAGTACAGAAACGGTATACCTGCAATAATTTCCAAAGTTTCAAAAAACGAGTAGATGTTTCTGGTGATCGACCCCTCAATGTCTATTACCAGAATGTTAATGGACTCCGAACCAAATTATCTGAACTTAGAGAAGCTGTCTCATCATGCTTCTACGATATTATTATACTAGTAGAAACTAATCTATCTTCTGATATCCAAAACTGCGAACTGGGATTTGATGGGTTCATTGTTTACCGTAGTGATCGATCCGTCATGACTAGCAACAAAAAATCAGGCGGAGGTGTACTTATTGCAGTGCGTCAGGAACTTGTATCAACTAGGCTACGCATTGCCAGTGAGAATGTGGAATGCCTATTCTTGTCAGTAAAACTTGCTGGCAAAACCATAGTGTTTGGAGGAGTCTATATTCCCCCTCAGTCTAACAGCTCCCTTTACTCCCGTTTCTGTGATTCTGTTGAAGAGGCAGCCTCTTTATGCGACATGAATGCTGACACAGTAATAGTTGGTGATTTCAACCTGCCTGATACAAACTGGCTAGACTACTCCGTGTCTCAGTGTAATTTGGCCTCTCAGCACTTGATCAACTTGGCCAGTTTCTTGCATCTACAGCAGAGGAATGGAGTCCTCAACTCACGGGGAAATCTACTCGACCTGGTATTTACTAATATTACGAATGTTAATGTCTCTTCAGCGTTGGACATTTTTCTCCCTCAAGAGGACTTCCACCCTGCCCTTGAGATATCCTTGTTGCTACACGAGTCTCCTTGCATTGATGAATCAGTCTTAGTTTATGACCTCAAGAAATGTCAGTTGCAGAACGTCAACCATTGGATTCAGTCCCTTAACTACCCTGCATCTGACTTACCGGATGTTGAAAGCTACTTTGAGAATTTTTGCCAAAGTCTCTCCTGCTGTATTCGGCAAAGTTCACCTCTTAGAGTGATTAAGAAATCCAACTTCCCTGCCTGGTTTTCTCCTAAACTTAAATCTCTGGTCTACAAGAAAAAACATCTACACAAAAGGTTTAAAGAGACACTTGACATCGAGATTTACGATGAATTCAGAACTATAAGGAACACATGTAAATCTTTGGTCAAAGCCTGCCATAGATCATACTTAGAGAGGGTTGAGAACAGTTTAAGATCTAATCCAAAATCTTTCTGGAGTCATGTAAAATCTTTAAATAAAACCAAAAGCATTCCCAGTAGTATCCATTACAATGGTGTATCAGCCGACAACCCCTCGCTGATGTGCGACCTGTTTGCCGATTACTTTTCGACGATTTATAGGACTCCTGGCGCAGATCATCCCGCTCCTAGCCTACATATGTCTGGTCCTACTCTCTCCTCCTGGAATATTTCTGCCTCAGACGTGGATAAGAAACTTAAGAATTTGGATGTCTCTAAAGGTGCAGGTCCGGATGACATAACTCCTGCTGCACTCAAGTTTTGTTCGGACAGCTTGGCCCCCCATCTCTCAATCCTCTTCACTTCCCTTCTTAGAAGAGGCATTTTTCCACAAAACCTCAAGCCTGGATTTCTGGTCCCTATTCACAAGAGTGGTGATGCAGATGACGTCAACAACTATAGGCCAATAGTTATTCAGTCCGCATTGGCAAAGTTATTTGAGAGTTTGGTTCTAGATGTTGTGGAGTTCACCTACAGGAGTTCAATCATCCCTCAACAACATGGCTTTCGTTCTGGCAAATCCACTGTCACCAACCTGATGGTATTCTCCAGCAATGTCCTCTCTGCTTTCTCTTTGGGTGAACAGACCGATTGTATATACCTAGACTTTACTAAGGCCTTTGACCGAGTGAACCATGCCATTCTCATTAAGAAATTGCATGCCTTTGGTATCACCGGCCCTCTTTTGGAATGGTTTGACAGCTACCTGTCGGGACGTACACTCAGAGTCAAGCTTTCATACAACATCTCCAAACCGATTCAGGTGACTTCTGGTGTACCACAGGGGTCACACTTGGGACCATTCTTGTTCAGCTTGTTTGTCAATGACGTTGGGGATTCGTTGGGCTGCGAGTATCTATTATTCGCAGACGACATCAAGATCTACAAGAAGGTGTCTTCTCTGCAAGATCAGCATGAACTCCAGGAAGCTCTTAATACCGTTGTCATGTGGTGCACTGATAACCTGATGGAACTTAATGCTGGAAAGTGTGTAGTTATGTCATTTGGAAGATGTCAGAACTTGCTTGTCTACGACTACACAATTCTAGGCACTCAGCTAAGGAGAGTGAATGGGGCTAGGGATCTTGGAGTGTTCATAACCCCTACTTTGGACCCAGGTGAACACATACAGAGAATATGCATGAAGGCCAATTCTGTACTGGGTTTAATTGCCCGTATTTCAAGGAGTGGTGCTTTCTCTACCAATACTTTGAAGATCTTGTATGTTTTCTTGGTGAGACCTATTCTCGAATATTGCTCCACTGTATGGTCTCCGTTCCAAGTTGGCCATATTAATTCCTTGGAAATGGTTCAAAAGCGCTTCCTTCGCCTGGTTGGTGTTCGAGCAGGGATTCGCTATACGGATGTTAATACTGATCATATTGCAGCTCAACTACAATTGCTGCCGCTCTTATCAAGACAAACTGCATTAGATCTGATTTTCCTGTACAAAATTGTCAACTACCTGGTGGAATGCCCCGAGATTCTTCAGATGTTGAACTTCCAGGTTCCTCAGAGTACACGGCTACAGAACGTTTTTGCCAAGCTGCACTACCCTACCTCATACATGTACCATAGTCCTGTACCTCGCCTGATGCGTCTCGGAAACAACGCCCATCTGGAGTTCTTCGGGGTTCGTCCTACTGCCTTCAGAAGAGATGCATTTTTGAGTGTTGTGAGCCTAGCGTGTAGTGAGTCAATGTAGTGTTGCACCTTGAATTTTTATTTTTTTTGAATTTTTATTTTTTTAATCATGACCATGCTTGGTCTAATTATACATCACCTCTCATTCATGTCGATCCTGTTATTGTGTTTGTCTTGGTCAGAGCTACTTATTACCATTGTATGCACTATTATTATTATTGTTATTATGTCTTGTTATTATATATCGTATGCATCTTGTGTCTCATTCTCAGTTATATCTCTTTGCTCGTTAACCATCTGTACTTTTACTTGCAATGCTAGCTTCTTTCTTTTTTGGTTTGTCCAGAGTCTGATTTTTACTCACTATTGTATGGCACTATTTATTAATATTATTACATGTCTTGCTATTATGATTTGTATGCATCTTGTTTCTCTTTCAGTATTATTATTATGCCTTTCGCACGTCACCTGATATCCTCTTGCATATCTTTTTGTAATGCTAGCTTCTTTTGTTCATAGTCCACCTGTTACTAATTTTGTATGTTCTATTCAGTAGTATTACTATCCTTATGCATCTTGTATTCACCTATTGTATTATTTAGTATTTGTTATTGCTTGTGGTATTATTTAGTATTTATTATTGCTTGTTATCTCCCGTATGTAATGGCATTATTGTACAATGGCTTCTGCCGTGAATAAACGAATTGAATTGAATTGAATTGAATTGATACTGACAGCTTACAGCTATAATAAGATAGGCCTACTTAAATTCATCAACACTGATAAATCAGTAGCCTTCATTGAATCAGTACCCTTGATGTTGGCGAATCAAACAATTTAGGGTAAAATTCAAGGAATGGTTCCGAAACAAAGAACTAAATCACTTGATTTTTTTTAACAAGTCTTAGCCAGGGTCAAAACATATTTTTGGCCTATCTGATAAGCTAATTTTTTGTCAAATGCAGTTATATATAGCACCATTCATTAAGCAAACCAATTTACAAAACTACAAATGTAGGTACAGTAGAGTCCCGCAAACTCGGCACTCGATAACCCGGCAGTCCGGATAACTCGGCCATCTCCTGGCTCAGAAAATTATTGATTTTTTAGTCCGAGTTAAACATGGACTCAAGCCAAGTCGTTCGCAACACGAGTACAGTACAATATTTTGGATTAATGTTGGCTGGAATGGAGCGAGTAAGGCATGAATTTGAATGCGAACAAATGCCGTACTCACGCAAACTCATTCTTGACGCATCACTACGGAACATCCCCGCGCAAGCAGACCGGCTAAAGGTCATTGTCCCTGTCGGGCGGGGCGTTCCTATGTCTCGCGTCACACTCCCACTCCACTACGTTATTGGTTGTCTAATCCCCCACTCCGCATCCCCCACGCCTGCCACCGGATGTGTGCGGCCCGCGGCCATTCCGTGTTCAGTCGATCAGTGACAGTGGTGGCGATGCGACGTGTGTTTTTTGTTCGGTAGTTTTTCATTTTAAAATGGCGACTTCAGCAAAAAGAAAACAAGTTAATGTATCTATGGAACAAAAGTTAAGTGCTTTAAAAAGACTGGACAAAGGAGAAAGTGTAAATGAAATTGCATTGAATCTTGGAGTTGGAAGAAGTACGATTGGTGATTGGAAAAAGAAAAGAGCTGAAATTGAGTCTTGGTGTTTAAAGAGAATGTGTACTGAGTCGTTGAAAGAAAGGAAAAACATGAAGGAAAGCGAATTTCATGAGGTTAGTGAAGCTCTATATTTATGGTTTCGACAGCAAAGAGAAAAGGGACACCGATATCAGGACCCATACTGCAGGAAAAAACTATTCAATTGTATGAAAAAATAAAGAAAGAAGGAGAGGCAACATTCGTGGCTAGCATCGGCTGGCTAGACCGATGGAAAAAACGGTATGGAGTAAGGCAACTAGCAATATGTGGCGAAAAACTTTCTGGTAACGATGAAAGTGTTCTGAAATTTAAGGAAAACTTTCAAAAGCTTATTGAAAGTGAAGGACTGTCTGGTGAGCAAATTTACAACTGTGACGAGACAGGACTGAATTTTCGTATGTTACCTGAGAAGAGCTTAGCTTCAAAACAAGAGAAATCTGCTCCAGGGTACAAAAGAAGCAAAGAAAGAGTTACGATTATGGCCTGCAGCAACGCAACTGGTGAGCATAAGTTAAAGCTTTGTTTTATTGGAAAAGCTAAAAAGCCTCGTGCTTTCAAGAATATACAAAACTTAAATGAACTTCCAGTTTGGTACACAAACCAATCTAATGCCTGGATGGATGGAACAATTTTCAAAAATTGGTTTTACAATCAGTTCGTTCCGTCTGTAGAAACGTTTTTAAAATCAAAGAATCTTGAAAGGAAAGCCATTTTGATTCTGGACAACGCTTCCTCACACCCTGATGCTGAAGAGTTAGTTGATGGCAACATAAAAACGATGTTTTTACTACCAAATGTGACTGCACTATGTCAGCCTATGGACCAAGGTGTTCTAGCCGCAATGAAAAAAAGATATCGGCGCAAACTTCTATCAACTCTAGTGACGGCGATTGACGAAGGCCAAGAACTAGTGAATAGGCTTAAAAAGGTTGATTTGCTGGATGTTATTGGATGGGTTGCTGAGTCTTGGGATGAGTTAGAGCCAATAACATTAGTGCGATCCTGGAAAAAACTTCTGGATCATTCAGGAAATTCGTTTACTGATGTCCCAAAGGAGGAAGATTCTGCTTTAGTTGATCTATTAAAGAAGATTCCCGGCTGTGAAAACTTCAGTGATGGGGATGTACAGGAATGGATGGACCAAGATGCCACGGAGAATGCTCTTTCCGATGACGAAATTGTCACCATGGTGAAAGAAAAGGAACAGCCTGAAGAAAGCGAATCAGAAGACAAAGACGCATGTGACACTCAAGAAGTACAAAAAATGAGCCACAGTGAAGGATTAAAAGCTGTTGATGGGGCCTTACGATATTTTGAGGAGCAAGGAGCTTCACCAATGGACATATTGTGTCTTCGCCGCCTTTGAGATGTAGCAGCAAAGCGCAGAGTTCAGTGTGAGAAACAAATGAGCATTAAAAACTTTTTCTGCAAAAAATGAATTAGGTTTTTATTTGAACTGTACTGAGTTTTCCTGGTGTGTACTGTACTTATTTATCTTGTCTATAAAAGTACGTAATATATACTGTACAATATGTATAGGCCTACAGAATACATTCTTTTTATTTCTTATGACTTAATACTGTAATATAAATACTGTAAAAATAAAAAACGGCGGTTAAAACACTTAAAAATTGTATTGTTCTTATTTTTAACCCTAGTTCCCGATAACCCGGCATTTCACAAACTCGGCACCCTTACAGTCCACATTACGCCGGGTTTGCGGGACTCTACTGTATATATTGTTTTTTTAAGGTAACTTCCAATGCATCCATATTATTTATTTCATTGTTAAGTTTATTAAACTATTTTACCTCTCATTTTATTATTTGTTTTTGAATTAGATGTATCAGATACTATTCCCATTTTAATAAAAATGTATTTTAACGCAAATTAAATACCTTACTACACAATTAATTCAAAGATTTACAACCATTCACTCACAACGCATTGGCAACTTTGAACAATAAATCAGTCGAAAATTCAGTAAGGATAGAAGGGGTAGTGATTGTTACCTGCAAAGATGAAAGCCAAGACTCCAATACGGTGGCATGAACGGCCGTCCAATCAAACCGGTGTATTGACTAATAACATCGGCTGGAGTGGGGCCGAGGAAGAAGAAGAAATCCAGGACACCTCCAATAGTGCGGTATGTGATAGCGGGAGCAGGCTGGAGGATAATGTCTGAAAACAATATTGTCTTAAACTATCCACCATTTTCTTAGGCCCTTCAACATTGTCCTAACTGCCAATTATTGTCTTTAACTACCAAAGTGATCTTAGGCCCGGTTTCACCAAACTCTTAAACCGCGGTTAAACCATGCTCTAACTGTAGTTAACTCTTAACTGACGAAATCGGATTTCACCACTCGCCGTTAGAGCTAGTATAGACTAAACCGTCGTTAGATAATTAACTGCCCAATTTTGACCGGTTAACTTCTTTAATCCTTCGTTAAGTAAATATCAGCTGGCTTTAAATTTAAAGTTTATATGGAAAGGCGAAATGGTAGAAGAGAATACGGTACGAATTAGCTTTTGAAAGTAAGTGATGGCAATGAAGAGTAGCATATGTCGTTTGCCGAACTAGGTGGATAAGAGAAAGGGTTAATGATTTTAATAACAAAGATGAAATTGATTTTATTATTAGATATGAACTATCAAAAGGTTTAGCCTTTTTCTTTATGTGTTTAGGCTATCCCACATAGTGCATCGCTTTAGGTTAACCCACAAGGTTTTTAGTTAAGGCGTATATCTGTGATCAGCGATCGCATTGAACTGATTGGCGATCAAGAGTCGTACTCTTTTATCCCGGCTAAAAAGAGTGCTCCGGCTCTTCTACCAAAATTATCAAATTTATTATTTCATTGTTCGAAAAAAATATGCTCCCTTTTCCTTCTCCCGGCTTTGGGTAACCCTAATCCAACGTTCAAACAATTGTTTTGCGTTCGGTCAGACGTAAGTAAAGCAAAATCTAAACCTAAATTGTCATTATTCTGCTAGTATTTTATAGAAAATAATTATTTTGGTGTTATCTTTATTGTGTCTCGTTCTTGTAATTCTTTTGACTCCAGTTTTTTTCACTACTTCAAATGTACCAAACTGAGTGAACAAACAGAATATTCAACATCCCTGTAAAAGTTGGATTTTGAGTCTTGACTCGACCGCAAAACTCAATCAATTTGTTCCTCGAATATGTTTGATCAACATTGCTTTGCCTTTATTTACTTATGTTAATTTTTTTGGTATTTATTCTTGCTTTCTATTGTTATTTTGCTCAGAATCTATTGTATTCCTGTAAGCTTGCTGTCTCCAGTTTTGTTTTCACTACCTCATACCCATAGACACTGATATATTTTCTAGGTTATGTTTACGTTTACTTGCTCCCGTAACAGCCCGGAATTATGACAGTTCACTGCCACTGCCACCTGGATTTTACTCTAAACTCTCGTTTATAAAACCAGCATTAGTTTTGACGCGTTTTCGTTGGTGAAACCAGATTTCCTTAACTGTGGTTTAAATCATCGGTTAGTTTTAACCGAAGTTTAACTAAACCATCGTTAGCGAGAATTTGGTGAAATCGGGCCTTAAGCTGTTCAACAATAGGTACTCTCATATTCCATTATTATTGCCTTAATCTACATACAGCTATCTTAGAGTGTCCAACATAATCTCAACCATCCACCATTACAGTATATGAAAATGTCCTGTAATGTTGTAAATTGTCCAAAAATGTTGTTAGCCAATCAACATCTAACATCTTGGAACATTGTCACTATTTTAGTCATCCAATATTATCTTCACTCATCAAACAGTGTATCAAATTATCAGAAACTATGTAGATAGTTTACATAATGTAGTAGGCTATGGAGACCATCTAAACTTATCTTAAGACATCCACTATCATCTTAATTCATGTTAAATTAATCTTAAATGTGTAAAAAGGGTTTACAAACAGTACATTAATTCTTTGTGATGGAATTTTAAATTTATGTAATTATAATAACCACCATGTTAATGTCTAATAAAATCAGCACAAAGTGGAGTAAAATCCATTTTATCCAACACAATAAACTATCTACCCTTTGTCTATAAAGATAATATAGTATTAATTAATATTTTGATTTTAATCGTGTAAACATAAAAAATTGTTAATAAAAAATGAATAGCTATAGTAGTCAGTACCGTACAAGGGTTGTCCAAAAATTAAGGTCTCCATCGAGCTTCTGAAATACCCAAGTGAGCTCGTGGTTAGTTAAATTCTGATACCAACGTCCTTTTCCGCACTTCATCCACTGCTATTCTAGACCCTTCCCATCCCTAGAGGACGATTAGTCTCTTTGTCATAATAGTAAAAAAAGGTAGTGAATTAAAATTGACACTCCCGCCATTAATCACCTTCTGTAATAAGATTTATCTGGTCTCAGTCGTCTACGAGTCAATCGCCACTTGACAGACGTAAATGGAGACTTTAATTTACAAACAACCCTAGTAATTAATGGAAAATACTATACTACGTATACGCTTTTTATGATACCCTAGGTCATCAGAAAACAAAAACTATGAAAATAAATACCCATTGCATTTGTGTTGAGCAGAAAAACGCCATGTGCCAACCCTCCGTCTTCGACAGCTAAATAAAACGGATGAGTTCCATAGAGGTTAGACTAAAACAAATAAACAAAATATTTGGCAATCAAGTGGAAATAAGTTACAAAATGTACAAAATCAGATGATTTAAGCACCCACAAAACAACTTTTTGTGGAAATGTCTTTAAGAATCTATTACGTTCTCATTTTGAATTGGTTATTGCTTTCCCATCTGGTTTTGGAATTCTGAAAATTTGTATTTCATTAACCCAAAACCAGTTTTTGTCTTCAGAGGAAAAATAAAAAAATTTGCAGAGCATTTATAACCAATCTTACCCAAATCGAGTTTTTGAACTGTTCAAATTTTTCTCACTGGTCCTTTAGTGTTTGTACGTACTAGGGTACCCAAGTTGCACTGTACATTGAAAATTAACATTCTAATCAAGATTGTTACCTTATCTTTAAGCTAATCATTGTCTTCCTCACCTTATCAATTGGCTCTTGGTCCCTGTTGAAGAGTGTGATGACTCGCCAGTTAGTGTCGAGAAGAAACTCGTTGCGTTGTTGTCCAAGCCCGTAGATACGGTGGGTTGGCAACTGTGCTGACAACTGTAGCAGCTGATTGGCAAAAATAAACCCTCCCATGTCCTCCGCATTGAATCTAAAATGTTAAAAGTCATGGATATAAATCTTCGTGCTGTCTAAAAAAAATGATATTGATACAGTAAAGAAGATAAATTGACCACTTGAGTTCACAAAACATACAAATCATAGGGAGAGGTTTCATGGATGGGGTTTGTTCCCCGAAAATCTGCAGAAAATTTGAGAGGACTGTAAAAAATCAGCTCATCCAGTCCGCCTATTTCTCCTTTAAGAAGTTTCTGGAGGATAAAGTAGGAAGTAACTGACTCTCCCTCCACTCCACTCGCCAAGTTGTGCGTTGACTCCTTTTTTGTTATTTATTTGGTCTTTATTGTGTCTAACACTGTTTCCACTTTCCACACAAGCTGGTAGCAATAGATCAAACAGATCACCATTAACAGTAAATTGTATTCTGATTCTGAACTTCAAAAGGCATCTTAAATACTATAACTGGAACAACATACAACTCAATTTCATAGTGATATTTATTAAACACAAATAAATATTGACCATTAAATGTTCTAATTAGTCTAATACTCAAGGTTATGTTGGTGTCAGGAGTTAAATTCATTTTAATGTTATTATGTTGCTTTGGTTTTTTCTTTTTCTTTCAGTCACATATTTATGTTATTATGTCAGTGTCAGGAGTCTATCTCTTTCAATATGATTGCATACTTAACATTTTATTATTACCTATATTTTTCTGTAACCGTAACCATAGCTGAGTAAAAGTTTTGTGTCTAGGTTTTGAGATTCAAAATTTCTGGTTTCGACCATCACTAGTACCTATATGTTAATGTTTTTTTACATAAAAACTGCCCCACAAGCGCAACTTGTGCTTTTAACTTAGGTTATTTTAACTTGTAGAGCCTATCCTTTGGTTACTTAAATCACTAGAACTAAATAAAATTTAAAATCATAATTTGCCTTGTTTAGCTTTGCTGTGTTTGCAAAATTAACCTATTTGAGATCAAAATTACTCATTCATTTACCTGTGATTTATAACAAATAAAATCAAATAACATCAAACCTTTATTGCCAGAACATTTTATAATGTATAGGTAGCAGTGTCAACCAGTTATAAATAAATATAACTATAAAACATTCCACAGATAAGCATAGGCATACTAAGTTAAATGTAGGTATGGTCATAAACATTAATAAAAAACTGGTTTTTTGTCATATAGACTTTTAAAGCTAAACAAAAGATAACGTTCCTCTTAAAACAGATCAATTCTAAAGATTTCTAATGAGAAGGTAGAGAATTATACAGTTTTTTGTCCATTTAATTTGAACAAAACAATTCAAAGTAATTTTTAAATTACACTGGGAAATTCTAAGTGAGTTACAGTTTCTAGTTAAATAACTTAGTTATGAACATTTTTTTGTTGTTGTAGATATACCGTAGTATGTAAATTTCTTTTAAGAAACCACAGACACTCTAAAATATACACTGCAGGTACAGTGAGTATTAAACTTTCAAAACAATGGCTTACTGTGGGTCCTCATGTCAACATTTGCTATGACTTTAATAGTGTGCTTTTGTTCAATTAGGTAACATTTTTTTACCCTGGTATCATTACCCCATACAATAATTCCATATGATACATTATACTATTGACTATTGGATTCTCAATTGCATTAATTGTATTCAAAGATTATACCCAGTAATTAGTTACTACCGGTACTTATTTTCCTTATCGGTAACCTATTTGTTTTTTACTGATTTTAGAGCTAAACTCGACTCACAGAGACTGATTGGTGCTTTTTCTGATGACATTGAAGCCCAATTTGTCTTTGTCAATGTTCACATAATAGGAAGTATTCTTTGCCAGTCGTCTGCCAGTCAAGGATAATTTCGGCAATGGACTCTCAAATCTTGTTTGATTTGCATCGTAGATCTGAAAGAAAAAAGTTATGAATTTGGGGTCCATTGTTACCCAAGGACACACACACACACATATTTAAATTGATATTTATAACAGTTTGAGACATGTTGTTCAAAGGTTTATTGCGGACATTTGCCATCACGATTGTAAAAAGCAATACACAACGTTTCGGGATCTGGAATCTGATCCCGTCCTCAGGTAAAAAAACTTAACTAACACATTACAACTAACAATACACAAATGCCCAACCTAAGTTGGAATACACTACAGAAGGTAGCAGTCAAAAATATGCACTGTATAGCAGTCAAGTCATGATACAACATGCAAATAATAACCAATCACAAAACACTATAGGCTAATCTATAAAATTCAATATAAAATAATATAAAATCAATATACTCTATAATTGCAATGATTGTTCCAGGCCTTACTATGGCGAGACAAAAAGACAGTTGAACGTTAGAATCAACGAACACAGAGAAAACACTAAAAAAAGGTTTCTAGGCTAGTGGAAAAATCTAAGATCGCTCATCATTGCTGGTCCGAAAATCATCGTATGAATTTTGAAGAGGTAAAAATTGTCTGTAAGAAACCTCATTTTTTCAAACGTAACTCATTGAAGCCTCATACATTAAATTAGCAGACCAACCAATCAGTCAGTCATCGGTTGAAATCAGGCCACTTTGGCTACCCATTTTGAACAAGGAACTAAAGGATAGGGAACTTAATTGTTCAATAAATAGGGAAATAACGAGTTCTCCTCAAAATTCGCACAAAAAAAAGTCTCTAAATTGTTAATCGATAAGGGCATATTACGTTAACTCTTTTATAAATTATGTGTTCTGACTTAATTTTAGTAATTTTATAAAGTGGTCTTTTTAGTCTTAAGTTTTTTTTTAAGTTTTAGTAGGCCTACCGTACCGGTACTGTACTTTACGTCAGCTTTGCTGAATTTTGTAATGTGAAAATAAGGATTGACTATTGACCAAAATCCAAAGACACATATGTTCTATTGGGTTTGTTTTGTTGTTAGCTTACAGAAGGATTAATATTGATCTTGAGGATCCAAAAGCCTTCCCTCTATAGGCTACACTGTTGAACATCTTAGTGCTCGAAAACATTCCGTTGGTATTTCTTTAATAGCCTATATATTGTGCTAAAATCGAATTAAGTTAGGCCTACAGTGTACCACAAAACCAAACACATGATCAGTAAGTAACCAACAAAAGTAAGTATTAACTTTTAAGCTAGTTTTTCAAAACTTCACTCAAATTGTTTCAGGGCACGTGCTTACCTTGACTTGAAGGATGTTTTCATCAAGATAATTAAAGTCTATCCTAACCATTTGGATATTATCTGGGTATGTAGAATTCACAACATTTGCCAAATATGCCGTAGCTCCAAGGTCTGTTGGATATATGTTTACATATCTGTAGCTCCTGAACTTTGATGGGTAGTAGCAATATGGCACTCCTTGTTCTTCCTTTGATGTCGAATTGACTGGACTCCAACAACACCCTCTACTTTTACACAATTCTTCATTGGCATTTTCTTGTGGAAAACAGTCAAATTTTTCACTGTCTTTAAATGCGTTACATTGAGCATCAGAATGGGTGTGTTTACTTTCAGATAGGTTTTCAGTAGGCCTTTTTGATTTTTTTGGTTGCTCTTGAGTTGAAATATTGATTGTTTGAAGTGTGTCGTTGGAGCGTTCAAGTTGAATAAGGATTGGAAAATCAACATTAAAGTCTGATAGATCTCTATTGTTTTCAATAAACTGGTCATCCATTTCTTGATAGATCACAGTGTGTGGTGAGAGCAGAAAAATAAGTATTGAAATTGATATCAAGCAATACAGGTATAAATGCTTCTTCAATATAACTTCACATAGGCTTAAGTTTGTTTGATCAACATCCCTCTCTTTTGGAGGTAGAAGATACATGTTAGAATGCATTATTATTTTCAGTTTATTAGCCTATTTCTTATAATAAGAGCAGACCTTAATCATAAAAAAAATATGATCATTTTATGAAATTAAAACTTTTGTCAGCTGGATAGGCTGATTTCAGGCTTCTCTTACACTAGCCTACAGAAACACAATTAAATTATTTTACATTACAATGACTCTTCAGAGAGTTAGATAATAGTCCATGCGTCTCTACTTGTATTAGAGACATATAGCCTAGCCTAATTTAAAATTTCCAAAAGCTACTAATGAAAAACAAAAATGTACAATTAGGCTATGATTTTGAGGTTATGTTATTATCAAGTCAAGGAGTCCTCCTTCAACAAACTGTCCTCGTCCTGTCCTTCCTTTGCTGTTCCATTCAGTAGCCTAGCCTAGGTCAAGGATAAAACCAAATCCTCAAACACCAACTATTAAAAGTAAAACGTAAGCCAAATTAAGTACTGCTGGTCAATCAATTGATTTATAGATCAAAAGTAAATAGTCTATTGAGTTTTATCACTAAATCACACAATAACAACAAACACAATAACTTCCTTTAATTTGTGATTGCGACCATGGTTGAATTGAAAACTGTGAAAACTAAACAAAAACAAAACAAACTTGACAGTTGACCGACTGACCGTCACCGTCACATGACTCGATGACTCACATCACATGACTTTTACTACGACGACTAGACTAAACTGAAGTTGAGTTTGAGTGTGGGTGATGTCATTAGTGGATCGTGGGGACCCAGTTTATCGACATCCCAAAAGATCGACACTGAAATAGTCCCACTTTGTCGACAACTCAAAATGTCGACAGTGTCGGTAATATGGGATGTCTGTAAAGTGGGTTGTCGGTTATGTGGGATGTCTGTTATGTGGGACGGTTGTGTAAATTTTCCCACTTTATCGACACGCAAAATGTCGACAAGCAAAACAGATCGACAAAGAGCGGGAGATTCAAATTGAAGGTGAACAGCTCTTGCTGAACAGCTCGGTTGAGTCCAGAATAAGAGTCGTTCTTTTTAAAACTCCGAACGACTTCTAACCACGGCGCCTGCAGCTGCAGTCTCCTTCAAATTTGTCAATGCTATCTCAACTATTTTGTGTATATCAATTGTGTTCTGCCGTTTGAAGGCTTTACAATAATTTGTCATTTTTCACACTTGTATTGTGATTTATTATACTGTTTTTTTCGTGCAAGAAAGTAGTTAAAACTTGCTATCTAGGCCAAACTTTGCTTGAGGATAGTTAGTTGTGGTATCCATCCAACGTTTTTTCAATCAGAAATTAATTTGAAATTTATAATGATATACGTTTTCATTTAACTTGCTAGCTTAGTGTTACAAACAGATTAACCCAAATAACGATTTTACGTTGTTCATTGTTACACTTTGAAATATTAAATGAGTCGTAGTACGTATCAGCAACTTACACCGGAAATGAGGAAATGTAAAAACTGCGTTAATTTACCTAAACAAACTGCAGATGCATTGATTCTTTTGTTAACCTTTCCATTGCCAATATGGCGATCCAAAAAGTAATGACAACATAACATTTTGCAAATTTCTTTCCAAACTATTTTGTAGAGTTAAAAACAAATTATTTAGTATATTGAAGCATTATTATGCGCTTACTGGTTACGGAGAAAACTCGAACAGTTTAAAATCCCTATGTTTATTCTTATGGAGAATAAGTAAACTGTTGTAGTTAGCTTGTTTATGAACATATTTTGATCAAATTTTGAAAATGCATTTATTTCATACTAAACTACATGTAATAACATTTTTTTAAACCCCTTTTAAACCCTACCTGTTGCAACAGACCTAAGTACTTACTACTAATGCTATATTTAAAAATTAGGGAATAATGTTGTGATATTTTTAAGGAGATTATGTAAATCCAATCAAGCAAATGGAAATTCGTTTAGTCAGCAGGTTTGCTGTGGAGGGAGGGGTATTTAAAATAAATCATAGAGTTGTAACAGTATTTTCAAACACACAAACCACTACTTGTAAAATGTAATGGCTGCTTAGGAAACGTAAACACCTTGTCTAAATGCAGTTGGTACTGTATAAAGAAATAGTATATGCCTACTTACTGTATTTGGTTACTAGAGTATTCTAGCCACCGGGCTAATGTTTCACCGAAGGCGTAGCCGAGTGTGGGATTTTCGTGCGAGTACGGTAGCTAGTACCGGGTGAGTAACACGATACTTTACATCATACTACACAGAAAAATCAGTACATATTTAACTCATTCAGAACACAATTTATTTAGGACAGAACATATATTATATTTCAAAAAATAAAATAGGCCGCTAAAATTAGCTGTTTATTTCAACAGCAACAGCTGACTAAGTACACGGGAAAAGTACGTAACTTTACGTAAAGTTACGTAACTTTTCCGTGTGTAGGCATGGCAAAGGGTAACTTTCCATCCACAGGATGGAAAAGTACCTGTTTCTGTGTCGAATTTTATTACACACAAAGTTAGGTGTTAAAATTAAGTGTTTATTCTTAGATCCATAACAGGCCTATAATTGTAAACTATACATCCGATTTAACCACGTTCTCTTCCCGTTGCGAAGCTCGGTTACTATAGCAGCTCGTATGTTCTGAAAAATGTCAGATTATTTCCTCGTTAAATAACGTTCATTTCAATGAGTACCTACTCGGGTTTGCTGCTACGGGGAAGGTAATTTCGGTGCGTTTTTGTATTGAAAAGTTGTTGGCTAAGCAGTATGAAATAAACAAAGATTACCAAATTTGATTGAAGTAAAATCCGAGAACAATAAAACTAAAACAGTTTTGTTATTATCCTTAAGAATAACTTGGGAATTTCTTATATACCCTTAACCGGTAGACATACTACAATTTGTAGTATAATGTAAGCCATTTTGTAAATACCTGTATAGTGTATATATTGTAGATCTATGTAAGGCATCTTTTAAAAATAATGTGACTTAGCTAATGCAACTTGTTTTGTTAAAATTTTGGCTAAATAAATTATTTGATTTGATTTGATGCAACAACGCTTCAATAAACTAAACTATTTTTTTTTTTACTTTAAAGTCATAATTCATTTATTTAACCAGATTTACATAAGTTACTAGCATTCGAGATTCAATGATTCAAGATTCAAATAGTCTTTATTCAATATATAACATATATTAAACGTGTATCTGAATAGAGTCAAAATCTACATATAAACCATTGATGCTGATCAAGGTTTTTAAAATATTTTTTAAATAAACCACATTGAGAACTCAGAGCAGTCTTTTTTTGGCAGCGGGTATGGTATGGTAAAATCGAAAACTCTAAATTCATTTACATAGCTAATGTGTTTATTAAAATACTGTTTAAATACTGTAAAATACTGTGTTTATTATAGCTGTACCCGCGGGCTTTGCCCCATTTAACTTCATATGTGAGCTCGTTCGCATGGCTCAATCACGTCCAGGTTGAAGTTCGTTCGCTACGCTCACTCACCTTTAGGTTGGAGCTCGTTCGCTGTGCTCACACGTCCTGGTTGAAGTTCGTTCGCTACGCTCACTTACCTTTACGGTAGGAGCTCGTTCGCTGCGCTCACTTGCCTTCAGGTTAGCTCGTTCGCTACGCTAACTCGCCTCCGGGTTGAAGATCGTTCGCTACGCTCACTCACTTTTGGTTTAAAATTAGCTGTTGTAAAATATTAAAAAAATAATAGTGCTACACTCTGTTGGTAATCCTTGAAACTTTAATGCTATTTAACATCATAGAACAGAACCAACTTGTTTAATTGAAACAGCTGTTAAGATTCATTAATTCCATATGAGTACTCATTAGGTTAACATGGGAAACTCGAGAGCCACTGGGGCGGAGCCCGAGAGTCCGATCAGAATAAAAACCACTTAGTTTTCCTATTTAATGCCTAAAGAATCAGTGTACCAAATTTTAGCCTCCTAGGTAAGTGGGAAGTGGGAGAATTAGTGATGAGTGAGTGAGTGTGTCAGTCAGTCAGTCAGTGAGGGCTTTGCCTTTTATATATATAGATATCTATTGGTATTTAGTGGTATGTCTCATGGCTAAGTATTTTATTTAATAATAATTTAGTGAATCCGTTTGTTCAGAACAGTCTTCAATTTCTCAAAACTTGCCTCATTGTATTTACAAGTTATGAAGTATACAGCTGGCAAAATTGGAAATAGGAAAGATATGCTACAAGCTAAAATGGTACGATTTTATTAATGCTACAAGTTTCATAACTCCATTAACGCTCTATCATGAACACTCGAATTAAATTAGAGATTTGATTGGTTTAGGTTTAACCCATAATAAGCCTAACAAATATTTGTATGAAATATAAGTTTCATAAAAAAAATGTTTTAGAAATATAAGAAGTTACTTTACATTAGAACGTTAACCAATTACGTTAGCCAGAAACGTTAACCAATTCTTGGACATGAAAGTACATACAGTTCATAAGTACATACAAATTCATCTCTGATGTTAGGCCCCATTTGATATGGATCCATATGTTCATTGCTGCAAGTGTTGCTAAGTTGTAATACCGGTTGAGCGCATTTTGCTGCATAGTGTTAGGCTACATTTTGTGTAACAACAAATGTTTTTCTTTTTACCACCTAGACTACGATACTGCATAGTTTTACCATGTTTTACAGAAAATGAACGCCAGTCATTTATATATGTGTCAACGATAAAATTATTTAAAGTTATAAATACACGTTATGCCCATATATTGCCCAAATAAACAACAAAATACTAAAATACATACATATTTTATTTCGTGCAATATGGGGTCACAACGTTTGATATAAAGTTGTTAAAACGGCAGATAGTTAATGAAAAATGTGGTTGTATTCCAATTCCACTATAAACTGTGGGTCCCATTGTTGTTGCCATTGGCTGTATAGGCTATTAATCAACAGCTGTGTCTAAGGAACTACTGTTGTGAGAACAGTTTATTTCATAACACCTGTTAATTTCTGTTAATTATAATCATATGTTTTTTTGTTATTCTATGTTTTGAAAAAAGGTAAGTAAAGTGAGTTGAGTTTGAATTATGACATGAAACAGTGCATCCACTTAATTCTTAGTAAAATATGGAGGTTCATAGATTTTTTTAACTTCTATCCCTACAAGTATAGTTAGTTAATCTTCCCCATAATTTGAGCCGGACTTCCAATCATAATCAAAACAGTAGGCTACAATATTAATTAGCGTTTTGTCATCGCGTTGGAAGCCGGGCTCCAACGGGAAATTTCGTTCCAACACACTGACTACATCACTGCATTTGCCTAGCAGTGTAGCCATGCTGCGGGAGGAAAGTTGAAATCAGGGGCGTAGTCTCGCTGAATTGAATTAAAAATCATTATTTAGCAGCCAATCCATTACCAACCCTCTACGATCAAACTATACGTGACATTTGTTGTTCTTCTACATTTACTGAACTTCTTAAAATTTATCTCTAAGGTAGCATGTGTTAAAAGGAAATTGTATTAGTTAAATAATTATTTGTCCAATCAATTTAACTTAAGGTAATTTAACGTTCCATTGGTACCATTTTATTAAAACGAAAGGTACGTAATTGTTTACAAGTTGTTATTTGAATGGAAATTAAATCGTAAAAGAAATGCATAATCATATTAATTCTTAGTTAATTTATAAAGATTTGGATGGTTAAAAATATACTGCAATATGCTAACTGGATAATGGTTTTCATGGTCTTGTATTTCTGTAGCAGTCAGTAACTTCCTGTCAGTTAACTGCATTCTTCGTAAAAGCTTCTGCGTTCTTCGTGTTATAAAGCATATAACACTGTTATAAATGAAACGTTAAATTTAATGTACTTTTTTCCATAGGACGTCAAATTACAAAATGTAACAACGTCTATATATGAGTTTTGCACGTGTCATAAAAATTAAAACGATGTTTGCGATGGATAGACATCATGTACATTATTTCTCAGAGGCTTTTTGGTCGATACGCCATACTTCCTTAATAATATTCATCAATTTCGAAAATTAAGGCGCCACTTTAAAGTTTTTATTAACTGCTAGGCTGGAAAAATATTTAAAATACTTACATTTAGAACAAAAATGTTATATTATCTAATTCCGCCTTTTTTACTGTTTCCCCTATACATACAAAGTATATGGAGTAAGTACTGATGTATTTGTTATTGATGAAGTATGTGAATCTATGGTATGTTTGCCAAAGTTGTCGAGTTTGTGGATTGAATAAAAATATCCATTTTCGGTCTCCCTAACCCAATCTATAATTGCGTAATTCATAGTCATACGCAAGCATGTTTCTTTAAAACTTTGTTTTCAGCTCGTGTGCATCATCGCCGGGAAATTTTAATTTTACGCATGCTGTTGAAAATATATTTTCCTGTAGATGTGTAGAATATTTTTATAAATTAAAATATGCTCAAAAATAAGAACAAAATGGATTTAAAAATTAAACAAATTTGCATATGGGTCATATGGGTTGCCATGCTGGTGTCGAAATATAAACATAAAATCAAAACAAATGAAAGAAATTCCAATCACATGTTTTATTTACAGTGCGGGGTGGAAATAGAGAACTCAGTACCTTGTAGATTATTTTGGTCGAGTTTATGGTGACTGGACGACCTCTCTCGTATATGGCATACGTATATGGTAGGGTAGTTGTAAAGTTGAATTAACGTAACACCATCGACTATTTAACACTTTAGTTTCACTCAAATTATATTCATATATTACGCGTTTTTCACAAAGGCCATTCAACTATTCAACTTACAGTTCTTGGACCAGAAGAAAAATTAGAAAGAATCTCTCTGTTTACGCACGCCTCTATGTGGAGTCTGTGACTTATTCAAAATTCCCTGAAGGCCCACTCAACCAAAAGTACTAGTGATCATTATGAGCAAAATTTTCGGGTAGCCATAGTATGAACTAATATACTAATTTTAATATTAGTTCATCTATGGCTGATAGTTCGCTAACGCAGAATTTCCAGACTTGTGTATGGGCTTGGTATGTATTCGGCGAGAAGCAATTTAGGTTCTATGTATTTTTCGTGCAATGTATAATCAACCTGGTTTGTTATTTAACAAACAAACAATATTTACCGCGTTAGATCGTTTTAATACCGTACTGAAAAGTTAAAAGTATGCAAACATTAGTATTAACGGGTACCCCAAAAAAGGGCTGTCGGTGCAATCGTAGGGTGGAACTAATCCCTGTCCATAGGAGCAATCGGGCAATTACTGTTGAAATTTAGTAATATCTCTAATCATGTTTCTAACAGTCTGTGCTTAATATTAATTTATTGTTTATTAACAGATTATTTGTTAGTGTTAAAGTTGAATTTGAATAAACATCATTGAGGTTTTTGTAAAAATAACTTTTTTATAGTTTTCTGGTTAGTGATTATTTGTAGATTCTCGGAATATTCAACAATTACAAGAGGAATAGTACACTTACGGTTTATTAAATATACATATATATTGTTGTGTATTATATTGTTAAATGAAAGCAATATACTGATTACGTTAACTGCATGTTTAATTGATTTGGCGAATAAAACCATCCTGACCATTTTACTGACACAATTCTTTATATTGAGCTTTAATTATATGTTGTATTGCTGTATTTTAAATGTACAATCATTAAGAGGTTTCGAAATTATAGTACCCTTCTTTTCAGTTGGACAAAATATTTCATAATGTAGTGTAATATTAAATTTCCTAAGGTCGTTTAGGCCTAAATTAGTATTTCGGTTGGAAAACAATAATTAATTACGTGTTATTAATATGTCTCTGTTTGAAGTAAAGTAAAATATTAAATAATTTTTTATTTGTTATTTATATTTGATATTATTATTACAGTACAGTATTATTTTAATAACGTTCGAAAGTTCCGCATTGACAATTTGAATCATAGGTTGACCGCAACTGTGTAGCCGTTGGGAGCCTCACATGCCTTAGGCCGGGGCCACACGACGCGGATCATCCGCGCGGACGGACCACGCGGATGGTCCGCGTGGTGCGACAACACATTGAATCAAATGAGAGTGGCCACACGGGGCGATCCTAAGCCGCCTGGGCGGATTGTCCGCGAGATCATAAGCCGCGTTTGAGGGGATGACACATGTAGTCTTATGAGAGTGGCCACACGATACGGATTGTCCGCGCGGTTGGAGCTCATTTTCAAGCATTTGTAGTGGGTTTTTTTTTTAGTTTGGGCTTGTGCATTTCGGTTTATAGGTGTAAAACGTTCGATACAGACAAATCAATAGAACTTGTTAAAGATAATGTGGGATTTCTCATGTTGTACATTTCTCATGAGTATATCTTCCTTAGTTATATGCGGTCAAAGCAATTGAAGTAGCTCGTCAAACGATGCTATCTACATGCGATAGTAACGAAAAAGACTCCGAACTATGGTTTCGCATGTGCTCGTAAAAGGTTTGGAACACAAATGGTTTATCGGTTATGAAATGATGGACCCAATGATTTTGGTTTGCCTTAAGCAGCGGCTACACTTGCCCGATTCGGTCCGGTCCGGTTCGGTTCGGTCCGGCCGGAAGAGGTAGCTACACTTGTATGATATTTTGGAAGACACACACGAGCACGGGGCACAAGTACAGCAATACAGAAAGTGTTTAGACAGGACCGATTAACCGAATAGGCACGGTAGTCACGTGCCTAGGGCGCGAGGCAATTGGCTTTTTTGAGGGGTGCCAAAAAATGAAAAATTAAAAGAATTGTGGTTGTACTTGCATACAATCTCGGTAAACTTCCTATAATCCCTCGCGGCCGTGTAGACATTGTAATCGTCTCCGAATATTGCGACAAAATTCAGACTATTTTCAGCGGTCGTGTTGACATAATTATCTTCTTCCATGATCGAGGCAATTATGGAAGATAATTGCATAATTGCCTAAATTCTTAGGCCTATATCCTACAAATAACTATTTTTCCTAATTGAATTCATCACTTTCGTAGCCGAGTGCTCACGGAACCACCCGATCCTCATCCGAAATTCGGGAGTAGGTGGCTACACTTGTCGGATTCGGTCCGGTCCGCCCCGAATGCTTCCGCCAAAATGCGGATGAATGCTCCCTGGACGATTGTTCCGCGCCGAACCGGACCGTACCGGACCGAATCGGGTAAGTGTAGCCGCCTCCATTTAAAAACATGGGAAGCATTGTTCCGCATTTTGGAGGACCGGACCGAACCGGACCGAATCGGGTAAGTGTAGCCGCTGCTTTAGGCTCTAGCTCACCACACGCTTCTAATGCACAAACTAACATACGTGTTTCTTCCATGACTACAACGAGAACGAGTGTATACACCATGTTAGAATCTCAGTACGTAGGCTGGGAAACCTCAACCGGAAGCGGTTCATCCGCTCCGTGTGGCCGGGACATCGTCGCGCGGCTTATGATCGTACGATCATAAGCCGCGCGGACGATCCGCCACGTGTGGCCCCGGCCTTAGGCCTCTCGCCCACTATACGATTTGGGTCGTACGACACTGTGTCGTACGATATTCTTATCATATGTGTGGTCCTCGCCCACTTTACGACACTTTGTCGGATAAATGGCCAGTTGCTCGGTAGCCCTGGAAGAGTGAGGTGTGGGTGTGTTGCGCAATATCTTAAAACAGTGGTTCTGTATCAAACAGTAAAACAATAATTCCGTTACGTGTTGTTGCAATGTGGCTGCTGTGGCGTAGATTAAGCGATAGTGGCCAATGTAGGCCTACAGCATTAAAGACACATTTATTTTTATGTGTAAATTATTTTTTAAGTTAATGTATTGAAAGAAATTTTCAAATTATATTAGTCCATGCATTTTACAAGTTTTTAAATTTACCATAACTATCATAGGGTTTTGGGATAGTCTGGTAAAAAGTATGTATGTTAATTGTTTTTGGATTAGTTTTTAAATATATTTAATTTTATCAATATAATCTACAAAAAATATATTTATATGTTTTAGTGAAACTTTTTTACACAATTTAATTAATAATTAAGATTATACAATAATAATAGCCAAACTCGCATTTTTCAATAATTATTTTGGTATATTTACTCATAAGTGATGCAGTATTTAAACATAATATAAGGAAAAATATAACCAAATTGTAAAAAATAAATAGGAAGATCAAAATTACGCAAAATAATGGTTGAAAAATAAGACCAAGTGATATATCAAACATTATAATAAAAAAGTATGAATGAATTGTAGAAAATATTTATTCACGATAAGAAATACGCAAAGTGATATAACAACTATAATAATGACTAAGTATGAGTTAATTGCAAAAAGTATATATAAGACTACTGGGGAGAACGCACGACATACGATAAAAATCGTATAGTGGGCGATGAGCGCCCATTTGATTGTGTACGCCACTGCGAGTGAAACAGTCGTACGACAGTTGTGGATCACAGTGGCAGTGGACGACTGCTTCACGACAGTTTGTCGTAGTCGTGAGATTATCGTACAGTGGGCGAGCTCTCATAAGATCCAATGGTTCACTGTGGAAATGTTGTCGTTCCGACACAGTGTCGTACGACCGAAATCGTATAGTGGGCGAGGGGCCTTACACTTCCACCATGCCTCACATGCACATCGTTGGACGAGCCTTTTATGATATCAATGGCATTTCCGGCATTTCCGCTCGGGCATTGTATACCGGCTGGAGAGATCAACGATGGATAACAGTTGAGATAAGACTTGTTTGAGTTGTTTTGGCTTCTTTAATGTTGCTATAAAATGTAAAAATAATCAAAAATATATAATTCTGAGCAATGTACAGACAAAACTCAATAATTGAGATTTGCCTGTATATTCCAACCAGCATGGTAGGTGTGTGTAACTTGTTCAGTTATAGATTTAGGTAGTTTGACTAGCCTGACAACCGGGCTAACACTAACAATGACAGGTTTTTGGTTTTTACTTTCCTGACCCTATTTTCACAAGGTCAGTTTGTGCGTGGTGTATTTTCCAGGGTGGCTATTTCAGTGACATCCATATATCCATGTTAATCAGACACACGAACAAACACTGAAAGTCTTCAAAAATATTGTTCAAAATGGTTCTTTATGCTGGAAATATGTAAACACCTTACCGTACCTACCTTATCTAAAATGGTATAACTCATTGAGCGGAGCGAGCGAAGCTCTTATACGTCGACTCACGCAATCTCCTCCTTGACGGCTGAAGTAATCATTTTCAAATTTTGCATGGTGATAAAGACCATATCGGTGAGTGCCAACATTTATATGGCGTTAAAAAAACTCTCTAAGGAATCCGCCCCACTGGCTCTAAAAATGTCAATGTTATCTTTATGGACGCGGTATTTGACACAAAAACAAAGACATAAGATCAGCTGTTGACTTATTAAGGACTTAACTGACACGGTTACTTTAAAAAAGGTCGTAGGTAAAAGAATTATTGTAACTGTTATCACCGATATTTTAGTGTGGCCTTGTATTAGAACAGAAACGGTATGATTCATAAACATAAAATACCCCCGCCGCAGCAAACCTGCAGACTAAGCGAATTTCAACTTGTATGATCAAATGTTTAGCAAAATATTTCCATAAATATGACATATTGAGGTGATTCAAAAAAGATTTTTAAGATTTTGTATTTTAAAACATTTGGTCACTATACATTCAACATTTCATACCACCAGCTCTTGATCATGTTTGATATGACTAGTCTCAGTGACAGAAGGAAGTTGGCCGCCTTATCTTATCTATCTCCATCAACTGGTGAGCAGTGTTATGGACCATAGTGACTTGCTGGGACAAATCAATTTCCACGTTCCACAACACAATTCACGCATCACTCTTGTATTTACCCCTCGTTACTCTCGTACCAATCTTGGATTCAATTCTCCACTAAATATAATGCTCGCACTTGTAATGCCTATCAGTTTGATATATTTTACTTATCACTAAAGATGTTAAATGTCTGTTTGTCAAATGAATTCAAAATTTCTTATCAACGTAATAATTTGTCTAAATATTACCTATTTATTTATTATATTATTTTTATTGCATATTTATTATATTTTTATTCATGACCATCAGTATTTTATTTAGTATTTAAATTCTCTTGTTACTGTATATTTAAATTTTATGTTTTCATTCTTATTTATATTTTATATTATTTGAGTGAAAGTGTTATATGACTGCCACCATGGAAAACGGACTTTTTCCCTTGCTGTATCTATCTATATCTATATATCTATATCTATATATCTATATCTATATCTTATACTTATTTAATACGCAAGCATGATTTTTGTGACAATTACTCCTCCGAAACTACTGAACCGATTGACATGTTTTTGGTGTCATTGGAAAGAGCGTAACGTGAAGTTGTGCAGGAAACTTTCTTTTTAGGGAAATAATCAGAGAGTGAGGCCCTGGGGCCCTTTAAAGTTTTGTATTTCTCCATAAGATTTAACACAGGAAACAAAAATTGTTATGCAACTCCAGCTGTTGTCAGAAATTAAAAGTGAGAAGAAGAACATATGTTAATTTTAAACAGTCAATAAGATTGCTAATTTTACAGTTTGCTACAAACATATTGGACTTGGTTGAAATGAAATATTTACTATTTGAAATCGGGTTGGCGTAAATAAAGCGAGAGAGCCTGGATAAATTGATATATTCTGTTATGTACATCTTGAATATTTCCATAATCTTTGGGTCGAATCTTTTAAAGTCATCAGAAATTGTGAACGTTATTCCTTTTAAAATAACGCCTCTAATACTTATAAATTGCTCGAATTCGAGCAACAGGGACACTAGTACTTATTTAATACGCAAGCAGGATTTTTGTGACAATTACTCCTCCGAAACTACTGAACCGATTGACATGTTTTTGGTGTCCTTGGAAAGAGCGTAACGTGAAGTTGTGCAGGAAACTTTCTTTTTAGGTAAATTATTAGAGAGTGAGGCCCTGGGACCCTTTAAAGTTTCGTATTTCTCCATAAGATTAACATGGGAAACAAACATTGTTTTGAAACTACAGCTGTTGTCAGAAATTAAATATTACATTTGCTTTGATATTTAAATGTAAACAACCAGAACTGTCATTGCCTGAAGAAGAACACATGTTGTTAAATGTAAACAGTCAATGTGTAAATTAACTATGTTGTGTATCATCAAAAATTTGTATAGTTTTGGATGTTGGTTTGTGTTTAATGATATAAGTTAATAATTATTTAATTTTTATTTTAAGGATTTGGCATATGAGTATGCCTATGATAAATAACTCCATTTCAGGGTTCTGCCAGATTTTACCTAACTCTGTTCTGTAGAATTTAATGTAGCCTACACCATACACCTACAAATTGGCTAAATAACTTAGGTACGGTACATTATAAAAGCTGACAGCCTTTTTACGTTGACTTAAATTGTTAGCTTACCTTTTCCCGTCCATGGACAGTTTGATAGTTAAACACTAACCCTTTAAACTGAAATAGGACTGTTATGTAAAATGTGACTATTTTTATCAGTTAATAATCTTTTGGTTTACTCTTTTAAAATCATCGGAAATTAAGACTGTTATTAGTTTTCAAACAAGTAATTTGTTCATTTGTAACTCCTCAACTCCTGTATTTATTTGAAATTGCTCGATTTCGAGCAACATATACTCTAGTACTTATTTAATACGCAAGCAGGATTTTTGTGACAATTACTCCTCCGAAACTACTGAACCGATTGACAAGGTTTTGGTGTCATTGGAAAGAGCGTAACGTGAAGGTGTGCAGGAATGAATTCACATTGCCTAATTCACAATGTTTACATTTGCTTTGACATTTAAATGTAAAAAACCAGAACTGTCAAATGCCTATTTCACAATTTCAGACAGCTGATCAAAAAAAAAAAAATAAATAAAACAACTATGTGGTTGGTTTATTTAATCTTAAACTTATGATGGATTATCCTACTAATATTATAAATGAGAAAGTTTAGATGTATGGATGTATGGATGTATGGATGTATGTTTGTGACAAGTGAACGCGAAAAATACTGGTCGGATTGGGCTGAAATTTGGCATGATGATAGCTCACATTCCCGATTAACATATAGGCATATTCTTATTTCAAAAATCCTTTCGGGCTCCGCCCCAGTGGCTCTGGAGTTTCCCATGTTAACCTTATGAGAAATGAAATTATTGAATCTTAACAGCTGTTTCAATTAAACAAGTTGGTTCTGTTCTGTGATGTTCAATAGCATTAAAGTTACAAAAATTACTAACAGGGTGCAGCACTATTATTTCTTTTACATTTATGACAACAGCTAATTTGCAACCAAAAGGTGAGTGAGCGTAGCGAACGAACTTCAACCTGGAGGCGAGTTAGCGTAGCGAACGAGCTAACCTGAAGGCAAGTGAGCGCAGCGAACGAGCTCAAACTAAAGGTGAGTGAGCGTAGCGAACAAGCTCCAACCTAAAGGTGAGTGAGCGTAGCGAACGAGCTCCAACCTAAAGGTGAGTGAGCGTAGCGAACAAACTTCAACCAGGACGTGATTGAGCAATGCGAACGAGATAATCTTGAAAATTAAGAAGTTAAACGGGGCAAAGCCCGCGGGTTACAGCTAGTTTATTATAAATCTATTTCAATGATTATGAAACAGATTTTTCCCGTTGCGAAGCAAACAATAATAGTGAGAAGAACATATGAATTGTAAACATTCAACGTGTAAATTATCCATGTTGTATTAAAAATGTGTGAGTGAAAATTTAAAAACGTACGTTTTCATGTCCCTGGCCTTTTACTTCGTAGATACTGGATTTATAGTTTATTATTATGTGTTTTAATATTTTTTGGGACGGGGGCAACATGTTACACACATTTATTTGGTTTTAAATAGGTTCTAGGTATTTTTTTCGTATTTTTAAAGTCCCGAAATTCACGACCATGACGTGTCCCTAGGGTACATTTTCCAACTTTCACGCTGTTTTTAGACTAATTATTCATGCCGAAATATATAAAGCCATATTTTTATGTCATCAATGGTTATTAAACTTACAAAAAAGGAGCATATTATAATTTTATTGTCATTGCAGACTGACTACCATGACAAAATAAGTCTGTCCCTCGATTTGGCGTCACGACCATTTGGGAAAAATTTTCAACTTTGGAGCACGACAGTGGCAAGCCTGGCGTCGATGGAGTCAGTTGGTTTTAGAGACTAGTTCGGGGTGTACGTCAGGATTGTAGTGCCGGTCGTTTTGAGTTGAAAGGAGGAATTACAAGATTAATAAAGGAAAGATTGTGTTTTTTGTAATTTTGGTGTGTCCATGACCGTACGTAGTCATTCAATGAAGTAGACATGGTGTTAATTTTTGTTTATAAGACATTTCAATTGCTAGATTAACCTAGAAGTCCACTTTGTATCCTCGAACATGAGGTGCAGGGCTACCGCCAGAACAGAGCCAAATAACACGTAATTTCACGACCAAAGTTTCACGACCATCGCGGTTTTTTTCACGACCAATCCAGCCTTATGGATTATAGTGTGTTTGGTCGTGACAATAACTTTAATATAATTGTAAATTGAACAGTTTAGTTCAATTGAAACACATAGTTTTATTATAACTAACAGTCTAATTGAAGGATTGTTTAGAAAGATTTTGATTATTCCAGAGAATTCACGACCGTACCGCTTGTCCCTGACCATCACGTTTATGATTTCAATCATAAAAATTTCAAAAATTAAAATATCGTCATATTTCAATGTTTTATACACAAAAGAAGCACACCTCTATACAAACATAAAGATTTTTCGGGTCTCAGGTAAGTTTTTTCGGAGTTATACAAACTTAAAAAGATTTTATTAATTTTTTTTCTATTTTTTGAGTTTTTTTATTTTTTTCTAGAAAGACCAAATATACCAAAAGCTCAATGACCTTTTTATTGTATAATGGTCATAAAAGTAAATTAGTTTATAGCAAAACATAGTTATAAAAATAATATTAACTATTTTTAATATTCATTTAAACGTTCGTTATGGTTGTGACAGGATTTTGTGTTTTTCTACGAAAGATGCTCTTTAAAAAGAAAATTACCAAAGATATTGCGTTACCATGGACATTTTATGAAACTTCAAATGTTAATGAAATAAAAAAAATAATAAAAGTTTTGAAAAAGGGGGAAAAAAATTTGCAAAGTGTTTTTTCTGAAAACGTACGTTTTTAAATTTTCACTCGTGTATAGTTTTGGATGTTGGTTTGTGTTTCATGATATACGTGATTAGTTATTGAATTTGTATTTTAAGGATTTGACATATGAGTAGGCCTATGATGAATAACACCATTTCAGAGTTCTGCCAGTTTTTGCCTAACTCTGTCCTGTAGAGTTTAAAGTAGCCTACACCTTATTGTCTACAAATTTGCTAAATAAGGTACGGTACTTTATAAAAGCTGACCGCCTTTTTTCGTTGACTTAAATTGTAAGCTTAGGTACCTTTTCCCATCTATGGGCAGTTTGATTGTTAAAAATTAACCCTTTAAACTAGAATGGGGCAGTTATGTAAATTGTGAGTATTTTCATTACCAGTTAATAATCTTTTAGTTGACTCTTTTAAAATCATCGGAAATTATGACTGTAATTAGTTTTAAACAAGTTATTTGTTTATAAATAACTCCTGTACTTCTTTGCAATTGCTCGATTTCGAGCAACATGTACACTAGTTTATTTATATATTTTAAATTGTAATACTCTGTTAAAGATCTTTTTACATGATTAATGCTACAGAGTAATTAATTGGCATTTGTGCTGTTTTGTAGCTTTAGAAAATAAAATAAAATAAATAAATAAATATTTATTCCCAATTTTAATAACATTAGATTTAACGAGTGCTTAGGTTTGCTGCTATGGGGAAGGTAAAAATGGTTTTTGACGATACGTCAATAGTATAGGATGAAATAAATAAATTTGCCAAATATTATCAACATATATCCATAAACAAGTAAACTACAAAAGATTTCATTTTCTCCATAAGAGAATAATATGGGAATTAAAAATTACACTTTTTTTTATTTTCTCCGCGACCGTTAGGCATACAATGGTGCTTCAATATATTAAATTTTTTTTTTAAGCTCTACAAAATGGTTTAGGAAGAAATTGCAGAATTTTTGGATTTTATGGTCAAAAATGGGAAACCCCCATTTTTACCCCCATAAACCCCCCCCCCCCCATAGTCCAATCATGCTAGTTCACGAACTCGTTCGAATAAATGTAGGTTTACACGTTTATACAAAGTTTCATCAAAATCGGATCATTTTTGCTCGAGTTATCGCGCTAACTGCTTTATCCGCTTTATGAGGCAAAAATTGGTTTTTCCCATTTTTGACCCTAAAAACTTAAAATTTAACATTTTATTTTCAAACCATTTTGTAGAGCTTAATAAAACAAATAATTTAGTATATTGAAGCGTTGCCATGCGCCTAATGGTTACGGAGAAAATTCCAAAAAACTGTAAATTTAAAATTCTCATGTTATTCTTATGGAGAATAAGTTAACTGTTGTAGTTTGCTTGTTTATGATCATATTTTGAACAAATTTTGAAAATGCATTCATTTCATACTAAACTATTAAATAGGGAGTAAATGTGATATTTTTAAGGAGACATTTTAGTGTAAATCCAATCAGGCAAATGGAAATTCGCTTAGTCTGCAGGTTTGCTGCAGTGGGGGTAGTGAAATATAGCTTATTCCCTATATGGGAAATTCGCTAAAATCTATATCTATAAAAGAAGAACTATGTATGTGTGTACTTTATGGACTCCAAAACCGCTCGACAGATAGTAATGAAACTCTCAGGCATTTAAGCATCTTTCAGGGATGGTTCGAGTGGAGTTGGGTGCAGCTCCGTCAAAAGGGCTCTGCCCCAGAGGGTTTAAGTGGGCCAATGTCAGACTTTTAGATCTACAATGTTTACAAATAAATCTATAAGTATAAAAGCGGATGTTTGTATATATATTTGGCAGTGATAAACTCAGACACCGCTGAACCGATTGCCACGAAACTTGGTACATACGTGTAGAATTTCATGGAATAGGTTTATACACCATCAATTTCGTGATCCGTCCAATCGGCTCCGCCCCAGTGGCTCTGGAGTTTCCCATGTTAACCTTATGAGAAATGGAATTAATGAATCTTAACAGCTGTTTCAATTAAACAAGTTGGTTCTGTTCTATGATGTTCAATAGCATTAAAGTTACAAGGATTACCAACAGGGTGCAGCACTATTATTTCTTTTACATTTATGACAACAGCTAATTTGCAACCAAATGGTGAGTGAGCATAGCGAACGAACTTCAACCTGGAGGCGAGTTAGCGTAGTGAACGAGCTAACCTGAAGGCAAGTGAGCGCAGCGAACGAGATCATCTTGAAAATTAAGAAGCTAAACGGGGCAAAGCCCCGGTTACAGCTAGTATAATTTAAAAGCAGATGTAAACATGTTAGTTATTCAATAAATTAATCTAACAAAAAACCACTAAGTGGTAACACTTTCCCCGCCAAGTCAGCAATCCAAAAAAGATGATAAATCATTGCTTTTTTCCGCCAAGAAAAACAATGTAATGTATGGCTTGTTAAATACTTCAAAACATTAATGACATCTTTGCAATGGCAAAAGTTGACTGTTAATTTATTTTCTGTAGTAAAATTAATTACATCATTATGTTTGTTTCTACTTTTATTTTTTATTTTTAAAATCACCAAGTTTGGCAACTTTTGCTTGGTTTTTTTCATTAAAGTTACGTTCGAGGATAATTTCATAAATCAACTTCTCTAATTAAATTAGTCCAACTAACTAAGTATAATAATTTCTAGGTAATTAGTAAATATAAAACCATCACTATTATGATTTAATGAAATGTGGCACAAATAAGGTGAAATTTTGTAAAATAAGGTCTCACCTAGCAATGTACTAATGGGAGAGATACTTGCTCAATGAATCTAGTTTTATGGAATTTTTTAAAGTGATCGAGCAAAAGTCTACCGCCAAGTTGCCAACTTGGTGATTTTAATCACATTAATTCACATATGAAGTTAAACGGGGCAAAGCCCGCGGGTACAGCTAGTACTTTATAAAAGTTTTAAAATCATTATCAGCTGTTCCTATGAATTTCTCTAACATTTAAATTAATTGAGATTTAATCGCAGCTGGTCTTTCATATGTTTTGATTGTAATCCCATGTTATTTAAATGGGCCAAAATCGTACTTTGAGGACTTGCCAAGGGTTTACTGAAAGACGCTTGTAAATAAAGGCATTTTTATTTATTTATTTATGGGTCAACGCACCGACTTGTGACCCTCAAAAGGCACATCTACACGTTAAGGGCTTTCAAACAATATAAAACACATCAAAATTGAGCCAGTGGTTTGGGCTGTAGGTCCGTCAACATTCAAGGAGAAGGAGGAGAAGGAAAAGGAGAACACGGAAGATTTGTGAATTTTCAAACTAGTTTTTCTTGGCTCAAACACTACCGCTTTTTAAATTCTTTTTTAAATTTTGTTGAGAATGAGTAGTATCCAGTAGATGAACAGTTATTTTAATAGCTTTTGTTTCTTCAGAGCTATAGACGAGTAAAAAAGCCACTTTGTCACGTCATGTATATATACACTGCAGCAGCTGTGTACCGCTGGGGGACTTGGCGGGCCGGAACGCTGCCACGTTCCTTAATAACTGAAGGGTACTAAATGTTTAATTATTTATTTCAATTACTAATATATATAAATATATATTATTCTTGAGGAGATCTTGATAGAGTTTATGATAAATGAAACATGAAACATTGCAAATTTTCGTTTAGTACAAATGTTTTCAAGCAAATTGAAATTAATGAAAAATGTAAAAATGAACAAAACAAATAAATATGAACTATTTTTTTCATAAATATATATACCTATACATGAATTTTAATGGATGGTGTTTTTGGCCTCTAGGGACCTCAAAACGAAAAATTAAATCGGTCCCGGGTCCACGTCTTACCATGAGTAAATGGGAAATTCGCTAACAACATTTCATTTCATATAATTTTATTCATTTCAGTACATCAATACAGGAATAGCGATCTATACTATATAAAGTTGTAAATGATTAATTTACTAAGTATCAAAATATAAGAAGGTTTCAACTGACTTATACCATCCCCGCCCATAGAACAGGCACCCTGCTAGTTAAATATCAAGATGTCTCTTTTCACCCAAGACAAGGTCAGTTAGTGAAAGTAATCATGTTAACAAACTTAATAGACAGTATATTTTTTTAACAGGCAGAAGTACAAACAAACATTAAAAATTTAAGAAAACATTTTCATAAAAACAATAAAATTATCTGAATTTAATAATCTAAATGAGAAAAAAATGTAAATAAAAGTAGGCCTATACTGATGTACAAAATAAATATTAAACTAATCAACATAATGAATCTAAACTGATTCGTCTCCACTTCTTCAGCTTCCTCCTCTCCCCCAACCTCCATGCCTCCATCGCCATCCACCCTGTCATCAGGCCTGGAATATAACAGAACAAAAATTAATATTAAAAACTGTATTCTGAACAAGTCTAGTCTTTTTATGCATACTTCTATTATTATTTAATGTGATCAGTGGCGTACTGAGGGGGGGGGGGGGTTCGCACCAGGCCCCACACCAACATAGGCCTCCAAATATCAGGGCCGTATTGCCCTAATGGCGGACACTGTGATTTCTGAGGGCTTCGGCCTGGGAAGGGGACTCACTTGGGGCCTCAAAAGAATGTTTTTTTCTCTTAATAAATTTTCTCACAATCTGTTAGAAATAGGGGGTACAATAATCCAAGTTTAACTTGTATTCTCATGATAGCCGAAAGCGTCTGCAAAGATTGCCTGATCAAAATTTACGACTACCAGCGATCGCGGGATGACGATAATCAGGCCTCGCAACCGCGAAAGATGCTCACGATTGCCCCGAGGATGCCCACGATTTTAACCACTGCCGACCGTGGGAGACAAAGATGATGACCCTGCAAACACGGAAGACGGTGCCTGTCGGTGGGTGGTGGGGATAGGGGCGCTTTAATGCCTACGTGCGGACATTTTTAGTTGCCATGGAGCTGTGGACAGCTGAGCACCATGAAATTGTAGTGAAAGTGTTTTTTAAAAGTGGCAATTCCGGTGTAGCTGTTCAGGGGTAGTCCCGTAGACGTTTCAACGTGGGTCCAAGGGGAAAAGTCTTAACTTAAAACAATATTTTGCTGTGGGTCTGCACGTAGATAAGCTGTAGCTCTGCACATGTCTGGCCACTCAGTAGAAGAATTTTATGATATGACCTGCACTTTTTATTCATACAAAACGGCAATCGTGCAACAGTTGAAGCCCAGTGGCTAAGCAAAGTGCATCTCATTTTCAGAACAAGTGATTGATTTGATTAAACGTGACAAAATTGCGTTATGAGCGACAAATCACACTTTCAACCACAACACATAGTCTTCCTCCCTCACTCTCTTGAAGTTCTCTGGCGTCCGGGCTGACCTGTTGATTTTAGTTTCAATGCTAAACTAGTAGCTCTAAAGTTCCTACCCAAAATGATGTTGCAAGTTGGGACTTTTCTTCTTTGATTCACATTGAAACGTCTACTGAACAGCTACACAGGTATAGCAACTTTTAACACATTCGCTGCGGCCCATCAAATGGCAGGTGTAGCCCCAGTGCGGCGCAGCCCGCAGCGTCAAACAAACCCGATTGCCGGGTGATTGGCTTTCATATTTCGGTATGACGAATATCAAATAACATGTGGTGATGTACTGTTTTATGACAAGAGTTGACGTAGTTTGCTAAACACCCACAGATAGCAGCACTGCTTGGAATATAGCCGGTCCCATTGTATTGCCAATAGGAGGGAGAAGGACGGGACACCAAGTTGATTTTTAAGTTTGCCAGACGGGGATTTTATGGGGAAATTTTACTATCAACCTACAACACAACCAAAAGCAAGTCACCCACTACACGCTAACAAAGTATAGGTCTGCCTTCGACCGACGCTAGAGGAAAAATGAAGATATACGAAAGGCATTGCCGAGCGTATCTGATCTGTTACGGCAGCACCTGAACACAGCTCGGCCCATATCCGATCGGCTACGCCCGCAGTGAACGTGTTAAAAACACTTCCACTTCAAAAATACATGGTGCTCAGCTGTCCACAGCTCCATGGCTACTAAAATTTGTTCGCACATTGGCTTTGTAACAGCCCTATTCCCACCACCCTCCGCCACGCACTGGATTGACAGGGCGGCAAAGAAAACCGTCAAATAATTTTGTTTGTCAACTGCCCTGAATGACCTTTTTTATTTCTTAAGATAACAAATTGGCTTGGTGGGCAACGTTTTATGTCAAATGATGAGGTCATCACTGAAACAGAAGAGTATTTTGTAGGCTTTTCAAGTTTGTAGGGTAACTTACTATTTATTTGAACAGCATTTGAAGGAGGTTGGAGAAACTTTAAGATAAGTGTATAGAGCTAAATAAAAGGAGATTATAACAAAATAAATCAAATTTATCCCAAAACTGTTATTCTATGTTTTTCTAAGGACTTATTGAACCACGCTCGTACTAAATACCTTATTGATCTATCAGAATTGTTCTACTTGTTTCAACTGCTTCTGTTGGCAACGCTTTTCCATTTCTCTTAAAATAATTTTTGTTTCAGTACTTACCAAATGTAAACACTATGACATATTCAGAATTAATTATAATTATGTTGTCAAAAAATATAGCATACATTTCCTAATAAACAAAAGCAAATTTTGGGCACCTCTCCAGTTAAAATGCTTGTTGTACTAGGAATTCAGGAGAGTTATGCAACATAGGTTTCAGGACACGGCCCTGGATTTATAAGTATTAAATTTAAGGAAATGGCAAAACTTACCATAAGTTAGTTCTCTTCAATCTTCGTCTTTACTTTTCCCCATCCTCCATCTCCTCTTCCTCTGGCAACTCTCCCCTGTATCCTCCAATGTCGGAGGATATTAATTACAACGCCCCCATTCTACTGGTAGGCTACAGCTCTGTACAGAAATATTGCAAAAAATAAAAAATAGTGTTATACAAATAATTTTAGTCTAACAAATAATACAAGAGTGTAGACTCCTTTCTAGATTCGCGATATTCAAATAGGTACAGCTAGTAGAAGAAAATTTGTTAGCAATCTGGGTCAAGTTAATATAAATATTGGAATTTTTATCAATAATTTGGTTTGGACAAAATAAATTGCTTCAAACATTAATTCATTGTTATTTCCCAATTTGCAAAAATGCAAGCTATAGCCTAATTAAAACAACATGTTACGAGATGTACGGTACGGTAATCCAAATAAATTTTAAGTAGGGGCCTAGTTTTAAATTGTTATAAAAAACTATAAATTTGCATACAGATTATATATTATCCTCATGTTCCACCAAAAACTATTGTAACTAGTGGGCGAAGTGGCACTTTGCTACACATGAGAGAAATGTTTAAACGCACGAGCCGTAGGCGAGTGTGGAATGTTTCTCGAGTGCAGCAAAGGCAGTTTGCACTTGTGTATATTTTTCTTACTGTTATTATAAAACATATAAATAATTACCTAGTCTTTCAAACTCTGTTCAACACGTTTCTAGGTTAGGTTAAATCCAAACATTGGTGAAATGGTAAGATGTACCAGTTGATCTTGGTCGTAATATTTTGAATGGGTAGCCAACTTATTTTCAAGTGTACGTATGTATTATGTGTCTAATAAAACCTTGCGGTTTTGTGTTGTTTGGTTGGAATACTGGAGTGTGGCAAAAAAAAGAGTGCGGTAAAAGTACGGTAAGTCAATTGCAGCAAATAGCAACTTTCTGTGCTTTAATAAGTGCAAGGAAGGCCACTTTGTCAGGTGACAGTTGGAAAAATAATTCACATGCGCTTCATTTTGAAAACTGTGAATGACTTGACTTAAACAACCTTTTTATTATTACTGTTATCATGTTAAAATGTGTAATTTTACGCACAGGCCGCCTAGTTATTAGTTTATAACTAATGTGATAACTGTATACACACATTGTTTTTGTCCTATGACACAACAGGCACTAGTCCGGAATTTTAATTCACATTTCACACATCAGCCTAGGTCTAGGGCTGTGGTATTCACACAAAAGAAAGTAATAAAAATAAATAATAAAATCCATTGGTCATCTGCCAGGATTTGAGCCCGGTACTGAAGTTCTGCTCGCTCCCCTAGGGCAAAGAATTTAGTCAGTTGTAGGCATTAGGCAGGCCTATAAAATATGTAGAGGAGGCTATGACTTAGAGCATTGGAACGCCGATAAATATGATCAGTCATTAATATTAATCGGGGCCAATCGTATGAGCGAAGACAGAATCATATTTAGTAAATAAAGTTGTCACTTCCAATTGCTTGTTGTTGGCTAATCAGCTGTAGGCTAAAGTTACTTCACCCACCACGGGCGTCGCCGCCATAGGGGACATGGGGGACCCCCCAATATTTGAAAAGTCAGTTTGGTCCCCCATTCCAAATTTTAAAAATCATACAGAATGCGTGTTCACCCGATCGATCGCTTCCAGCAAGAAAGGTGCTCGCTTCGCTGTGTGATTCGGAAGCGTACGACATGATGCGGTGGTGGAGGGGTGTTCTGATTCACGATCCTCGAGTTGCACTATGGATGCCTAGACGCTTGTCTTGAATGTCTTCTCGCGTTTCAGTCAGACTTTCAGTCCGTTCCGTCACCGTCAGTCGGCAGTGGTTGATACTACATACATTTATATGGAGGCCTACGTTAACCCTTTTCTCCTCGTGTGCTGTATCTGTCGGTAGTATCGGTTATAGTTCTTTTAGGTTAGTTGATACTTTTTGGAAGAGTTGATCCTTGAACTGTTTATTGTCAAATGAAGCGAGCAGAAGGCCAAAAACAAATTGTTTATATAAAAACCTGCTTGTAAAAATGTAAGATTGTGGGTTTAAATATTAGTGTTTAAACGTCATTGAATTCGATACTATACATATTGTGACAGATATATGAAATGGAGAAAAAAGTAAGGTTAAAAAAACATATCTACTTGCTTGCATGGCATATAACATGTGAAATGGAAGGTTTTAGGACAATTGGGCACAGTTCACAGTTCTATCCATTAGAAATGGCTTTATAAAGTCACCAATCACCATATGGCTTTTGGGAGATATGGCTTCGTAGTCTACAGTAGGCCTATGTTTTGAAATTCATGAATGCAAGTTCGTCATAGTTTGATTTTTAAAATGTCTACTTGCTCATGACAAAGACAAATAACAGGTGAAACGGGAGGTTTTTGGACAGTTGGACACAGATATAGATATTAATAATGGCTTTAGAAAGTCAGTAAACAGCTTTTACGCCACACTACATTATTTTGATGAACTTTCCACGCAAGGATTTAGTCCAGAAAACAGCCAGCTTATTCAAATGGGGTTTCATTGCGTAATACTGTTCTGCAATGAGTTTTACCGGACACCAATCAGCTGATTATACTGTATTTTCGTGGCAATTAGTGGTTATAAACAAAAACATAACCTCTCATGACTAGTGATTTTTAGTCCTTTAGTTGGTGGAAATATATAAGGATTTGTACGGATTAAGTAGTATGGCGTAAACTATCGTACGTAACTCGTCCAAAATGTGTGTACCGGACTTGTATGGTAATCCCGTACTCGACTTCGTCTCGCACGGGAACGACCACACTCGTCCGGTAAACACTTATTTTCAGGACTAGTAACGTAATATACTTATATTGTGAGGATACGGCCGTAGCCTACAATATTTTTTGAGATTTATGAATGAATGTGATCGTCATAGTTAGTTTTAAAAATGTCTAATTATTCATGACAAATAAAGGGGGAAAAGGGAGGTTATGCACACAGTTCTAGACGCTAAAACTAGCTGTATAAAGTCACCAAACGGCTTTAGGAGGATATGGCCTTAGTCTACAGCGTGTTTTTAAATTCATTAATGCAATCGTCTTTAGTTTAATTTTTAAATTGTCTATTTGCTCATGACAAAAAACGGGTGAAATGGGAGTTTATGGACAATTGGGCACGGTTTTTGGTGTTAAAAACTGCTTTAAAAAGTCACCAAACTGCTTTGAAAATTACCAATTTTTGGACCCCCGGCCTTGTTGGGGGGTGTGGAGCACCCCTCAAGCCCCCCGGTGAGCACCCCCTTCCTACATTTGTCCCTCTCAATCTTTTGATGCTGACGACGCCAATGTCACCCACAGTTCATTTTACTTGTTAATGTCATCCACCCTACCTTGACTATTCAAACATTTTGAGCGGCGATTTATTCCGTTTCAGTAATATTCATCTGCGGTGAAAAATAGTAGTCTATTTGGATTCAGTACGGTACGTAAAATACCACGCAAAGGATACGGGTCCAGTAACCGGACGTGGATTAGGCATCCGGCAGTTACTGTCATAACCTAACCTAACCAACCAAACTTGCTGATAATGAAAAAAATCGAATGAAGGTTAAATTCTGTCAATAAAATAAATTTATAAACGCAACCAATTCAAACAAAAGGTAGGCCAATTGTACAGTTAAGAATAAACCCACGCAAATATGGACATTAGGCCTAGGACATAAAAATGTTCTTTCCATTTATGATAACCCAACCTAACATAACCGCCGCAAAGCGCTGTATATCTGTAGCCTCCGGATAATACTTACCAAAGTACCGATTTGAACTTTGAATAACTTAGTTATCACGGCAATATGGTAATAGCCTCCAGGGTACACAACTCTGGTCTCTCTATATCTCTCATCTGCAGTGATGTCGATGGCAAAGTCGTCGAGAAAGGTTAGTCCTCTTAACTTATTGGTTCAAGACAATAGGGTATTTAAACTAGAGACCAATTTGGGCTCAGGTCAAATTACAGCCTTTGCTCCAGGATCATCTATAAAATTAACATTGAAGTCATCAGCAATGAATGGTTTAACCCTCCCAGTGTTACTTGACGAAAATTCGACAAGCAGCACACTTTGTGTAGTGTTACTTGTCGATTTTTCGACACGCAGACATCGTTTACGGCGAAGGCTCTATGACTGACTGAATCGGATTGAACTGGATCGAGTTAGGTATCGTTCTTTCCGTAATATTCTAAGCTTTCTCCAGAGGTCTGTCTCTAAGCGCTATTCATTTTAGTTCTGAAAATATTGTAGCAGACAGCTGACGTGCGTGTATTTGTAAACGTTCCCCCGGACCGATGACTGATGTGTTTTATTACGTTTATCATTGTTTTAGTGTTAAAAATCAAAAGTAGTGATATACGTGGTGCATTATATGAAGATTTAAGTGGTTTTGAAGTGCTGGTTGATGATCCTGAAAAAGTAGGTAGTGATATTGATGTAAATTATCAGCCAGATTCCTAGCTATGGTTAGGCTATGCATTCTTAGCTAAACGCTATGTACTGAAATCAGTTTTTTGCCCATAACTTATTTATTTGCAAATATACTTCCTTATATTATTATATATTTGTAATCCTCATAAAATTTAGAACAAAGTGGCTATTTTCAAATATTTATAGGCCTATAATTTATACAATTTCATTGAGCGCGAACTTATTTTTTTTTTGAAAATTTTCGAAATTATATTTTTTTTACCTAAAATTTTTTTTTTTTTTTAATGTTCCTTATGTTTTATATATAATATTGAAGCCCATGATTTTCCAAACAAAATGGTATATAGAACATTAGAATTAACATTGTTTTAAGCTTCTCAGATCCGTTTTAATAAAACCTTGCAAATGCGCCAATAATAGGTGGACATTAAGGCCTAAACTATGGACACTTGGAGGGATAATCCAAGACTAGTCTTACACCAAATACAAACCTCTCTAGAATATTTTACAGCACTTAAGTTTAGTTTACATCCTACACTCATTCCAATGAATATATTTCTTTAATACTTTCTTTCTTATTACTTGGCGACCATACAAAGTAGGTATTTTAAGCCAAGTATGAATGGAGATGAGTGTAGGATGAGTGGCGCGATCTTGTAGTCTTGTTTGTGACTAAAAGACCGACATTCCTTAGACACAGCTGTTAATTAATAGCCCCACAGCTAATGGCAACTAAGGGACCTGCAGTTTATAGTGGAATCCGGATCACATTATTGCCTTGGTATAGGCCTAACTTATACGAATTGGTCTAATTATCAGGATAGTACTGCGGAGAGTCGTAGTAAGTACTCAATCATGCAGACGTTAGTCCACACCAGGGAGCATCGAATCCACAGTGCATGCCTACAAATTGACTTAGCCTATTGCTTTGCTTAATGGCCAAATAAATCATTGAATCGTTGAATTGAATCATTGAAATATCCACAATTCGTGACCTTCTAACTTAGTAGCTGGATTACAGGACGACGCCACACGTCCCAGTCAGATTGATTATTTCATTCGATAAACTTAGGCCTAAGCCTATATCAAGTTTGGTTAAGTAGTTAGGGTAAAACCTAACCTAACTAAAGGAATGCAATATTCAAAATACTAAATAGTCTATGTATTTAATATCTTTCATTTGAATAAATGTAGGACATAGCCTAAACTAAAGTTCAGCCAAATATTTTTACAAAAACAAATTCTCAAAGTTGACACTGGGTCAGTGGGGATAAGAGACAATCCTAATAGCCTAGGGATTTGCCTATTCAAACATTTGCAATAATATTGCTCTATGATCCAGAATTAGCCTACGAACAAGCTGGAATAAATGGAATAAAATATTGATTCTTGATTCTGTATCTTAGGTTCTTGTTGGTATCTTACCTCTTCTTGTTGGTGACTTACCTAAGTTAGTGCCTGGTAATGTTTTTAAGTTTTTTATCCTATAAAAATTATTTCACATTAGGCCTATTCCTTAAAAACTATTGTTTGTAACACTCGAGTCATCTATTTTCTTGTAAACAAGGAAAGAAATAAAAAAGATAAATATTTACAATATAAAAGTTTTAGTCCATAAATGGCCAGCTTGTAGATGTCCGTCGGGTCGCAATTCGGAATCAAAAATATTGCGACTCGTGAGTTGAGGAACTGAACGATGAATTAGAACAACTCCTTTTCAAGAGTAGCTCCGAAGAACGGGAGCTTGTCGATATACTGGGACTATTTCAGTGTCGATATAGTGAAACTATTTCATTGTCGACAATATGGGATGTCGACAATTTGTGGTGTCGATCATTTGTGACGTCGATTATTTGGGATGTCGGTTAAGTGGGAATATTCCAGTGTCGACAAACTGGGAATAATTCAGTTTCGATCAATTTCTAAGGTTGTCGATATTATGGAACCCACCCTTAGTGGATTAGTGTAGTGACTCATGATGACATAATTTAAGATAATGAACATGATGGATTAAATTAAATCTGTTTCACGAAACAATGTTATGAATAAAAAAATCATATTTATATACAGTTATATTTGAGTAATTTGATGTTATATACAATATACATATTTTCTTGTTTCAAAGCCAATTTCACTATTTTTAGTAATGTGTGATTGCCTGTTGATGGGTCCGATTCTTAAAAAGGTTCACGGGACCATTGACGGGACGCTCCTTGACGTCATACTGGTCATACTCATTCGGTTTCATAGGAGCGATTTCGACGATTTCGTGGCGTTCGTACTCCCCACCCTCCAGTCACGGCCACCTTTAACTCCCTTAACTCCAGGCCGCGGCCTGGTAGAATTGGCAACGGCGCGTCGCAAGTAAGTAGGGTTGCTTAGTGTCAGACGTCCCACAAGATAACATGACAGACAGGTCACATCAACTCATTAATTCGCATTTTATTGATTTAAATCTAAACAGCTGTCACTTCGAAGGCCGTGGCCTGGAGTTAAAGGCGGCCATGCTTCATTTCTATTCCTTATCTATATGTGGTTCTGGGGTTACTGGTTTCGGAATTCGGACTTCGGTTACGTGGTTTTGTGGTGTTAAGTTGGAGTACTGGAGTATAGCAAAAAATGAGTGCGGCAAACGGCAACGGCAAAAGTAAATAAATGCTGTAATTACTTTTGTGTGCTACTACAGGCCACCTTTAACCACAGGCCGCGGACTGGTAGAATTTGCAATCTCACAAGTGGTGTTGTATAGTGACAGACGTCCCATTAGATAACATGGCAGACCAGACAGGTGACATCATCTCATTAATTCGCACTTTATTGATTTAAATTTAAATTTATGAACATAAATGTATTAAAAATATTGAAAATAAAACATACAGAATTGAAAACCGAAACAATATGAATTAAAAATATATATCTGTACATTTAAAGCGGAGTCACTATTGTCATAGTCCAGTAACCAATCTTTCGTAAATACACAAATACAGTAACATTAGATGCTTCTAAACAAAACAGCTGTTACAACACCACTTGCGGCGTTGCCACTTTGAAGGCCGCATGGATGCAGAGGTCGGGCTCTGCATTGCGACGGGCGACCCCCGGCACGTCAGGTATCCGGTGCTGGGCAAACGGAGGTCGGGCCCCGGGGAACCGGGGTAGGGGTTTTTGTCCCCGAGGGTATACCCATTCCTGACTGATTCCGGGCCGCTCCTTGCCGTACGATGCGCTGGAGAAAACACGATGAGTTTTGATAAAAATACCCCAAACACATTATTATTATTATTATTATTATTATTATTATTATTATTTGTTGTCATGAGAGCCGAAGCCCCCTGACTGCTTACCCGGTACCTATCCTACAGGACATACCCGGGCCCCATGATGTAGGCCGAAGCTTACGCATCAACCTTTAGCACATCATGGGCGGATGACTTAAGGTCATCAGGCTCGCCGGCTGCCGAAGCAGACCCTTCGGAAAGAGGGTTGCCCCTCAATCCTAACCAGGGATTCCGGCTGCTTGTTTAAGCGTCACTCCACCTGGGTTCCACTAGGTCGGAACCTAGAGGTCCATAGTAGAGCGCCCCGACGCATTTAGTGCAAGCAACACTCGGGACCTATCTCATCCCTGACAGGCAGAACCCGCCATCAATAGCCAGGAGGAAGGGGACCATCAGCACGCTGACGGGGGGAACCCCAAACTCCCATTTACACCGCTGCCCGATCGAGGCCTGACCCATTGCTGGGAACCAGAGATATCCAGAGCGATAGATCCCCAGATACCCCTGGCGGGCTCGGACCCAGCACCCGATCTACTTCGTTTGCCCGTCAGACCCAACATCACTGCCAGGCCATCAGGGTTTCCCAAAAGGAGGCAGGTATAGAAGTGGGACCCACCCGGATGAACCTATCCACCAGAGATGGCGACACCCTTGACTCAATTGAGGTTCCGGGAAGAACCCCCCACACTCAAGATAACCATACCGTCCGTGCTCAGAGACAGGGATAGGTTTGCATAAGTACCTACAAACCGTTGCCCTCACACTGCGGAAAGTTACGTTGCCCTTGAGTGTCCCCGTGAGCTGCGGGTACTTGCCCGTTTTCACCTCCAGGAAAGGTTACTTCCAAAATCGAGGATTTGCCCACTGAATGCTGGTCGCACACCACAAGCAGGCCGAAGCCCAAAGTACCACAGACACAGGTAGGTTAGAGATTATGATGTACTTCCATCTCTCCTAGAGCTAAACACCCCTCCATCCTGGATAAAGGAATGTCACTGGGACCCGATGCCCAGTCGACCATGTCTGTGGCCAACTTGAAATGCCGATACCAACACGGAGCATTTACCTCCCCTCTGGGGGCTAGGTATTTCACCTCCCAGGACGAGGCTACTTCCAAAGTCGAGGATATGCCTCACAAAATGTCAGTCGAACACAACAGGTAGGACTCAGTCACAACCACAGTTACAGGTAGTTGAGGAGAGGCGGAATTAACGGCGTCACTGAGAGCTAAACACCCCCCCCACCCTGAATGGAGGGAATGTCACTGGAGGCTCCCCCTAAGGGGCTGGCGCATTCTGGGCTCGTAATGCAGCCAAAGTACAAGTGCGGGGTCACGCGAATGGCCGAGGTTTCGTTTGGGTTCGGTGCAGGGATGTCACTTACTTCAGTGTCTACCTTACTCCCAACGAGGCCATCCGTGACTTTCGTGAGAAGATAGACCGCCTAGAAGAGAGCGTGCGCAATACCACAGGACACGTCGTCGTGGGTGGGGATTTTAATGCTAGGGCTGTCGAATGGGGAATGACCCTCACAAATTCCCGGGGCAAGTACATTCTGGACTTTGCTGCCAGAGCCGGACTCGTTGTCGTCAACGAGAGCAACACGCTGACTTTCCGGCGCCCTGGGATGCGGGAAACGATCCCAGACATTACCCTTGCATCTGAGTCTCTTTTGCCAAGGATCAGAGCCTGGAGAGTCCTGGAGGATTACACGGCCAGTGACCACCAGTACATAATTTTTGACGTCCTGGATGGTCATCAGAGACAAGTGGCAGCGTTTCGTCAAGTGCCCGTTCGATGGAACATTAAAAAACTGGACGTGGCAAAATTCAACGGAGCCATCCTACGAAGAACGCCGGTGGTTCATCCTGCAACTGGCGTGCCTCACGCAGAGGCGTTAGTTGCATCCACGATGAAACTGATTGTCTCGGCCTGCGATGAGTCTATGCCTCGCAGGAGATACCGGTGCAATAAGCGTCCTGTGTACTGGTGGACTGCCGAGATTGCGGAATTGCGTCGAGCGGCATTGAGGGCCAGAAGACTTGCTACCAGGGCTAGAGAACCCCTAGACAGACGGCGTAAGTCGGATGCTTATAGGGTGGCTAGGAGGTATCTTCGTCGAGCCATCAATCGGAGTAAACGCAGTTGCTGGGATAAATTAAGGGACGATGTTGATTCCAACCCGTGGGGCCTTGGTTACAAACTTGTAACCAAGAAACTTGGAACCCGCTCACCACCTTCCGTCATGGACAGGGTCACTATGGAGAGGATAGTCGAGTCCCTTTTCCCGGCTCACGCGTTGCGCCCACTGCGGGATTATGGAAGGGTGGACGACGTCCCACTTTTCAGCCCTGAAGAGCTGGTGGCGGCCGTCATATCCCTGAAGAACAACAAGGCTCCTGGTCCCGATGGGGTGCCCGGTGAAGTCCTCAAGAAGGTTTTGACTACCAACCCCTTGATCCTTTTGGGCATGTACAACGCCTGCCTGGTTGAAGGGGTATTCCCCTTGTGCTGGAAGACAGCTAGGCTTGTGCTTGTTGGGAAAGGCAAGGGAGACCCAGATCTGCCATCCTCTTACAGACCTCTGTGTATGTTGGATACGGCTGGCAAAGTCCTCGAGAAATTGATCCGTTCCCGGCTAAATTCAGCCGTTGTCGCTGCGGGGGACCTCTCCCCTCGTCAGTATGGATTCAGGATGGGGCGATCAACGATTGATGCGATTGAGGAGGTGAAGCAAGCCGTGATGAGAGCTGAGGATTTTACCCACTACTCTCGCAGGGTTGTGCTGCTCGTAACGCTCGATGTGCGAAATGCATTTAATTCGGCGAGGTGGTGCGATATGCTGGATGCTCTGGAGAACACCTTCCACGTGCCGGCATACCTCATGCGCATCATAGAGGATTATCTCCGGTTTCGCCTCCTAACGTATGACACTGCGGAGGGCCCACGGACGATGAGTGTCACTTCTGGTGCTGCCCAAGGTTCCATACTCGGCCCAGACCTCTGGAACGTCGCTTATGACAGCCTTCTGAGGTCTGAAATGCCTGAGGAAACGGTCTTGGTTGGGTACGCAGTCGACGTTGCAGCTTTGATAGCTGCACGTAGCGTTGAGCTGGCTCAGCTAAAGCTAAACCGAGTTATGCGTACCATAAACGCATGGATGGCAGACCACGGTCTCTCGCTTGCTCTGAGCAAAACCGAGATCGTGATTTTGACAAAAAAACGGATTGACACCATCGTGCCGTTGAGGGTGGGAGCCGTCGAGGTTCAAACTGTTCGTTCTGCCAAGTATCTTGGGGTCATGGTAGACAGCAAGCTTAGCTGGCGGGATCAGATCTTCCGTACAGCGGACAAGGCCGCTAGGGTGGTTTCTTCTCTTAGCCGGTTGATGGCCAATGTCGGAGGGCCTCGGTCCAGTCGTAGAAGGCTGTTAATGTCTTCGGTCCAGTCCGTACTCTTGTACGGTGCTGAGGTGTGGGCAGACGCACTAAATAAGGAGGCATACAGGATGCGGCTCGCCCGAGTGCAGCGTCAGGCAGCACTGAGGGTAGCACCTACCAGCTGTAACAGGAGGGCTGGGAACAGGAGACACGGGGACTCTGGACCAGGCGACTGATACAGCAAGTCCAACCTTGGGTTGATCGGCGGTACGGAGAGGTGGACTTCTACCTCACCCAATTTCTGACGGGACACGGCTTTTTCCGGTCGTACCTGTTCAGGATGGGCAAAGCCGTGTCACCCGACTGCATATACTGCCCAGGCATTCTCGATGACGTGGAACATACATTTTTCCACTGCCAGCGCTGGGAAAGGCCCCGCCTGGAGGCTCAACAATTAATAGGACTGCTGTCGGTGGACACGGTCATACCGATTATGACGGAGGGTGAGGACAATTGGACCTGTGTGTCACATTATATCCAGGGTATTCTCCGCGCCAAGAAGATCGACCTTGACCGGGATGCGGTGTAGGTCATTAAGAATCTAAATGCCAGAAACGGTGCGAGCCCTGAGGGCTTAGGTCACATGTTGGCCAGACTTGAAGTAATGTGACAAACAATTCCAGGTCTGTGTCCAACAGAGTAGAGGGGGTTTTTTAGTGAGTAGTCTGATAATTTTCAGGAGTCTCACACTACAGGCTGGCTACCTGAGTGCGTAAAAGCATTTTCCCTCCTCTCCAAAAAAAAAAAAAAAAAAACTTTGAAGGCCGCGGCCTGAGCGAAAGGCGGCCGTGGCTACTATCATCAGGGATCTCAGGAGCACAATGGCCATTTGCCAATCTAGAAATTTCCTAAAAAAAGAACTCACAAATGTGATTTACAATGGTTTGGGGGTTTGTCACAACAATATCATCGATTTCGAGCTTAAGTTAGTATGTGTTTCATAATCTTCATCACAAATTGCACGGATCACAGCCTCCTTACTAGTATTTTTTGAGTTTATAATTCTATTACCAAAATAAGACTTTGTTGTCTGAGTAATAAGAGACGAATGCTTCCGTTTGGCCCAATTGTAGGCCATCTAAACATCTTCCGAACAGCCCTTTGGGCTTGTCTCCCAATACATTTGCAAAAGGAGACTCAAGTACAACCTCATTACCAATCCAAGAAGAGCTAGGTTCATTTCTATTCTTGCAGGTTAAGGTAGGAAAGCTTACATCGAAGATATATTTAAATAATTCATACAAGTTATCAAAAATAATGTTTAGACCAAAATCTAAATCTTGTAAAATGCCAACAGGCATCCAATCTTCATTCCTCGTCAAACCATTTTAAATGTCATTTTAAATGAGATAAAATAACAGTTACCTTGTTCAATATCCTTTGGCCAAAGGATATTGAACAAGGTAACTGTTATTTTATGATCAATCTTATACAGGGGGTTTCTGACAAGCCATTCATAAATTGCATTCTTAAAACTATTGTAAGGGAGTTGAATTATTCTTGGCGATAGTTTGTTCCACAACTTTCTACCCATAATAATATGGCTTCTTTTAATCTTTTCCAGTCTTGTAAAAGGAATGTCAAGGTTTTCTCTTTCCCTAGTGTCAAAGCAATGAAAATCACCCCTTTAGAGCAAAGGTTTCATGCAACTTAAAACTAGATAACAATACATTATAAATATTTAAAGGTTTATCACAGTCAAAGCATTAAAGTTAATAAATAATGGTTTACAATGTTCATTTTGATCTTTGTTGAATATAGTTCTAATAATCTCTTTTTGGGCAACAAGAAAATCATTGATGTGGTAACTATTTCCCCAAAGGATTATCCCGTAGCTTAGAACTGACTGGACAAGTGCAAAATAAACATTTTTGAGATGATTTAGAGGCAGAAGGTTCCTTAATTTTCTAAATAAAAAAGTAAGCCTACTTAGTCTTGTGCATATATGTTGTACCTGGGAGTTCCAAGCTAGTTGGGGATCAACAATTACTCCAAGAATCTTAACATTTGATTTTTTTTATATAAGACATAAGATTTAATAGATAATTACAAGACAAATAAATCTAAATTTACAGATATTACAAAAAAATTTTATTCTTTCCATAAATATGTTGGATGCCTGCTCCATCTTCAAATTCTCGAGCAGATCTCCATTTTTTTCGAGATCTTCTCAGGCACATACTTGTTGCCCTTAAAATTGAGCAAGTCATAGTTTCGTTCTGATCCAATTAACTACCAGGCTGTAAGGCTTAACCCATTTTTCAGCTAGTGTGCTCTTATTAGTGTTTGAAAATCTTTGCCTAGGATTCCGCAGACTAATGTTATCAAAGGAGTGAAAGAGGCATTCCGGCTCTCACAGGCTGAAATATACTTTCTTTTCTTTTCTTCTTCTGCATTTTGTATGACATTGTCATGTGGTTTTTGATAGTTTCCTCCATTTGAGGTGTAGGCCGCAAGCTAAATAGCATAGACTGTGTTTTGTCCTCGTTGACAAGGAATTTATTTGCTGCAAACTATTCAGAGGTCAAACTTAGGCTACTTTCCACTGCAGCTACCGGTACAAGCTGCGTTACATCTGCACCCTTACTTAGAATGGTGGTATCGTCTACATACAAATATGCATCACAGTTGAGGCTGAAGGGCAGGTCGTTGATGGCAATGAGAAACAGGAGAGGACCCAATACTGAGCCATGAGGTACTCCACAGTTAGTGGATAGGACAGAGGACCAGGTATTGCCTATGTAAACTGCCTGTCTTCGATCAGCAAGGTATGTCCTGAATAGGCTGAGGCTCGCACCACGGATACCATAATACTCCAGCTTTTGGAGGAGGATGCCATGGTCAACACAATCAAAGGCCTTGCTTAGGTCAATAAAAGTGGCCCAAGCAGCCTCTCGACTTTCAAAACAATTGAAGACTGTGCGGACCATGGCATCGATGGCCCCCGTAGTAGAGCGTCCAGTCCTGAAACCAAATTGTTGTTCGTTGAACAGAGCATGATACAAAAAAAAATTCTCACCTGGTTATAGATCACATGTTCGACTACCTTAGCCAAAGTCGGTACCAGACTGATAGGCCGATAACTCTGGGGACTAGCTTTATCCCCCTTTTTGAAAATCGGACAGATCTTTGACAATTTTAAAAATTTAAGTGTCCTTCCTGAAGACAGGCATTTATGCATACTGTGAGAGGGGAAAACACACAGGAGGAGGTCCCTCTTTGATGAACCAGTGAGAAATGTCATAAATATCTTTTGTTTTTGAGTTTTTCATTTTCCTAATTGCCGATAGGACTTCATCACAAGTTACATAACTAAATCTGAACTATGCATTTGTTTGAGGAGCACTCTTTAGAATTAATTGTTGTCGTGGTAGCGTAGATAAAACATACTCCTCAAGGAGGAGTATGAACATAGAGGAGTATATTGTTTTATCTATGATCGTGGTAACAAAATGTTGAAACAGGGGAATAGGCGAAGGAATACAGTAATGAATGACCAATCCATATCAAGTTATCTTGTCTCGCAGCTCCATGGGAAGACACGTTACCGACCAACGAATCTAAATCAAATAAACATAACTAATAAAAATAAAAATAAAAGAGAATTCCCTATTTCCATTATTTTCATTCCACTTTCCACTATTCCAGTCCTTCACTTCCAATAACTAAAATCGCTAAAATGTTAGTTTAGTTTAGGTTTAGAATAAATAAACAAAGTTAAAGATGGACCATAATACGAATGGGCGAGCAATATTAGAACTCCTAAAGAGACCTGGTAATGATATTTGTGCTGATTGTAATTGCAAAAGTAAGTATATTCATGATAAAATTTGATTAATGCATGAAAACAATCATAATCATATTGTTTAGCCTATTTTTACAGACATATCGTTGACCATAAACATAGGCCTTGCCACCTGGCCTAGTTTAGTTCTCATATAAATTAAAAAGTAGGCCTACCCATAAAAAAATACGATTAGTTGGCCTGACTGATTGCCTTTAGGTGATAACCTATGTTACTAAATTTCATCTGAGGTTTAAAGTTCTACATGGTTCTACTAGGTAGGCTAAAAATGTAGCCAAAGTAGGCCTAAGTTTAGGGGCCTAGCAAAATTCTAGGCCTAATTTGTGATAGGACCTAGGCTCTAAGTGTTATTTCAGAAGAGGAATAAGAATAGGGCTGCACTTTACTTTAGGTCCTACACTCATTCGAATTAAAATATCTATAATTCGATACATCGTTTGGTTAGGTAAGGTTAACCTAACTTAGGCCTACTAAGTAAGTTAGGTTATAAAACGGGTTTGCCATGAACTAATTAAACAATTTTTATTTTAAAGTGGAAAGAGAAAGGCTGGCTGCCTTGATAGGCTCAGACAGCTTGTTGTAAAATTTCTTTCAATAAGTTATAATTTTAAGGAATGAGCTGTCGGCCCGTCCTACGTACGGGAATCAAGTCTATTAAAACTGTACCGTATATAGTTAACAATATTTCTTTTCCTAATTCAAGCATAAGTTTAGGCTAGTTTAAGCAGTTCAAAATTTATTGTAAAGAAATGCTGCCAAGACAAATTTAAACATGTGATAATTGTTATTTCCCAACCTTTCCTAAATAATTTGAGTAGAGATTCAAGAGAGATTCAAGAGAGATTCAAGAGATTTAAGAGAGAGATTCAAGAGATTTATTTATACCATTAAGTAAATAAATACAATAGGTAACGTCACTATTCTAAAATAAAAATAAAATAGTAACCTAAGTAGTAGAGTAACTTAGGTTAGGTGTAAAAAAATTTTCATAAGCTTTCTTTTAAAAGCTCTTGAGCTTCGATTCGTATACAGCAATGGTTAAAGAATCTTAGGCCTACTTATTTCCTATAGGCCTAATCAATGACAAAATCACAGATTAAATAAACTAACCTCATAGCTCTATAGAATATGGAATATTTTGATATTCAACCAGCTATAACAAATTAACTTAAGTTAAATATTCACTTATATGTTATTATTATATGCACTAAAACAAACTAAAGATTTTAAAGACTGCTAAAAAAATAAATAAGATTATCTAGTATTTGACTATGTCAATTCAAATAATCTGTCATCCTCTTACCGAATATCTATGATTAGCATTACACATAGGAGTATAAATAAGTCAACCCTACATACGTAATTTCATTATATGATTACCTGTGATGGTCAGTCTGTGATGAGATGTGTCCAGCTGTTCTTTCCTTCGTGTGAAGTGTGAATGGTAGTCCTGCCTCGTGGAAAATTCATGTAAATTAGCTTTTGTGTATGTAAGAACGGAGTAGATGTATAAATTTACGATTGTTCATAACTTATGTGTAGTCTGATGAAAAGTGGTATGCAGTGCTCCGCAGGGTCAGGCCCCAACATTGTGCGGATGACTTCCTTTTGTATTAGTAGAAGCCCATGAACAAGGGGGAATGGCCCCATCTTAGAATTCCATATTGAATATGAGACTAAAACAGCCCAAAATAGGTTAGTTTAAGATATTCAATGCTGACAAGAGGCATTTAATTTCCAGAATAAAAATGACACCCTCAAGATTTTTTTGCTTATATTTGTGATGTGAGATTTTCAACTTAATTTACTACTATCAAGGTGAATGCCAAGAAGTTTAACTGAGTGGTCTAACTGTCTTGAAGAGAGTGAGAATTCAATTTTATGGGTTTTGGATTGGTTACAGATGAGTTTATTTGCAGAAAACTAGTTTAAAACACTGTTTTCTGCTTAAAAATAAGTGCTTCTGAGAGCTTTGTTTGAGTTTAATCAGAATTAAAAATTGTAGTGTTGTCTGCATTTAACACCTAGTCAATAGGAATGTTACATGGAAGATCATTAATTGCGTCTATGAAAAAAAGGGACCCATATAATTTCATATGTAAGAATAGATTTCATTGTTGAGGTGTTGCCTTTCAGATTTACTTAGCAATTGAGTTATACTAAAAAAGAGGTTTCTGGTTGCCAAGGTAATCCTTAGTCGCCTGAATGGCGACCGGTTTCGACACATTTATTGTGTCAGTGTCAATCCATAAGACCTGGGTAATCGCTCTTAAGTAGGTCGTCAGAAAGTCTTCAAAACACACAAATAAAAAACAAACATTGATATTTTTACATTTTAAGCACACTACACACTGATTATCTTAACCATACAACTAGGCCTAATTATTACCATAGTGCAGCTGCGGGTTCAGGGTATAGGTCTACCCTCACATATTAGACTAGGCCTAAATGGTACGAGCAACAACCATAGGCCTATGTTGAACTTTGATTGATCACAACAACACACTCATCACCAAGCTGGAGTAACTTACTATGGCATCTGCGGTATCCAGCTTAAGTTTTTTTATTCATATCTGAAAGAGAGATCTCAATTCGTTGATGCAGGAGGCAGGGTGTCAATGAAATAAATACATTCTAAAGGGGTGTCAAGCTGCTTGTTTGCTCAGGTGTGCCACAGGGCTCAATTATTGGTCAACTTCTTTTATAGTTATCAATAATGACCTATCTGCCAATATAAAAGGTTCACCTTCATGTTTGCGGATGACACCAATTTTTGAGTGTTCATTCCAACGTTGATGATCTCATGTCAATAACAGAGCTTACCACTGATTCAGCTTACAATGTCCAATGCCAAATAGCCTTTTATATAACATAGTTATAATAACTCCGATGACGTGCGGTATGGGAAATATTTTGTAACAAACGCAATAGTCATTATTGATTTACACTTTTTTACTCATTAAACAATGCTAAATGCTCAAAATCTGTAAAATTTTACTCTATTTATTACAGTTAGATAAATTAGCTCAAGCCTTGAAAGTGTGATTTCGATGGGTTTTATCTAGTTAGTACTACAAATTAGATGAGTTCTTCAAAGAGCACACTACAATGAAAAATGAAGATGACAATCCCCTAGTTTTCTATGACTAAATAACCAAGGTGAAGAGGACCAAGGAAAAATACATTGTAAAAGGGATTGTCTAAAAGCCAAGCAGTTACCTTGTTTTAACATGAAGTGTTTAAGTGAGCTGGTCCTTGCCGATTCATTCAACTTATTGAACAATTTTATGCATTATCTCCCATAATTATTCTTTGATAATCCCTCTTATAATTATCTCCCATCATCAATAAAAACAAAACTTAATTAGTTAAAAAAAACACATTCTAGGCTAAATCATCTCTAACATTTTTTTACTGACCATCCATTTAATAACTTAAACAAAAAAAAGGCCTACTTGGTCTAACTTACGGTCTAACCCTAACCCACCCTAATTTAGACCTAACCTAACATGGTCGGCATCTTTGACCCCTTAACACCGGTGTTAAGAACAGTGGCAATGAAGAGGAAAGTAAGATGTCAGACTCTAGGCAGGCCTATATCCTTAAGGTATTGACATTATATTGTTTTTAATATACAAAATCTCTGTAGTGCTCAAATTAAAGTACGTTAGGGTTTATTCAGTTGAATGACATGCGATTGCAAAATATTTTCTGTTCCAGAACCAGAGTGGGCATCGTACAATGTAGGAATATTTATTTGTAAACGCTGCTCAAGAATTCATCAAGGTCTGGGAGCTCACATTTCCAAAGTAAAACATGTTAAGCTGGAAATCTGGGAAGATAGTGAGATAGAACGAATGCGAGAGGTTGGAAACAATGTTGCCAAAATGAAGTATGAATCTAGAGTACCGGCTTGGTACAGACGGCCTTTTGATGGAGATCCTCAGTAAGTCTATTAGTCACAAAATATACAGTTTTATGTTTTTGACCAAGGGCAGTTTTTAATGTCTTCGCCATAGTCCGGAACCATTTTACAAATAATTCAGGCTAGGACTAGATCGGCGAATCACTGTCACATGGCTTAAGTTTTTGGTGATTGGCGTTATTAGAATCCAAAACAATGGAGACAGATTTTTTTAAACTTTTTTTGTGTTCCTGGAGTAGGATAATAAAACATACAATGGCAGATTTGTCATTTATCAAACCATTACACTTAACTCTAACCTAAATTCTTTTTTAAGGCCGGAATAATTTCTTAACTTAATATTTGATCTTACCACAAACATAGGTTCCTCAACTCCCAGGTACTAATTTGTTATTATAAATTTAAATTCAGCTTGAGTGGAACAATCAAGTCAAATCAAATCAAATCATTTATTATCATGGACATTTACATGCATTGACATTGTCAGTGGATCAGAACATCAAATTTCAATGTTCATTGTCTAAATAATCAGAGGTAACTTGAGTATGAGTCTGTTGTACAAATTCCTTTTAACTACAGGGTTAACAATCACAATAGACTATAAACAATTAACAAATGAACAAAGTTAATAATTAACAAAGTTGAAGAAAACACTTACTTACATACTTTCCGTGTCCGGAAATCAGACTTCGCTGTTCCAAAAATTAGCTACCGAAATGGCTTTGTCATTCGCTTGTAAAAGATCATCTAATGTGCAAGACTGGTCTAGACATTAACATACCAGATGGCCAGGATCCTGAACAGCACCACACGCGCACAAGATGTTCTCTTCGTCTGGTAAGAGACCCCATTTCTGCATGTTTGTCTTGCATTTTGGTACCTCGACCCTGATTCGATTTAGGGTCTTCCACACCGTGTAATGAAGGCCTCCACCAGGAGCCAGTTCCTCCCTGGCTGGTATGTGAGGGTTACTCAACATGGCCTCCCACCTTGCCACCCGATTGCTTGAGAGTTCTTTCTGGACCGAAGCTGTCGCTCTGCAGGTTGGTGGCCGTGTAATGGGTTACGAGGGTCTGTCTCTTGCTTAGTCCTGCAGAAAACAAAAATAGACTATATAGAAATAATTTACAGATTTAGATGCAAAGTTACAGACTTATCACAGGTCCTGAGGTACATCCTGAGGTTTAATATCCTGAGGTACAAACTTTTAAACCAAACACATGAGACTTATCTGCTAAATTTCATTAAATGTTATTTGGAAACTACCCAGGCCACTGCTGGAAGACTGGATTTGTGCCAAATACCAAAGAGGAGAGTTCATGAGCAACGATCAACGGCCGAGCTACATGTGTGGCAATCTGGAGGGTTATCTGATGAAGAAGGGAAAAGAGGACGATGCATGTCGGCCTCGCAAGTTTGTGCTGGAAGATGACACCCTGAGGTACTATGTAAAAGAGGTAACAATCTGTTAATTCCACTGTTCCTTTGGTCGTTCGTTTTTAGCGTATTTCCTTATAGGGAAGTAACTATTTTTATAGTTAATTTGTATTTACACAGTGCTTGATTTGTAAAAAATGGGCGCTGGAACTTTAACCTACCAGGAATTATGACCCCCCCCCTCCCACCTATGCACCCTCATCAAATAATTGAGAAGTACTGGAGCGCCGTTCTGCCGCAAATCGAGCGCTCTATTTCCAACTCAAAGAAACTTTCATAGTATTTCCAAGTGTTATGGGTGTGAATCAGCCACTTTTCCCCACACAGCAGCATTTAACTTGAGACAAGCTCGCTATTTGCCATAGTTGTGCCTGTAATAGGCCTACATAAAATCTTAAGTTATAGCAGTGAAAATTTTTCCTTTTGTATGTGTAGCTCATTTATTTAAAACGATTAATATTAAGATGTTTATTCATACTTTGATAATCTTGGTTCCAAAATATATTTATTAGACCTACACACTACAACGTATTTTAAAAGTGGTAAGCAGCAAGTTTACCAATGTAGGAGTAGTCTATTTAAGTTACAACAGTCAATTTTTAGATTAATTTAACACCTATGAAAAAAAAGTATTGAATAGTCCTTGTAGTCTTCTCAATTTATTTTCTATTGTAAAATCTGGAACACATTGGTTTAATGTTGTTGATGCTTAGATTGTGTTGATGTTGACTTAACATTTTTTTGTGATTTTTCTTTGCTGTTTGGATCGGCCTATAATACTAGAGGACAAGCTATTTTTTTTTCTAAATAGAATCTTTGATTTGGTTCAACAATTTCACACAACAATTTCAAAGTAAATACAGTAGTAAATAACAAAATACACTAAACATTAACTGAACAGAACTAACCTAAAAATTGTATTCATCAGGTCTATAAGAATGGCAAATCTAAAAGAGAGTATATTTAGGTTATGCTATAATCTAATTTGTGATCTGGCAAGACACTGACCAGCACATGCTGCATCACAGAGAATATACTTCTTCGATGTTTTTATTGTTAATCGTTGTTTCAGAACAAGGAGCCAAAGGTAGTGATCCGACTGGGTGATCTAAATGTGTCGTTTATCTCGGACAGATGGTCAGAGCGCAATGGTCTACAGCTGATTTTGCTGCGCACTGGGCTACAGCTGACATATCTGCGCGATGGTACGACACGGCATATCTTCATCTACCACGACGACCTGCAAACCATCATACACTGGTATCAGGCAATTCGCTACTTCAAACTGCAGCAGTTACAAGTAGCCTTTCCTGGAGCACATGAAGATGATGTATGAGCAAATACTTTCTCATTACTCTATGTAGCCATACTATCTGAGCACCAATATTAATTAATTTTGAGTCTAGGAGAATCACACCTTAATGAAGATTTGAGTGGATTTTGGCCTGTGTCTAGTCATCTGAATGACAGATTGCACAATATAACAGACATACAATGCATGTAATACACAAAATACAATTTGAATAAGACTAATAGTACTGGTAGCGTCCTGCAGTTAGCTCACGCTAAAATTCAAATATCCCCAAACGAGTTACATTGCTACACAGCTTCTTTATTATTGAAAACCTAAACAATGAGCTCTAACTAAAAAAATCGAGATCCAAATAAACTCTTTGACTGTATACCCCTTTTAACCAAAACTTTATCTCAAACATTTCTACGGAAAGGGCCTAACCTTTAGACCAGTACTCACTTGACCTTTGGGCACCCTGCTCAGCTGACTGACCCCTTTCTCTACCTCTGGTGGTCTACTGGGTGCAAGACCGCTCAGTGTTTAAATGAAAACCTCCCAGTAATAAAACAATCTGACCACAGGTCTTTAACATAGCTCGTCTAGTATATCTTCCATTGCATTACGTCATGTTTCAGCTTGTAGGGTTGCTGACACAAGACTTCATCAAGGAAGGGTGGTTATGGAAGACTGGACCGAGGATAACAGATTCCTACAGGAAACGGTGGTTCACACTCGACGGCCGGAAACTCATGTATCATGAAGACAAATTGGTGAGTTAAGTAGGAAAGGTCTCATAGCCCCAATGCATATTTAATTCTAATAGCTCTAGGGAATTTCAATTCATAATGGCCAATGAAAAAATGACATAAAAAGATAGCAAAGACAGCATTATTTAAACTGGTCTGATAAATAAATAAAATTTGTCCTCAAAAATACCTAACATAACATTTCTTAAAATTAGGGTTGGACGAGATTGGATTTTTAGTTTGATTTTTTATTTCCCATAAAATTTTGAGATGAGATCGTGACGGGATTTCCCTTCTCATACATAACGGGAAATGCACGTGCCACATTTTAACCTGATTTTTTAACATTTTTAAATACCTATTGATTTATGACAGACTGGTTAAATACAAAAATAATAATACGAGGGCTATCCAGAAAGTAGATTACGTTTTTGTCTGTATCCGCTAGGGGCGGGGCTAGCGCGACCATCTTGGTGTTAGTTCATTATGCAGCTCAGTCGGCATCTAGACGTGCTAGTAAGAGGTTTCTGCTGTACTCCGTTGAGTTACTGTGACAGTTTAAAATGTCTGTGTTAATTGAAAATGCCACGAACTGTGAAGTGTTCGTAATCCATTCTGTGTGTGTAATCCATCCCTCCTTAAAATTTTCTTATAGTTGATCTTAAGGCTCAATTAGTTTATAAAGGAGTATTTTTTTATATATATTCAATAGTAACAAGACCAGGGTTTGGACTGTTTCCTTTCAAATCTTTAACAAATGCCCTTAGCACCGAAACACAAAAACAAATAAAATACATGTTTCACGCATGATAAAATATTTTTGACATTGTTCTTATTCTTCATTACTTGTATTGTAAGTCCAAGTTATGAGATGAAATATGTGGCTTTGCTTTCAGTGTTAGTCTATGTGACATCATAAAATAAAGTCTCTGAGTCAGTGTTCCTACTCAATATTTATCTAAACCACTGTCAACAAATGTCAAACAAACGTCAACATTCTCTTGATTTCATGTTGAGTCTAATTTGATTATCTTAAGTCAAGTCACTGGTTATATCGAAGATTTACTAAGTTGTTGATTTAGAGTCACCCAAGCCAGCAAATGGGTATGAATCACTTCCAAAAACCAAATGTTTATCTGATTTTTAATTTGGTTTATTTATCTTTCCTTCACTCGAATAGATTTGAGTCATCAAGTAGGCCTAAGATTAATTCACTTACATTGACCTTGTACAGTCAACAAAACAATCAATCCAATCAATTAAATGCCAGCTTAGTGAGATCTTTTAAGTTCCTTTGTGAGGTGTTTAGTTCCGGTTAGAGTAACCTAGCCCAAACTTACTGCCTTTTGCTCGGACAGCTTGAGACATCAAGGGTTCTCACGCCAAACTGTCGCTGTCGCTCACTACTACTTTTCAGCATTCGGGAGATACTATTGCGTCGATCTACAACAAACGACACGAGTACAACATGGTGTACGTTGACACACCGAATACTGATCACCACTATGTCGCACGACAACACGGTATCAGCACAGCGACGCACTGACAAAGAACTAGTCAATTCTAACTAAAATGCAAAAACGAACGAAAATACGAATTGGAATGGGATCTAAAATATGGGGCCTGCGCCTAGGCTTAATGAAAAAACAAAAAATTCATTTATAGAAACTTATAGGCGACAATCCAGAGATCACGTCGGTCCGTCATAACCTGCCACCTGATTCAGTTCATCTCCAGTCCTGCCTGTGGCAATGTACACACGTGAATTGATAGGCCTATCTGTAATCTTTTTGTGTTAAATGTTTGTAACGTATTCTGATGACACCTCCAGAAGTAGATCCTTTTACAAGCCTGACGATGGTGGAGTTAAAGAACGGCCAAAATATGTGTAGCAAATAAAATTTGACACTACCGGGTACCGCACAACATCCAATTCCCTTACATTGCAGTACATGTTGAGGATTGTCTGACATGATGCGTTTTAGAAGTAATCTTACTTAATTGCGAATAGCAAAATGTTGTTGGTGTTGATAGTGAACTACTTAAAAACACTTTTTCTATCTTCTGATTGACTCTTTAAACTAGTCCTATACGAGTACAAATTATCAGTGTTTTGTAACATGACATTTTATTATTCATTTAAAAGCTTTTGGACTGTAAATTTTATCTGGAATTTTTTCAGGTTACTCTAGCTATTTTAAACCATAAAACAGCGACTTGGCTTTTGCTTTCCATTTCCCTTTTGCCATCCACTGGACATTTTATTTTTGCGGATCATTCAGATTTCTTTGATGAAGTAGGCCTACAATTGTTCAGAATTGACTTAATACACTGAAATAAGTTAAAGATTGGTCTGCATAGCAATAACAGATAAAGGCATGTGTCAATATATTGATTAATAGTTAATACAGAAATAAAGGCAATATTTATCTTTGGCTTTATTTGCCATTAGTCAGTTAAAAGGGACTTGTTTTAATGTTGTATTTATACAATTTACTAGCAGAGTACCCGTCCTTCGTACGGGAGTGGCATATAAGTATAAAATGCTTAGTACAGTTATACTCAAGCTTAGCTAAGCAATGAGGGAGGACAAAGTATGAAAAAATTGCTTCTTTAAATTTACGGTATACTATATTATTACACATCTACCATATGTTCTACCACTTCACCCAAACAATAGAAAAAACTAAATTATTAAAGATTCACAAAATATCACAAATTATTCGTGAAATTAAAAACATAAACATAACTGTAAACAGACAGTTCTCATTGTGTATCACAGTGTTTTGTTGCTGCTTAGTTCAAATTAGCTGTTTTCATAAATGAAAAAAAATAATAGTGCTGCATCCTGTTGGTAAATCTTATAACTTTTAATGCCTTTGCATATCATAGAACCAACCTTTTTAGTTCAAACAGCTGACTAAATTCTTTAATTCCATTTAAATATGAGTACTCATAAGGTTAACATGGGAAACTCGCTAGAGCCACTGGGGCGGAGCCCGAAAGGATTTTTGAGATAAAAATATGCCTATATTTTAATTGGGAATGTGAGCTATCATCATACCAAATTTGAGCCCAATCCATCCAGTAATTAATGCGTGATTGAACTTCAAACACACAAACAAACAAACAAACACACAAACTTTCACATTTAATATTAGTAAGATAACAAATTTAGTTTAGATATCATGTCTGGTACAGTAGGCAAAACGTATTGTTCTAAAAATGCCTGATTATCACAGTAGAATTCAAGTAAATTTTATACCTAAATTTATTTAATTATTTTTAAAAGAAACAGGGGTCTTCGTTTGACTATTTTTAGATATGACACGGTTTGTTTTCCTATTTAAAGCAAAAGACAAAATTTGTATTTATAAATTACTAGCTGTACCCGCGGGCTTCGCCCCGTTTAACTTAATAAGTATTCGCATGGCTCATTCACATCCTGGTTGAAGTTCGTTCGCTACGCTCACTCACCTTTAGGTTGGAGCTCGTTCGCTGCGCTCACTTGCCTTCAGGTAAGCTCGTTCGCTACGCTAACTCGCCTCAAGGTTGAAGTTCGTTCGCTACGCTCACTCACCTTTTGGTTGGAAATTAGCTGTTGTCATAAATTTAAAAAAAATTAATAGTGCTGCACCCTGTTGGTAATCCTTGTAACTTTTATGCTGTTGAACATCATAGAACAGAACCAACTTGTTTAATTGAGACAGCTGTTAAGATTCATTTATTCCTTTTAAATATGAAAAATCATAAGATTAACATGGGGAACTACAGAGCCACTGGGGCGGAGCCCGAAAGGGTTTTTGAGATAAGAATATGCTTTAATGTTAATCAGGAATGTGAGCTATCAGCATGCCAAATTTCAGCCCAATCCGTCCAGTAGTTTATGCGTGATTGAGCAACACACACACAAACATACACACAAACATACACACAAACATACACACAAACTCACAAACTTTCAGATTTATAATATTAGTAAGATCTCTCTTAAGCATTTTGCCCACATTTGAGTACATTTCAAGGTAGAGAATTTTCAAAGGGTTAAAGAAATTCCAGACCTCGTACATTTTTTTAGTACAAAAAACAATTTAGAGTACAGTAATATTTAACCACATTACCGATGTCCGGTTTTATCTAAGTAGCCTGAGACATTACATTATTATACTTAGGGTCTTTTCAAGATGAAGCAAGCTCATATGTAACACTAGGCCTACTGTAATATTCTTGGAATTCCCACTACTTTTCTTCTCATTTTTATGTGACCTACGATATTTTCGTAGCAACTGTTAACAATAGCAGGAAAAATCGTCGATCTCACCAAGTATGAATTAAAACGGTTGACCCTTTATGAACTCCACACCTACTATCAATTGTGACTTATTATTAAGGTATTAAGGTTGTATACTTCTTGACTATAATCATCACATATTTCAGGACGCACATCCCAAAGGTGAGATATTCCTGGGTCACATGCTAGACGGCTACAGTGTGCGGGTGGGTGTACAGCCGGGTGCGCGAGACCAAGGATTCTCGTTCACGCTGCGCACGCCCGAGCGCTGGTATAACCTGTCGGCCAACACTGCGCCGGACCGCGACTCGTGGATTAGCGCAATAGAGAGTGTCACAGCTCGGCCCCTCAGCGTTCACGACAAAACCTGTGAGTTGGCCTACCTGTTGCGCAATGTTGTATCGTGATAATCGATACAAATTAGTATGTCAGTTGTTATAGTGCTCACTTTAAAATCTAAAGGTTGCCGGTTGGTTCTAAGGAAAGCCAGTTTTTATGGTTCAAAATTGAGCCTAGCTATCCTTGATTATTGGGTTTTTAATAAATGAATCCTAGAAAATGAAATAGCTGGTCTTAGTAATTAAAGCTATACAAATAATTTTACACTACTTTATTCTCTACATTCATTCTTCTCCCAAATTCAACTTAAATTACTAAATATGTGGTGTGACCTTAAAAGCAAAGATAACAAAGATGGAAATTCAAAATTAAGAAACAGGCTGTTATGTTTATGAATAACCGGGATGGTTCTCTAAACTGTTGAGATGCTTAGAATTGAAAATGATAAATCTTTCCTCCCTTTCATCCATTCAAATTAATTGCAAATAAAGGATGAGTTGGTGGCTCAATGGGTAGCTTGACAGACTGTTACTGAATTTTACAGTTAGTTATGTGTTAGCTTACAACTTAAACCTTGTTTGTATTCTAAAGTTGACAACTTATCTTTAGCCTATTGCATTTAAAAGATAAGTATAGCTCAGTCTGTAGCACGAAAAACTGAGAAACCTAGATAGCGATGTCTTTGGTCAGCAGTCTGGTACCGCCACTAATATTTATTGGATCATCCATTATTTTACTAAGCCCGGCTCACCCCTTTGATTTTCTTGATAGGTTCCTGAAACCAATGTGGATGGCCAAATGCAAGGTTAAAAGAGGCTGGTAACCTTTTCCCAAAAAAGAAAGTGAACTCCCCTTCATAGATGGAAATTTATTTCAAGTTGGACTAAGTTAATAAGTCAATAAGGAGGATATCAGCTAGCTTAAGTGTAGGTAGGCCATAGAACATTCAGAAGAAACACTGGATGGACACATAATATTTCCTCCCCTGGGGGATTTTTCAGTGTCTATTCTGTATGTTCATAGCCTACCTACAGTTCTTAAAGGTAAGCCAGTTGCTATTCTCCTTATTACTCCTTATTCTACAATTCAAGATCCTGGCCTAGAGCCTTTCCTTGAACAAAACTTAATAAGTCAATAGCCATTATTAAATAAAGTTGATTTAGTTTTTCAATTAAACTCCAGCCTCTACAGTATGTATTATACACTACAGTATGAGAGCCTTAAAAATAAAAATTACCTGTTTAAAGATTACTGTATTCTTAACAATTGTTTGTAGGCTACTAAAAAATTACAATATTTAAATTCTGAAGCAATGTTTGGTATATCAGCTATTTTTACACTGATGTTTGGAATTCTGTTATCTGTTAAAATAACAATTTAATCAATTACTGGATGATCAAATATTTGACCCTTTGGACATTCTCCAGTCACTTGTAAGCCTTGCTTTTACTCTGTAAATGTTTTTCTTTTCTGAATTGCCTTGTTTACAGGCTTGCCTGTTACGTTTCCACTAACCAGTAGTACCCACATTAAAGACATTTTGAAGTAGTTTTGAAACAAATTACATGGTGTCTACTAAACCTGGTTTGAAAAATTCAAGGAGTTTTCCAGGAGAATTCAAGACAAATTCCTGAATTTTAAGAACTACTATCGGAACCCGTTCAACTAATCGCAACCCGCTAATAATAATTTATTATTACTATTAATGATTATTTTAATTTAAATCAAAACTTTTCCAAAGAAAAATATTTTATACAACATAATAAAACAGTAAAACTAATAGGTAAGGCATATCTTGCAGTCTAATCAACACAGGCAACCGATCGCGGCAAAACAGGTTCGCATATTTTATTATTTCAGCGACACCGATAATCGTCTCCCACGATCGCAGGAATACCCGTGAGCATATCCTGCGGTTTCGGCAACACCGATAATCGTTTTCCGCGATCGCGGCAATACCCGTGAGCATATCCTGCGGTTTCGGCAACACCGATAATCGTTTTCCGCGATCGCGGCAATACCCGTGAGCATATCCTGCGGTTTCGGCGACACCGATAATCGTCTCCCGCGATCACGGCAATACCCGTGAGCATATCCTGCGGTTTCGGCAACACCGATAATCGTTTTCCGCGATCGCGGCAATTCCCGTGAGCATATCCTGCGGTTTCGGCAACACCGATAATCGTTTTCCGCGATCGCGGCAATACCCGTGAGCATATCCTGCAGTTTCGGCAACACCGATAATCGTTTTCCGCGATCGCGGCAATACCCGTGAGCATATCCTGCGGTTTCGGTAACACCGATAATCGTTTTCCGCGATCGCGGCAATACCCGTGAGCATATCCTGCAGTTTCGGCAACACCGATAATCGTTTTCCGCGATCGCGGCGATACCCGTGAGCATATCCTGCGGTTTCGGCGACACCGATAATCGTCTTCCGCGATCGCGGCAATACCCGTGAGCATATCCTGCGGTTTCGGCAACACCGATGATAATCGTCTCCCGCGATCGCGGCAATACCCGTGAGCATATCCTGCAATACCCGTGAGCACATCCTGCGGTTTCGGCGACACCGATAATCGTCTCCCGCGATCGCGGCAATACCCGTGAGCATATCCTGCGGTTTCGGCGACACCGATAATCGTCTCCCGCGATCGTGGCAATACCCGTGACCATATATCGCGGTTTCGGCAACACCGATAATCGTCTACCGCGATCGCGGCAATAACCGTGAGCATATCCTGCGGTTTCGGCGACACCGATAATCGTCTCCCACGATCGCGGCAATACCCGTGTGCATAGGCCTATCCTGCGGTTTCTGCGACACCGATAATCGTCTCCCGTGATCGCGGCAATACCCGTGAGGATATCCTGCGGTTTCGGCGACACCGATAATCGTCTCCCACGATCGCGGCAATACCCGTGAGCATATCCTGCGGTTTCGGCGACACCGATAATGGCGATAATCGTCTCCCGCGATCGCGGCAATACCCGTGAGGATATCTTGCCGTTTCGGCGACACCGATAATCGTCTCCCGCGATTTCGGCAACAAAAGCAACAGTGTTTGGTTAGCCGACGATTCCGATGACCGGGCTGTGGATTCCCGGAGGTTCGGGTGGATTCCTGGAGTTTTCCAGGACATTTCAAGGTAAGATAAAATTCCCGGAGTTTTCCCGGTTTTCCCGAATTTCCCGGAGAGTAGACACCATGAATTAGTTTATTTTTTGATGGTTTCTTTAAAATAATCTCTTTTTTGACATTATTTTTGTTTAATAACTACACATATTTCAATAAATTTAAATTGTAGCTTAGTTTACATCAAACAATATAGAACATAACATTTCTGCATTCTTCAGGTGATCTTGAGTCTTAACAATTTTTTGTTTTTATTTCAGTGTGTGCTCGACTTACGCGTAAGAATACTAGATGGAGTATTTATAGATCGTCTTGAGGTAAATATTAGTAGTCTTAGCGATTTAAATGTTATCAATCAAATAAATTATTTTACAATAATTTGATAAAACAATATTCATTAAAAATTACATTAAATTTTGGTACTATCCCGAGGCCACTTATTTCACAGGGATCTTTTTACTGGAAACCAAAAGTAACAACATAATCGAATAGAACATACTTTAATTGATATGATTACGATTAGCGGCCTTAGAGTTCTGCCTCCCAGAATGCAGCGATGTCGGTGAGGATCGAGTTGAATGCGTCGCCGCCGCTAGCTGTCACATGTACTTCGCCAAGTAGGTATACAGCGTGCTGCGGCGGTTATGTCAGGTTGGTTGTCATAAATATGTCTGTAGGACTTTCCTGGTTTCGTTATGAATCAAAAGATCCCAGATGAGTCTTACTTTCGCACACCAAATCCTCTCCAATTAGGCCAAGTCAGGTCGTTGACCAGAGCGTGTGCAATACCTGTCACGGCGCTTCTATGGGTCAGTTTCCTGAGTGATGACTCATATAGTATCGTTTGATTCATAACGAAACGAAGAAAGTCCTAGATAACCGCCGCAGCGCACTGTATAAGAGTTGGCCTCCGGATAATACCAAAGTACCAAATAGCTTGAGTGAACATTCAGAACATCAGAAGGTTGCCGGTTCAATCTAAAAAAAGGTGACTAGCTTTTTCACTATTATTATTATTAAATTCAAACTATTTGGTTTGTAGCCCCATGACATCATGATAATGGAATGGTTTTTTATTTAATAAATTTACTTACTTGTATACTTGTGATGATGCCACTAGTAGCTTTCCAGCCGTGGTTGTTAAAGATCTTATTCAGTTATAAGGCCTAGTTTTTCTTATTCTTCTAATTTGTAGTAGGCCTTTTCTATTCAGTAGTTCTTGAGCCTTTTCTTGAAAATGTTTTTATTTTGGCAGCTTCCTATGGGAGCACTCACGACGTCCAAAGATATAAGCATTGACTATTGGAGTTGTTGTATTAATAGTCAAAGATATAAGTCAGTGCCACAACGTCCAAAATATAGTTTTTGAGCTGTCTCACAAAGTCCAATACAACTATTCGACTGTTGCACGAGGTCCAAATTTCATCATGTCCAAAAGTTCAGTAACTGCAAAAAACATAGTCTTTCTACAAGCTTTGGACGTCATGGGATTGGTCGTCGTGCAACAGCGCACTTTACACTCTTCATAACTTAGAGTAGCACCACGTTCAAAACTGCTGCCAGTTGCACAACGTCCAGAGCTGCTGCATATAGAGCAACGTTAAATAGGTTCGGTTAGGTTTAGTTACTAAATCTACAGACGGTAAAACAGAATTCACAGTGTGCAGGCGCTCTGGACGTCGTGGGACAGCTCTGCCCTATTGGATGTGGTGCAATTGCTACTTTTTTAAGAGTTTAATGTGCGCTGTTTCACGACGACCAATCTCATGACATCCAGAGCTTATAGAAACACTAAGTTTATTACAGTTACTGTACTTTTAGACACAGTGAGATTTGGACGTCGAGAAACAGCTCAAAAACTATTTTGGACGCCGTGAAATGCATTCCTTCATATGTCTTCTTAAGACATAAGTCTTAAGACATGTCTTAATATTCTGGCAGTTTATTAAATATTTTACTTGCTGAGTGATGTGGTCTGGCCATTACCAATATAATTCAAATGTATGTGGTTTTGTTGCCTGGTGTTGTTATAAAAATATATAATTAAAATGTTACAAATCTAATCTTAAAGTGTAGAAAATTTATTTTTAATAAAATTAGTAATTATGAAATATAATTGGAGGATTGCAACTTAAAGACTAGGGTTGATAACAATGTGTCTAAATATAGTAGAAAAGTCTACGACTATGATATCAGTACTTGCATGCAGAAACTTTTTGTATCTGTCTTATATAAGACAGTCTCTTCTACATAAAACCCCTCATTGATTTAAATCATTCCAGAGTCAAAAGCGAAGTACTGAGACTGCTCCCAAGTGTTTCCTTTCTGTTCTATTTCATTCTTCTATTCTATTTTGATGTCAAAATTTTGTTGTTGAATCAATATATTGTCAATATATTATCAATATATATATCAATATATATAAATACTTACTCTCTTTGCTTTTTCAGATATTGATCAGTAAAGAGAAGAACCATAATATCACTTTTCTAGAGAGAGGTATATGGCTTAAGTAGAACAGCTCGACCAAATTGTTGTAAATGTCTATTACAGTTGTGGTACTGATCGTAGTATTTTAGACTTAAGGATCTGATTTCTTATAGGCTTTACAACAACAAAAATATCTGATTAATCACAAAACGAAACATATTTTATTTTTTAATGTAGGTTAGTATGTAGGCTATATATTATTTATCTGGAATAATTTTTATCAATTATACATAAAGTACTGAATGATCCTTATATTTTTTAGATTTTAAGTGAAAAATATAGTTTTTGTCATGCTGCAGAGAAAAAAAGTTCTTTTAATACATGCATTGCGGGCTTAAGGTATGTCTCTTTTATATTTAAGGCAAAAAAGAATCGAGATTCGAGGGCTTCAGCTGTACATTTTTTGGCCTTATAAACTGGTCCGCTGATTAAAAAAAAATAGTTCCAATTTTAATAAGTATACTATTACCATTGTATTATTATTAAAATTGATTCGAGTTTACTACAATTTTACATTTCATTAGAGGAGTAGCCTACCTTTTGCATTTAACTTTCTGTGAAATGCTATCAGCTATAACTTTATTATAGCAAAACACCCATTTTGAGAGTTAGTTTGCCTCAAAAACTGGTGCAGTATGACAAAAAAATATCGTTCATTACATGGACCAAAGTCTTTTAAATCCTCACTAATTCCTAATTATTTTGCAACGACTGTTGGACTTGAGCTGGTGTTGACAAGAATCACTTTGGATACTAGTGATGGGATATTATTGCATGTGTATGGTTTTTACCTGTGATATTACTATAAAATCGACTATTTTCTTTTCAATACTACAAAAATATACTGTGTAAATAAAGTATTGTTAGGTAGATTTATCCTCGTTAAAGAAAATGAAAATCAATCTTTTGATGGATTTTTCAGAGATTGTTATGCAGAAACTAAGTGTGTTCAGTTTAAAGGACTAGGTATGTTAGTTGGGGTTTTATTTGTTGTATTACCGTTGAGAGATTAATTATAAGTCTACCAAAGTACTTATCATGAATACTAATGATTCCAATTGTAATTTTTGAAAAATATAACCAAAGTTGGTATTCTAAAAAAAATTGTTGCAGTTAAATATATTGAAATAGTCTTTTTAAAAAAATAGAAAGGAATCATCTAGGAGTATAATACCAGTAATTGGACTACATTCTTTGATGAATTGAACTGTTGATAGCTTTTAAGCATTGTGAGTCTCATATTGAATTTATCTTTTAAAGTAGAATCTCCTCTCTTTTATTTCATATTAGACATGCAGCAACTGTTTTAACCTGTAAACTGATTGTGAAAACAGCTCTATTGTAAGATAAAGATAATTTTTCAAGTGTTTACTGATAATTAATTTTTTTTACTGAATGAAAATTGAGCATGGTTATAAAACCATCTAGAGGCCTAATCTACTTCTTAGCTCTTTTAAATTATTTTCATGCCAAATCAGAAACTCTTCTGTAAGTTGTTGATAAAAGTTTAGGTTGTTTAACACTACCGAAATCCGAAACCCCACATAGGCTGACATTAACCGAAACCCCCGGTCTGTGAGAAATACGAAACTTTAAAGGGCTCCAGGGCCTCAATCTCTCATTATTTCCCTAAAGAGAAAGTTTCCTGCACAATTTCACGCTACGCTCTTTCCAATGACACCAAAAACATGACAATCGGTTCAGTAGTTTCGGAGGAGTAATTGTCACAAAAATCCTGCTTGCGTATTAAATAAGTATAGATTAAAAAAGCCAGCAAAAGACACAAAATATTTCAAATGAATCAACCCTGTCCACTAAACTATCAATCACAATTGCACGGGTTTTTTAATTAAAAAATATAATTGAATAATCAACTCACACAGGGTGCTATCATGTAAAATATTATTTTCTCCTTATTTTTTTGTTTCTGAGGTATTAGATGTGACCTTAATGTGCTATAACTTACAATGTTATGTTTTACAATAAGTTTCACTTGGTTAAAAAGTTGGTGTATTCGACAAAAATCATTAATTTACACCAGCGGGCGATCAACTCCTGCTGTCAGTGGTGATTCTACTATGTCCATTATTTTAGCATGGAAATGGTCCTCAATAATCTTTTGACTGATCTAAACCAGAAATGTTTGGCAAATGTAAGACAATTTTATTGTATTGTGTATTCACTTTTATATTTATATTGTTTATTTGTACATAGTCTCCAAACTTATACCTAAATAGGTTTAGTATTCAAAATGCGTACAATATTGTTACCCAATTCTAGTTGCCTTTTTTGTAGTTACTAATGTGACTATCGAATCATTAAGTTAAGAGATATTGATATATTTGTTCTGAATTGTGATGATGGGTTGTTTGAAATACAATTAATACTTTTTGAGCCTTGTTGGTCTTGGGGTAAAGAGCTTGAATTATTACAGTTAATTTTGGCACCAAAACTGGACAGAGTTTGTATGGTTTCCTCTACAAGCTATGAAAGTTGTAAAGTCCTTTAGTCCTTTTTGAAACACCCTGTACTTTGATGTGTGTTGTACTTTTGGACAAGTAACTTCCTCTAAAGCAGAATTAATTAATTATATTTTATTTACATTTTAAATACATTGTTTACGGTATGGTTATGAGTAGCAGATTAGATATATTATTATATTTGGGGGCTTTTAAATCATGAAGTAATAATTTGATATCTTGTTCATAAGAGGAACCTGCTTGACAAACAAAACAAAAAAAACTGTCTAAATGAATAATTTAAAATCTAAAGGCTCTTTGGAAATGTAACATTCAACAATCTTTCATCAGTAATTCTATCATACAATCCAGTTATATCTTGTTTGTTTTTATGGGGGATTTAAATTTGTGAATGAATTAGAAACAAAAACTAATAGTTTTTTTTCTTGTAGGCCTAGTATCCTTTTTTTTATAACCAATGTATAGTCCGTCATAAAATATTTATTATCAACAAGGTTGTATTGGAACATTGATTCACCTTAAGAGAAGTATCGTATAAATCCCCCATAAAAAGATATTTTATGCTCAATATTACCGTTGTTATGTAGGTTAGTAAGTAGAGCAATATTGTTATTCCCATTTTTTATGTATTTAAAATTTGTTTTATTGAATATAAAATCTATATACACATTTTTGTTTTGTTTAATTCCTCCACTTTTGAAAGATTACATTTAGTGCTGTAGTTTCAATTCAAAATGGTAAGTTATGATGACAACCTGCTTGCCTATTGGGTATTCCGTGTTGTGTAGGCAGGTAGAAAATAGGCTGAGAATATTAGACAATAACACAAACAACCAAACCTGTTAATACTGTCCATCCTTTATGTTTCTGTTCATAAATTTGTTCACTGATTCAGCAATTGTCCGTTTGACTGTAATTCCATAAATTGTTATGTATGAGTATGTTGCCTGTTTGATCAGTATTTATTGTTTTCCTGATTCGTGATTTTCCTATCCTTGGCTTTCAATTATCCAAGGTACTCATGCGATTACTCCGACCAAGAGATCTTGGTGTAAATTAAATGAAAGAATCATCAAAATTTTCCTGGGAATACAAATTTACAAATGCTTTATTTATCCTTACTACAGCCTTTGCCACAACAACCCTCTGGCTTATGGTTCGGAGTCCAAGGTCCAAGGCTGTTGGAAGCGTAGAAGTCCATGGGGTATTTGGTGTTCCACTGTATGTTACCTAAGGCCACTGCTGCCTCGTATGGTGTGAGTAGAGGTTTGGGGAACGCTGTGCCCCAGTCTATAGACAACCGTGGACAAGCCACTTGTATGAATGCTCCCACGTCTCCGAACAGCTCTAGTTTACTCGGGAATATCTCAGAGAGAAGGATTATCACAGATTTCTTTGAGGCTGTTTCAAGTCTGTCCTGAAATCACAAGTGTGTTTTCACATCAATAAGGACAATAAAATGATTCACATGATACAAAATAAGTACGGGAAAGACAAAAGTGTTAATAGTCTAGTGGTAAAAAAATGGGGGTAGCGGAATTTTACCCCGAGCAAAATTGATGTCACAACCTAGGGGGTAAAACTCTGGCCGCGAACTTTTGAGCTGCACATCAGTTCAATAAATTAAAGGTTGAATTAAACAAATATTTCACGCTTATTAATTTAATCAGAACACGTCAAATTATAACACCTAGAATGTACGGGCCGGAATTTTATCCCCTTCATGAGGTCAGCTAAAAATGTAGGCTACAGCCTGGATTTTTACCCCCGGAATTTTACTTCCTAGCTGGATATAGAAAATAGTGAGAATAATTAATTTTATTCTTTGAGTTTTAATTTGATATTAAATATTTTATTATTAAGTAGCCTATCTTATTATTAGTAACTTTAACTAATAAAACAGGTTTTGTGTTTTAATTTTGAGATTCTAGTTTGGAGTTCGGTTTTTGGGGCCAACTGTTGGTTATTATGTATCCAAACAAACTTAGTAGCCCATATGAATGATGATTAATTGTTTCAAATATTTCTCTAACGATTTATCATAGGCCTACTCACAATTAAAAAGCGAAACCTGTTTATTTAGTTGAGGTTACAAATTAATTAAGATAGGCTACCTAAAAGTAAGATGTTTACTATTCAATCAAAACTGAAATAAGAAAATTAATTATTCTCACTAATGTCTGTATCTGCATAGTGAGTAAAATTCCGGCGGATAAAAATCCGGGCCGTACATCTACAGTTGCCTAAACGCTAGTTATATGGACAGGATGTAAAATTCCGGTTTTCATTGCTAATCTAATTTATAACGCTCTGTCTATTTTCATTAGATTCCCAAATCTGTGGGGGCAAAATTCCGCCCGCCAAAAAAACTTGAGAGCGCTCAGGTTACTACGTCATAGTGATGTCAGCTTTGCCCAGGGGGTAAAATTCCAGGGGGATAAAATTCCGGTGACCCAAAAAATTCTGCGGACAACAAGTCTCTGAAAAAGAATGTGTATGACCCGTACTTAGTTAATAATTTAAAAAAATGTATAATACATTTTGTATTGGGGGGTCTAGTATACCCCCGTCCGCGGCATAAGTAGTGTCTCAGTTTTATTATCATAATTAGTATTAATAACTTTATAAACTTTTATTTATACTTTTGATAGTATTGAAATTTTGTCAAAAAACGTTGTAGTCTATCTGTAAACCAATTGGATGAAAATGTCCAACCATGGAGTCCACTGATCTAACCTCGCAGTGCAAAGGCGGGGTGCACTGTCTGCCTTGGACAAAAATATGTCAAGACGAAATTAAATGTAAAACCTTAAAAAAACCAATGTGCCAGTGAACAAAATATTTGTGAAGTTTGTTTAAAAGGACTTCTAAACCAACCAATGGATGAGGAGTTATAAGGAAAAACACATTATCAAAGAAAAATTTAATTTTTTTATATTTTGTTCAGTATTTTCTACAAACTGGGAAATGAAAATTCATGAAATATTTACTGGTTCCATGGTTTTTTACAAATATTACACTTTTGTAAAATAAAAATAATATTGGTTTGCAATAAAAACTTGGTTAACTACGATTTCCCCCTCTTTAACAACATGATTATGTTTCATCATGAAACAAGTTAAGGGTTAAAACTATTATTTTCAAATTAATTAAAGGATATGGTAGGATTTTAAAATTTACGTAACAATATGAGAAAATGAATATAGATATTACCATTACGTCTTAAGTTTAAAGAGGTAAATATCAAAATTTTTTTTGTATATAACCAATAACCAAATAACCATTTTTATTTGGGGGTCCAAGAGAAAAAAAAGAAGAAAAAAAATTAGTGCGCGTGCTTAAGGGTTAAGAAAGAAAAGAAAGGTTTCTCTTGGTAATGAGACAAAATATATTCCAAAATTGGAAACATGCATGTGAAGGTTGTAGCATACCGGTAGTTAATGTTTTATTCTCATCACATTTAAAACTAAAGTTTAAAATATCCTTTCTGTTTAACCAAAATGTTGGTTAAATCCGAAAATACCTCCCCCGCTTTATTTCGGTAAAGAGAGGTTCTACTGTATAAATGAGCTGATATTCCGACCTACCTTGAGAGTTGTTAAAACCTTTGTACTTCCTTGCCGCCCCAAGGTTCCCAGAATCAAACCAAAACAGCCTTCAGCACTTGCTCTTTGTATTGCCGACTCTCTATTATTCCTCATTGCCTCGTGATCGTAAGACTCTATTGTCAACACTTTCTCATAGGGATCATATCTGGAACAACACAATTTTAGCGAAATTAAGTGATTTGATTTCATTGATAAATTGTGACACAATCTATCAGACTAGATCTGTCAAAGATGCAGGATTCAAGTATCAAGTAGCCTATTTAATAACATTTTCAATTACATCTTTACTATAAATTGATGTAGTCCTAATTAGGTATATACGTAAAGATTAATAAAACATATAGCCTACAAATAATTTAAATGTGCATTTATCTTGCTGGACACACTGTGTGAGCCTCCTAAGTTTGAGGTGATCGTATTACTGTGATAGAAATTAATTGAGTTAAATCAACATTTTATTTGTAGGCCTACTTCCAGAAAATCCTAAAACTAGCATAGCTTTCACCTTAAGCCCTACATCTAATCTAAACTCATCTATAATTTTTATTTATTTTTTTTTTTTTTGCTTGTATCTACGACAGTGGCATTTTGAATTAAGTTTGATTGAGAATGAAGGGGACATAGATTTTGGACACAGAATTATACACACTTTTTACTAGAGTCAGTCAGACAGAATAGCCTACAGTAATAGTGTTTTAATACAGAACTTTGATTATCCAAATTAATTGGGGATTGGGTCAATTTGGAGATGCAGAAATCGTGACTGTATTAAGGGTTTTAAAGTTAGGTTAGATTAGGAAGTTAAAGTTTAGGTTATAATGAACCAACTCATTAATTTATGTTACCCTACCTACATACTGTTTTTGCACAATTGAAATAGTGGGCGAAGGCGAAACACAACAAAATAATAATTTCAAAAATGCTTGCATTTTAATTCCTTAATTTAATTAATTGAATTTTATATTAGCTAGCTTGATTTTTTTATGGATTCAGTATTAACTTCCTTACCGTACTGCAGTGTATGCCTTAGGCTAAATGGAAAATATTTTTAAAATCACGGAATCTCTTACTTGGAGTATCCTTATTACACATGTAATATAATTTATTAGTTAATTGCTGATACATGAAATTATGCACTATGGCAAGTTTTCATTTTTAGGCTCATTAGGATTATGCACAATGGCACGTTAGTTGACAGACGATAAGGTTTGAGTTGAGGACGATCATGTTGTTAATGTTATTGAAGTGGCAGTGGCTTAGCGTCTATTCCTTGTATTTTGTAACGGGAATAAGTTCAATTCAATTTTTTTAATAACTAATAGTGTATGTATCGTAGATGTTACTGTTTTTTTTAAACGGCATCAAAGTCTGATTGCAAATCGAGCCGTTGCATATTCAGATTTTGCTTTCACGTTGTCTTGTGTGTGGTTTTGGTTCTTTTACATCGAATGTAAACAACTAACTGCTATTCTATTTCCACTCCAAAAAACTTCCTCCCCTTCAAGTGTTAGTTGCCGCTAGAACTTGGACACGCCCAAACCACCATTTAAGTTATCTGGATTTAAGTTACTCAACAAAAATTAAGTTTGTTATTGGTTATTTAACTGTACAGTCACTTAAACAATCTTTTCGACAAAAACTTATTGCACTTTTTTTACATAAATATGACAAGCAGAGTGTAAAATTCTAGCCATGGCTTTCAGGAAGCTAATATAATATGTTGTATAGGCCCTAGACTTTAATTTGCTGAGTTGACCAAGCTGTAGTCTATGCCTCTTCAAATTAATTCCTGAACATTCTGTAAATATTCTATTAGGTAAACTTAGGCCTAGTTTTAGTACTTTAGGGTAGGCCTACCTGAAAAATTTGATGTCTGGATTGGCTATCATAGCAGCTTCTAAGTGGAATCTTCCATCACCCAAATATACTAAGCAATCCACATCCACAAGCGTAGGAGCCGTGCAGCCCAGGATTTCACCAGGAGACAAAGGCCTACTCTGGGGAATTGTAATTGAATAGCCGTCTTTCCTTAAATCATTTGCAGTAGCTTGTAGTGTAGCTACAAACTGTATTGTGCTAACAAAGCCTAGTTTTGTGTCATTAGAAAAGTTGGCTTTGATTGTCTCAATAAAATGGAGAGAATCGATTTTTATATCAACAAATATGTATAGAATGGTAATCCCTGTGGTTCGGTCAACTGGGATCAAACAACTATGACCATAATGAACAAGTAAATCAGCACCAAGAGCTTTGGCTGTAAAGTCGTCAACACAGCAGGCACCGTAAGTTACATCTCCCATGATAACAGTATCTGCAGCGGTAAACTTTTCAATTATATCACTGATTGTAATTGCAAACATTAATAAGCCCTCTGGCATCTGAAGTGCGACTCGTTTGCATTTGTTCTGTTTGATCCTCCAAATTGTTTTTGGAATTTCAAAGTTGTAGTTTGAGGGTAATAGCTTTATAGCTGCATTGAGTTCAGCGTATTTTAAGATTTCCTCGGGAATTTTTGTTACAGTTTTAATGGGTCTAAAGACTTTTCTTTCTGGTTTAGCTTTTACAACAATAGCACCACTTTCTAGCCCACTGTTTTTTCCTTCAGCCATGATGTAAGTTTAACTTATTTATTTCAGTGAACTGATGAACAATAAAGAATCATCCAATAATTCTTAAAACTAGGTAATTCAGAACTTAGATACCACCCATTCAATTTTGACAAAGTTTATAGACTGCTAGGCAGAATTTTATATTTCACTTTGAGGTTATGCACTTAAACGCTCGCTTCTTAACCTTTAACTCTTAACCCTAAATACAGTAAAATTAAATTAAACATTCGCAGAAGGTATACACTTTTAAATGCTAAACCCCTATAAAAGTACACAATAGTTAAAATTGATAAAACGCTATTTCCTCAACTTGTCTTCATTTCACTGCTTTTAACATCATGATGACAACTACAACAGTACAACAGTACACACACACACAGTGTAAGTTGGTAGTTAGTTAATATTAATTCTTATAGCTCAGTGTAGTAGTACTGGAAAGACTGGAGTGGAGTGGAGAGAGACACACGAAGACAGATGAACGAAATGATAAACAAGAAAGGCACAAGAAGAGAAGACAACAATACAGAATACGGAAGAAACGTAGATTAAATTTGTTTGGTTTTTGGTTCAATTCAATTTCAGTAGTTCCAATCAGAGCCAAACTTCCATTTTCCATTGCGATTGCCAAAGTGAAACGTGAAAGAATATAGTGGATTCAGTTATGGGATTATGGGAAATGAAGTGAAGTGCAAGTCAGCTGATTCCACTGTTGTCTGTCCTGTCAAACAGTCAACCACCTCCACCTGTTGATTTGATTCGATTTGATTCACCAACATTATACTACTTGTCAACTCCATCTGTCACAACAAAGAAAGTCAATACAAACATAACCTAGTTATTTTAGTGTGCGTGCGTGTGTCGTAAATAATTGATAATTAATAGTTCACCTGTTCAACATTGTTCAAGAAATGGGCGATACAGATCAACCTGTGTATCTCAATGAATCCAATGTGTTAAAATACCTCTCCTGGGATGACCTAATTCCAACTATTGAAAATGTTCTCAGTGATATTTCACACAAAGATGAAACTGAAACCATTCAGCCAGCTCGTCTTATAATGCCTATACCACCAAGAGAGGGGTAAGGAAATGAGTTTTTAAGGTTGCTCCAGTGGCATAATAAGTTTTAACTGAGCCCCCCCCCCCCTCCCTCACAAACTGCTCTTTCTTATTCTTGGCCCACTTATAGAAATATGTGAAAATACATAGGCTAGGCTAGGTAAATGGTATAGTTTGTTAAGTGTAATGGTATATGCAGTGCTTGATTTGCACTGTTTCCCTACCCAAACAAAATCACAACACTAAGTGCGCTCTTTGACAGAGTTTGAATGCAGCGGAACGGAGCAGCTTTCTGGTACTCTCTTTGGGAAAGATAAAAATATTGGCATAAATAGGAACTAACTTAATCACATTAAATAGGTTACAGTTCCGGCACCTCATTTTTTACAAATCAAGCACAGGGTATATGTCCTCCAAATTCTGCATGGTGCAGGAGAATGAAATATTTTTCATTGCATAGCCTATATAGTTTGGCATCCCATTCAAGTTTCCCCCTCCACTAACCCAGACTGCCATAACTTTTTAACCTCTCATTTAGTTTTAAAAATATCGCTGAGTGTGTGATGAGAGTGTTAATTTTTTAAACTACTACTGACAATGAAACAGCTCTATTTGAATCAGTTGAATATTATTTCATAAACCATAGTCTTGTTTTACCTACACAGTACTTAAGTTAGCATATACTACGTTACTTTTTACAGGGCACTATTGTGTATGCCGTCTTTCAGTGGGAAGTTGAACACACTGGGGTGTAAAGTTGTGTCTTCATTTAGAAAAAATGCAGAAAAAGGCCTCCCATCAATATTTGGAACTGTGCTGCTTTTAGATGCTGAGACTGGTAAAGTTAAGATGGTAAGCTTTATATTCTGTATTTTTTTCTTCGCATTAGTTTACCTTCTTTCAAATTGTTGTCTCACTCATGGTGGAAGTAAATAAGGTGTGCTACTGCGCATCGTAGCCGGCTGCCGGCGGTGCGGGGAGGGGTATCGTGACGTCACCTTGGGGGCAAACAGCCTCGCGACCATATCGAGCAGTGACGCTGCTCTAATAAAATTGTAATTTTTAATAGTAAGAACCGATACAAATTCCTGAAACTTTGCATAGTCTTGGACTATTAACATAGGATGCTTATGATTTAAATTTTATTAATTTATTTAAAATAAAAACCATTCAACCACCGATCAAACTTCAAACTTTTTCATACTAACACAAAAAAAGTTAGTCGGCTACCAAATCACGTATTATTTGGTCAGGTTTATCAGACCTGCGGGAAAGTTTTAGGAAAAGGTTCTAATCTAACTGTAGTATTGGTTGGATTTCGATAAAATAATTACTTTTTTAGCTACGAAGAATTATATCAAGCGGCAACGGAGCGCGTGCTCAGCTGATGCTACCGTTTATTGGAAAATAAGGCCACGCATTTATTATCCAAAACACTGTAGCTACATGTTATAAGGATATACTTTGTATTCTACATTTTCAATGAAATATGTAATATTAACATGTGACAGATGTAATAAGTTTTACATTAAAATGCGTTGCAACATCTTCGTTTTTATACAAATTAACTCTCTTTGATAACAGTTGCCATAAAATTTGTAGGATCGAAAATGAATAACATTTCCTTAACCAAAAACATAGTTTAATACATTTTGCAATCTTATAAAAATATTTACGACCTGAAAGTAAACATGTAAAAAATTAAACGTTTCATCACCACTGGATTTTTCTAAACTTTTTTAAGTTTCTTTAGAAATTTTCTTTTTTCGCCACTAGCAAAATTGCATTATCTTAGCCTCCTGTTGATTTGTTTGATTTTGATACACTGCACAATGGGGCATTTTTGTAGAAAGATGCGTGCCCTATGGAAAACTGACATCTACTGCAACTCGCGGTGAACACAGAAACGAAAACAAAAAAAAACAACACGTGATCATCCCCCGCACACACCCCCGCATCCGAGCCAAAGTTGTGACATAGATAACAACCCCAGTGATATAGGATCCTAGCAGTCGAGTTAAACTGGAATATAATTTTTTTTTTATTATGGTATTACAAGAGTGAAACAATTTTATATTTTAACCTGATTATAAATACAATGTTTAATCACCAACTTATTTTTTAACAGAGTACATTTTATTTTATATACTATGTTAAATACATTCCTTTGCGTTAAAGATAATTTATTATTTAAACCACTATTTGCAAACTTTGGTTTTAGCTAATCAATAACGATTTGCAATGCTTTAAATGCAATTAGGCATCGTTAACCATATTCACAGAGAAGACAATATTATATATTCTCTGTGAACTATTACGAAATAACCCATATTCAAACGGGGAAAAACACACTGAAGTCAACAGAACAACAATTTTTCACATAAAAATAAAAATACAGGAATAAAAATATCACTAATACTATATTCATTCATGAAACTACATTACTTGTTGGATGGCAATGTGTGATTAATACTTGGCAACTGACTCGACTCGCAGCACGCGCTCATATAACTTAGCATATCTCAGGAAATAACGCCTCTAACGGTACATAGTTTGAAGGAAAGTTAAATTTGGATCTTTATCTAAAACTTTCCCGCTGGTCAAATGCTTCTAACCAAATAGTACATGATTTGGTAGCCGACTAACTTTTACATGTTTAGTTTTAAGAAAGGCCAAGTATAAAGAGTGATTTCACGCTTAAAGTTTTTAACAATTACAAACTATTTTTTCACAACACACATCGTCCACTTATAATTGATGTCCATGTCAAGTTTCATAATTTTTCCTCAATTCTAACAGTTCAAAATGTTGATGTTTATAGAGCAGTGTCACGCTGAGCTATATACGCGCGCGAAGCGGTTTGCCCCCAAGGTGACGTCACATCGCGATGCGCAGAACGGTCTCAAACTCGTCCGGCTGAATAGTACACCTTATTTACTTTCACCATGGTCTCACTCACTATAATGTATCAGTTTTATCTTAAATAAACCATCAACTGGTGTAAACAGTCCACTGTTACCCTCCCACGACATTTACACGTACACCCTCACATATTAAGTTGAGTAAGAGGTTTTGGGTTGTAGGGTAGTGCAATATTTTCTGTGTTAACATCATGACTGATAAAAACAGGAATTCTTAATTTGAAACGAAAGCTAATGATTTTCCTGCATTAGATTATGGAAGGAGGCGAGATTACCGGTTGGCGGACGGCAGCAGCGTCCGTGGTCTCTACCAAACATCTCCACCGAGGACAGAAAAATGTTTTAGCCATTCTCGGAGCAGGGGTCCAAGGCAGGATCCATGCACTAGCTATGCAGCATTATTTCAAATTCTCAGAGGTAATAACAAAGACATATCCTTTATTTTTTTTACATAGATAGCAGTTATTGTATCCATTTGTAATCATTTCAATTATTACAAATGGATACAATAACTTTATTATCAATAAAGTATTGATTTGACCCTGAGTGTGTAAATCAATACTTTATAGAATCTGTCAATGAACTGGTGAAAGGCATTCCTGACACTAATGTCAGTATCTGTGATTTAATGGGTACAAGACCTATAGCTCCTAACTCCTTTCACTGGACAAGTGTAAATCTGGTTGAAGTTTCAAAAATTGTTTCAAGCCTATCAAATTCAAAAAGCACTGATTTTTATTGGATATCCAACTATTTACTGAAACAGACAATAAATATAATTAAGGAACCACTTGCTTATATAATAAGTAGATGTTTAGAATCTGGCTATTTTTCAAATATGTTAAAATTGTCTAAAATTACACCGGTTTATAAGAAAGGAGACAGAAATCTTCCACAAAATTATCGTCCTATATCCGTTATTCCAATTTTTTCAAAATTATTTGAAACTGTTATGTACAATCAACTTAGCAACTATTTTGAAATAAACAGACTATTTTCTGAGTCCCAATTTGGTTTTAGACCCGGACATTCTACGATTTCTGCAGTAATGAAAATTGTCAGTAAAGCACTACATGCCTTTGAAAATAAAGAATCAGCCTTCCTATCCCTATTAGATTTAACTAAGGCATTTGATTGTGTACCGCCTATCAATATCCTTACTAAACTTAACTTTTATGGTGTTTCTGGCGACTCCTTGAAATTAATTGAATCATACTTAATGAACCGTAAGCAGTATGTAAATATTATGGGTGCTCACTCATCATTGTGTGATGTCTCCTTGGGAGTGCCGCAGGGCTCAGTTCTCGGACCATTTCTCTTTATTGTAATAATAAATGATCTTCCCAAAAATGTAGGTGTAAATTCTATTATCTATGCAGATGATTCCACGTTTTTTACTTGTAATAAAAACCTTGACCTCTTGGAGGCCAGAATAACCTCAGCTCAAAACCAAGCACAAGAATGGTTCTCAGCTAACAAACTGCTGTGTAATGAGACTAAAACTCAGAATATTTTGCTCAGTCTTTCACAAAATCAAAACTATCAATCAAAATCAATCATCGATCTAAATCAATCTGTAAAACTGCTGGGAATTCACATAGACTCAAAGCTCACATGGAATGACCATGTTGTAAATTTGTGTAAAAAACTCTCAAGGGTCAATTGTTTGTTTTGGAAACTGAGCTCCATAATCTCTACTGACTATCTGAGGACTGCCTATTTCGGACTCTTTCAGTCTCATATTGCTTATGGTCTCATACTTTGGGGACACTCTGCAAATGTCTCAGATGCCCTGATTCTTAAAAAAAAATTAATTAGAACCATTTGTCAAGCCAGGCCTGGAGATCATAGTAGATGTCTTTTCAAACAATTGAAGATTCCTACAATTATTAACTTGTATATTTATCATGTATTAATATTCACAAAAACAAATCTAAATTCTTTTTTTATTAGACGTGAGGTACACAATCACAATACCAGGAATAAAAACAAACTTGAAATCCCGCAACATAGGTTAACAAAGTTCGGAAATTCTTACATGGTAAATTGTGTTAAATTTTTTAATAAGCTTCCCGATAATGCTCACACCACTCCTCTTAAAGGCTTCAAAACCGAGATGTATCAATGGCTTCTAGACAATCCATTCTTTACTATTAATGAGTTTATGGCCACCAACATAGATAATATATTTTAAGTTTTCAAATTAATGATAAGCATTAACTTTTGTTTGTTTGGATGAGGTTTACCAATTTTATTAATTTAATGTTTATGAAGCTGTTGTTTGGGTACTAGGCTGGAGTTGCAACTTTAGTTTTAATTTAAATATATTTAGATATTATTGATGATTATTATCGATATTATTGATATTATTTGATGTTACTGACTGTATATATTTATGTTGACCATGCCCATCTCATGTAAAAATGATCAACGGCAATAAATATCTTATGTCTTATGTCTTATGTCTTATTGTACGGTTTGGAATTAATTGTATTTAATTTTTTTAGATTAATCATATAAACTGGTTGTTTTTCCTGTGCTTTTCCCAGGATCGGATCACAGTAGATTGCAATGTTCTGTTTACAGGTTAGGGTGTGGAACAGAACTTATGAGAGAGCCGAGAAACTTTGTAACGAGCTCGGTCCGTGGGCCAAGCCTTACAAGAGCAACGAGGATTGCGTCCGAGGAGCTGATGTGATTGTTACAGCCACTTACGCTAAGGAGCCAATCATCCATGAAGGTGATCTACAAATCGGCGCTCACATCAATGGTGAGGAATTTTGTACCTACTTTACTATATACCGGCTGTGATGTAGTATTGCTCAATGCTGTATACACATTCAACAATTCCCAGTTTGGTTCCACCAGACAATTTACACACTTGTACACAAAATCTTGCCTGTAGTACTTCACTTGTAAAGGCATTTTATTCTCTTGACAAAAATCTTTTTGTCAGATTGTACAATGTTATCCAGATTTACATTTGTTGACGTTGGAAGTATTTGATACGGATCTTTTATGCTGTAAAACTGGCCAATGGAATGTTACTTTACAGTAGTGCTCGCCTAGTAATCAAAAGGTCGCTGGTTTGATCCTGAGGAAAGTGTGTAGCTGTTGATATATGTATATAGTTAAGTCCATGTTTAGAGGTATCACTCTTTGGTCTTTGTGTATTCTCTTTTAAGTGTACTTGATTTCCGATTCAGAATAAAAGATGTCGGCTCATTAACTGCAGCCTAAATGTATTTCTGTCGATGTTAATTACAATTTATAATAAATAGTATTGAAACTTCAATTGTGTTTTTATTTAAAACATGAAACATGGTGTCTTATAAGTGGGATACAAATAAATTCAAGTGCGTGAGTAATAAATTAACATAAAAATGTGTTATAACAATGAGTGAGTCGGAAGATGAAAACGTGCTTCAACAAACTGAACAAAGGACTGTGTCTAGAAAAACTGAAAATTTCACAATGGTTCCATGCAATCTTCAGAATTTTAATTTCGAGGGCAATTTAGCCGAAAATTGGAAGCACTGGTATCAGAAATTTGAGATTTATCTCTTGGCTTCTAACCTAAATTCTGAAAGTGACGCTAGGAAGGTTGCTCTACTACTACATAATTTGGGTGACAAATGCATAGACATTTTCAATTCGTTCAACCTCTCATCCGAAGATGCAAAAAAGTACGACGTGGTGGTAAGTAAATTTGAAAACCATTTCTCGCCTAAGAAAAACCTCACGGTTCTGAGACATAAATTTCTAAATAGGAAACAGCTGCCATCTGAATCCATCGATAGTTTCTATACAGACTTAGTTAACTTGAGCCTCGCTTGTGAATTTGACTCTGTCCGCGAAAGTCTTGTTTGCGATGTCTTAATATCAGGGCTTAACTCTCAAAACCAGAATGTCAGGGAACGATTATTGAGAGAGCCGGAGATTAACTTGGAGAAGACTTTAGCAATCTGTAAAGCTGCTGAACTGTCTAAACAACACATCAGAGAACTTGAAGCAGAACATAATGTCCATACAGTAAACGTCCATAAGCAACGAGAGAGGGGTTACCAACAACCACAAACGTTCAGACAGAAACAGGTTCATCAGGACCAACGGAACAAATTTCATCCACCGTCACAGCAGAAATCAACTGGGACAGGTAGGCCTAACAAAAGTACAAGTGCTAAGAAGTTTATTTCAAACTGCCGTAATTGTGGGAAAAATCACGGTATTAACAAGTGCTCTGCGTATGGCTTAGTGTGCTATAAGTGCGGTAAAAACAACCACTTTGCCAGTGTATGCAATTCAGCCAAAAAGGTTTGTGAAGTAGGCCTAAGTTTAGATTCTAATTCGAGAGATGTAGCTATAAGGCAAGGTAGGCAAGACAGTTCTTCTAAAAGTACTTGTGCACAAGAATATTTTTCAATTGATACGGTATCGCTCACGTCTGAATCTATATCTAATTACGTGATTGACAAAAACTTTTTATTCAGTAATATATGTTCAGTTAATGATTCTGTTCCTAAAAATTACATGTGTAAATCCAGGGCTAATGAATGGCTAGAGAATTTGAACATTAGGGAACACACAATATCTTTTAAAATAGATACAGGTGCTCAGACAAATATCATCCCAATTGATTTGTTTAATAGGCTAGGCCTATCAAAGGCATTAATACGCACCTCAAATATAAATCTTAGTACACTAACTGGTGAAAAAATACCGGTACTAGGTATTGTAGATTTAGATTGCTCTTTCAACAGGAAAATGTTCTGTATTACTTTTGTAATAGTTGATGTGAAATGTTCGCCAATTTTAGGCTTAAATTCTTGTCGCATTTTAGGTCTTATAGCAGCCTACAACGGTCAGGTATTGTCTGATGTTAAGAACCAAAGTGTAAATAATATTGTTCTAGGTCAAAATATGCATAGGCCTAATGAAAGTGTACATTCTGTTAGTAGCATTTTGAATGAATATAGCTCACTTTTTGATGGTAGTATTGGTAACATTCCTACAACAGTTCATTTGTCATTAAGTGAAGATGCTAAGCCTATTATTGAACCATGTCGTAGAGTACCATTCGCTTTGTTAAATCCTTTGAAAAATGAACTTGAATTAATGGAAGCTAATGGAATTATCGTAAAAGAAAATGAACCTACAGAATGGGTTCACAGTTTAGTTTTAATAAACAAAAAAAATTCTGGACTAAAGGTAGTATTAGATCCAAGAAACCTGAATAAGTATATACAAAGAACACACTGTCAAATGCCAACTATAGATGAAGTGTCATCAAAGTTTAATAATTGTAAGATATTTTCAACTCTTGATGCAAGCAGTGCATTTTGGATGCTTAAGTTGGATAATATTAGTAGCAAGTTGTGTACGTTTAATACACCTTTTGGTAGATATAGATACCTTCGTTTGCCATATGGTATCTCAAGTGCACCGGATATATTTCATTCTACTGTATCTCAAATATTTGAAGGTATTGATGGTGTAGTCACCTACATAGATGACATTTGCATAGGTGCTCCTGATAAACAAACTCATGATTTAAGATTAAAGGAAGTATTAAAAAGAGCTAAGGATTTTAATATTAAGTTTAACTCTAGGAAATGTAAATTTGCTGAGAGTGAAGTTTTGTTTTTGGGTCATCGGTTTACTGAGTATGGTTTAACTCCGGATCCTTCTAAGCTTAAAGCTGTACAGGAGATGCCAATACCTAAAGATCGTAAAGACTTGGAAAGATTTTTAGGAGTTACCAATTACTTATCAAAGTTTATTCCAAATTATTCGACTGTAACATCTCCTTTGCGAGTTCTTTCACATAAAGATGTTTTATTTCAATGGAATGCCGAACAACAAAATGCATTTTTGACTTTAAAGTCTTTGTTAGTATCTCCTCCTGTTTTATCATATTATGACCCAAGTAAGCCAATAACATTGTCTGTAGATTGTTCCTCAACTGGTTTAGGTGCTGTATTGTTATGTGGTGATAATCCAATTGCGTATGCGTCTAGAGCGCTCACTAAGACTCAGTCAAATTATTGTCAGATAGAACGAGAAATGCTAGCCATAGTTTTTGGTTGCACTAGATTTCACCAATTTATTTTCTCTAGGAAAGTAACTGTTGAAACTGATCACAAACCCTTAGAATGTTTGTTTAGGAAGCCCATTACTGCTGCTCCTTTAAGATTACAGCGAATGATGCTAAAAGTTCAACGCTATGAATTAATTGTTGTATACAAGCCAGGTAAATTGATGTATATAGCTGATACACTGTCACGTGCAGCACTTCCAGTAGAAGGTAAAGAAGATATTGATGTTTTAGATGAGGACATCATTTGTGAGGTAAATATGTTAAAATCTTATCTTCCCGTGTCTGAAAGTAAACTAAACCTGCTAAGAGAAAAAACCAGTTCAGATGAATGTCTAGGTATTTTAAAGATGTATATATCTAAAGGTTGGCCTCAAAAGCCTGAAGTCAGTAATATGGTTTTACCATTTTGGAGTATTAAACATGATCTTCATGTTGTAGATGATCTTGTTTTCAAAAATCAATCTATTGTTGTACCTAGTTCACTTCATAAAATGATGCTTGAAAGTTTGCATTGTGGCCATGTAGGAAAACAAACATGTGAGATTAGGGCACGCAATTTATTGTATTGGCCCACCTTACATAAGGACATTGAAAGTTTTGTAAATAAATGTAGTGTTTGTGCTAAGTTTAAGCCTATGAATGCAAAAGAACCGTTGTTGTTTCATGATGTACCAGATTTGCCTTGGCATAAAGTGTCAGGTGACATTTTTGAGTTTGATAACCAATATTTTCTTGTACTAATGGACTATTATTCTAAATATATTGAGTTAGTATCTTTGTCAGACATAACTTCAAAAACTGTAATCGAGAAATGCAAATCAATATTTGCTCGCCATGGAATTCCTGTTACTTTAGTAGTTGATTCAGGAAGTCAATTCACTTCTAACGCTTTTCACGAGTTTTCTGTGTTGTACGATTTTAAGCTAGTGATAGTTAGTCCAAAACACTCTCAATCTAATGGTCAAGCTGAGTCAGGTGTCAAAATAGCGAAAAACTTACTGAAGAAAACAAAAGAATCTAAGTCTGATGTGTATCTTGCATTGTTAAGTTATCGTAACACTAGTAAACAATATCAACCTTCACCAGCAGAGTTAATGTTTAGTAGAAAACTCAATGGCCTATTGCCACTGTCTAAAAGTAGTTTGCAGCCTAAAGTAACAAAACCTAACAAAATTTTGTCAGACAAGAGAAAAGATTGTATTAAAAAGTACTATGATAGAAATAGCAAAGAGTTACCCTCTTTAAATGTAGGGGACAAAGTGTATTTTAAGAAAACTGTTGATTCACCTTGGACAGCAGGAAAAGTAGTAGAAAAAAATAGAATCCCCAGATCCTATGTTTTGTCTGATGAGAAAGATAAAATGTTTGTAAGAAATAGGAAGATGATTAGGCCAGATTTGTCTAATGATACAGGTAATGAAACCATAATGCCTGAAACAAGTCCTAAGTCAGATTCACAAATCAGTTTGTCAGGTACTAATGGTAATGGCCTTATTTCTCCGCAAAGTAGTCCAGTGTTGTTTCAAAGACCAGTAGGCCTAACTCCTAGAATTTCATCAGAAGAACAAATTGTTAAAAGTTTCGATGGTTGTGTAAGCCGAAAGGGTAGATTGATAAGAAATCCAAAGCGGTTGTCTTATGATTAGGTTTTGGTGTATATTTTGTTAGACTTGAAAGGAAAATGTTAAAGTTGTATTTTGGAAAGTTAAAATTTTCAATTTTGTAAAAGAGAGGGGATGTTGATATATGTATATAGTTAAGTCCATGTTTAGAGGTATCACTCTTTGGTCTTTGTGTATTCTCTTTTAAGTGTACTTGATTTCCGATTCAGAATAAAAGATGTCGGCTCATTAACTGCAGCCTAAATGTATTTCTGTCGATGTTAATTACAATTTATAATAAATAGTATTGAAACTTCAATTGTGTTTTTATTTAAAACATGAAACAGTAGCTTTTTTGATGGTTCGAAACTGGACCCAGCTGTCCTTGATCATTGGGCTTCAAAATGGTACTGGGAAACAAAACAGCTCATCTTAGTCTGTAATTTACACATACCATCTCACTCCACTTTCACTCATATTTGGGTAACAATACACACCTATGTGGCGTCCCCATCTCAATTGATAATAATAATAATGGTAGTATAGCCTGTCTAAAGTCAAAGCTACTAATGTGGTATGTATTCTAGTCTCTAGTACATTTATACTCAATGGTTACCTAACACAAATCTTGGCCTGTTTCAGCTGTAGGTTTTGGAGTGAACCATCACTGCGAAGTATCCAGGGATGTCTACAACCTCTCGGCTGTGGTTGTAGACAATATGCCTGGAGCCTTGCATGAACTGAGAGAGCTCACGTCTAGTGGAGTCAAACTGCAATGTGAGGTCGGAGAAGTGATCCGCAAAGTCACTTCCCTTCCGGATACACGTTTTACAGTTTTCCATTCTATGGGTATGTGTTTGACTTATTCAACGGAATAGCTCTTTTCTTACATGTGAATTAGTTTGATATTTGTTTACTCACTCTTGGACACCGCCTAACCTTTGAGGTATAACCTATTATGTGTGTGGTTTTTAAGTTTTGCTTTTTTTTGCCTGTTTGGTAAAATTTTACATTTTCTCCTCCGCATGTTGTAGGCTACAGTTTTAGTTATTTATTTTTGCATAATGTGCTCTTTGGACTTTTTGCTTGTGAGAATTATGGATATTTACAGGCATGTACTGTGGATGCGTTACTCCCTGGTGTGGATTACTCCAGTATGCACGTTCGCACTACTGTGTAGTACAACTATCTGTGGTACTATCCGTGATAATTAAACCAATTTGTTAACTACAAGGGTAAAATGTGGTTTGGATTCCACTATAAACTGTAGGTCCCTTAGTTGCCATTGGCTGCTTAGGCTATTAATTAACAGCTGTGACTAAGGAATTGGAATATGTCGGTCTTTGTCATTAACAAGACTACAGCAAGTTTGTGCCACTCATCCTCATTCATACTTGGCTTAAAATACCTACATTCGTATGGTCACCATTTCAGAATAAATTAAAAAAAGTCAAGAGGAAATGCGTCTCTGTTTTAGTTAGACTCAATCTATGCATTAAAATTAAGACTGTTGTGTGTGCATGTTTATTTAATTTATGTATATAGGCCAGTTTTAATATTTTTATACTTCGTTCTCAATATTCAGGCGGTTTTAGGGGAGGAAACCTATCCCCTCCACTTGACCCTTACCTTTAAAATAATAGCTCAACAGCTAATTATGCAACATATAATAAATACAACAAAAGTGGTGGGGGAACTTCCCCTGAAACCGCCTAAATATTGTGAATGAAGTATAGCACTATAATTAATTACTAAGTGATGTTGGCAAGACTGTTTATGACAGTTCAAACATCAGTTTTTTAATGGTTCTCGTATAGCTTCATACTGAAGAACCTCCATTGTAGGCTCAAATAAACTTAATAATGTTTCACACTTTTTTTGTATGCTGTCAACTGCCTGAAACTCTTTTTCCCGAGTATATTAGTTGTGTATCCATTCAGCCTTAAGAGACATTTTAAATCGTTTTAATGTCTGTTGTTAACACATCAATACCTTACATCGTACTGCCAGTTTTTTTTAGTCAAATGTTTATATTTATTGTGTTTTTAGGAATGTCCCTCGAAGATGTTGCAGTCGCACAGCTAGTGTATAGTAAATATATGGAAGAAAATGGGAAATAGTAATGGTGTTACATTAACAACAAACACCCTGGGACGGTGAATTTTCTAAATATTTTGATCACAAACGTCCAGAATATTACTATAAGTACCGTCCACTAAGGTTAGCTGGCTGTGGTAGGTAGAAAAAATAAAGAAGGTGGAGCACCGGAGAAAAGACAAAATCAAACATTGCATCATGCAACTAAGCAAATTAATCCCAGAGTAATCACAAGGCTTGGAAAAGGCAGCACTGAGACATAAAGCAACTGTTAATTATAACTGCTTTTTAATATGACACAGTAACTTAATTCTAAACCAAGTAAATTAAGGATCAACAAGAGATAGTTTCTATTGACAGCAACATAAATTACGTTAACTACATATCTCACCATCCAGAAAAGAAAAAAGAACCCTAATGTACAGGGAGTGTAGCTAATGTGATGTATATTAAATGGCTATGATTTGTCTTTTTGTTTGTACGTGATTTTATTTGTTTGGTAATGAAAGTTTCTGAATTGTTAATTTTAAGAAAAAAGGTACCTACTTACAACTACATTCTTAAGTAGACAAACCAATATATTTACTACTTAATCACACTCTATTCACTCAAACAAGAATATTCAAATATATATACACAAGCCAGCAAGCAAACCTTACTCAAATTAAAGTATTTGATCATAAAATAACCTTACCAAACCTTAGGAAACACTCCCATGGTCAAGGAAAATACAAGCAAGTGTAACACGCCAAGGACAAGACAGTAATAATGTAGTTGATACTTTAAATGAAGGGGGCAAACTTGAACTGTAGATAAAATGTATTAAAAACTTTTACTCACCGGACGAACTCGAAAACCATCCCGAAGATCAAATTGAATGAAAAAACTGTTGAAAAGTTTTGATTATAAAAATGCAAGCAACTTAATTGATATCAGAAATCACTCTGAATCTTTTGCTATGGGTTTGATAAAAAATAATTTTATTGTTGAAATCCTAAAGAGTTGGTGAGCACTACCTTGGTTCATAGTTATTACTATATAAAACGCTATTTCAGTGTTAAATATTTTCCACATTTTAGCTGTATAGTGTAAACGGCATGAGTAAAAATCTTTCCTTTAATTTAATTTTTTAATGCAGGAGTGATTTACAAATTGCAATTAAATTAGTAAGTTTAGTTAAATTTTAAACAGTTATAGAAGCTAATACTGTTCCATACACAGCACAAGAATAAAAACTATTTTTAATAAAGAATATCTGACAAATTATGCCTCTCATTTTCAAAATTGATGCCTTATTAGTAGAAGCTAGTGAAAACAAATACATATTTAAAATCAACAGTTTTTTTTTCTCTGTGGTAATTTTGTCTGTTTATAACTTGGTATCGCCTTTGACTATTAATACAACTTCAGTATCCAATAGTCAATGGTATCGCTATATTATGTTTCCTTGAAATCCCAGCTTAAACGGGCAGCTGGTTGCCCTGATTTATCAAAAGGTCGGACTTTCGAGAGACCATAAAGTACCATAAGTAAAGCTAGAGTAGAGTGAACTTTAGTTATTTGGAGACAGCCAGACGCTTTGTCGGGAAAGTTTGGCAAGATGTGTTTATTTGAGTTCTGCGTTTTGTCATCACTTGCCAGTCTTCTGGTAATAAGGGGCGTTTGGTGCAATAATCGTATAATAGGAACAGTACTAATTATTTATATTTGTTTAGTACGATATAGAATAATTCTATGTTATACTGTTCTTTAATATGAAACTAAATTATACTAATATTTAAGGCCATGATTTTTTTGATGGAGAGAATCAGCCAGCTCAAATTATCAAGGGACTAATAACCAATATCAATGATTATTAATGAAAACTATATAATCTTGTCATAAGTTTTAATTGGTTGGTGGGGGAGGACTGAGTGACTGAACAGCTAAAAAGTGTGCTCTCTTATTTTTGCATAAAAATAGTGGTGTTTTTCAGCTTGTTTGAGTTGTGATTTATACCAAAGTGTTAAGTTTTCTATCAGGTGTAAAAGTATGTGAGTAGACATTACTATCTCAAAATATTCAAAGAGATAATAAGGGTTTTACAAAATATTTTACCTTGAACTACAGGTATATTTCCTGTATCATAATTAACTGGACAGAGATAAGGAGTCCTGACCTCTGGACTATAGACAACAAGCTGGTGGTCCTTGGGACCACTATAAGTGATTATCAGTTTGTTTACCAACAATCTTTACTTCCTAGACTGGAATTGATATTTGGGACACTGATATTTGGTAAATTTAGTTTAAATTGTTAATTAATTTGGTTTCTGACAACTGATTACTTTAAGATTAGCATTTTACTCTAGATTTACTGCAGCAATAAAATACAACTAACAGTATTGAAAATATTCATCAGGTTTAAAAATAAAAATCAGAACTAAAGCTACTAAGTATCCATGTAAAGAATGTATGAAAAATGTCGGTAAGTCCAGTAAAGCAGTGTTATGTCGGGGATTATGTTCACAGTGGTACCATTTAAAGTGCACTTCACTTTCTGAGGAAGATTTTCAAAATCTGGCTAAATCAAATAAAAAATGGATCTGTGAAAAATGTGTCTCTCTTGATGTTACACTGGGACTCGAAAGGGAAGTTACAGACATTAATAAAGATTTAACACAGGAACTTGAAACACAGAATGCGATCATTAAAACACTAAATGAGGATTTAAGCGAGGCTAACATAATAGCAAAACAGCTAAAGAGCCATAACTTTCAGCTTGAAACTATGTTAATAAAAAAAGAGGAAACTATAATAATGCTAGAAAGAAAGATAGAACTATTAAGTGTTGAAACTAAAAACGGCTCTAACAGACTGCGAGCTTTGAGATCCAATGCAGTGGATCTGCAACATAGCCGCCCTCTTGCATACTGCACCCCTGTTTCTGGGGATAAAACAAACAGTAGATGGAGATCTGAAAAAAATAAAAACAAATCCTTTGCTATGGCTGTTAAGGGAAATAACTCGTCTAGGGTAAATTCTGATAAACAGACTAAAAACATGAAACCCAGTTTTATACAAAACCGTTTTGAAGTTTTAAGTATTGATGAGGAGGAAACGCCTGACGTCACAATTGCTGCAATACATAATGTACAAACTGATAAGCGTGAAACAAAAATTAAGAAAATGCTGATCTGTGCTGATAGCCATGGCAGAGATTTAGCTTGGAACATCAACAAATCACAACATGAGTATGAAGCAATAGGCTATGTTAAACCAGGTGGAAGAACAAAACAGGTACTAGATAAGAGGAATATTGAGGAAGCTAGTCTCAACAAAGATGATGCCTTAGTATTACTCTGTGGCACTAATGATGTTGCGAGTAACGAAGCAGATGAAGTTATTGATGGCATTACTTCGACACTGGACACAGTTAAACAGACAAGAGTATTGTTAGTGGATTTGCCTAACAGGTATGACTTACCACACTGGTCTTGTGTTAACAAAGAAGTAAGAAAAACTAACCAGCGATTAAAAGAACTTAGTGAAAAATACAGCAATGTCATCTTGGTGGAAGCGAGCAATGCTGGAAGACATTCGCACACACGTCAGGGTCTTCACCTTAACCAGAAATAACCAGGAAAAAATGGCTCTCTGAAAAGATATCTGAGGCTGTGACGGCAAGGAAGACGGAAAATCATCCAGCGAGTCCAAATGAAGAACAACCTCTCCCACCTGGCACCGAGTCTTTGTTGGGAAACGACTCACCACCAACACTAGACCGTCAACCATAGAACTCTCACCAACAAACTTTAGTATATATCACTGTAATGTCCGGTCAATGAGAAATAAGTTAAATTTAATAGATATTTTTTTTAAGTAGTTTAAGATGTGATATTTTAACGATAAATGAGCACTGGTTGTTTGAAGAAGAATCCCGTTTGTATATGCCTGCTGGGTACAACTTGGGTAATTTTTGTGCTAGGGATAACTCACTGAATAGAGGGGGTGGAAGTGTTATTTTTGTAAAGCATGGGATTGAGGTTCAAGCTATAGATGTGAAAAAATTCTATTGTGAGAGCATTTTTGAAGTTACTGCCATTTTGTTACCAAATTATAATGTAGTTGTTTCCACTTTGTATAGAACTCCTGATTCTAATATTAGTATGTTTTTTAATCTATTTGAATCGTTTTTGTTACACTTATGTGGAAAATTTTCTGGGTCGAAGCATATTATTTCAGCTGATTTTAATATAGACATTTTGTCAAAATCACATGAAAGAGAATCATTTTTGAATTTATTGCGATCCTTTGACATGTATTGGTTGAATTAGGAACCGACTAGGGGGGGGGGGGGGGGGGGAATGCATAGATAATATTGTAAGTAATTTTGATAGAAAGAAAACAATTTGTTGTGTAATAGAACCTCATTTATCGGATCATGCGGGGGTATATGCTTAATTTAAAGAAATTTCTGTGGAAAGTGTGATGCCTAATAATGTTTTGACTAAGAAAGTCAGAGAACTGACACCTGAAGCACTTTTCAATTTAAAAAGTAAATTGTCACAAATTGACTGGACGCAGTTATGTAGTATGTAGTAAATTCATAATGAATGCTGTAGAGTTAAGGAAGTTAAAGTGAAAACTAGAAAAAAGCCTTACTTAAAATGGTATACACCAGAATTGAAGAGCTTTAAAGTGTATGTAAATGCTTTTTATGATAGATATAAAAATAGCTTGGGCACAGAAAATAAAAATATCTTCAAACAAGAATATATAGATGTAAAAAAAAGGTACAAACACAAAGTTAACTATTGCAAAAAAGTTACAAATGAAAAGTACATTTTTAATTCCTCAAATAAATGTAAAGCTGCATGGGCTTTAATAAAAACTGAGTCAAATTGTAAGGTCACTAAGCAAGAAAATTTATTAATTGATTCAGATACTTTTAATGACTATTTTGTTAATATTTTAAGTAGTATAAATGTTATTAGTGATAAGAATAAATCCCATGACAAGGCAGTAGAATTAGTGAATAATTTTGTCCTTGAAAGGAAAAGAGATTTGAATAAATATCTAGTTTGGCGAACAATTGAAGGTAAAGATGTGACTAAAGTTGTTACTAGCTTAAGTTCATCATGTAGTGGAGATTACTATGGTTTATCAAATAGAGTTCTAAAGGAAATATGTCAGGTGATAGTGACACCGTTGACTTTACTGTTTAATATGATCTTGGATCAGGGTATATATCCGCAAGTGCTAAAAGTAACAAAAGTGATACCAGTCTATAAAAAGGATAAAAAGTTGAGCCCATCTAGTTACCGACCAATATCTCTGTTTCCTATAATAAGTAAAGTTTTTGAATCCTGTATTAAGGCTCAACTTGATACATTTTTTGTGACTAATAATTTGTTTTGTGAGGAACAGTATGGTTTCATGCAAGGTAAAAATACAGTAAAAGCAGTAGAGAATGTGATAGAAACAGTGTTAGAAAACTTAGAAAATAAGCTGTTATCATCTGCCTTACTCATAGATCTTACTAAAGCTTTTGATTGCATGAATCATGAGCTACTGCTAGACAAACTGTTTCACTATGGTATCAGAGGTAAAGAACTTAATTTATTTAAATCATACTTGAGTCGTAGAGAACAAATGGTGGTACAGGGCAGTGATAAGTCTGGCTTTAGAACGATATTAATGGGCGTGCCTCAGGGATCAGTCCTTGGACCTCTTTTATTTATTATTGCTGTGAACGATTTTGCTTCAAATATTCCTTGTACCACAGTGTTATATGCAGATGATACCACACTTCTTAACAGTAAAAAACACCTAGATGATCTAATAAGAACTGAGAACCAAGCCTTAGAAGTAGCAATGGAATGGTTTCATTCTAATCTTTTAATTGTTAATGGGAAAAAGACTGAAAAAATTATCTTTTCTTTGGACTTTTCTATTTATAAAGATGTGAAACCTGTTAAGTTGTTAGGTATTTATCTTGATAGTAGGTTAAGTTGGGAAACTCATGTCGAGCAGTTGTGTAGAAAACTGTCTAGTAATTCACCTTCTTAGAAAGTTGAAAGATTGTGTAACCAAAAACATGCTGATAACTGCCTATTATGCTATTTTTCATTCTCACTTAAAGTATGGCATAACTTTATGGGGCAACTCGTGTAATGCATTAGAGGCTTTTAAGTGGCAAAAAAGAGCTGTAAGAGTCATTAAAAATGTTTCAGATAGGGAGTCATGTGTTCCTTTATTCAAAGAGCTTAAAATAATGACTCTTCCAAATTTGTACATTTACTGCTGCCTGATGGATGTTACAATAATACAATACAAATCATCTTTATTCGTCAAGTATTTTACAGCAAATACATGAATTGCGTCACAGAAAGGAAAAGATAAGCAAAAAATTAGGTATACAAGTATCCTAAATAATAGATTACAAACATAAATCATAACATAACATATTTCTAATCATTTAAATTCCAAAACTCTTCTATTGAATATAATGATTTAGATTGCAAATAGTTTTTCAGTAGTTTTTTAAAGCTACTGTAATTATGTTCATTAAAAATATTTTTGGGTAGGCTAAATAAAAATTTTTTGCCAATGAAACTGGTTTTTTTCTCAAATAACTTCAATCTGTGTTGTTCTACATGCCTGGTGTTTCGTAAATTGTAACTGTGGAAATTTTTAGTTTGATAATCTGAACTTTTTACATGTAGAATAGTTTCAAAAATGTATAAATCATAGATGGTCATTATACCCAATTTAGAAAAATATTTTTTAACTGATTCTCTGTTTTTTATACTAAAGATAATTCTAAGAGCTTTTTCCTGTTGACGTAGAATTTTGTCTAGGTTTTTTTTTGTGGTACCACCATATAAAGCTATTCCATAAGCTATATGTGAATTTATCAAAGCAAAATAAATAGTTTTAAGAGTTTCAATGCTTGAGACACGGGACATTTGTCGCAAAGCATAAATACCAGCTGTAGATTTTTTTACCACATGTTTCACATGCTCATCCCAGGTTAAATGCTGGTCTAATATTAGACCAAGAAATTTAGTGTGCTCCACTTGATTTAATTTTGAACCATTAAGATATATATATCTGGTTGTAATTTTAATCTTGATTGCCTTGTGGAGAAAGATAAAATATTAGATTTATTTGAATTTATTAGTAGATTTTTGTTATTTGTGAATTCATTTACTGACAATAAATTTAAAAAAGACTTTAGTTCCACTTCTTCTTGAGATTTACCTGTAATTGTTATGTTTGTATCATCTGCATACAGACATACAGATCCTCCAGCATTTACAACTCCTGGAAACCCCCTTATGTAGCAAAGAAACAACAAGGGACCCAGTATAGATCCCTGTGGGACACCATACTTTACTGTTTTAAAGTTGGACAAGACATTTTGGGTGTATGCATATTTGCAATTTGGATAGTATGAGGTATGTCGAATTTCAACACATTGTTTCCGATTGTTTAAATATGATCTGAACCAATTATATTCTTTATTATTTATGTTTAGGCCATGAAGAATTTCAAGTAATTTATCATGTGAGACACTATCAAAAGCTTTAGAAAAATCCAAAAATATTCCAACAACTTTTTCATTGTTGTTAATTGAGTTAATTGAGATGTTAAGAATTCTATTTGTAAATTGTCTGTTAGAAAAGAAATACATGACTATCAAACGAGGAAAAACTATCTTCTTAACTTAATCTCTGTACGGTTGGAAAAAACAAGAAACAGTTATGTTTGAAAATTAAATTATTTAATAAACTGCCAGAAAACATGTGGAATATAACTTCAAAACAGTTTGAAAATAAGATGAAAATATGGTTAAGAGAACATATTTTTTATACTGTTGATGAATTTTTAGCTTGTGACATTAGCACTTTTTAGCGAATTTCCCTATAGGGAATAAGCTATTACCGAAGGTCTCATGGTAAGACTTAGTCCCGGGACCGATTTACTTTTCCATTTTGATGTCCCTAGAAGCCAAAAACACCATCCGTTCAAATTCATATATATATATATATATATATATGTGTCCGTCAGCACGATAACTCGAGCAAAAATTATCCGATTTCGATGAAATTTGGTACAAACGTGTAAACCTACGTTTATTCGAACGAGTTCGCGAACCAGCATGATCGGACCATGGGAACGGTGTTTTATGGGGTAAAAATTGGTTTTTCTCATTTTTGACCCTCAAAACATAAAATTTCCCAAATTTCCTTTAAAACCATTTTGAAGAGCTTAAAAAAACAAATAATTCAGCATATTGAAGTGTTTTTGTATGGTTATTGGTGACGGAGAAAATTGTAAATTAAAAATTCCCATGTTATTCTTATGGAGAATAAGTAAACTGTTGTAATTTGCTTGTTTATGCATATATTTGTATCAACTTGCCCAATCTATTTATTTTATACTAAGCTATTAATATTTTACTAAAAAACACACTTTATTACCCTGTAGGCAGCAAACCTAGGTGCTCGTTAAACCTAATGTTATTTGAATAGATTTATTTGAAAATCAAATCAGGCAAACGGAAATTCGCTTAGTCTGCAGGTTTGCTGCGGCGGGGGTATTGTTCAGATTTTATATTAATCGTTTGATATGTCATTCCCTGGTGTTTTTATATTTTGTTATTGCTTTTATCTATAAATTTTCTATTTTTCAATGTACCGTTTACTTAGAATAGGCTATTTACATACATTATATGCTTGTGACTTTGTCAATTGCACACATGTGTTTAAAGGCAATAAAAATCTTTGACTTTGACTTAGCTAGTTGGGTATAAAATAATATTATTATACACCTAGAAAATCTGGGAAGGCTAAAAGACGCTCTAATCCCACCCCCTTGCCACCAATGGATGCTATGCATTTAAATAAACATTCAGTTGGAAACTAAAATCAATTGAACATACGTCTTAAATGGGTGTAAGGGGTTATTTATACTGTAAAATTCAGCGTTTTATGATTTATCTAAAGTTATTTTATTTTTGAAGTTAACAAAAATAAAATAAATGATACTCTCAAATTGACAAATGGGCTTCTCTATAAAACAAAACTCATTTTTCATAAATAATATCTACTGTTGCATGTTTTTAGCTGGCTGAGAAACTAACTGGCCTGAATAAGTGGTATTAGAGTCAAGAATCAATATCGCCTTGAATCGAACCAGGAACATTGTAGGCGAGGCATGGGCTCGTACCCACATACCCAGACAAGTCAATGAGCTATTTTGTTGCATACATTGTCAAGTATTTTCAATGCAGTAGGTTGGTGGTGGTTGAAACCAAAAATGTTGAACCTATAATCCAAAACTTAAATAGCTTATTCCCTATAGGGAAATTCGCTAAAACCCAAATCTCAAAAATCAATTACGAAACCTTATTTACTTGTCTGGATAAGTTACAAATATAAAACCAGTTAAATAAGTCATTGATAACCTGAAGAATTTAAATAGGATATATTATGGCATAAATAACTACAATTTGAAAATATTGTTATCCATTTATTGAATCAGGAACAGCTGGATAGGACGGAGTTTATGAGCGGTAAAGTTGGCACAGAAATGGAAATCAAATCAGCTGATATGACAATGATCTGAAGAAAAAATATGTATCAACAATTACCAATAATTATACAATACAATATACATTAAACACCTTTGACGTGTTAAATACAGCAGAGTCCAGCTAATCTGAACAAACTGGGACGAGACCCTATTTGCATTAGCTGTAAAATTACACAACAACTCAAAACTATGTATTTTTATGTAGCTCTCTTTTGTTAAATGCTCTTATATTGCTCATGGGATTACAACATCGTGATCGTCTCCTGCGTCAAGAAAACATTGTGATCGTTTCCCGCAATCATGGACCTATGATCACTGATCACTTCTTATAATATTCTTCTTAGAACATGGCAGCTTTAAACGAGACCAAACAGAATGTCATTGATGAACGGACACATTGATGCTACCATGTGTTGGCGATCGTTAAAAACAAAATTCAAAGACAATTCCTGGTTTTCTCAGTCTCCAGTTCTCCAGTTGGGTGAAGATCCTGGTTCATATTTCAGAACACATTAGTTTGTTTTAATTGAAATACAGAAATCTTTTCTCCCCAACAGGTGGTTTGGATTGTCCGGACGTTCAAATTAGCAGAACTTTGGTGTATTAACGAGAATACAACATAAAATATGTCTATACGTCTAAGTACAATGAATTCACGTTAATCTAATTTTTATGTGATTAGAAGAGTAGTTATCGTGTTAGAAAGGAAAGAAGAAAAATATTTTAAGTACAATCTTTTACTATTAATACAACTACTTCAGTACCCAATAGTCAATGGTAAATGTAGATAGATAAGTTATATTTATATTGATAGTTCAGTTATACTGTACAATGCTATCTAGTAAATTGATAGGTAGTATTTAAATTCATGAAGAATTAATAATTATGTTTTGTTCCACAATGGTACAGCTTTTAAAATCGCATATTGTTTTTTTAAGAGTACAGTCTACTCTTGGTAATTCAAACATCCGATGATTTAAAATAAAAGCTCAGTTTGTAGAGCATTTCTTGAAGTTTTAGTTTTACCATACATTACAAATTTTTATACACTCGGTATCTCAAAGTCTGAGTAGAGGGAAACTTACAAAAAAATAAGTAACATTATAATGTCTGCTTGAATGGCACATTCAGTTGAAAATCCCCAAAAATATACACTGAAGTCAAATCTCAAAAACCTGCAGTGGTATTTTCCCACTTTCGGCTGCAGTTATAACAAATACCCCTGCCGCAGCAAACCTTCCATTTACCTACCGGATTTCTACTAAAATATTCTTTTAAAATTGTCAGATTTATTTCCTATTTAAATAACATTAATTTTAATGAGTACTTAGGTTTGCTGCTACAGGGAAGGTAATGAAGTGTGTTTTCTTATTGAAATGTTGATAGCTTAGTAGGAAATAAACAAAATTGCTAAATTTGACAACAATATATCCATAAACAAGCAAACTACAAAATTTCATTTATCCTCCATAAGAATAACATGGACATTTTTAATTTACAATTTGACATTGGCCCAATTAAAACCCTCTGGGGCGGAGCCCTTTTGACGGATATGCCCCAAAATTCACACAAACCATCCTAGAATAATGCATAATAATGCCTGAAAGTTTCATAACAATCTGTCAAGTGGTTTCGGAGTCCATAAATAAGGTACATACATAGTTATAATGCTTATACATACATAGTTCCTCTTTTATAGATATAGATTTTTTGAATTATCTCTGTAGGAAAACTACAACGCTGTAATATACTAAGTTATTTTTATTTTAAGCTCTAGTAAATGGCTTAGAAAGAAATTGCAAAATCTTATGTTTTGAGGGTTAAAAATGGGAAAAACAATTTTTACCTCATAAAACCCCGTATAGTGTTAGTCCCTGTTAGCCATTGCATGATTGATCATGCTGGTTCACGGACTCGTTCAAACAAATGTTTGTATGTAAACAAATGATACATGTTTGTACCAAATTTCATCAAAATATAAACGATTTTGCTTGAGTTATCACGTTAATGGACACACATATATATGTGTGTGTGTGTGTGAATTTGAACAGAGGGTGTTTTTGGCCTCTGTAGACCTCACAACAAAAAAATTCAATCGGTCCCGGCTCTAAGTATTACCAATAGCCCTACGGTAATACCATATTCCCTATATGGGAAATTTGCTAAAATTAAACTATATAACTATTTGTATTTATAAATATGAACACAACAACTTAGAACAATAAAACAATCAGTTTATCTAATGTGTGATTTGGACCAAACACACTTCATGGTTAGTTGTACCATAGACTAACCAACACAAGTAGACTTCTCATCCCATTGTAAATTTTGAAGCTCGTTTTTCATGTCTAGTTCATGTACGCCACACTGGGCGCTAGTGTCGACGAAATTTTGTTTATATTATTTTAGGGTTAATTTCTTGATTTGTGCTTTACTGTTTGGTTAAATAACTAGGGGACAATTTATTGTTTATGATTAGATCGTATTATTTGGTTAAACGAGGTTTTAGATGACTGTATTAACGGGAAACAAATTGTAAACAAAACACGACCTCTAACATAAACCGTACAGAACTAACAATAAAATTGTCTTCAGCTGTTCCATTAGGATGAGAAATCTACTAAGGGAGTATGTTTTATCTATGGTTGTACTTAATTAATCCTTTGGTTAGGCTATATTTTTAAGATATTTTTCTTCAGATAGCCTAAGTTAGCAAAACCTCAAAATTGTTCCTAATACATTTTATTCTCATTAATTCATTTCTAAAATTGCTAAACTGTAAATAATAATGTGTGATCTGACATAACATAAAAAAAAACATTATTTTTTTATTAATATTTACCACAGATAAACTGATGGTTTTTAACACTAAATCTACATTAGACCTTGAGTTTTCTTAGACAAAACACCAGCAGAAAAAAGTATTATATACTGTATATATATAAACTAATAGACACTAAATAACTTACAAAATAAATAAATATAAACTATAAAAATAGTAGATTCATCTTAAATATTATGAGATCCAGAATTGAATATTGTAAATGATCTTACAAAGTAAGTACAAACTTATATTAGGCACATAATATTTTAAGCTGTGAAAAGTATAAGCAAATGGGGTAGTCCTCGCCACCCTAACTTGAGGCAGCCCAAGGCCGCACTAGATATACGGTGTGCGTCCTTGGGCTGCCTCAAAAGTTAGGGTGGCGAGGACTAGAACTGGCCGAGAAGTAAAAGATTAATGTAAAAAATAACATTTTAAATTAAGCTTAGCTTATTTTATTACTTTCACTGAAGTAAATTATTTGAGAAATAGCTATAGAAGATTTTATGTATACAATTTTTATCTGAAATATTTACAACATTACAGTAATAATTTACTATCTACAACTGTAAAATTATGCGATCTTGGCAAAATTGAATTGTAATAATATATATTCCTATATCACCAAGCCGCTAGAATGCTATTTTTTTGCCTTAAAAAAGTATTTTGCTTCATTATTTGTAAACTTTCACCAGAGAGGTTTGTTCTATTTCAGTAAATTTCATAATTTTAATAAACAAAATAAATATATAAAAACACATTATGCATCAAAATTCAAAGTAACAAAATAAAAATACTGGCAGAGGCAAGGAGTAGTTCAAACTACAAGAGTATTTTTACTATTTTGTGTACGGTTTAACTGAGATAAAAAAAAATTACCAGGAGACCTACGGTAATAGCTACTTCCATATAGGGAAATTCACTGAAAATAGATTATGTAGCTATGACACTATATATCAGTTGAAACACTTGAAGCACAAGTTTGCCTCTTCTAAGAAGGACCGAGGAAATGTAAATCATATTAAAACTAACATTTTTATTGTAGTAAGAAATGAAATTAAATCAAATAAGGTGATGAAAAAAACAAAATAAACTTTATTTTCCCACAGTTACCAGATAACTCAGGCTTCCTTGCACTGATTATAGTACGCGAAGTAGCTAATCGCTGCATTTACTTACTTTTGCCGCACTCATTTCTTTTTCGGCACTCCAGTGTTCCAACCAAACAACGCAAAACAGTGTGCTTTTGTTAGGCACGCATTATGTGTACGCTTGAAAATAAGTCGACAACACTTAAAGATATTACGACTACAATCAGCTGGTGCATTGTTTCCCATTTCGTTCTAACGCTTGGATTTTATCTAACCTAAAACGTGTTGTTTAGTATTTGAAAGACTAATTATTCATATGCTTTGTAGGAACTGTAGGAAAAATATAATGTGTAACCGCGGGCAAAGTGCCTTTGCTGCACTCGAGAAACTTTCCACACATTTCTCTCATGTGCAGCAAAGTGTCTCTTCGCACACTAGTTACACAAATAACTATTTCCATAAAAATGAACAATTGGAATATTAATTTCAATTAGGCCTACTTACAGATACTTCTCCAATCCATTTTCCGTCACAAATAGATGAATTTCTATCGCAATGTGAATACTAGCTGCAACCAACAAGTGAAGTAAATTTTGTTAACTGTGTATTTCATCTATAATAGAATAGGTTTATTAAATGTGTTTATCACTAAGCTTCTTAGGAGGAAATTTTAAAGTAGACTAAATAACATTGTAATACTTCTTTGAAAATACCTTAGTAGAGCGACAAATAAGTTAGTTACTATACAGAATTCTAAAAATCCTTTACATGATACAGCACAATATAATGATGCAACTCTTAAAGTGTTCGAAACAACTTATGGAAAATCACCCTCAAATAAAAAGCGGGTGTTAATTACATATGAATCAATTACATTTTATCTTGTACGAATAGCCTATTCAGTCCATGTAAAATAATAGTTACTACATGTTGTACAAAGGTTTATTGTGGACATTTTCCATCACGATGGTAAAAAACAATACACAACATTTCGGGATCTGGAATCTGATCCCATCCACAGGTGAAAAAACTTTACTAAGTAACACATTACAACTAAAATACACAAACACCCAACCAAAGTTGGAATACACTACAGAGACTATCTAGATTATCATGACTTGACTGCTATACAGTGCATATTTTTTTACTGCTACTCTCTCTAGTGTATTCCAACTTAAGTTGGGCGTTTGTGTATTGTTAATTGTAAGTTGTAATGTGCAAGATAAGTTTTTTCACCTGAGGACGGGATCAGATTCCAGATCTCGAAACGTTTTGTATTGTTTGTTTACCATCGTGATGGTAAATGTCCACAATAAACCTTTGAACAACATTAACTCACCATCACCAACAATAAATTTCAAACAAAGGAGTTACTACATGCAACACTAACAACTACTTACTGACAAGAACTACCAGTAGAATACTTCTACAAATACACATCTAACAATTATGTAACTACTTATAGCACCAAGATCAAAAATAAGTTTAGATTGCCTAGAAAATTAACAGTTTGCTACATCAACTATATTATTCCACCACAGCGAAAACCCGAAACAGGAATAATAAGCGCCAACACTTGTAAACTTGACTACTTTTTATATTAATCGTGTTAAAAATTTTCTGCAATAATCTCTTATATCACTTAAACTTACCTTCACCAAAAACTAACTTCCAACGAAGAATTAACTGACTAGGCGTTAACAATAATTAATAACAAAACATTGAACATCTATTAAAAATTAATCAATGCATAAAGCTTGCATGGTAGGGACAAGTTATTTTCAGACAGGCCTGTATAGTAAAAACCATGAATCCTGTTACTTGATTTACTTATAGTGATTACATCATCCACCCAGGATTATATGTTTGAGAACTGTTAAATACAACAAGTTATCGATTAAAACTAACAAAGAATGTTGTGCAGATCACGAAACTACAACTAGACAAGTGAATGGTAACTTGGAGGTAACTAAGTCTAATAACTAGTGGCGATCACCGTACACATCGGTCTGCGTCTCAATATCCGAGAACCCGAGTAGAATGTCGTCGCAAGTTTGTGTACAGGTATCCCACAACTCGTGAGTTTGCGTTTCAATGTTTGAAATATCAGTGAAATTTTCAAACAGAGACTCTATAGAAAACTCCGTTTGTGTTTCGATACTGCAGGATTTGCTGTCGTCTTCATTTTTGATAATTGACGAGAACAGCCTGTCGGTGGAATTGGTGTCTATGTCGAAGTAGCTGGACTTGTCTGTGTTGGTGATGTTCTCAGTCTCGTCAAACAGATTACCGCTCAGGGTAGGCAGGGGTTCTGAGCTATCAAACATGGCAGAGGTCTGTGTTCCTGAACAGAGCCACAGGCCGATGTCTTTGACAGCAAATGACTCCTCGCTCGTCACAGTAGAGGTGGGCTCTGATACCTTAGTTTGAGTTTCCATACTTTTCTTCCTTCGGCGATTCATGTTCTTCTTCACATCTCCCACTGTCTGCGTTTGCGATGATATTCTTGTTCTTTTTTCACCCGTCTGTGAAAATATTATGTCAGTTAATATAATGTATTTCTTATTGTACCATAACAGTATAAAATACCCCCGCTGCAGCAAACCTGCAGACTAAGCGAATTTCAATTTGCCTGATTGGATCCACACTAAAATATCTACTTAAAAATATAACATTTATTTCCTATTTCAATAGAATTAGTTTAACAAGTTCTTAGGTTTGCTGCAACTGGGAGGGTAAAACGTTTTTTTTTTGTAAAATGTTAATAGTTAGTAGGTAACAAATAAAAACATTTTCCACATGTGATCAAAATATGTTCATAAACAAGCAAACTACAACTAACAGTTTACTTGTTCTCCATAAGAATAACATGGCAATTTTAAATTTAAATTTTTTTTTAAATTTTCTCCGTAACCATATTAGGCGCATAATAACGCTTCAATATACTCTTTTTTTAAGCTCTACAAAATGGTTTGGAAAGAAATTGCAAAATGTTATGTTTTTTTGGGTAAAAAATGGGAAAAACCTATTTTTACCCCATAAAACCCCACGTAAACCCCCGTTCCCATAGTCCGATCATGCTGGTTCGCGAACTCGTTCGAATAAATGTAGGTTTACATGTTTATACCAAATTTCATCAAAATCGGATCATTTTTAGCGAATTTCCCTATAGGGAAGTAGCTATTACCGTAGGTCTCATGGTAAGACCTAAGCCCGGGACCGATTTACTTTTTCATTTTGATGTCCCCAGAGGCCAAAAACACCATTCGTTCAAATTTGTATATATCTATATATATATATATGTGTGTGTGTCCATCCGCACGATAACTTGAGTAATTTTTGTCCGATTTTGATAAAATTTGGTTTGAAGGTGTAAGGCAGGATAACCTTGAATGAGTTCGGGAACCAGCATGATCGGACTATGGGAACGGGGGATTATGGGGGGTTTTATGGGGTAAAAATAGGTTTTCCCATTTTTGACCCAAAAAACACAAAATTTCACAATTTCTTTTTAAACCATTTTGTAGAGCTTAAAAACAAATAATTTAGTATGTTGAAGCGTTATTATGCGCCTAATGGTGACGGAGAAAATTAAAATTCCCATGTTATTCTTATGGAGAATAAGTCAACTGTTGTAGTTTGCTGGTTTATGAACATATTTTGATCAAATTTGGAAAATACATTAATTTCTTACTAAACCACAGTACCTTTTAATATTTTACATAAAAAAAAAAACTTTTACCCTCCCTGTTGCAGAAAACCTAAGTACTCATTAAACTTGTTCTGTTTAAATAGGGAATAAATTTGATATTTTTAAGGTGACATTTTAGTTTAAATCTAATCAGGCAGATGGAAATTCGCTAAGTCTGCAGGTTTGCTGCGGCGGGGGTATTGCTCTAGTTATCGTGCTAACGGACACATATATATAAATATATAAATACCTATATATATATATATATATATGAATTTGAACGGATGGTGTTTTTGGCCTCTAGGGACCTCAAAACGAAAAAAAAAATCTTAATAACACAAGGCTAGTAAAAGATTGATAAGTAACAACACACAAGGAATAAAATATTGGTCCTATTCCAAACACAAACCCACACCATGCATTTTTACATTACAATTTTCCACACAAAAAAAATTATTACTAATGTTACCACAAACATAAAACCATCAAATTTTGTATAATGATAGCTATAACAAACAGTGACCCTATAAACTATCAATATTCAAGCGGCAGATGACAGACTGACCTGTGTTTGCCGAGAGGTGTTCCTCCGTCTCCGTTGGGAGGTAGGCTCCGTCTGCACTGCAATGTCGACACTTTTGTGACTCGAAAGGACGACCCCACCAAGGGCTACTGCTGCCGTGGCCACCATTGAGTCGCACTTTGGCAGTATCGCGCTAGGCTTAGCCGCTGCTACAGGTCCTAGATTATCATTTTTTTCGGTCTTGCGAGTCCTGTCAGAAAAATGTGTCATTAGTAAGAACAACTAATTGTTGTACTCAAGTCAAGTCAAGAACTCGTTGAGTCAGTATTTTAGCTTATTTTTAAGTTTTAATTTATTACTAGCTTAATAATTATTTTGAGATTCCAAACCTAATTTATCATGAATTAATAGTTTTATAATGGCTGTTAAATTTCACCTCTAACTCAGTCAGTATTTTTGTTTTTTTTTCATGATGGGTTAGCCTCTGGATCGTAAATTGCAATATAAAAATGGTTTATTTTACCTTTTTGCGTCGAACGATCCGTGTGTAGTTAGTACAACTACAGCTGTTTCATACCACTAGGGTACATCATCAGGTTGTTGGTAGAACGTTAGATAAAACAGCATTCATTCATAGATGAACTTGTCGAAATAAATATGTCTATATACACATAATACACGAAAAACATTTAAATGACACGAATTTACGAACTTGGCCAAGTAACGAACACACGAGACAGGCGCAGATGTTGCGTCATGACTGCTGTCGTGTGTCCAAGCATCAGCTGTTACCCCTCCCCCCCGACTCCTTTATCAGGACCAGTTTTGTTTTGGTTTAAATGAATGGCAGTATTGTAGATAATATTAGATCTGAATGAAATTTGTTCGTTCAATATATGGTCAGGGTGTTCTTTGGATGCATTGTAGTTTTTTTTTCTTTGTTATACAAGGCATCCAAAGAACACCCTGACCATATATTGAACGAACAAATTAATGCTTAAAGCTTAATGCTGTAATCATGTCATTGCATATTCTGTGAGAATAAGGCTTTTGCAATTTGCTTGTTTATGAATATTTTTGGATGAAACTTGGCAAATGTATATAATTTATATGAAGCTATCATTATATTTTTTGATTACTTTTTTTTAGAATACTTCAGGCTAGACCTAGGGGTTGCGGCATTATCACTTAGATAAAATCCATTGGTGATTTGGAGGAATTTGAACCAGGGACTGAAGTCCCGCGGTCTAACCACTAGACCATGTCGCTCCCAAGGAAATATTTTAGTGGTAATACCATGATCAGGTACATGGTGATTCACTTAGTCTGCAAGTTTGCTGCGGCTGGGGTATTTTCGATTTTAGAACATAAATCAATAGATGACCCTAAAATACTTTTCCATAAAAACTAGTAAATTAAGAGTACCAACCTGACAGCCGACCATGATTTGATGAACGTATGTCGTTTGCGCGAGGCGTGGGTGAGTAGCGCAGCAATAGTGTTGTATTCGGCCCCGCACGAGCACACAAACTTAACCCCACACTCTTCCAGGTGTCGTCGTCTCAGCTGCAGCGTAGCAAACCCCTTACCGCACTGGTCGCACACAAATTTTTTCTCCATGTGAACTTTTATATAATGCTGCAAAAGAAGATACCCTACAGTTGAATTTTATGACTGATTGTTAAGTTGCATAATGGTGTTATATCAAGTTAAGTTACAAGTGAGCAGGCCCGGACTGGCTCGCCGGGTGCGCATGTAGGGCTCAGGTACATATTTTCTAAAAAGTATTTCAGTAAATTAAAAACCTAACAATTTAGATTTTTTTTTAAATTGTGTAAAAGGCCTAACTAGTAAATGTTTAATATAAATGCGTACTTTATATAAGATATTCAACTACAACACAAGATAATGTCGTAAGTGATCGGAATAACACTGTAACAGGTGTATAACATTTCTCTGCACCACCACTTAAGGTCACAAACACTGAATACCCTTCCATCTCACCGAGTGCCGAGAGTAGTGGGGTGAGGATATAGCAAAGAATGGTAAAATCACTCTCCTCCTGGTTTGAACAATTTGTAATGGAACTAACAAAACCTATAGGCTAAAAATTCAGCACACAAGTAAATCATACAATTTCCTGGTGAAAGATAGCTCAAAAACATTTTACAGGGGAGAGCCTCCAGACCTTGGGGGTACCTCCCAAACCCCACAGGGAGCTGGCACCACCCGATTTACCTTTAAGTGAAGGGCCCCTTTTAGAGGTCCCAGTCCAGCCCTGCAAGTGAAGGTTCATAGAACAAAGCCAACTGTAAAATATTTTCCATAGATTTGTCATCGAATTTGTCACCTTATTGAAGTGACAAGTTAAATGTAAAAAAATTATACAAAAATATGTTAGTAAACTGAGTTTGATTTATCCCTTTTTTTTAATTAGACCTACCTAAGTACTCGTTAAACTAATTATATTTAAATAGGGAATAAATGTGATATTTTTAAGGAGACATTTTAGTGTAAATTTAATCAGGCAAATGGAAATTCACTTAGTGTGCAGGTTTGCTGCGGCAGGGGTATTTTATTTTAAACTAGTTAGGGCAGATAAAAATCAACAGGCTAGAAAAATTTGCCACTCAAAACGGTATAATATATTATGGTTTTCTTCCTAGAATAGATTCAATAAACTTTCAAATTATTGTAGAGCAGTAGGTGGATAGGGCTCCTAGTACAGTAGACTCTCAGTAATCCGGCAGATATAGGACCGCCATACTGCCGGATTACTGGAATGTTATCATTAAAAACACTTAAAATGCAATTAAAACACGTCTCCGAAGTTCGCGTGATCGGAAACCGCTATTGCCGCGATCGGGCATGACAATTACGTATTCGCGGGAGGCAATGATAACGTCTACACGTCCGCGGGAGATAATCGTAAAATTGCCGCCATCGCGCATGACGACAATGATGTTTTCGTGACCGCGGGAGATGTTCATGATTTTGCCGCGATCGCGCAAGTCGACGATGACGTTTCCGTGACCGCAGGAGTAGACATAATGATGTTTACACGGCCGTGGGAGATGATAACATATTTGCTGCGGCCGTGGAAGGCAACAATAATGTCTACATGACCGCGGGAGATGTTCATGATTTTGCCGCGATCGTGCTTGACGACGGTGATGTTTCCGTGACCGCGGGAGGCGATGATAACGTCTATACGTCTGCGGGAGATGTTCGTGATTTTGCTGCGATCGTGCTTGACGACGATGACGTTTCCGTGACCACGGGAGGCGATGATAACGTCTATACGTCCGCTGGCGATGTTCGTGATTTTGCCGCGATCGTGCTTGACGACGATGACGTTTCCGTGACCGCGGGAGGCGATGATAACGTTTATACGTCTGCTGGCGATGTTCATGAATTTGCCGCGATCGCGCAAGACGATGATGACGTATTCATGACCACGTGAGAGAATTATGATGTCTACACGGCCGCGGGAGATAATCAGAATTTTGCCGCGATCGCGGAAGACCTCCCGTCAAAAGACGCCGGATTACTGGAGTGCCGGAGTGGTGCAGTGCCGGATTAGAGAGGGTCTACTGTACTACACTAGGCCTGTTGTTCCGTTAATCTTAAAATCATTTATGTAGGTTTACATTATGTTTGCCAGGTACTTGAAGAATGTTGATGTGACGCCCGATGTACATTTTATCACATGTATGGCATCATCAGGAGCAGAGTTTGTATTTACATAAACATTAAAACATACTACCGGTACTAACATTCTTCAAGAACCTGGCAAACAAAAGGTAAACTACATAATTAATCAATTGTTCTTGAAACTGGGAACACCACACAATTCTAAAATTGATGTTATCTTTGACTATTAATACAACTTCAATATCTAATAGTCAATGATATTATGTTGTCTTATTTTTATGGCTGAAAACGGCCTTAGTGAGTCTTAATTGGTCCAGCGATCACTAAGTTACTTATTAAGGGCATTTTACACAATCTCAATGACACTGTGATCGTCTTCACCAATCAACGGAGTGATCCGCAAGATCATCTATTGCTATCCCAGTAACATATGCATCAATATCTCCTGCAATCACAAACTTCTTATTTCACAACAATCTTAAGAAAAACAATACAATATCAATAATATTAATCAATAATAAAAGGACGCCCCCAGCATAACTAACTGGTGATTGTTCAACATTTTTAGGTTCCAAAAAAAATTCTTGTACAATTAACAGATATTTTGCCAGTTATCAACATTTGCCTACAATTCCCAGTTGGGCGGTCACATTGATTATTTCAGAACCAAAGGCCTAGTTTTGATTTTAATTTATTTAACAAAACAGGAGTTTCGGGTTAGCCAAAGTTTGCATTAATGAGGATCGGATTAGAAGGGCCCAGGTGTATCAAAAATTAACTGATGTGCCAAGGTGATATTTAGAGCATCGGAGGTTTAAAAAACTTTTACAACCAAGAAATGGAGCTTAACTAAAACTTAAAGCTATGCCTAATGCAAATAATACAGTAGCCTATCTACATTACAACTTAATACAAACCTAACCTATATGTTAACTTATGCCTTAATAGGCCTAGTAAGATTGTAAACTGACCTGTTTCAAATACTTGTGCTGTGTGAAGTACTTGATGCCCAGTTCTTGGTTGAAGTGTCCACTGTACTTGCAGCCCACCACTGGACAGTAGTACTGGCGGATGACTGGGCAGGGGGGTGGCGGGGGCCGTGCGCTCTCTCGTCCATGATACTTTGACAGATGCATTTCTAGATTGGGGGGATTGTGAAACACTTCTCCACATTCGGGACAAGGGTTGTAATTGAGAATCTCAGACAACTCCGAGGCTTTGGGGTAAATCCTCTCAATTACAGGGATCATCCCGCAGGGATCTAGAAAATAAAACAGCATTTCAATACTGTATTAATAACTCGATAAACAAAAAATCAAAACCTCAAAATATGATAAAAATCTTGTTCTTATCAATTTTCAACTCATTTTTTATCCTACATGATGCCAACTCTTTAGGGTGTGTAGTTTAAGCCTAAGTTTAATTAATAAAGGGTAGGCCTATACAAGTCGAGAAGGCAATGTTAGATTTAATAGCTTTGTAACCGACCAAGATCAGACACAGATGCGATAGTGGCAGATGCTCTTGGGTGAATAGGAAGATCATGCGGAAGGTGGTTTGCTTCATCAGCCATTGGGTATTCCGCGGACATCTACGCAAGATGGGAATTTAAGTTGAAAGCCTCTTATCTAGGAAATGTGGAGAGGAGGAGGACTGAGGAGCCAACCTTCCACGTGATATTTATTTGCCCGGCCCTACAAGGTCTGCGTATGAGATCCCTTGGCCTATCGACTGGAGATCAAAGGGAAGAACAGGGTCACCATAGTCAAAATCATCTCATGGTTCACAAAGGACCTAGGATTTGACGGAGAATGAGGACCTGTAAATGAGGGTACACAATACACTGTTCCAGCTGCGATGCAATCCCACTGTCACTTGCGTTTTAAATATATATATACACTAGCAGAGTACCCGTCCTTCGTACGGGGTTGGCATATAAGTATAAAATGCTTATTACAGTTATACTCAAGCTTTGCGTTTGCAATGAGGTAGAACACAGTTTGATAAAATTTGATTCTTTAAATTTACAGTGAAAACATAAACAACTGTAAACAAGACTACTATGACAGTTCTCATTGTGTATAAAAGTTGTTGTTGCTGCTTAGTTCAAATTAGCTGTTTTCATAAATGCAAAAAAATAATAGTGCTGCACCCTGTTGGTAAATATTATAACTTTTTAATCCTTTTCATATCATAGGACCAACTTTTTTTAGTTGAAACAGCTGACTAAATTCTTTAAATCCCTTTAAATATGATGAATACTCTTAAGGTTAACATGGGGAACTACAGAGCCACTGGGGCGGAGCCCGAAAGGATTTTTGAGATAAGAATATGCCTATATGTTAATCGAGAATGTGAGCTATCATCATGCCAAATTTTAGCCCAATCCGTCCAGTAGTTAATGCGTGATTGAACTTCAAACAAACACACAAACTTTCACATTTATAATATTTTATTATGCAAGTGAGAATGTATCACCTTGCTACAGAAACTTACTGCGGCAAAGAAGAAGTGAAAACAACTAGGATACAAGTTTATCTGGTATAAATATGGAGCAGTTAGAGTGAGAAAGAGTGAAACAAGTTAAGTTTTCTGTTTTAGTTATAGAAGTAATGACTCAATTAAGTAAAATAAAGTAAAAATTGGTTGTACTTCACACATATTAGTTCTTAAACCTGATTTAGGCCTATAAATAATATGGAAATTTTTGATAGTGAAAAACATAGAGCACACGTTTTTTTGAATAAACAAGCATTTAAAAACTCATATTTTGAAGGACAATAGCCTATGAGTCGGGTATAGAAATTTTGCATCTTAACATTAGGCCAATAATAACAAATTGGGATTAGTTTTTGGTTTATTTTTATGAATGTTTTGCATTTTTGGACATAATTGAATTCACTGAAGTTAATGTAACATGTAACTGTGTCTGAAATTTTAATTGTTTTAAAATCAAAATGGATATAGCATAGTGCACAATTTAAGACAAGTAAAAATAGGTGAAGGTATTGTAGGTAATCTAGGCTATATATTATTAGGCAAGCGTGTTTCTTTAAAACTTCTTTTCTCAGCTTGTGTGCATCGCAGGGATAAACTACGCATCATACTGTTGGAAATATATTTTCCTGTAGATGTGCAGAATCCCTTATAGGCTCAAAATAAACACAAAAATTAAACTGAAATAAAAAAAATAACATGGGCCTTATGGGTTGTCATGCTAGTGACGAAATAACAACAAAATATAAACAGAGTATCAAAACAAATGGAAGAAATTACAATCACATGTTTTATTTATAGCGTAGGGGGGAAATAGAGAAGGGTGTGAATATGTACTAGTGTCTCGGGGTCCTGGTCAAAAACCAATGAGAACCTCTTTTGCGAAGGAGTGGGGGGCGTGACGTCACTCTCTTCTCTTTAGGGGACACCATTATCGCAACGATACAAAGTGCAGCCATTGGTGTTTGAGGTGTAGTGGATAGAGTACTCGGCTGATGTCCATGAGGTAACCAGATCAAATCTCACCGGTGACACTAAATTTTTGTCAAAGATTTTGCTTAGAATGTGATTACTTCTAAACTATACACCTTTTGTTAGAATTTGAGGCATTTATAATTTTAATTTATGAACAGAACTATTTTTTCAGTTAGTAAGTAATCCTTTATTAGATTTTTATCTTATATCTTTTTAGCGAATTTCCCTATAGGGAAGTAGCTAAATAGCTACCGTAAAAAATTACCGTAGGTAGCACGGTAAGACCTAGGCCCGGGACCCAATTTACTTTTTCATTTTGACGTCCCCAGAAGCCAAAAACACAATTCTTTCAAATTTTAATATATGTATAATTTATAAAACCATTACCATTAGGCCTATAATTTAAATATATGTTATAGGCCTAGACGTACATATATATATATATATTTATATATGTCCGTAAACGCGATAACTTGGGTAATTTTGGTCCGATTTTGATGAAATTTGGTTTAAAGGTGTACTGACCAAGGGACAAAGTACTAGTTTGTTATCAAGAACCAGTTTTTTTCTATGAGCTGCAGACAAGCCAAATTTTCCTGGCTTTTGCAGCAAGTTATTTATAAATGTTGTAATATTTTGTGATTTTCCAAATAAAATTATAAGCTTGGCCCTCTGTAAAAAAAGATCAGACATATCTTAAACTAACCTTAACAAAACATAAAGTATGCCTATGTGAGTACTTAAATGTAGGACGTTTAAACTAAAGTGCAGCCGATGAATGATAGAGGACAGGTGGATCCATTAACTTATTGAGCATTTACTTTAGGAGGTGCACTTAGTTTTAATTTCCAAGGAACTTAACTCTTATTCTACGCAGATAGATAAATATTTTTTCTTGTTAGCTGAACTTAAAAGATCCATTTTTTCCTTCCATAGTCTTAACCGGTATCGTATGAACTTTGACCCACAGAGGCAAAGCAATAACTATGTGGTTTAAGCTTAATTAATTGACTATTGGATACTGAAGTAGACATCCCATTTATATGGACCAGCTTACGTCAATTTTTTGAAAGAACATAATTTACTGTGCGAGCCAGTTAAAGAATGTGCTAGAATTAAAAATGATAGCCTATTCTCTACCTTAAACTTATTTATTGTTGCTGACCAAGTTGATGGAGTCAACAGTTAACTTAGGCCTAGTTGCTAGGCTATACCGGTAACTTAAGACAGTTTAACTTGGTAAAAAGTGTGTGCATTCGACAGAAATAAGTAGGTCTAGACTAACTTAGGCCCTTATTTAGATTAGTGCAATATGTCGGTGGCTCACATCAACCTACGAAAATGTTGACATAAAAACTGGTGACATGGGGATATGATGGGTACACTTCCGTATCTGTTGTCAAAAACAACCGAACAAAAATATTTATCATTCAATTGTTTCATTCAAAGTTTATTCATTGTTTGACTTATTAAGTTTAATAGTTAACTTTAGTTAAACTTTAAAAAGTTCCTTTGACTTACTTAAAAAGTTAAAGTTACCATACTTCAAAATCATTAAGTGTTAAGGACATGATAAACTACTCTGAGGCCTAATAGCCTAAGCAAAACACTTTAGACTTGGCATAGATTTGTATTTCCAAGTCCATTCGTATTTAGATATTTTTTTAGACTGGAGAGTTCAGTTAAAAAATAAACTGACCCATATAAAAGAAGGTGTAACTATGGTCTGGATAACTAACAAACAAAACTAGGCCACTGAGTTTCACAAATCAAATTATAGGCTATCTGTCACAAATATGTTTGAGCTTATTTTACCTCCGAGCGTAGAGATTGCTATCATAGTTTTCCTTAGAGTATATTCTTTATATATTTAATAAAATGCAAGTGATTTTGAGCCAATTAATTAAATTCAACTGTTAAAATTAACTTTACATTTAACCCCCAAACTACAGCTGCAATTTGCTGCATTTCCCATCCACTGCTCAACTCACGCTCACGCAATCAATAACAAAAATAAAATGAAATGATGGACCATGGAATGGACGGAATGGACGGACCGAGACCGACGGACGATCGGGACGATTCATTCGACCGACGGACGAAACGACCGAAAGGACCGATGCGACTAGGGAATAAGGATTAGGGAATGAGAATCAGGGAATCAGGACAGGATGAGATGAGATAGGAAGCACTCGGAAGCAGAGAAGTAGGCAGAAAAGTGAAAATGAAACAGAACTGGATGGATAAATTTTAATGTAGACTATTTTTTTTATGTTCAGGCTTTTTCATATAGCAATGTATATTGACTGTAACCAAATATATATATATATATATAAATAATAACAGTATATATTTATATATAATACCAAATAAATATTATCTGCATGGGAGCTCGGGAGCTACCATGCAGATACCAGCTACATGTCTTGAAGTTTTTACATGACTTGTTGTTGTTGAGCTGTTGAGCCTGCTAAAAAATAACCAAGAAAGAATCAGAATAGATTCACATTTCACAACACAAGAACACATAAGCAGAAGCAGAGGAGACCGAGACTGAGCACTGAGCAAGGATTGAGCATGGTGGAAGGAAAAAACATTGAGTCAATTGAGTGCACAAATTGAGTGAGGTCAGACGTAGACCTAAGTAGGAATGGGCACACGGGAGGGACTAAGGCTAAAGGTGTAGTGACGTCATATCTCTAGTGGCTAATGTCTTCTCTTGAGGCGACACGATTACCGTAACGAAACAATGTGATTTCAACGGCGTTCTTGGCATAGTTGGTAGCGTTTCGGGTTGGTGTTTAAAAGGTCCCGGGTTCGAATCCCGCTGGCAGCACTAAATTTTTGTCAAACAATTTTTCATATCAGCAAGTTTGGTTGGTTAGGTTAGGTTAGGACAGTTTAATTTTATAATACTAAATTTTAAAATTAATTTTATAATTAATAAAAAATTATAAGTAATCATTAATTAGAATTTTATCTTATATCGTTTTTATATTATCAGCAAGTCTGGTTAGTTAGGTTATGTTATGACAGTTTAATTTTAAAAATTAAAAATTTATTTTATAATTTTAAAACAATATTTTATAATTAAAAAGTAATTTTATAATTAAAAATTAAAAAAAAATTAATTTAAATTTTTTCAACTTAGCAGTTCTAGCGCCTAGCGGCGAACGCTGAAACTACTAGATATGTTAGCCTTAGTCCTTAGTCCCTCCCGTGTGCCCCACGGCCCACCGGCGGACCTAAGTAGGAGTACATTATATTGGGTCTGACTTCGTATTGTTACGGTAAATGGTGTTCCCTCAGCTAATGCTGAGAGAAGAAGCCCACAGCTGTCATCGTAGGCTCCTCTATACCTCCCCTGAGTAAATACCCATTAGATTTAGGACCAGACCAGACCCAACCCAAACCTATCGCATCGCTATCGTGCTACTGCTAGCAAGCAATCCTAACCTCTCTGTATAAAAACATACTTTGTGTAGAATAATTTTATTCTACAGTTTAGCTTCAGAGAAAATCAAACCTATTATTAACCTGGTGTCTGTTTTAAAATGTGTGTTCAGTTTTGAAAATGCTTCTTCAATTTCCTAGATTATTGAAAGACGCAGCTTCTATTCTAAGACAGGTCTCAGAGGAAGATAGAAGTGTTAAAGACCTACTGTATAACGACAAAAAATTCCAGTTCAGTGTAAGTATACATAACCCCATCCACCATGTGTAGGTCTTGTTTAACATAAAGTTATTGGACTGTTTTTGTATAGATCTCTAGTACTGTACAGTAGTACCTAGCCCAGTAGATCCCACTACACTACTGTAGGCCTATAAGGCTAGTTCACAGTTCATACATGGCGACTAACTCGCTGCGACTTAGTCACGGCTACCATTAGTCGCAGATAGGCTACCACTCGCTAGTTAAGTATAAACTGAGTTCACACATGGCGAGATGTTGAGGCTAGTAATTCTTTTTTGAGCTGCACTTTACGCCCTACACTCGTTCGAATGAAAATATTGATTATTCGATTGTGTCTTTTGATATATCGTTTGGTTAGTTAGGTTAGGTTACCTAACTAACCAAACGATAGGCCTATAACTTATCGATATAGCGATCGATATTTTCATTCGAATGAGTGTAGGACGTAAAGTAAAGTGCAGCCATTTTTTGTGGTACCGTAAGTAATAAGTTATTTGTGCTGTAAAACATTTTGTCTGAAGGAATTAGGCGAGAGACTTTAAGACGTGTGTCTTGCGTATTTCTAGCAACTTTGCGAGAAATTAGGAGATAGGGCCTAATGTAAGAAATAAAAAAGTCTGGGTTTGGGAGTAGATAGGCCTAACTTAGAGAAAAACATTAGGGCGAAGTGGAACCAGGTTTTAGCATTAGTTCAATTTAGAGCTTACATTTCTCAGGTAGCCTAATATTAGCAGGCTACTTGTAATTTTAAAATCTTTTGTACCATAACTACAGTCTAGCCTTGATATAACGAACCTTCATGTAACAAATTACTTGATATATGCTAACATTTTTTTTATCCCCTAGAACACTCCATAAGACTCAATGTATATTTTACCTCTACATAACGAACAAACTATAGGCCCTATCAACAACCTTGATTAAACAAATTTTTGATGATCCCGGCTAAAATAAGACACCTCAGTATAACGAATTTATCATTGTCAGAACCTCTACATAGGGAATTTAACCTACTTAACAAATTGTCTGGGTCTTTCCCTCGATAAAACAAACTCCCCACATTATTGTTTTTGAAAAATCACAGTTTCTTGATGAATATAAAATGGTAGCCTAAGATGACGTCAACGCTTGCGCAACAATCCTCTGCACAGTTTTTCACATCCCCACATATTTCTGCTGTGCACGTTACAACTGATTTCATTCACCGAGAACTGATGATCGAGATCTTGTTTCTGAAGTTTGACTGAGCGAAATTCCTGCAAACCCATCCAGAACGAACCTCGTTTTAACGAAATCCTTGATATAACGAATATTCAGTTCGGTCCCTTCACATTCTTTATACCGAGGTTGGACTGTACAAATCATCTTTTTAAAAACAATAGGTAACTTAAAAAAAGACAAGGGTGAAGTGGCCTTCAACCACATCGTGAAGTTGAACCAGGGGGAAAATGTAACCACAGCTTATCAATCTACTGATAATAAAAGTTTCTGCTTTTTTTTTCTCTTTCAGATTGGATACATATAATACATATAGTAGGCCTACACAGGTAATTGCCATCATGTTTTTTCTGGACCTTGTTTCAAGGTTTTAACCTTTAAAAGGTAAATAGCATATGAAAAAATGTACTTTTTTGATAAAAAAAAGTTAGGCTACATACGGTACAACATTTTGATGTAGGCCTAGCTTCAGAGAAAAATGAAATGCTCTTATAAACAAGAGCTGGCTCATTATCAGCCTAAATTCAATGGTCAAATTTTGAAAATTTTTTATATTTACATTTTTAAAATAAATTCAACAATATTTTGTGTACTAACTATTGTTTGCAAATATATTCGGAGTATACTTCAAATTTATTACAACTTAGATTTTCCAACCGTGGTTACACTTGCCCCAAAAACTTTGCCGGGGGGGCAAGTGTAATACTAGTAACAGTTCTAGAAGCTGAGAAGACGGGTTTTTTCGCTAACTGACCATAACAATACGTGCTGGATTAAAAAAATGATAGTATCGGTACAGGTATATTAAAAAACTATTTTTTTAAAGTGAATCATGTGCCCAGAGAGTTATACTACCTACAACCACACACAATAGTACCTACTATTTTTTGTCATAATTTCCTATTATTGTAAAAATTATTGTATAAGTATTATATTGGTAAAATGGTGTTACCGTGTAAATAAATTGAATTGAATTAAATTACCGGTATTAACTAAGATTTTGCAATTTTACGTTTCTTTACATTTTACGAATTTTTCCGCAAAGGTCTACAAAAAAGTTTGTAACTTAAAAACAGATAAAGATATTTTTATAATTGAAAACGTCTCAGAATTACAGACAATTTCTCTATTTACCCACTTTTGCCTTTCACTCTTCTCAATGCAATATATTATAATTCAGGTATGAGGGGACCTCCACTTGCCCCATGGTGAGGCAACTGGAACACAAAAATACTAGGCAATTATAAGATTTTAAAAATGTCTGAAATGTTAAAAACAAGAAGTTACTGTATAAATGTTGTAAACAAAAATAAAAATGAAGTTGAAGGAACAAATTTAAACATACTTCTAAATGTTGGACTTACGAGTTAGTAATCAGTGTGACACACTGTTATCAAAGGTGTAATCAATGGCTGAGGGATCTTGGAAACTGCCAGAGATTAAGGGTTTTAGTCTGTGAGTTACTTTTCCTCTTTTCAAATTTTACCCAGTGTTGTTAGTTAAAGACCTATTTTGCTTGGAGCGCTTACAGCAATAGTCGCGTAGCCTAGAGATAATCACTCCGCGATAGTAGCTGGGCACTACTCTGACAGAGTTTGCGTTGTCCTGTTTTGCTTAGAGCGACTGTCGCAAGTGTCGCCTGCTATAGTCGCGGACTACTGCCCTGGGTACCAGTCTTGCGATAATCGTGCCGCGACTGATGCACACCGACACATGCGCAGAACCTCAAAACAGTGCAGTTCACTCAGTAAGCACATTAACAATATTCGTTTATGGGTTTAAAATAACCATAATTTACTGTTTTGTTTTTTCACATAATTTTTTTATTCATGTAGCCTACTGTTACGATTGTACTGTTTTGGTTATACAGTTACTTTACTTTAAAAGGTTGCATCAAGCACTCATGACTTCACTATTGTGAGTGCTGGTATTCAACTATGAAAAATCATGCGGCGGTTGAAAACCAATCGCTCTAAGCAAAACGGCCGCCACAACAACGATATTAGCTGAGCGACTATCGCTACAGTCGCTCCAAGCAAAATGGGCCTTAATTAATGTTTTAATGATACTACAACCCTACTTGTTTATAATTTTTTACATTACCATTCTTCATTTATAATTTCAGAACATTAAGAAATTATATGCCATAGTTATCAAAGCTCTTCAAAACTGGGATGTTATAGAAAGTCTAATAAAGGAATCAAATATTTTGATAGAACATCATCGCCTCGACATATGGCGAGTCAGAATAGCCATATCAGAGCTCCTATTTGGTGAAACGTCTCTTCTAAACTCTGATAATAACACAATACAAACTGTAATTCAAAATGAAGAGCGTTTAAAGCAAATACTATCAAAAAAGCAAGCTAACGCATCTCTTGGAAACAACAGTGATGAAATAAGTCATGCTAAAGGTACGTTATACTTTTTAAAGTTTCTGACTAAGTGATCTCGTTTGTTGCAGACTGTCACACCTTTGGATGGATGAATATCGAGACTGCTTCTGAGCGAAACGTTAATTTATAACAACGAACATCAGATAATTTTTTAATCACATAAGTGATTTTATTTTACTCGTTTGCCACTCATTTTACATCATTCCAAAGACTGTGATAGCTGCAACGATAATGACTCAATCGAACGTTATCTTGTACTTCTTTTTGTACAGTATGGCAATGTTTTCATTCCCTTTCCTATCGTACTTCGGGACGTATTACATTCTGAGAGACTATTTCAATGTGGAAGGGTTTACTAACATTGTGTGGTCAGTGATTGCCAGTGTTCTAGCAGTCAATCTCATTATCGGAATGTACGCTTATAAAGCTTACCATGAGTCAGAAGAGGATCAACCGGATCAACCCCCTCCTGTACCACCAAGGATGAAACGGAGCGATCTTAACCTCAAACAAGAATAACTTGGGACTTTGTAAATAATCAAATCAACCATTTATATAGTGATAGTGAATAAAATATTACCTACATTATCTAGTGAACTTGGATTTCTAAATATTAGCCGGGACTAGTTCAAAGGTGTGGAGACAGATGGAGATGGTGATAATCATTTTCACTTTTTGTTGATCATAAAAACATTTAGAGATGGTAAAAAATAACAGTATTAAAACAAATAAAAGCTCTATTGTTGTATAAAAAAATTTTTTTTTACCTCTTTACTTTTATATCTCAATAAGAATAAGTAATTTCACTTCAGTAAACCACCTCTTAAACGTAGACCCTGTTAATAGAGACTGTTAAAATCAGAACACCCAATTGTCAGCGGTTTATAAACATTTCATACAGCTAAGTTAGAAATGTTCCATTCGGTAGTAAACTACAGTACTCTGTTATAATTTAAAATATTTTTTACACAACTGCTGTTGGTATTTTTACAATCGGGTGCATTATTAAGCTTTTTGCAAAACATTATGCAACTTAAACTTTTCTGCAAAAGGTGTTTCATTATGTACAAGAGCTGACAAACGGTCCTGGAATAGGTATGCCTTTGTTCATAATCAAATGTCTTTTTGATTAATCCGGGCGTCTTGAAACCCAAAATGATCTAGATTAATGAGGGTTTACTGCAACACATCTTATATGAGTGTGATTTAGGGAATTATTAACTACAAACTAAATTGATTTAAATATTAGGCCTACTAACTTCATTCGTAGGCTTAAGAAGCCATAATGTCACTAAATTCACAATCTTCCGGTGAGAGATTCGTCAAATCAATATTTACAATACAGTAGAACCTCTTTAATCCAAACTAATTAAGACCGGGGGTAGTTCGGACTATTGAATAGTTCGGGTTACAGAACATATTGTTGTTTTTACATAACAATAGCTAGGGAAAAGTGAAAATGCTTTATAAAGCAAAATACAGTGTCTATTTAATACAGTAGTAAACATAGGGAATAAACAGTACTGTACATTACAATTGAAATAATTACGGTGCATATATATCAATAAATACAGTATAGGCCTACAATAAAAATCTACTACAGTAGTCTACTGTTCTGTGTAGAGTACAGCATTGAGGCGTTCGGATTAGTGGACGTTCGGATTACAGGGGTTCGGATTAAAGAGGTTCTACTGTATGTGCAAAACCCAGATGTTTCGCCCACTTTTGTAATTTATGAAATATATTTCTTTCATTTTTAATGTTCTGGCAAGCACTGGTTTTTAATCTTATTGATACAATTGTCAGAGACAGTATAATGGCTGTACACAAGGCAGAATAGTGAGACATTATCTGATTATAGATATTTTTATTTTAAAAAGCTATACATTGTATTAAATTTTTTAACGTACTATGAAAGAATGAATGAATGAAAAAGTGCTTTACTGTACTTACAAAAACACTCTATACATTCACCGTTCAGTTTACACTTTAAGAACAATAAAATAACATTCTGTTCGATTGGCACTTAATTTTTATACTAACACTAAATTAAGTTAAACTACATTATCTTTAATTATTTTACATACGACCGTTTTTTAAAGTAGCCGTTTCAGCCCGTTTATTAAAATTGAAAAGTTTCAAATAACAGCATTGTTTTCTTACATAACAGCATAGTTTTACTTAACAACATGGGTAACGGACCAATGAGGTTCAAGAATTGAGAGAGAAGAAGTAAAATTGTAATGCTTCGAACATCAACTAATCAGATATTTACCAATTTAATTGTTAACGATTGGTGCAATTAGTGATTGGTACAATGAGTCGTTGTACCACTGTTTGTGGCAATGAGAGGCTATATACGAAAACATACCCTCTCTTAGAAGTTGTGAGTATAGTGATTATTAGTAATTAAAATATAAATACATTTTGGCCCATGTAAATAAGAAAATAAATAACATTTCTCTATTAAATATTGTTTTATGCTAAATAACAGAATAAAGAAAATAAGGTAAACACTGCAAATAGAAATAGTTAAAAAATAACAGTTCAAAAAACTTAATAGGCAGTTTGAGGGGAAGCGATTTCATCCCCTCTATGTCACCCAAACATTGAAATAACAGATGCCAGCTGATCAGCTGACATATACTACAAAAAAAGTAAAAAGGTAGTGGGGGAAACCAGTAAACCTATAAATTTAATGAAAGGGACTGATTAATAGTAAGAACCATCTGTTTTATAGTTATTTGTGCAACTAATGAATTGCCTCACTCGAGAGAAATCCTTTATGTTCCATTAATCAAAGTTAGTAAAAGTCTTGTGGATATTTAATTTATCTTAATGTTTTCTGTCAAATTGTGTAATGAGCTGCAGGCAAACATGCCCAAACCAATGAATTTGGGCAAATAGCCTCAATTTTATGTCACATCAATATTAAGTAAAATTGATTTTTTTTGTCACACAATAGTATGAAGTTGGATTCCTTTTTATCTACTAACTTTAAATGGTCCATGTGAAACCATAGTGAAATAAGTGACATTTTCAATGTTTTGAGAAAATGAGGTTAAAGTTTGGATTCTAAAAAAAATTCAACTTTAGTTCATTTAAACCATACCACATAAAATTTATAAATAAAAATACTTTTTAAAAATGCCACGTTTTTAAACGCATTAAAAAGTATAAAATAATTTATAAAATGTTGAGAGAATAAATACTTGTAAGATTGCAAACGAAAAACGTGGGGCGCTTGCAATTGATCATAATAGTTCAATAGGTGAAGTTAATTGTAAATCAGCATGCGCCCCACGTTTTTCGTTTTAAATCTTACAAGTATTTATTCTCTCAACATTTTATAAATTATTTTATACTTTTTAATGCGTTTAAAAACGTGGCATTTTTAAAAAGTATTTTTATTTATAAATTATTATCTAGTTTTAGTCTTTAATGTGTAAATATGTTAAATCTATTTTATATAGCCTCTTAATACATAACCAAAACCCAAAACCTTATTATCTGTAATCAGATGTTTTATCTTTACTTTGAAATGATTGTTTTATATTTTTACAATATCTCGGGAGCAGAACCTGTACCTCTTAACCTCTGCTCTTCAACTGTCAAATTTAAGTATTTACAGCTGACTTAAATTAATTTATATGTTTACATTCTATTAAAATGTAAACATGGAAAATTCGGAAGCCAAACGGGCGTAGCCCAAGGGAAATATGAAAATTAAATTATATGATATTGCATTGTCATCCATTTGTGAGCTATGTTTCAAGTCTCTAGCTCATCGGGAACTTCGTTTGAAATTGATATCAAAATTTGTAGGAAAGCGAGCTAATAAAAACAAGCCCATGGGGCGTAGTCCAAGGCAAATATGAAAATTAAATGATATAATATTGCATTGTCATCCATTTGTGAGCTATGTTTCAAGTCTCTAGCTCGTCGGGAAGTTAATATAAAATTGATTTCAAAATTTGTAACGGACAAGAGTGCGAGCTAATAAAAACGTTTTAAAAATATGTGAACTTTTCTTGGTATTAGAGCTCATTAACATAAAATTCCCTCTTTTAATAACTTTTGTAATAGATATAATTTTAACAATGCAAACACTTAGTTCATTGTGGTTGAACCATTTTATTTATTTTAGCTACTTTGTTCACTCTGGTTGATTGACTTTGTTCACTTGGAAGGTATAGAGTTCATAAGGCTATATGAATAACTCGGCCCCAATTAGTGGGAGTGACGCTGGTTGCTTATATTAGGACCTAATATGCCTTAGATAGTGTAAATAAAAATTGTGAATACTCAATATTGTTGTAACCCTAAATAAAACTGAAAACAAATTTAAAGTAACTTGGTTCACTTTGGCTGATAGCAGGTTACCTTGATTAGAAAACGAGTGAACTAAGTTACATCTTTTTACTGTTATAAAATAAACGATAATTGACAATATAACTTAGACTTCACTGTAAACAGCAAAGAAGGAGCATATTCACTGCCAGATTCCGAAAACAAATCAGAAATACTAAGTAATTCATCATCAATCTCATCATCACAGACTTAATTCTCGCTTGAAGACACCATCTGGACAGGCACTTGGTTCACTCTGTCAGAACCAGCTGTTTGTAGTCTTGCCATCAACCAGAGGGAAATTTCCCTTTTACAGGGGTGTTATTGCAAGTATCACATAGTTCGCTTTTGCTGAATATAGAGAACGTAAAATGTGATCGGGATATAGTGCTATCTCGTATTTACCAAATATCAATTATTGAAGATGGGGACGCCACTATGTGCGTATTTTAACTCAAATATGAGAGCAGGATGAGTGGCGCGATCTTGTAGTCTTGTTAGTGACTAAGGCCGACATATTCATAAGGTAAATAAATTAAACTATTACAAACAATTTGTTGTCAAGTCTTGCTAGGAAACTCTATATCTATATTTATGAACCAGACTTAGTTAACAGATGTAAAAATGAAAATATAAATTCCTGTTTTCTCTAAAAGTAATAAATCCTGCTGCAGTCCAAGGTCCCACTAGAAAAACTGCAGTCTGTGGTAAACCTTAAAAACTACGTCCATATGTTTAGTAGTTGCATAGATAAAACCATAGACAAATAGAATTAAATATAGACTATCAGCCGTGCTGCGGTTACCATGGTTACCATAATTTTGGGCGCACACCACTGTAGTTTACGTAGCGCGTACGCTGTAACTACCGTGGCGATCCCAGCGGTGTGCGCCAGAACCTATGGTAACCGCAGCACAGCTGACGGTCTATATTTAATTATTTTTGTCTATGATAAAACATACTCCCCCAAGTAGATTTCTCATCCTTATGCAACAGCTGAAGACAATTTTATTGTTAGTTCTGTACGGTTTATGTAGAGGTCGTGTTTTATTTACAATTTGTTTCCAGTTATTAAAGTAATTTAAAACCTTGTGTTGGTTAGTCTATGGTACCGGTAGTTGTAAACATAGGGAATTGAATTTGATCTAATGTCAACAGATAGCGTTACCGTTCCGAAACTTTAGCCCTTAACTGTACTTAATTGATGCCATTTTTTATATTCTATTGACGTATTTGCACATCTACGTGAAAATACCTTTAATTTGACACCTCAAACGTTAAAATCCGTCAAGCCGTTATCGAGTTATGACTGTGAAAAGAAAACTGCTTGCGTATAAATATATAGATACCAAATTGTGATGGGCATTTTTAAATTTTATTTTCCTTGTTATTCTGATGGTTAACAAATTGAAGGATATAAATTTAAAGAAACAATATTCAATTCAAGAAGTTTCTGAGCTTGATTGACCAACTGATGTATGTTAGTCTAAAGATAAATCCATTTGATCTTTTTGTGTAGGCTATCTGTAATTATTTTGAAGTTGAACTTAAAATATATTATCAATCTGAAAAACCTAACTGTGAAATAAAAAATTCAAGAATTTTGTATTATTTTAGTGAGGTTTGTCAAGATAAATTTAATCAAGGACAATGTAAACTCTGTGATTGAGAAATTCCAAGAAGATGGTTGGGAGAAACTGAAGCCGGCTAACAGTTATGAGGATTACTTAGATCAGCTGAGATCTTTGGAGCCCAATAGTGCAGGGTTTATACAAGACTTTCATCTACCTGAAGTTCTGGCTTTTCCTCCCGGAACAGAGTTCCAGGACTACGAACTGTACTGCAATGGCTCAATTATCCTCATGGATAAGGTAAGGTGATATCTTTGACTATAGATAGAACTATAGACATTCCATTCCTATGTAAAAGTTGAGTTTCCGTTCAATGTTTGGATTTAATATAACCTAAAAACAAGTTGTACATTGCTTGAAAGACTAATTATTTATATGATTTATAGTAACTGTAGGAAAATATATAATGTGTAACACAAGTGCAAACTGCCTATTTGCTGCACTCGAGTAAACATTTCTCTCATGTGCAGATGTGCAGCAAAACGTCGCTTATTTAGCATTTTGGCGCCCCTAGGCCCAAATAATTTTTCCGCCCCCTATTCTGGTCACAGTTTCTTTCCTACAAACCTTTATTAAAAACTATATCATGCCTGTAGGCCTCTATGTTAGTTAATTGCTTGAACACCACTCCTCGTAGGAATGTTATCAATGCAAGTTTTTTTAAAGAATTGTCTTGGTTAGCCTTAACAAAATGCCGTGTTAAACACTTTGGCAATTTTATGCTTTTAGCAAATGCTCATGCTTGTGGGACTGAAACAAAACAATCCAACCCACAGAGAATTCCTGCAAAAAAACATGTCCATTGATTCCAATTTCAGGCCCCAAAACATGAACTCCGTAACAGTACGTGATACCATAGATTAAACATAGGCCTACACTCTTTTAGTAGATTTGTCATCCTTAGGCTGAAAACAATTCTTTTTATTTAATTTATTTAAACCTAGTTTGTCTAAAATAAAACGATCCATTCCATTCATACAACTAGAGGTCGTCCAGTGGTAGAAAATTCGACCAAAAATATGTAGGCCTGCAGTTGGATTTTTTTAGCTAGAAGCGGTTAAGTTATGTTGGAATATCTTTAAGGATGGATGAACCTTTTGGCTGTAGTGAGTGTGATCATGCGCAAAAATGTTCACATATCAAATTTTGAGGTTAAATCAAACCAAACAAACTGGCAAGTTGTCAATTAGGGACAATGTTGTATTACTTACGAGGAAGAATGTTCGTTTAACATCAAATTAATTAATTTAGTAGATGTCATCGTCTGATTTATTAGAAAACATTCAGTACCGTATTTAGGCTACCTACTGCATTTTATAAACCAAACTCGAGTCTTGTTAACTTGGGCTATCGTATAACGTTTTCCTGTTTGATACCTGGTAAACTTATCAGATTGCATAAGTGAATTATTAGCAATATAATTTAGCTGTTAATTATAATTTAAATGGGTCAAAACTCTAAATATTAGTCTATAAAGGTTTATCTCGTCATCTCGACAGTCCTATAATTCTGATCTCTAACTATAAAACCCTTAAAAGGTGGGTCTGGATCTTATGATATTTCCAAACTAAACGTAAATCATCATTATGCTCCATCAGTTTATCGTGTGTATCCCAGTCACAGCAACTGCATTATTTCTATTAATATAATGATCGACATAAACTTTGCAAGAAGATTCAATATTTTAATATTTGCGCATGTTAAATTAATTATTTTTAAAGCAACCATCACTTAATTTGAAGACAATAATTACATAACAATTAATTCATTAGCTGATTTGGAATTAGGAATCACATCTCTATTTAACTGTGTAGAGGTTAACTGTAAGAAAGGACCATGAGGTCCTAAGTTTGCCTCAATAAAGAAGGATTTTCATTTCATTTCATATTTCACAGTAAAATTCTATAATGACCAAGTGATTTTATTAAAGTAAGTATACTTAACTATTTTCAATTAAAAGAATATATTACGCCATATATACTACGATATATATTACGAATATATTATTATTGTTTGTTTTGATTTAACCTCACGTTAAATCAAGTTTGACACGTATGAACACATTATCACACTAAAAAGGTTTATCTTCAAACATATTCCACCACACCTTACCGCTTCTAGCAAAAAATCCAATTATGTACAGACTTCTCTATTTTTCACCCCACACTGTAAATAAAACATGTGATTGGGATTTCTTACATTTGTTTTGATTGTAACTTAAATAATATCTAGTGCACTATGGGATTAGAAATTTTCTTCCTACCTGTGTAATTGTTTTACGAGTTATAATGTATAGGCTCCAAGGACTCATATTGGTTGAAAACTGGACCCAGCTGTCCTCCTGATCATTGGTCTTTATTAAATGATCCTGCCTAAGAAACAGCTGGTCTTACTCAGTAACAAGGCAACACTGAATATTTTACATCATTCGATACTTCTTGCCCTTCATTGATTTAGCTTAAAATATGTACCAAAGTGTGTGTTACTGTTTTACAGAATTGAATTGAATATTCATTTAATTCTCTTAGTATCAAACCTTAGAAAAGAAAATTGAATTTTGTCAGTAAGTATTTTACTCTGTGAGTGACTTGACGATGATGTTAAGAGTCTTCCGTAGTGGAAGCCATATTGGATTTCTTCCCCATAAGAACAATGTTAACTTTGGGTTCAAATATCTCATCAGCAAATTGTCATATAATTATGGATAAGGAGTTAAATTTAAGGAATTGCGATCCTCTAGAGATTGACGTTTTTTATTTCACAATTTTTAATTTTTATAATGAATAATTGATTATTAATTAGCTTAAAATTAAGCTAATTATTGAAAGGAAATGAAAATGGATTTTCGAAATTCAAAAACCTCAGTCACGAGTCTATTATGTTAAAAATACAAATTATAAATTTCAAAGCTATATCTTAACAAATAACGCCGTTACATGTCCACAAATGATGTAATGTTTAACATTGTTCTTATGGGGAAGAAATCCAACATGGCTTCCACTACGGAAGACTCTTAAATAAAAAAAATTTCCACAGCTGGTCTATATTGATAGTAATTTTTTTCATTAATACGTTTTTTGTGTTGCTGCAAATGTTGTTTCTCTGCGTAAAGACTCAATAACAGTCAAGGCAACTTCTTCCCACCTGCTCGGATTTGTTTTAGTTACAAAGTTTAACACAAGTATCACCACTACGTGGACATTGAAAAACATTTTGATTCAAACAAAACACATGTTTTTCACTAATCACTAGTACCACTAGCCGTATCCCACCCCAACCAAGTGGTAAGGATAATGGCTTTAAAATGTTTCGGATCTGCTGTACAAAACATTCTAAGTTGCTGTTATACTTTTCTTTGGCTAAACAGCTGCAAATCAGTTTTGCTGTTCTAAAAGTAGTATCTCGTTCATCTTTTTCTCATCAATTTATGTCCCCAGGCAAGTTGTCTGGCACCGTTGCTGTTGTCACCGCAGAGGGACAGCCATGTTTTGGACATGTGTGCAGCTCCGGGACTCAAGACTATTCAGCTGGCTTCCTACTCTTCCTCTGGGTAGGCTGGTATACTTTCTGTATTCAACATTAGTTATACTAGAAAATACACTTCTACTGTATGTTGTTATTTATTTGCAAGTTAATGACTTAGTAGTAAAATGTGACAAAAATAATTTAGGTAATATCTACAATAACCTTGCGAGAATTATGTTCTTTATGTTCACAACAATGTTTAGTTCAGAGCAGTGAAATACGCCTATTAGAATGTACTTGCTAACACCAGCTGACTTATATTTATCTAAATAATTTCTTTATGGTCTACTATAGGTCGGCCGGTTAGAAAACGACTTGCGCGAAATTTTTAGCGCATGTAGGGGAGGTAACGGCGAGGGAGGGTATGTTCCCCTCTCCGCCAATGGCCGTTTTCACTATGCACGATACGACACCGACACAGCGCCGCCCCGGTGTCGTGGGAGTTGGAATCCTGTGTTATCAAATGGAACTGCTTACACAATGATATAATAACATTTCATGATGCTCAAATATTGATGCGATTTCGGCTATACAGTATTTTTGCAGGACCTATTTTTCTCAAGTTATGAGGAACATATTTGTTTACATTTTGATCAGCTGTATAACTTAATTGCTGTTAATATTTATAAAAGGTTGGGGGTGGGGCGGCAGCGGAGTGGGGGAAGAGCCATAGTCTGTCTCACTCCCACAGGTCGGTATCTCTCTCTCGCACCAATGCTACGAGGAGGACGCTTTCTAACCGGCCGACCTATAGTTTCTTTACCCAGGCTTTTGTTGTGATTTGGGGAATCAAAAAAGAATAATAAAAATCTTTAAATCTCCCAAACACACCCATCTTTGGTCATAGAAACAGAACTCGATGTAATAAGACCTTGACCTCTTCTAATACAAGGCCGCAGTGAGACAAAAGTGACAAAACCTAATTTATAATGGAGCATCTGTTCAATATTTAAAATATTGCAACAAGCGTCTAGGCAGTCAGTGCAACTCCGAGGATTGTGGATCAGAACACCCCCCACCATCGCACCATGTCGTACGCTTCCGAATTATACCGGCGCATCAGCATAGCCCAACTTTTCGCGGAAAATTGTTATCTCTATCACTATCGCTGTCAAAACGTATTGTTTTTAGTTTAAATTTAAATTAAATACAATTAAACTGTCATAACCTAACCAAACTAACCAAACTTGCTGATAATGAAAAACTCGAATGAAGGTTTACTAATCGAAAAAATAGTTCTGTCCTAAAAATAAAATTATAAATGTCTGAAATTCAATTTTATAATTTTTTAATTATAAAATTAAACTGTGCCTAACCAAACCAACCAAACTTGCTGATATGAAAAAATTGTTGACAAAAAGTTAGTGCTGCTAGTTGGATTCGAACCCGGTACCTTCTGTTTATCAGCCCGACACGCTATCCATTATCACCACCAAAGCTCATACCTCTGCTACGTATCGTTGCGGTAATGGTTGACGTCACGCCATTGGCATGGAGCGGTGGTGGGGGGTTTTCCGATCTGATGCACGATCCTGTGAGTTGCACTGGCTGCCTAGACGCTTATAATATTGCACACTTGTCTTATTGCTATTACCATAGCAACAGACTGACCAGTGCAATGTTTCCACACACCCATGCTACGGACTTGTATTTGAGGAGGCTATTATACAATTCTATGTAATGTTCAGCTGTGTGGTAGTATAGTTACTTTAAAAAAAAAAATGGGCAAATGGAGGATGTAAACAGCGCTGGTGTTCCTTCAAAAGGCTCCTAATCAACTTTAGATGTTCACAAAGCTTAGGCAGAGAGGATTTGAAGCATATGATTGACAATTTTTATGATCTATATTCGTGTAATATTTCAGTCCAATTGGTCCAATTGTATTAACACTGAACAAACAGATAAACATACTTATAGACAGAAACGACTTCAATTCCATTATATTATATTTTAAACAAAGACAGGGTTGAAAATGTAAATCAAATTGTTAACAAAAAAATATCTCAGTTTTTACTCAGGATCTTAAAACTGTTAGTCTATTCTGTCATCTAAACTTTCGACTAATTTTCAGGAAGGTCTATGCAGTGGAGAGAGATGAAAAACGATACTATTCCTTGGAAAAGATGATTGAACACAGCGGGGCTGACAATGTCACAACTATTCTAAAAGATGTAACACAACTGGACGTTGATAAGTACAAACATGTGGAGTACATTTTGGTGGACCCATCATGCACTGGCTCGGGTATGTATAATTGAGGCTGTAGCTACTAAATGATAATCGCTGTTAAAGTTTAGAGGTTATGGTTCGCTGTCAGCTTTGGAAGTTAAGTTGTCTATGCTTAACCCTCCAAATGGCAGCGTGACTATAATAGTCGCGGTAGGTGGTTTCTGTATTGGCAGCGACTATAAGTCGCGTTTTGCAAGGAAGGAGGGTTTTGGAGTTCAGGTTAACTTCAAATAAATAATTTAAAACTATTGTAAAAGGGAAGAATGTTTATACTGTTAGAAAGATAAGATTCTAAACTTGCACTTTGTTACATAAGTGAACTTTAACCCACAAAGGGATCACTTTAATTGAGCACTGAAGTGAACAAAAATTTCGATCAGTCAGTTTTACCATATACGCGTCACAAAACTACCAAACACGGTATGTTTTTAAAAAATCATAACAAGGGATATTTTTTGTCTAAAAAAAAAACAAACCGTTCCGTTAGTACCACTGCAATAAGGAAGAAATTTCCTATCATATGGTGTAAAAAACATTTCAATATAATAACATATGATCTCACAACAACTAAAACAAATCAATAAATTATTACGTGTTTGTGAAGTGGCAGAGCTACTACAATAGTCGCAGTCTTAAAACATGATTCACTGAAATATATATTATTCGAAAGTCCATGAAATTCTGTCCATTGAGAATTACTTGAGTGAAAACCAAATCAAGCATATGATTCACTTTGTCATCAGGTTTGCTGTGGCTGGGGTATTTCAAATCTAGATTTTAAAATGTAGTTTACTCTAAAACTTTTTTTTTTTATAAGACTACTAACCTGACAGCCATAGTTTGAGGAATGTGTCTCGTATCAGCTTAAGGCATGGGTGAGTAGTGCAGGGATAGTGTTGTGTTGCTGGGGCCCCACACAAACTTCCCACAACTTTTTTCAGGCAAAGAAAATTTGCTTAGTCTGCAGGGTTTTGAAACAGCTAAATATGTGTCTAAATAGTTTTTGTTTATTCATAGGAGTTAGATTGAGACAGCCCTCAACAAACCTAAAAGCACGACTTGACGAGAAGACAAGACTGGAGAAACTGGCTGGATTTCAAATTAAATTGCTACGATTTGCTTTAACCAGGTGATGAATACAATCTATATATTAATAGGCAAGCATGCTTCTTTAAAACCGTTTTTCTCAGCTCGTTTGCATCGTAGGGAAAATCTACGCATACCGTTAGAAAGCTATTTTCCTGTAGGTGTGCAGAATCCCTTTATAAATTTAAATAGGCTCAAAGATAAGCGCAAAAAATGAGTTTCAAAATTTGAAAAAATTAACATGGATCTTATGCGTTGCCATGCTGGTGACAAAATAACAACGAAATATAAAAAGAAAATCAAAACAAATGGAAGAAACTCCAATCACATGTTTTATTTACATTGTGGGGTGAAACATTAACATAAGTGAGTACATTACATATTTTTGGTCGAGTTTCGACCACTGGACATTACTCGTACAAATAAATCTGTTGGCAAAAAACTGTTTTTCAACAGGTAAATTTTAGGTTCAGCATTACCTAAAAATGTTTGTCCCACTTATTATTCATCAACCCATGCAATTAAACTTGACTTAGGAAAAAAGTCAGATCTCTATCTATGGCATTTATTGTAGTGTAAAGCTACTTAGCAATACATTACAATACAACCATTACAAATTTATGTAGCTATACTTGTTGAGAAATGCTTTGTGTATTATTTTGCATGCAAATAAAAATTTTCTACAATAAATACACCATAGTCCTGCTGATCTGAACCACATGTGTTCTGTATGGAAAAAGGCACTGTTTTAAAATTTAAAACAAAGCTATGTGTTCTGAAATACTAACCTAGGGATCCAGCCAACTGGAAAATCAGGAACGGTACTTGAAATTTGATTACCAGGCGAAGTATGTGAATTGTGTATGGAACTGGGAAATGTTGTATAATCAGCAATAGTCTATAGCTGAGCAGGAGCACCCATTCATTAACAGTGTTCGATTAGTTCTCTTTTTTCAAGGTTGTGATGTTGGAAGAAGAACGTAACCGCAGTATGTAATCAAGGATATTTCTGCAATCGTGGTAAATGTAAAGTGTTTTTAACTTTACCATTACTAAAACCTCGATAGCTAGGTGCTCAATAATGAGATAATTTCCTAAAATTTCCTATTGCATTAGAGTGGTTAATAGCAGAAACATTAATTTATTATATGTAAGAAGTGTACCAAAAATGAAACCCTATTTTGTCTTGAGTTTTTTATAATATATTGTACATCCTTGGGAAATACGTACTGGCATGTTATACAAAACTCTAAATACTTGTAAGATTTGGAGCATCGTATTCTCCAATCTATATGTTAACACCAATTAACAAAATTACATTAGTTTTAAAGCTTTTTTATATAATACCTTCAATCGCGAATTTCTGATACTGACTACAGCTTTGCATTTCAGGTTTCCTGCAGCTAAACGAGTTGTCTACTCAACGTGTTCTCTTAACGTTGAAGAAAATGAAAACGTTGTTCAAGAAGTTTTGCAAAGCTGCAATGACAATTTTGAAGTTGTATCAGCACGAAAACAACTTCCTGGATGGAAAAACTTTGGATCAAAAGAATTTCAGTTTGGGGATAAATGTATATGTTGTCAGCCTGAAGTTGACCAAACAAATGGGTTTTTTATTACAGTGTTTGAACGAAGGAAAAACCATGTTGATGTCAATACATTTAGAAGCGATAAAGTAGAAAATACATTTAGAGGAGAGAAAAGAAAAGGTTTTGAAGAAAAGTCAGGTTATAAGTATGATAGTATCAATGCACCATCTCCTAAAAAATCAAAAGTTGAACATAGTCAAGAAAAAATAAATGAAGGAGATAAAGCTATTCTAAACACTGGCAATTCAGAAGAGGCTAAACTCAAAGTTAAAAAGATGAGTGTTTCAGAAAAGAAACGTGCTAGAAAGAAAATGTTAAAGATAAAGAAAAAAGTCATAAAACCGAAGAATAAACAGACTACCATTAAATCAAAGAACGATAAATCTAGCAGTAAGGAGAACACAAATAAAATAAATTCAATACAAAATAGTGCCAATAGTAACTCACATTGTGACAGCAAATCAACCATTAAAGTATCTAAAGCCAAACTAAGGCATAAGCGAGCGAAGCTGATGAAAATGAAAAGTAAATCCGGAGAAAATTGTAGTGATGACAAAGATTTGAGCATATTTTCAAGAACTAAAGGATTAAATAAACTTGGTGAAGTAGATAAAACTAAGGTCACGGAAAAGAATGATATGAATAAAAATAAAAATGAAATGACTGAGAACACAGCGTCTCAAAAAAATACAAAAGAAAAAGTAAAAAAAGAAACCCCAGAAATAAGTGGTCATAGAAGTAGTGACAATAAACTTAACCTTGCTGATGTTTATGTTAACAACGTTAAAGGTGGTTTTGAAAAAGATAGTACATCAAACAAAAGACAGAAACATTCAAAAGCTGTTATTGATGTTGTAACTCCTGAAATTCAGAAAAGTCAAGATACACAGTCTCACAAAGAAAAAAGTAAAAAGACACAATCATTAAATTATGAAGATGAAAAAACTTTTTGTGGGATTTCTGATAAACCCTCTTTTCAAGCAGGTTGCAAAAAAATTGTAGACATCTCATCTGCTATTGACGAAAACAATGAAATAGAATTTTCAAAAAAGAAACGCAAAAAAAAACATTCCTTAGAAAATGTTGATGGTAAAGTTAGTTCATACGATGTTTGCATAGTTGAACCCAATAAAAAAATTAGGGATGAAAAGTGTGTTGAAAGTAATGAAAATTTTGAAGAAAGGAGACCCAAAAAGAAACACAAGAAAAAATACACCAAAGAAAATAGTGATTTAAGTCAAGTTAGTCACATTGTTGAAGACAATTTTAGAGCTGAAACAAGACAGGAAAGCACAGAAGGTGTTAGTATTGAAAATGAGGAAAGTGCAGAAAAAAGGAAACGTGGAAAGAAACATAAGAAAAAGAAATTACTTGATATAAATGGCGATTGTGGCATGATTGAAATTTGCAATGATTTGATTGAGGTTTGTAATGATAGAACCAGTGCAAAGAAATCAGGAGAGACTTATGGTGAACTTAATGAAAGTTCAGAAAATAGAAAACACAAAAAGAAACACAAGACAAAACTTTCAGCAAATACTTATGATGATGCTCTTGCTGACTACATTTAGGCTGAAAATGGCTTGGAAGAGGTTTCACCCACACCACTTAAAGAAATCAAAAAGAAGAAAGGCAAAAGTTATCAGTCTTCTGGTAACACAGAAAAATTGTTAAATAGAGTGATGGCTGTAAAAATATTACTTGCGAGCTAAGAAACATACAAAGATTGTAATGTGAAAACAGGAATTTAAACTTGAAATTTAAAAAAAAACAGATTTGTAAGAATATATATCATATTTCAACATCATGTTTCAGAATTGGATGAGTATACAAATTGTAAGATTCTTGTTTAGTTCCGTAACTCCAGAAAAATAACAAAGTCATTGTTTTATTTATGATGATAAACAAATATTTTTAGCCCTTAAAGAGAGAATAGTGTTAAATGGTGTCAAATAATCTGTCAATTTCTGTTACTAAAAAAAATATAAAAATAAATAGAACATTATATGGAATAGTTTTAGTCTACTGTTATTTTAGGGGTAAAATACTTTACATTTTGCTATTTGTTATAAAAAATGTTATTTCGTCTCCTATTCTGTTTGGCATTTTGTAACTGAACAGCAATTTTTAAGGAAATGTTTCACTTATCTGTTATTTAGAATATTTTTTTGATGTATTAAGTTTGTCTACGAGAAATAAATGTGTATTTTAGTACCCCAACCCTCTAATTGTTTTATTGAGAGCTTAGTTAGGATGGTGTTAAAAAAGTTATTTTGAAGGATCACAGAATATTTGTGGGATCCTAAATCAGACTAGACAACTTTAAGTGTCATTTTTGGTTTATAACTTTTAACTATTAATATTTCACTTTAAATTAAACTTGAAAACGAAATGTTAATATAATTAAGCTGTTTACCAAACTGATGGATGCATTATCCCAGAGCACGAATACTAGAAAAATACCTGTATGGATCATAAACATAAATAAATTACTTTGTTGGCCCGAATCCTATACTAATAGCATTAACATGTTTTGGCAGTTCTATTTGAGCAATATTAAATGATGTTTTTTTTAGGGCCAAAAACGTTATTTGTTTATGTTTATGATCCATACCAGGTCTTTTCTAGTATCTGTGGCCCAGAGCATATTATAGTCCAGCCATTGGCTGTTAAGTCCATAATAGGTTTCACTTTTTAAAGAGAATGCTGCTGTTTAAATAAAAAAGAATCAACAAGTGGTTTAACCAGAGAAAATTGAATAATATTACAATGCTAGCAAGAAGCAGTTTTTAAGTGTCATAATAATAATACGTAATGGGATCTTACTGTTTACACTTCATTATAGTGAAAACTTACTATCGATAGTACTATCGATAGTATCGATAGTTTGAAAATATCGATAGTGGGTCGATAGTATTATACTATCGATGAGACTATCGATAGTTTTTTTTACGTTAAATTAAGTAAAGAAATCATTATCTGGTACTCTTACATTTCATTGTTTGTCTGTTAATGCATACCTATAGTTAATATTATAGACTATTTTTTTTTAATTCATTGTAGAAAAGCTTGGTAGACAAGTAGGCTACCTTCTCAAACATTTGAAAGCGGGGGCATTTGCTAATTCACTACCGGACTTATGGGTACATTTGCCTCGTGGGTTTTAGCATACAAAGTAGACACCGGTATACGGTATTTTCCTTTGATCTATGGTTTTAGATTGTCATAATATATATATATATATATATATATATATATATATATATATATATATATATATATATATATATTTATGCTATGTGAGTAAAAAAATATTTTTGTAGTGAATAATAAAAAGAAAATAGTAAGAGAATTTTCCTTTTTTTATTGTTGTAACCCTTAAAAAAACTTATTGTTATTTTATACAAATGTTGTAATATTTTGTAAAAAAACATAAAGGGGGCTCCAGGGCGTCACTCATAAATTGTTAAAATTAATACTCTGATACAGCTTTATCTTCGACTAGGTAGAAACCATTGTTTAAACTCATGCAGGCAGGATATATACAATATTATATGCATTAAAATTCCATTTGAGTGACTATCGATAGTACTATCGATAGTATCGATAGTTTTTAAAAAACTATCGAAAACTATCGATAGTGTGACTATCGATAGTAAGTTTTCACTACTTCATTAGTCATTAAGTCAGATGTTTACAAACAATGATAATATGTTATCCACCAACCTCACATAAATAAACCTAATACAACTTAAGATTGTGGCAGTGATAAAGTTAGACTTTGTTGATAGCAGTTTGTATTTATGTCAGTTTGGGCAGGCCTGTTACTTCATTATTTAGCTTTAGTAATGGGTGATCAATTGGAAGTAAATATTGAAGGTAAGAATTTATATTTACAATTAATAAGGGAACTGGTGTGTATTTCGACCTGGAATTATTTAAAAATAGTACTGGTTGCTTAACTTGTTTGTTGATTGATAATACAATAGTAACTTTAATAACAAGTGATATGTCACTCATTGTATTCCTTTTAAAAGCATTGTGATACAATAAATAATTTCAAAATAAGTGCAAAATATATGATACATTTAGAAATGCTTTTGCTGTCCATAGTTGTTCTTTAAAACGGATGTTTTTATAATCATTACTAGCATACCTGTTGCACGTTGCTGCGATTTCATGAAAGTTGACCATTCCATAGTAGGACCTTGATAACAAGACTCTCATAGGGATTATAAAAGAAGGCTTGTTATTAAGATTGACTTCTTATCGATGTTTGCAATAACATGTGATTAGGGGTAAAATAATTTCAAGGAGATTTGAAAATGACCCACATAATGAAGGGTGCCTTGTTATCGCGGGTCTTGTTATTGAGGTTCAAGTAAACGATTGAAGCCATCGTCCTGCTACGAGTGGGGAACTTAGTTGTCCAAACCACGCGAACTGCCACTACTGTTCGAACTGTCCAGTACCTTGGTGTCATGGTGGACAACAAGATGAGCTGGAGGAACCAGATCTTTCATACAGCAGATAAGGCTGCTAGAAATGTTGCCGTTTTTAGTAAGCTAATGGCCAATGTCGGGCGTCCTCGGTCCAACCATAATGTTTGCAGTCCAGTCTGTGCTACTCTACGGCTTTGAGGTGTGGGCAGAGGTGTTCAACAAGGAAGCGTACAATTAAGTTGAGGCTCGCACCAGTGCAGCGTCAGGTGGCACTCAGGGTCGCTTCCGCGTACCGAGTGTTGTCCAAACCGCCTGTTTTGGCGATTACTGGAGTTACCCCTGTCAAACTGTTGGCAGTGGAGAGGAGGGCAAGCTACCATAGACAAGGCTACATCAGGAAGGTCACTGCAAGAACGGAAGAGCGCTCCCGCACAGACTCATCAGACAGGTCCAACCATAAATGGAACAACGGCACGGTGAGATCGACTACTATCTCACGCAGTTCTTGTCAGGTCATGGCTATTTTCAGTCATACCTGTACTTAATGGCCAAAACCAATTCACCTGACTGTATTTACTGCCTGAGGATTCCCGACGACGTGGAACATACTTTCTTCCGCTGTCTACGATGAAATATGTGCTGCCAGGAGGCCATTCAACATCTTGGGGTGCTGTTAGTTGAATTTATTTGTGAGACCTTGCTGGAGGATGAGGAAAACTGGGACTGCTGGTTGCATTTTGTCCGGAATATCCTTCAAGTTAAAAAGGACAATCTAGATTGGATCGCAGTCTAGATTGTGTAAGAAATGAACGGCTAGACACCGAGTAAGCCCTTCGGGCGTAGGCAAACTCGACCAGTTCTGATGAAATGCGACAAGTGTTTCCAGGCACAGGCTACTGTCCTAAGAGTAGAGGAGGTTTTTCGTGGGTACTCTTTGGGTCTCAAACCTGTTGGGAGTCCTACACTACAGGCCCGCCACCTATGTGTGTAAATGAATTTTCCCAACCCTCCCAAAAAAAAATGAGATTACCCACAATATGAAACGTCATGGTGGAAAGGCTTTTCCCATTTCCACGAACTTCTTTAGAAGATTGGAAGATGATGTGTATTTTGTTTTTGGAATGACCCAAAAGCACAATACAATTGATTACATCCAGCAACAAGTTTATCATTATATTTAAGTAAATTAAATATACTAAGCATGGATTTATTTACCATCCTATCCTAGGTTGGATTTTATGGCCAACACCCCAGGCAGGGTGTGTGTCACATTGTTGCCACCATGTTGTTGCAATTTTACCCTAATGGCGGGCTAAAATTACCCTAAATCTAGTTTGAGTTACCCTAAATGTTAATATTTATGTTTTTTGCTAAACAACATTATAATATGAAAATTACATAAGAGGGTAAACACTAAATAATGTTTCAATATCAATTAATATACGTTAATTATTACTCAATCTTAAAAGCGCATGGCCAAATTTTGTACATTCGTTATAGTGCCTCGAAAATGTTTTAACACTTAACACTGGCAACACACAAATTTGAGAGCAAATAAATCCACTGTTCAGGATCAGGTCTGCATGCTGCAATAGTATTAAATTCAAGTTATTTAGACTCTGTTTGAAAATAATCTTTCAAGTACAGGGTAATCCTTTGGTTGTAGGTTGTAGCCCTAGACTAAGCTATAACTTGTAAAAATGAATAGAAGACAACCCAAAATAAGAGCAAAACATTGATTGTTGATCGATATTCAACCATTGTCTAATATGAAAAATATCGAACCAACCGAAACTATCATCATTTTTATCATTTGTATCGGTTTATTGTGACTACTCTTTTTTGGACAGTACACAATCTTATTTACACAATCAGTAAAATAATCCTAAGTGTAATTATTCACCCCAACATCATGATAGAAATACTCCCACAGCAGCAAACCTGCCGACTGAGCAAATTTACATTTGCCTGGATTGGTTTTAAATTAATAGATTAAATGAACATTATGTTTAACGAGTACCTAGGTTTGCTGCTACAGGGAAACTAATAAAGTGTGTTTTTTATTAAAATATTAATAGCTTAGTAAAAAAATAAATAAATCTGCCAAAGTTCCAAGTTTGATCAAAATATATCCATAAACAAGCCAACTACAACATTTAACAAAATATTCTCCATAAGAATAACATGGGATTTTTAAAAGAACAATTTTTTAATTTTCTTCGTAACCAATAACCGTGTAAAAACACTTTGATATGCTAATCTATTTGTTTTTTAAACTCTTAAAAGGTCTGGAGAAAAACTGATAATTCTTTTGTTTTAATGGTAAAAAACAAGAAAACCCCATTTTTACCCCATAAAACCCCGTTAAACCCCGTTCCCATGGTCCGATCATGCTGGTTCCCGAATTCATTCAAGTTTATCCCGCCTTACACTTTCAAACAAAATTTTATCAAATTCGGATAAAAATTACTCAAGTTATCGTCGTCACGGACACACATATACGGAGTGTCCCATGGAAGCTGTCTCAAATTGATTATGGAATAATTTGATTATAAAATGAAATTATTTCCCGCTAAATCGACCCCAACGAATAACGTAAAAATATTTTCAACTTTTTCCGATACAGGATGTGCCAAAAACTGAGGGTCACTAATTCAAATCTCGGAATTTTCAAAAGTAAACATATGTCATGTTATACATAATTTTAAAGGTATTTAGTATACAAACATTTTGGTGAAAACACAGAAATGAATTACAGTATCTTTTTTCGTTTCAAAATGGCAAATTTTCAAAAATCAATTATTTTTGGAATTTTTATTATTTCAAAAACCCGTTATTGTAACAAATCACAGTAAAGCTAATTTCATAACGAGTAAGAAAATTCAACCAGAGAAGGGCTAAATGCAATTGGTATAGGAAACACAGAGTATTAAAAACATATTGATTTTTTTTCAAATAAACTTCTGCCATTTTGAAACGAAAAAAGATAATTCATTTATATTTTCGCCAAAATGTTTGTATATTAAATACCTTTAAAATGATGTATAACATGACATATGAAAATTCCGAGATTCGAACTAGTGACCCTCAGTTTTTGGCACACTCTGTATCGGAAAATAAAAATTAAGAAGTTAAACGGGGCAAAGCCCGCGGGTTACAGCTAGTCTCTTATATTAATACGTGAGGGCTGTTTTTGTGAACAAAACTCCTCCGTTATTTCTGGACCGATTGTAATGTTTGAGGTGTCAAATAATTCTTCTCAATTCGTAGTTTTGCATAAAGGTTTTAGAGTTTAAAAACTCTTACTCTTAACAAAGGTCAATTTAAAAACAAAAAAACAAAAGCAGCTGTATATAAAAAGAAACTCGCCATCAGCTTTTTGGGAGTAAATATTGATGTTTGTAATAGGAGGTTATATAGACAAATCTAAACAGTCAAGGTATTTACTCAGGGGAGGTATAGAAGAGGCTACGATGACAGCTGTGGGCTTCTTATTAGCTGAGGGAACGCCATTACCGTAACAAAACGGACAATAGCCATCGGCCTCGGTGGTCTAATGGTTAGCGTGCTGGGCTGATATACTGTAGGTCCCGGGTTCGAATCCCGCTGGTAGCATTAACTTTTTGTCCAAGACGTTTTTATTATCAGCAAGTTTGTTTGGTTTGGTTCGGTTATTACAGTTTAATTTTATTATTAAGTCATTATAAAATTTTAATTGAGCAATTTCTAGTTTTATTTAATAAACAGAATTATTTTTCCGATTACTAAACTTTTGTTATATTATTCTTTATCAGCAAGTTTGGTTAGTTCGGTTAGGTTATGATAGTTTAATTTTATAATTAAAAAATAATAAAATTGAATTTGAGGCATTTATAATTTTATTTTATGAACAGAACTATTTTTGCGATTAGTAAACCTTCATTGCCAAAGTGCTCTCTACTACAGCGCTGTTCACGGAGGAATTTAGAACTAAATGCCTCATTCGTACCTCCCCTAAGTCAGACCCAACAGTCAATCAGTTTTGATGGAAGAACAGACAATTTCTTGAGTTTAAAGGAAAAATATTGAAAACAGTAGGAGGAGACAATTAATAGGAAATCTTATACGCATGAGAAGAGCAGACGAGAGGCCTGGTCTCACAGTAAGGAATCCACGTACACAATCACTTGGGGAGATGAGTAATTATTTTTGCCAGTTATGTTAAGCAACTTATTTTGGAAGTAAAAAAAAAACATGAAGAATATACACATCATGTTGTCACAGTGGTAAAGTAAACTTACCTAAAGTCATATGAAATAAATACATGAAAGAAATAAGGCCCGGTCCAAAAAATGCTAAAATATTTTTACAAGAAGCGTTTATTATTTCAAAGCGCTATTAATAGCGTGAGTATTTCAATTAGTTACATAAGCATTTATAGTGGGGTCTTTTAAACTCATCGAATATTATGACTGTTATTACTGTAGTTTTAGAATAACTTCTGTATAATACCGGTACTTGACAATTGCTCGATTTTGAGCAACAGGCACTAGTTTTATTTAATTTGGTTACTAAGAAGAGATAAATAAACAATAAGATATATTTTTAGGATTTCCAATAGTTTTAGTCTTGTCAATACTTCTTCATCGAGTTCCATATGATATGTTTTTGATTTACTTAATTGAATAGATTAACGATTTGAATAATCTTTCGAAATCAAATCACGTCGGGGTCACCAATTTTTAGTGAAAAGAACCTCGTATAAATAATTAAGAGACTTAATTTATATCAGGAGAAATATTTGAAATAAGGTCTAAAGATTTCCACTAAATATGATTGTTTTAATTTAACATACTTTTTAAAGGTAAATAACAATCAATCGTTCAGTGCAATTAAATTGAACCACTTTTAGCGAATTTCCCATATAGGGAATAAGCTACCCTATTACCGTAGTACTCATGGTAAGACCTGGACCCGGGACCGATTTTTTATTTTGTTTTGTAATTTTTATTTTTATTTTTAACAAACAGTCGCCATTTTTGCAAGGGTGGTCCTTTTGAGATGAAACTTGTGGCTCCTTACTCAGAACAAAATGGCCTTTAAAATGATGTATCATTTACCATAGGCTTCCATTAAAACTTTTCACTGCATCCTCCATAGGACGTTCCCTATAAGTGGTAAAAAATTTTATAAGGCACCAAAAGATAGGTAAAACCATAGTATATCCGTACACAAAATATCAGTTGTTTTTCTTTAACCACTCACCAGATATAATGTTGGTTCCAGACATTTTCAACACCCTGTATACACATATACATACAAATTTTAACTCGTACAGTAGTGTTTTTGACCTCCAGGGACATCAAAATGAAAAAAGTAAATCGGTCCCGGGCCTAGGTCTTACCATGAGACCTACGGTAATAACTACTTCCCTATAGGGACATTCGCTAAAAATAGCAAGAAGTAAACAATAGTATAACAAGAGGTTGTTCCATAACCTGTTGTAGAATCGAATAAAATCAATAACCCAGCATAATTCGCAACTAGAAGTTCAATCAATATGGAAATAAGTTGTTTGTTGAATTTTCACTGTTTTGATAGCTTGTGATTTTACCATAAAATTACCCTAAATTTGCCATCACCCTAAACTTTACCTTTAGACAAGTAAATTACCCTAAAAAAGAAGTATTAAGTAATTATCCTAAAAGTGGCAACACTAGCAAGTGTATCACCATCTTTTAGCGAATTTCCCTATAGGGAAGTAGCTATTACCGTAGGTCTCATGGTAAGACCTAAGCCCGGGACCGATTTACTTTTTCATTTTGATGTCCCCAGAGGCCAAAAACACCATTCGTTCAAATTTTTATATATATATATATATATATATATATATATATATATATATATATGTCCATCCGCACGATAACTTGAGTAATTTCTGTCCGATTTTGATAAAATTTGGTTAGAAGGTGTAAGGCGGGATAAACTTGAATGAGTTCGCGAACCAGCATGATCGGACAATGGGAACGGGGGTTTATGGGGGGTTGTATGGGGTAAAAATGGGTTTTTCCCATTTTTGACCCTAAAAACACAAAATTTCACAATTTCTTTTTAAACCATTTTGTAGAGCTTAAAAAAACAAATAATTTAGTATATTGAAGCATTATTATGCGCCTAATTGTTACGGAGAAAATTCAAAAAAATTGTAATTTTAAAATTCCCATGTTATTCTTATGGACAATAAGTCAACTGTTGTAGTTTGCTTGTTTATGAACATATTTTGATTAAAGTTGGAAAATACATTAATTTCTTACTAAACCACAGTACCTTTTAATATTATACATAAAAAAAACTTTTTTACCCTCCCTGTTGCAGCAAACCTAAGTACTCATTAAACTAATTCTGTTTAAATAGGGAATAAATGTGATATTTTTAAGGAGACATTTTAGTTTAAATCCAATCAGGCAAATGGAAATTCGCTAAGTCTGCAGGTTTGCTGCGGCGGGGGTATTTTAAGGTTAAGACGAGTGAACGATGAGTTGACAGCTTTGACAATGACTAAAATCAGCTGGTTCTTTAACTCAATGATAAGATTGATTGATTAGATAATTGATAAAAAGACAATGATTAAAGGACGTAGCTGGGCCCAGTAAAGAAAATATTTTCTGGTTGGAGATTAGTCGTTCTAAATAAAAAAGACATCTTGATAATTGGTCCTGGTTAAAGAAACCTTTAATCTTTGTTAGAACAACTGATTCATTGTCATCCACTCAACTATTATTGTATAACTAGCTTTAAATGTATACATAAAACGAAGCTCCTTAGACTTCTCACTCCATTCTACATTCATCCTTGGGCTAAATTACGCCCTATAGCGTCCTAATCACTATTTGTAAGGGATAATTTAAACGTGACATTTGGCATGTTAACAATAGTGTTGCAAATAAAATGTAGCCTATTTATGGTCTGTGCTATTTCACATAACCCCGAATCGTGGTAGTATTACAAATGTTTATGTTGGCAACTCTGGAATTATTAAAACGTTTTCTGCAGTCGTCTGCTTCCCTTAAAGTATTTTTTTTTGCTTTAGTCCTAGAGTGTAGTGTAGTGACTGTAGTGTCACATTCACATTATGTTTTTGTTTGGTTAGTGTGTTTGTTTGTTTGTTTACATTATTTATCTAAGTGATTGGGCTGATTGTATTTTGAATAAAATTATTCTTATTCGTAATCTTAGTCGAAATTAGTTAGTGAATGAAGAATTAAGTTGAATTATCTTAATTAGAGAGAGTTGCATCGCATTTTCCTTCTACTTATGAAATCTGCTTGGCAAAAACTAACCCATCAATAGTAAATTGTGTTATACTGTTATAAACAACTAAGTATAGGTACCTATTAAATACAGGCTTTAGACTACTAAAGCCATTAACAGTTATGCAATCAACTTAACAATCCTTATATTGAAGTGCTTATCTAAGTTAAGTCTCCTGAACTGTACCCTAAGAAGAGTTACTGTATACAACCGAATGAGTAGACTTGTACCATTCAGACATATCAGCTCAAATTTTTGCCAAACAAATTTTCAATTTAGTCGATTTTTATCGTCTATCAATATGGGCAGTGAAAATGAAATTAATATTCAAGGTAGGTGGTATATTTGATTAACCAACTTAATTTACTATCAATTCAGCTCGGGGGGCTAAATCATGTCTTTTGATTCAACTTAATTTATTTCCAAGTTATGCCTTCAACTTCTATCCTTAAATAAGTCATTGGACTAATCAATTATCAATTATCAATCAATTATCAATTATCAATTATTTAAGATGGGGACGCCACTTTGTGCGTATTTTAACCCAAATATGAGTGAAGGATGAGTGTAGGATGAGTGGCGCGATCTTGTAGTCTTGTTAGTGACTAAGGCCGACATGTTCCTTAGACACAGCTGTTAATTAATAGCCCATACAGCTAATGGCAACTAAGGGACCTACAGTTTATAGTGGAATCCGAACCACATTTTTCCTTGTAATTTACGAATTGGTCTAATTATCAGGATAGTACTGCGGATAGTCGTAGTACTCACTAGTGCGGACGTTAATCCACACCAGTGAGCATCGCATCCACAGTGCATCCCTATAAATATCCACAATTCGTAAAACAATAAAACAATGCAGAACACAACGTACAAACCCTGAAGAACAAATTAAAGTCAGCTTCTGAAGAACCTGGAACCCTGACAGACAAAGTGAGAAGAATCTTATTCCGTTATAGAGCTACTCCATTAGCTAGCAACCAAACCCCTGCTGAACTCTACCTCAATAGAAAACTAAGGATTCGACTGGATGCCATATTTCCTTATCAACACCCTAAATCAAATATCCAGCCTGTTTTAAAACCTGTCAGATTGATTCAAGAGGGGGAGAGAGTGCAAGTTCAAATGTACACTAACAACAGACAAGTTTGGCAGTTTGGAGTAATAAAGAAGAAGCTAGGAAAAAGACATTACATAGTAACACTCGATAGTGGAAGAAATATCAAGAGACACATTAACCAGCTTAGACCAACTCTAGTAATGAAAGAAAAGATGGTAACATTTGGACCTAAGCAATCATTTGATGTACCAAGACTTCCAAACCAAACTCCATCGTATCCTGATCAATTACCCGACCATATTGAACCAGAACCAGACCACCCTACAGAAGTTAACATTCCAGTTCGCTCTCCACGACCAATAAGACAACGACGACAGCCACCTTGGTTACGAGACTTTATCGTTCAAAAATAGTTTATGTTCTTCTCAATAAGTGAGGGAGAGTGTCATAATCATTATTCTATATAGTCAGCTGTTGATAAATATTAAATAGAAAACACTTGTTATTGTTACTTTAAAAAACATTACATTACAAAAACATCTATGTTGTAAAAATAAAGTTATTATAAGTTACAATGTGCGTGCATTTCAATAGTACGGTTCAAATCAATCCTAGTATGTTATGGACCATAATTTGTATTTACACTTGTCAAAGAATTTGTCTGTGGACCCGAGTGGTTATAATTAACTTATTAATACTCCCCCTCGAACCTGATAGTCGCTGGTTTGATTCCAAGCGAGATCGATCCTGGACCCAGATGCCATTTTTGTCATTGGGCTTTCAATCAAAAATCATGCTAGTGAGGAACTGGTTTAGGTAGGCCTGCTTAAACATTGTCTTTGATTATTGAAACTTTCACATTCTGTTGCAGACATTTGTAGGTTTAAAATTTAAGTTAGGTAGGTACATTAACATCTTGTGTTATAATTTACGCAGAGGATACACGTCCGGCAGTTACTGTCATAACCTAACCTAACCAACCAAACTATTTAACTTAGCTGATAATTAAAAAATCGAATGAAGGTTAAATTCTGTTCATAAAATAAAATTATAAATGCCAAAAACTCTAACAAAAGATGTAGGTACAGTTAAGAATAAATTACAGTACATTCAAAGCAAAATCTTTGACAAAAAGTTAAAGTTACCGATGGGATTCGAACCAGGGACTTTTTTCACATCAGGCTATCCACTACACCACACCACGAACACCGATGGTTGTACATCGTATCGTTGTGGTAATGGCGTTCCGGGCCCCCACAACCCGTTGACGTCACTGCCGGACGCCTAATCCACGTCCGGTTACCGGATGCGTATCCTCTGTAATAATTTATTCTTGAAAATTAAAATATCCAACCACCTCAAATAATTGATTCATTGTCAAATTTAAGTTGGGAATTCATGACTGATATATACTAACTTAAGTTAACTCGGAACTTAAGAGTCCTTGGATCCTGGACATTCTAACTCGTAAAACATTTAAAGAACTACAAAGAAAATGTATAATCTTACAGTATACTAGATATGTAAATTACAAACACTCTGGTGTTTGAAAAATATTATGAGATCGTAAATAACTCTTCGACGCTGTTTGAAATTAAGAAAATTAACATTGCTCTTATGGGGGCAAATCCAAGATGGCCGTTTGCTTCCATGGACTCCCTTGGAGAACAGTTCAAGACTACAAAGAACATTAATCTCACACTATACTAATATTTTAAATTATAATCACGTTGGTGTTTGAAAAATATTTTTGGACAGTAAATAACTTGTCATCAGCTATTTGAAATTATCCAAGATGGCCGCTAGCCTCCAAGGACTCTTAAAAGCCAACTCATATAGCATTATGAATAATAACTTTTTGTACTTAAGAAATAACTTTCATAACAATTTTTAATTTTGTTGCAGGCATGCGTACAAAGTATCATGGTAAAGAAAATACATTCCTTGAAACTGATCTACAGTCTATCGATCCTATAAATCAGTTCAAAATCTGGTTCGACGAAGCTGCCAAAACTCCTGGGATTGCAGAGGCTAACTCTATGTGCCTAGCGACTGCATCAAAGTTAGTGTAATTCAACTCAAGAGAGTCTAATTCAAGAGTGGAAAATTCAACTCTTTTAGTCCTATGTTCTATATGTTATGTGCAAACTAAACTTTAAGATATTTTTATTTAAAATAGGTAATACTTCTGTAATCCATGGTAGTAATTTCTAATCTGGATAAAAACAATAAATGCTATAGGCCTAAATAAGGATTTGTTCTTTTATTAGAAACACAGGGTGTTTATAAAAGAATGCCGGAATTTTAAACGGTCGTTGCAGGGAACTATTGAAGATAAATTTAACGATTTAAACATCAAATTGAAGGGAAAAGAAAAAAATGTTTTCTAATAATTGGATACAATTCAGAATAATTTAGTAAAACTCAGATTGAGTGTAAAACTGGCAAAGTCTGTACGCTTAGCGATCGGTGGGTTTATCTGATGTCTTAACTGAATCTTTATAGGCACAAAGACTATCTTTTAAAGATAAGATCGTGTCGATTTAGGTACGGTATATTCAACTTAAGACTTCGCCGGACAATCGTTTTTTTGGGCTTCTGATGCAGAATTGCCGGATTCTCTTTTTTTTCTATGTCATCGCTTGTTTTTAGCCGGCCAGGTGAATGTCTTTTCAAAACACTACGGTGCCACAAAACTCATTAAACCAGCATCATATTTCTTTAGTAGATTTACATTTAGTTTAATTTAGCAATCTATATAAACTCTGAGAACCACAGATTACACTCTGTGCCTTCTGTTGTGCCGTAAATGTCGTACTGGCGACTGGTGTCAAGCGTGTTGTCATAATAGCGGCCTACCACTGCGCACCTGTTTTGTGCATCCAAGGTCAAAGTTTCCTGCCTTGCTACACGGGAAACAAAACTAAATAGTTCCCAAGTATTTACCATTCAAAATCCCGGCATTCTTTTGCAAACACCCTGTATTGCTGTTTTTAGGTTTACCTACCTTCTGTTGTTTTAGGGATGGTAAACCATCTGCTCGCTTCTTGTTGCTGAAGGGCTTTGGAACAGAAGGGTTCAAGTTTTATACAAATTATAACAGCAGGAAAGCCCATGATTTGGTAAGGACTGTAATAATTTTTCTATTCCTTCTATTTTGCAAATAGGCTTAGAAAAAATCCAATCCAATTTTGCTTATCATGTTTAATTCTCTTACTTAGTAGGCTAGGATATTTTTTCCCTTGTATACTCAGTAACATTGAACAGCATTTCAAAGCAACATGGTATTTCAAAACCAAATATTTAGATGTTAGGTTATGGGATGCGTCTGGAAAAGTGGCTGCCCATTGTCGTTTGCCTATTGGGAATGATGATGGTTGGAGTGTCCAAACTATTGTCTGTTGCTTATAAACTCCCTTGGATTACTGTCTTTTAAGTTTTAACAAACATTAGGCTAATAATTTTTATGTTTGAATTATTATGCTACTTGATATCTTTTCATTTAGTAATTTTAGGGTGAAATACTTGAATGAGTCAAATAAATGAGTTGGTTTTTGGTGTTTATCCACGTTTTCTGTAAGGGAATGTTCCAAACCTTAATGATGTTATTGTATGTGTTGTACTTGTTAACGTGTCCTATATTTTTGTTGGATATCATCATTAATCGATAACCCAATGATTAAAATGGCATCGGGGTCTGCCAACAATCTCACTTGGAATCAAATATCTTCGAGCACTATAGGACCGTAACCACTTCGCTACACAAACAATTGATCATGGTTGTGTTACTTACATTTATTTTGCCACCATTCATAGTATTTAAACTCAATATATTAACTTATTTTGTTGGAGTTTCATATTGAGTCAACTTTATAATTCCAGGAGGAGAACCCTAATGCAGCAATAACATTTTACTGGGAGCCCCTCCATAGATCGGTAAGGATATCAGTTCATAACCTAATATATTGATACTGACGATATTACTGAGAAGAAGTAGGCTACATTCTATTACTTACTTTTTTTGTTGCCTGTCCATAGTCTCTGTCACAGACGTTTACAGTTCTATTTTGTAGACAAAACATTATTTTAACTATTATAGATTTTATTTATTTTACCATTTACTTTAAAACCTCGGGTTGTTGTAATTAGTGTGTCCACTGTTACGAAGCTCATTTTAAAATGTTGTACCATCAACATGTAGATTGGATGAAAAATTACTTAAAAAATATTTTTGTTCAAAACGCCACTTAAGGCAATATATGCCATAAGGTATTTGATCTCAAAATCAAACAACTTCTTCCTATCCTGTTTGTATTTTGTTTGACTACCATATATTTTCACATCTTCATTGGCGTTTACCTTAAATTTTTGTTTAATCTTTTTAGGTCCATCATCCAAACCATTACAAATATTCCGATTCACTTCAATTTTACTGTCTACGTCAAAAAAAATCTTATCTTCTTTGTTAAAAGGTGAGGATTGAAGGCAAAGTGCGAAGGGTGCCAGAGGCAGATTCGGACCAATACTTCCACTCCAGGCCTCGGGCTAGTCAGATTGGCACTGCCTGTAGCAACCAGAGCTCAGTGATAGAGAGTCGAGCAACACTCACCGAGAAGGAGGCGGAGTTAGAGCAACTGTACGCGAATAAGGAGGTTCCTCGACCACCTCATTGGTATGTTTTGTCAGCTTTGACCCATTAGATTGACTTGCTCCAGCCATTTAGTAATGGTCGTTTTTGAGCCATGATCTGATCAGCCACTTCTTGGTTAACTGATGAGTTATATGATTGGGCTTGGGATAATCGATACTCTGCTGTACCTGCAAGTTTAAAATGGGGATGGGAAATCTTCATCGTTGTGTATATTCTTAGTTAAATGTAGCACTTAATTTCTACATAGTCGTCAGTCTTAACATTTTGAAGTGAAGATAGTGCTTGGAATAAACTAGAGACTTGTATCTCTGTTGCAGGGGTGGATACATATTGGAGCCAGAAACAATAGAGTTTTGGCAAGGGCAGAGCAACCGGATTCACGATCGTATTCGGTTTCGACGTTGTAAATCGGGAGAGAAAGCAGACGGTCGGTTGACACATGTAGGGGAGAACGGTTGGGTCTATGAACGGCTCGCTCCTTGAATCATGCAATTTTAGAGTCATCTAGTCTTCCATAAACTCAGGTCTTCCAACACAAGTTTCCCTTATAAGTTGGAACAGTTTATGGCTTAAGATGTCGTAAAATTATGTCACATACACAAATATTGTTTTTGTCATACAATTTAATATAGAAAGCATGTTTTGTAATTGTATGTATCTACTAATTTCCTTTGATTTTTTAAAACTACATTTATTTAACCTGGTGAAATTATTTTTATACCTGTAAATGTAAAAAAAGCTTACTGTGGTCACAGTGAAAGCACAAAAATTATAATTTACTCTGATTGTATACAGCATGTTACTATCAAAAGCCTAAAAATAAAAATAAATAAACAATATCAGCAATCTGACACATACACTCTAGTCCCGGTAATCCTAACACGGTTAATCCAAACGTCCGCTTAATCCGAAAACGTTCCCGAAATTATTTTTCAATAAATTTGCACTATACAAAAGGCAATGGGAGGTTTGTTTATTAGCAAAGATTAAATTTACAAAACAATAAAAAAACCTATAAAACAAAGAAATATTTTGTAAGAAATATTGCACATACTGTACTGAAAAATGAACTTAGGTTAGGCCTACTTGTTATTAGATATGAAATCCTGCATCGTCATTTGTTGTAGTTTTGTCAGTCTGTTTTTCCCCCCGTAGTTCTGCCATTTTCTCATGAACATCACATCTGCAGGCCTAGCAGTAGACTGTTGTTCAAGGTCAAGCACTGCAGGTCATTGTGTGTCACTTTCTCCTCTCCTCCCCTGCCCCCTGGCTCGTAATCACTACCCTCCCCCTCAACACCCTGAACATGATCTTGCGTCACTGCTGCTATTATGTCATTGTTAGTCAGAGTCTCTGCACTATTGCCGTCCTCCGCCATCTATTCATCCACGTCCTCTTGGAACGTATTTTCACAACCAGGAATGTTTTCAATCATTGGTAACAAGTTAACTGAGTCATTTTCGGTAGGGGTTTCTTCTAAATCTTAAGATGTCCATAACTTTTTTCACGATTTTCTTTTAGCTCCAGCTGTCACATTTTCCCAAGATTCAGCGGCCCAATACACAACATCCTTTACGTTTGTCTGTTTAATTTTTAAACCAAGGGAAATGCATCATCTTCAATTAAGGACTTTAAAAAATGTTTGCAATTACTTTAGCTTCAGTGCCTGCAAAACTCCCTGGTCCATTGGTTGCAGTAAAGACGTCACATTTGGTGGTAAAAAGGCAGCCTTTATTTCGCCACATGTAAGTTTGTCGACAACTGGGTGGGACGGCGCATTATCCATCAAAAGAATGGCACATGGGGGGATGTCATTTTCTTGGCTAAATCGTTAAACAAATGGTACGAATTGGTCATGGAGCCATTCTTTAAACAGTTTCCCGTCCATCCAGCCTCTCTTCTGGTTCCTATAATACACTGTAAATGACTTCATGTTAATATGTTTGAAGGCTTGAGGCATAGCAGCTTTGCCTATCATCATGAAAGGAAGCTTATGATTACCAGCAGCATTGGAACAAGCCATTATGGTTACTTGGCCCTTACACATCTTAAACCCATTAGCACGACTTTCTGATTCAGAGGAAAAGGTCTCAAATTTAGGCCGGTTTCATAACGCCGATGAAACCGGCCTAACTTAAGAAATATCTTAGGGGGAATAATTTCCTTCACTTATTAAATTATGAAACAAAGCAAGGTATTACTGCACCGCAGCCTAATCTGAGGTAAGTTGTTCACCGGTGACAGTAAGTTGCCGAATATTGTGGCGTTTTTTCCACCGGTCAAACCAACTGGTACTGTCCGTGAAGGAACAGGGTGTTCAACTGTATTACCTTTTCTTGAACAATAGGTCCACTCAAAGGGGTTCCCCTTTCCCTTTCTTGGGAGAACCACAGAAAAAGTGCTTCATTAACTTTGTCAAACTGAGACTGCCACGCTGTTTGCCGATTTTATTGTCTCAGAAGACGTGTCAGCAATTGCCCATGCGCACATGCCTCTAGGGCAAATCAACCATGGCCATGCGTTCAAAATAATTTTTCAGTGCTGGTATAAAAATTATAACACAAAAGAAGAAATATTTTAGTGCTGGATTGAATTGTTGTACAGCATTGGCAATAAAACAAACTTTTATTAAGTCCTATACAATTTTTATAAAACTAAATAATTATTTACATCAAATATTACAAACTGATGTATTTTTTGGAAAATTCTATTGACTTACTAGTTAGGCTGGCTTACTAGAGCAAATTAAATTTCTAGGAACACCAGAAAATGGCCACACAACTTAAAACTGATGGCTTAAACATGTATGATATGTTTTTGTGCCCCCTAAACCAAGAAGAGTTGAATCTGAATTACATAGCCTTAACAATTTAAGAAACAAAACAAACTAAGAAGTATTTAAAAATAAAGGATTTTTATGGGAAATTTGAATAATCCCCAATAGACTGATTACCATTTGTTAATAGAGTCCCATAGGTTCTCTATTCAGGCCATCATGTAGTAAGAGCATGATAGCGAGAAATAATCACGGTGTTGTCTTGATCGTAGGAGCAATATAATATATTCAGTGGCGTATCCAGGTTTGGAGCGCCCTGGAGCTAGGATGGCCCAAACCGCCCCCCTGTACTGGGGGATCTGGGATTTATGGTATACCCGCCATGGGGGGGGGGGGGATTAAAAAATAATAACTGTAAACTAGCGTTTTTATACAATTGAACATAATAATTTGTAAAACATAGATTAATATTTTTATTGCGTTTATTATATTTAACCTATTTGATTAGGGTGTTTGAAAACAAAAGCATGAATTTAAATGAAGTTCATTGGAAGGAACTTATCCTTACTTAGAAATCTCCCCAAGAAAGGGTAACTTTACCACGTAAACACGCACGTAAGCAGAAGGAACTGAGCAAAGGACGCAAATTTACAAATGACATTTTGATGTTGGTGACGTCTAAGCACTTGGTTAGAAGCTAATGCCCGTTCGGGCATTATACAAGGCATAATTGAACAGTACAAACTAAATCGGGGTTTGGCCGGCCTAGCAGCTTTAACTCAACTCTGTTCAAAACTTACCTCCTCACCACCCGCAAACTTTGTAGACATATTTTTAACCGAATTCATAGTTCATTATTAGCACTAAACAACAGTGGTATAAGCCAACAACTCGAATACCGGCTCGCGGGGCACAATAAACTTAACCTCACGAATCACTACAGTATACACTTATTTGACTAATCAGTGATCTTGTAATAATTATGTTGACAGATCACAGCACTCAGCGCTCGTTGTGGCAATAGTTAAAACTACCATTCACCTTCCTTCCGCCCCTACCACGCTTGACAACAACATAGTAAAAAAAAATCCTAGCCTGTCGCCTCTCCCGCCACCTAGTGTTTGCCGCCCTGGAGCAACTGCTCCACTCACTTCACTGTCCCTACGCCACTGAATATATTGAAATATTATTTCAACTTACAGTCGTTTAAATATAGTCTTAGTTATGCTATGAATTTTTCTTAAATTTCCAGCTAAAATGAACAGATTGGTTATCCAGAGTCTGGTCCCGATTAGTTTGCATTGGTGGGACTCTGCTATAATTAACATTTTTAGCAAGAACTTGCACTCTAAAAATTACAGCACTTGCAGTTTTCAGGTCCATTAGCAAAGCTGAGTCTCTTTATCAAATTATTTTTTCAAAGACTACGACTTCCCATTTTTAAATGTTAGTTTCAGTATCTCCCTTTGGACTCCTGCAATAAAATAATGCATCAGAAAAATTGACAATTTCTCAAGTCATCTCAATGAAAGTTCAACTTTTAACTAGAAAGAAAATAACCAAACGTTCTAACTAGGCCTAAAAATACATACAAGCATCTCAACAAAAATCTGAAATCTTTATCTGACTTCTGAAACCTGGGATTCAAGCCTTAGAACTAGGCTTGGGTATGATTTACGTGATTTTTAATGTGACAGACTAATTAATCTAATCAATCGTCTCGGTCAGGTCTGGTGTATAACTCTGAGGAGTTAACACTTCTGTGTCAGAGTTTAATGGGAGAAGCCCAGCTAAAATAAACGGCTTGGATGGAAGGTTGGGTGTATTCATTGTGAGTTGCATCTCATGTCAAAGCATTTTGCCACTAGTTTTTTTTAATTATTAAAAACATGCTTGTTAAGAACTAAAATTTGTTGTTCTTAAGGGAAAACATAATAAAAATTGGCAAAGTTAAATAAAAGAATAATCCCTAAACCTCAAGAGTTAACTTTGATTTTACATATTGTTATGTTGATGTCTTGGCTTTCTGTAAACAAAGACAAACCTTGTGAGCACTTCCAAACAGTTTCAACTTCAAAGACGTTCTTCTCTTTAACTAGTTTCTCAAATTGCTTTATACTTCCACCAACTCCGAAGTAGTATGATTTGGCCCCAATCAAACTACACAGTTAAGGAAAGTATTTTATTTTGCCAAATTTTTTGATGAATTTGGAAGTATCTATATTATGAAAGATATTATTAAATTTGTTGGATTATTGTATCCGGCAATTAGGCCTAACCCGTAAATATTTATTTTTATAGGCATAGGCATATTGGGTACCAATTTAAAGCTCTTATCCTCTAGATGCGCCTTATGTGGGTTTGGATATCCCGTGAAAGCCTTCGTCCTATAGGCTTTTAAAATTTCAGTTTGTGCTGATTTCTGTTGTCAATCATCTGAACTTTTTCAAGTTTACATTTATTTACATAAAAACAGATGAACATGATACAACTATTTTTAAATCCATACAAAAATGGGGTTATCGTTACAGTTGGTGATGTTTTAGTGAATTCAAGTAAAATATTGTAATGTTATTTGTATAAATGTAAATAAGAAAATGGCTTACGTTAGATTTTGTGTTTTTATAGGAATTTGTGTTTCACAGTATGTTTCATTAGTTTATTGATTATAATTTTTCTAAGATGCTTTGAAGAGATCAGTGATAAGTTCATTATTATGACGTAAAAAATAGATGATTTTCAACTTAACTCAGAAGAATAGAAAATTGTAAACTAATTGAAATATATCACAGATTTTGAAGTCACAATGTGACGCTGGCTTCTAGTACTGAGTATTTTACTTTCCTAGTTGTTTTAGTGACAATGTGGTGTGTTTCTAGTAACTTTTTTAAGTACTGTTCAACTAAATGGAGGAAGAATAAAAGTCCTTCCACTTTCCAATTTTAGAAGATAAACCATAGAGGAGTAAGGTACAGAGACAACTTGCTTATGGGACGAACACGTATGCAATTTCAGCTCTAGTATGTTGTGACAAGCAAGTAAGAGCCCAAGTGGCGATCACTGTGCGATAATTCCTATCACACAGGGCACATGGTCTTCCTTCACCACGAGCGTTGTTGTATCTGAGAGTGAGGGGGGACAATGTTGGATTATTTGTCCTAAACACCAACGACTAATGCTAGACACCACTTAGGTGTACCATTGAATATTTCCTCTGTACCTGACTTTTCTGTGGATAAAGTTTCCAATAAATTCTACGTTGCTCTTTAAATAATAATAATAATAATAAAACATTGCTTAATAAAATCGATAAAACAAAGGATACGCCATTCCGTCTGGTTTCAGTAACCGTTTGATGGTTTCATGCAGTTTTGTATAGTTGGCAGGATTGTAGATAGTCTCTGAGGTGACGATTAGGTTGCAAACAGGTGACAGGTCTGCAAACGAAGCCCAATCACCGCAAAAGAAACTACACCGAGACTGCTGTGAGTCGTCTGCATTCAGTAGGACATTGGCGATTGTTACACACCGGAGAACATCTGCATTCTAGAAATACTTATGAAATTTAGGTCGTATTGTGGGCTCTGTTCAGTTTTGTAATAGGCCTATATATTATGATACTTTTAAACAGTAGTTAAAAAAAAAAAAAAACATTTTGGTGACAACAATTGAGAACATAACTTAATACTGCTGATAGGCAGGACCATGATTGGACCGAAGTTATGTCTAGACTCAAACTCTCATCTTAATTTTAGTCACGCCCATCAGCAGCAGTATTTTCTTTACTATCTCCTAAACTAGTTTAGTTGCCCTACAGCAAACGTCCTAGACACTTGAATGCTGTTATTTACACCAATTTATGTGATGTAAAGTTTAAACATAGTGTGTTACGCATCCCAAATAGAAGTGAATGGAACTGAAAATTACTGAGCCAAGAAAATGTTTCAATGTTACCTTTTTGTTTTGAAAAATGGAAAGCTTCGCCTGTAACAAGGGTTGAAAAGTTAAAAAGTAGCCTACCTATCTTTGTGGCATCTCAATTTCAAATATCACAAAGGCAAAACAAGGTTACTGCTAGAAGGCAAGAAAACTTAACTTCACTTACATAATCCTGAAATACAACTGACTCCGCACCCAACTTGAGGGCCAGTATGCCTAGTAGACCGAGGCCGCACCCTAGGTCTAGTACGACCTTACCCGAGACTTCTGACTGATGTAATAGTCCAGCTACATCATGAGTACATTCCCACAGCTTTAGACCACCTTGAGAAGAAAAAAATGTGTATTAAAAAAATGTTTAGTTTTGATGAGTTAAGTCGTATTACAACTGACAAATGAAAGAAGAGCGATTATTGTTACGAAGCATACAGAATCAGTTATCAACACAATTTTTAACCTTAATAACTTATCTCTGACTTTAGCATATCTCAGAAACAAACATTTGAAAAACAAAAGAAATAAAAACATGTACAAATACACTGATTCTTTGTGAAGTTGTACATACTAAGCTACTCACTTGATATGGTTTGAAAATGTTAGTCTTACAAAATAGACTGATTCTTTGTGAAGTTGTACGTAGGCATTAACCATACACAGAATAGACTTCCCATGTCATATAAAAGTTTGAAGCCAAGAAAATAGATGAAGTTCAGGACCATCTCACCAGAGTTTACTAGTGTATTGGGTAAAATATTGATTAAAACCAATGCAGTATCATAGCAAAGAGCTGATTGATTTATCAACACCGAATATTGTCTCTAGTTGGTGACCATCTCAACAGATTGCACCACTCTTTTTTGGCTTCAAATTTTTACATTACTTGGGAAGTCTATTCTGTGTATGGTGAATGACGTAGGGAAGCTACTCACCTGATATGGTTTAAAATGTTAGTCTTACATAGACTGATTCTTTGTGAAGTTGTACGTACTAAGCTACTTGCCTGATATGGTTTGAAAATGGTAGTCGTTAACTAAATCATTATAAAACCGAAAACCGACCATGGATTATTTTGGCAATCAGGCAATAATTGATTACCCATTTACTGGTGAGCAGTGGAGACTCCATTTGATGGTGGAATGTGGTCTGTTTCCACAGAATAAACATCAATAATCATAATTTATTCCCTGTTTTGAGGTAGCCTATTGAAAAATATACTAGTGTACATGTTGCTCGAAATCGAGCAATTGCAAAGAAGTACAGGAGTTATTTACAAACAAATTACTTGGTTGAAAACTTATAACAGTCATTATTTCCAATGATTTTAAAAGAGCAAAAGAGCCAACAAAAAGATTATCAACCAATGGAAATACTTACAATTTACATAACAGTCCTTTTCGATTTTAAAGGGTGAATTTTTAACAATCAAACTGCCCAATGGACGGGAAAAGGTACGGTAAGCTTACAATTTAAGGTCAACGTAAAAAGGCTGTCAGCTTTTATTAAGTACCGTACCTAAGTTATTTAGCCAATTTGTAGACAATAAGGTGTAGGCTACTTTAAACTCTACAGGACAGAGTTAGGCAAAAACTGGCAGAAATCTGAACTGGTGTTATTTATCATAGGCTTAGTCATATGCCAAATCCTTAAAACTTAAAATAAAAATTTAATAACTAACTTATATCATTAAACACAAACCAACATCCAAAATTGTGAAATAGGCGAAAAATTTGTTTCATAATTATTGAAATAGATTTATAATAATCTATCATAAAGTTTAAGATTAAATAAACCTACCCATAGTTGTTTTATTTTTTTATCAGCTGTCTAAAATTGTGAAATAGGCATTTGACAGTTCTGGTTGTTTACATTTTAAATGTCAAAGCAAATGTAAACATTGTGAATTTTCTCATGCTTCCATGGAGACCAATTATTAATATTTAATTTCTGACAACAGCTGGAGTTTCAAAACAATTTTTGTTTCCCATGTTAATCTTATGGAGAAATACGAAACTTTAAAGGGCCCCAGGGCCTCACTCTCTAATTATTTCCCTAAAAAGAAAGTTTCCTGCACAACTTCACGTTACGCTCTTTCCAATGACACCAAAAACATGTCAATCGGTTCAGTAGTTTCGGAGGAGTAATTGTCACAAAATTCCTGCTTGCGTATTAAATAAGTATATAGATATAAAATCACGAATAATTATTAGCCACAATGGATTATTCTATAAACACTCAAGAATTCAACCTACTAAACCGATCGAGTAGACTACCTTCATACTTTGATGGAATCAGATCAGAATGATTTCTTTCAGCAAGACAAATATTTTCTTCCACATCAAACTTTGTACTATTTATTACAGAGGAGACTGTAGTTCCCTTAATGCATGACAATACTTCTGAGCCAATCTTAAATTTCTCAACGTCATTTGGTTGGAGGATGTCGATGGAAATAGCATTTTTCAAAAAAACTTCATTCGCTGGAACCCAGTCTAAACTGATTTCACTGCTTTCCTCTAGAACAACAGTTTTTAAATTTGATTAACCGAATCGTAGTTTCGAATTTAGTACTATGCTGAAATTTGGATAGGTACCTGGAAACTCAGGAAAAACATCACCATACACTAAAATTAATTCTGCATTCCATTGACAATGGTATTAAAAATACGATCAGTGACTAAGCATATAGTAAAAGAACTTTATACAAACACAGTTACTGTAATCTTGGTGACAGTACAGTAATTAGGCCTACCGTACTGGCAATGAGCGGGGCAGGGGTATGACTAGGCGTTCCCCACAAAAATATTGCATGGGAAGGTAGCACGGGACTTGTATCTTAGCGCTCACATGTTAGTATGGCGCACTACTGCTGTAACGGGGTTGAAAAGTTAAAAAGTAGCCTACCTATCTTTGTGGCATCTCAATTTTAAAATTTTACAAAGCCAAAAAAAGGTTACCTACTGCTAGAAGGCAAGAAAACTTCACTTACATAATCCTGAAATACAACTGACTCCGCACCCAACTTGAAGGCCAGTATGCCTAGTAGACCGAGGCCGCACCCTAGGTCTAGTATGACCTTACCCGAGAACCTTTACCCAAGTGGTACCGTACGCTGTTAGTTTCTTGATTTTAATATTTTAATTAGCTGTTCTACCCGTGCTTTGCAATGGGAAGAGGAAGTGAAATAGAAACATTAATATTGGTGGTTTGGTTTCAAAACTGATAGGCCTATGTATGATTTATAGGCTACTGTACCGTAATTGAAGACTGGTAGGATAGTAAGATCAGGGCTACTGTATTTTACTTTTTAACAGTTTGCTCAGGCTGTAAGGGCTAGTGATGTTCGATACAGGTCAATGAATCGATATAGCGTATCAATATGTATCGGAACGGGATGTGTATCGACAAATGTATCGTATCGGAGCGGGATGTATCGATACGTTTATCGTATCGTATCTTCATGTATCCATTTTTACCCGTATTGGATCAAATATCGTATCGTATTTGTTATTTCAAATTTTTAGAAATAAATGCAAATATCTCGAATGTACAAGCTGGGAGACAAAATACTACGTTACTTACATAACCTCTAACTTCCGGTAAGCCCTCAAAATCTGAAAACAGATTTTGTTATTTTTTCCCCTAGTTTTTGCACATGGATACTTAATATAGAAAACGTACTATAATGGTGGTGGGTAGGCCGACTGACACATTTAATAGTAAAAATATGCACAATGAGAGTGCCACTTCCATTAGGCCTAATGATGGCTCTAGTTTTGAGGTTATTTGCAAAACAGCTGAAAATACATGTTTTAGGCCTATCAGTGTTTTTGAGGATGGTAGGGTAAAATATCAAATTTCCACTATACTACATTTGGGAGGATAGTTACTTACCTTAAAAATTAGAGTTATATTAATAAACAATACGATATTGGTTCTTAGGTGTATCGATACGCTTCCGTGTATCGATATTTTCCAGTCCTTGTATCCATATTCAAATCGATACGCACATCACTAGTAAGGGCTGGTAGACCTCATTGGTTGTGAAGGCATAACCTAAATGCTTATGGTTCTGCCTTCAGATGGTGGTAAACTTATGTGCAGTTCCCTAATGATATCAAATTTGCATGATGTGTAAGTTTAGGTGTCCTAAAACCTTGTACCGGTACACTAATTGTTTACTATTAGTTGACTGAACTTGACTTGTGCTTCTACCAGCATGTATTTATATAATTTGACTGTGTCTCATGCAGTTATATTATGTCTACAGACAAATAAATATCATTTCATTTAATTTCGTTTCAAATAGGTTAGGCTGAGGCGTGTCTCAAACTTTAGGTTAGTAGGTCACTGGTGGATCGTACTGAACAATTTGAATGGGTTGCAGGAAAAGAGCACACTTTTGTGGGTACAGTACTACCTTTTTTTTGGCCACACCCAACAATCAGGAGATTTTACTTACTGCTGAACGGTCTTGTGGGAACCAGAATATCATTTAGCAGGCTCTAAAGGTAATCTAGAATAAAATCTGTTTAGAATTGTACAACAGTGGTCTGATTTCAGTTGCTCTGGGCATTTAAACGGAGGTAAGAGGAGAAACGCCTGCACTTTACTTTAGGTCCTACGCTCATTCGAATGAAAATATCGATTGTTTCATTTGATATATATCGTTTGGTTAGTTAGGTTAGGTTAACCTTGATCGGGAGTACTTTTAAAACCTCGAGAACTACTACTAGGCTTTCTTGTGATGAAATTAGCAGTAGGCTATTACGATTCTGGTGGAGGTTAATGAACTTAGTTTTAAGTTACAATTTATAATAACTGAGCCTAAGTTAACAAGTTATATTGATTTAAGCACATAGTCCTAACGTAAATACCACTGATAGTTTGAGGATATCTATAAATCAAATATAAAGTATAACAAATATGAAATAGCAAGTAGGGACTTTACCTTTTTTTAAATCAAGACTTTGTTGTGCATCGTGACATTCTGAAGCAAACCCAAATTTAAACATTTTCGTGGATTTCGACGAGGTATATTTTTTAATCCTCCAGGGATCGACTACACTATCTTAGTTAGTTAATAGTTTGATACATAATACAAGTCATTTTGTTTAATCATTTTAAAATAGGTCTAATAAGAAATAGAAAAGTTTATAGGTTATACATTATGTTGTTTTCCAGTATTTGACATGACAATTGACAATACAGTCAAACAGTACACAGAATACAAAACAACACTTTATTATCATTTTCTTCTTCTTTCCAATATATTTTCTACGGACTATGGATGAAAGGCGATGCATGCTATGCTACTGTAATATCTTTTATAATGAAACGTACAAAGCTCGATGTGCATCACTTGTGTGCCATCAGTTCATAATTCTTATCACGATTACAGTACTAGAAAAATACTTCTTATATTTGCACTGTTGTTATATTGTTTACGCGAAATTACACTTTTTATTCACATTCGATTGGCGGACAGTGTACGACGTGGGAGTAAGAGCCGGTGTGAGAAAGCCCGTTCATGCCTGGCCACCTTTAACTCCAGTCCAGGGTGGCCTGGAATTAAATGTGGCCGTGGTTAAATTACAAAACATTTTTTTAGAGACTAGGAATGCTGCAAAGTGTTTCGTGGTGCGTTGTAATATTCATTTTCCATTTCAGTTTGATGAACTTGAATGATTAACTTTGCTGTTGGCTGTTGTAGCCTATAGTTTTTGAGTAGGTAAGATAGCTGATGAATTTCTCCACCTTATTTGGCATCTTCAGGGGTCTTCTTAATTAAGTCATCTTATTATCACTAAAACACTATAGTCTATATTTACAATACATTTTTTAAGCAAACGGTTGCCATTATCGTGGTTGGATCGATCGGACAACGCGACGTGATGGAAACACAGCGGAGTCCGGCACAGCCACCTTTAACTCCAGGCCGCGGCCTGCTAGAATTGGCAACGTCGCAAGTGTTATTTAGCGCCAGACGTCCCATAAAGATACGGGTGCTAAAAAGTACCCTTTTAGTGTAGTACGCTTTAGTACTTAAAAAGCATGGCAGACGGACACCAGCTCATTAATTCGAGTACTAATAATTTAAAATTAAATTTATGATCATAAATTTATTAAAAGATTAAAAATTAAACATATAGAATAGAAATCTAAAACAAAATACATTTAAAATATATTTCTGTACATTTAAAGTGGAGTCAATCAATAGCCCAGTCACCAAACTTTCATGCTCTTAAAAAAAACACACAAATACCATTAGCTGCCTCCAAACAAAACAGCTGTTACAACACCCTACTTGACACACGTTGTCACTCGAGGTGGCCGTGAGCGAGTTGAGGCCGTTTAACAGTTGAGGCATAGCATATAGACAATTATTTTGATTGTGGTTGGTTGAAGGTAGTTTGGAGTTTCCTGCCTCGGTATATGCCTGGGCGGGTGTTTTTTTTTTAAGAGGTTGGTGGCCTCTTCTCTTTTAACCTTGCATTTGCCCATCCACATAGGCGGTGCGTGGAACGTATCCAGCAAAGCAAGGGGTGAATACGTTTATATACGTTTTATATACGTAAATCTGATTTCGATAAAATTTGGTACAAACGTGTAAACCTACTTTTATTCCAACGAGTTCGCAAACCAGCATATGATTGGACCATGGGAACGGGGATGTATGGGGGGATCGGGGGAATTTGTTTTTTCTCTTTTTCAGCCCAAAACATAAAATTTCCCAATTTTTCTCTAAAAACCATAATTTCAATACACGAGAGGCTTTCTCTTCACGATCCAATGAGGTTTCCCAGCGCAGGACATGTCATGGTGGGAGGCTTCACCTCCCAAGAGTTTCTCTTGAGCTTGAGTGGAAGAGCTTCTCATATTTGGACCTTCCATTGTACAATGGGCTACCCGATGGCCTGAAGGTTGTTGCATCTATCAAAACATTTAAAGAAAAACCCTAAGATGTGTTAAAAAAAATGTTAATTATTGTCTAAGTGTCTAAGTCTATTGTCTAAGTCTAATGGCCAAATATTAGAATAAGGTCTAGTATAGTGACGAAAGTTGTGTATCACGAAAAGCTGGTGTACCAGAGAAATGCCTAATAAAGACATATTTATTTATTTATAATATAGGCTAGCCTATAAACCTATAGGGGTGTTATTGTTATTGTCTTAAAAAGCACAAACCTTTATTTTATCATAAATGAGCCTGCACTGCCCTAGTATCTTCTTCATATATAAGATAATACAGGGAAGTGATGTGATGTACAGCAAATTCAAATTTACTATCGAAAATTTGATGGGAAATAATTAATCTACCTTGTACCAGCTACTACACAAATCCTTTGTTAACAAACGTTGGGCTGATGAGATAACACGTCCTGTCAATGTTTATTTTACCTTATTTCATACAACGCTGGTTCTGTCAACAGTTTTGAGCACAAAGGCTATTTCCAGCTTTTGACATGATAACGCACAAATGGATGAAAATCCTTTATCATAGCATGCATGCCACTGTTCAAAGCTTTGGCAGATAAGGATGATTTTACTGTGAGTTTAATCCCTGGTTAATTTGTTTATTCATTTTTTTATAATTTATAATTTCATTTGAGCAGTACATGAAAATGTCTACAGTAGTAGATCAATTTTCTTTTCAGATTTGCAAAAAAAAAATACTATTGTTGTATTTAAGTACATACCTTTTTTTGAAATGCTCAGTAGTTTATCCCTTCTCTGTGTGGATTCAAAATTATAATACCTATGCTTTATAATAATTGTAAGCATTTGGTGTGATTGCCAGTTCAAATAGTATATTTTTTCACAAAATAGTTGTATTGTATATTGTAAAACCAAGGACAAAAATTTAAAAAGTCATTCATAAAAAAATGTTGGACAAGTGTTTGGCTTAACGACAAGTTAAGCCTTGATAGGAATTATTTCTTGAATATGGAATCACATTGATTTACCTGCTGTCACAAACTCTCTTGTAGGTTACTGCTATGGTAATCATCATATATAGAAATTATTTCTTTTTTGCAAAATATAACTCACAATTAATGATCCTGGCTAATGAAACATGTCTGTCGTCAAACGTCATAATGTGGCCTTGACGACGGAAGGCCATAATTTAATTCACAATATTACAGTAAGAGTGAATGCAAATAAATAAGTACAACATAATATCAAGGTATAACAACATAATATACAAAGTTGGAATAAATTAAATAACATAATTGAGAAGAGGATAAACCTGAGGATGTGGCAGTCGCCACGAAACATGTAGTTTGTCTACCAACACTAAACAGGATATTGTAAGGTAACAAAATAATTTAATTAATATAAAGCAATATCCAGAAGTAGGACAATGAATTCTAATGAAACAGCTGATCCTAGCCAGTAACAAAGCTACACAGATCATCTCATTACATTCTACACTCATTATTTGGGTTATAATTTCAATAAAGTAAACTGTTGTACTAGGCAAGCTCACGTATTTTTAAGTCGGCGCGGCTCTATGATGATTTTTGATACAAAATTGAAAGAGGGTGTCCATATTGCAGGTGACTATCTATAACTAAAGGTGTTAATCTGCATGTCTTTTTCATAGTTATGCGTTAAGTGTTATTTTATTACCGTAATCAGAGATCGGTATTATAGTGGTATTAACGAGTATCTTTAAAAAGATTATAACGCATTTAAATGTTTCTAACTTGGAAAAGTAACGTTTTAATACTAAACTAGCTTCTTTTCCCTATCATAACATCAAACTAAATTATTTTCATATTCATATAGAACATTTGTGTGTGTTATTTTCATAATGCATTTATTCTGAACTAAACATAAAATACAAGAAAATATTTCCTTTAATATATAAACAAAACAGTTCAGTATGTTTTTTATATATTTATGTTATCCAGCTACAATTTATTGATTTTCAAAATACACACACAATATTTAATTTCAATCATATTTGCAGTTTGAGCCACGCCGACTTGAAATACGTGAGCTTGCCTAATACAAAAGTTTACTTTATTGAAATTATTTCATTCTTTTTAGAGCGTTTGAAGTCGGTTGTATTTTTTTACAAAAATTAATTATTTCATGATTTTTAGTGACTGTATAATTTTGTATATATTAATTACTTGAGGATTTTTGATAAGCAAAACTGTTTGAAACAATCAAAAGTTCCACAGAACAATCATTATTTTAAAACTGCTTGAGTCACCTGTTCAGGTTACATAAATCAATGGGTATGAAAATAAACATCTTTAGATATTCCTTAAGAAAGAAAGAGTTGTCAATTACATTAGGCCTAATGAAAAACTAATTGTCTTTTCTAGATACATTGAAATGTCAGACATCATCGTTTCCTGCAATCGATGTACTGCTACATTATAAAAAGAAATACAGTAACGTCTCAAGCCTTTTGGAACAATATGAAAGTTATTCCTCGGCTACCAGCACTAAAAAATCTCTCAAAAGTGGAAAAATTGGTCGTTAACACCATAGTACCTTTCGTATAGTACCTTTGGAAAATATTATATGAAAGATTGGTTCAGCTAAAAGTGGTGCAAGCCATGTAGGTGGTTTTGTTTTATCAAGATATATAGCCTAGTCGAAATTGCAAATCATCTTCCTCTAGGACTTTCCGAAGCAGGCATAATAGTATTGATATGATATAGTAACTCCGTGGAGAATATCAATAAACATTCCACATCTGCAAATGCATGTTTAGTAATTAAAATATTTAACACTTTTAAGACAATTGACGATTATGCACTGTCACACTTCTTAATAGGTCGTGTAAGGAATAATTGCATTTGATTTATATTTAGACCTGTTTTACGAATGCTTTGGTTTTCACAATACACCTTTATTTGTCAATATCATACAGCTATTCACTGAAACATATATGTTTTTGTAAGTCAGAATATTCAATACTAAAAACAGAATTACTGTATACACAAATCAGGTCAAACGTTAAAATACATTTTTTATAGTAACCAAAACAAAATGCATTTTTCTCAATGTAATTCATTTAGGCTCCATGGAAAGAAATAGTTTATTGATCAATATGAAGCAACTGTTTCATGAAGAATTGTCTGTAGCTTCATTTATGGTTTCAACTAACAGCTGTAGGAATGTTATTATTATTTATTGCCTTCTCTGCACAAAGGTAAACAATCTGCACAAATGTAAACAAAATAAATATTGAATATTTAAGGTTTTCAGAATTTTTCACCGAAACAAATATTATACTTAAACATAATATATAAGGTACCAAATAGAAACTCTCCTGGTTATTTTGGTTTTGGAACCACACTGATCGGTAAAAGAATCACAGAGAAATTGGTGAACATACATAGAAAAAAAAAAACATCGCCACAAACAACTTGAGAACCTCCTCCTTTTGTTGGTAGTGGGGAAGTCGGTTAAAAATACTGCACCTAGGTGGAGTACCCATCTCAACTAATAACTCTAATAGTAACAGTAACATTTTGACTGGTATAATCTACTTTTTGTACCAATAGTTATTATTATTATTAATATGGCTGACAATTAAATTCGGAAATTCATTCAATATCTAATAACCCTCATCAATCTGGATTCCATTGACACAAATCTCACTAAACCTTGACAGCAGTTAGTAAAAATGTCATACAGCTGTTTAGGAAGTGCTAACAAAAACAATTAAGTTTTGATGCACAGTTTACAGGGCTTTGATAATTTATTATTTTTTTGTTTATTCAGAAGATACTATTCCATCAATTTTTTAAAGAGGAGTTTCATATTGCACACCACAGAGTAACCAATAAGATTTGAAATATTACTGCCTTCCTTCACATAAAGTTTTAAAATTAAACCATGAATTTAATTAATATAAACAAATTTGTACTCTTTTTAGTCTAGAGCAAATTAATTTTACCATAATAATCTAAAAGTGAAAATTACTTTAAAGTGTAAACCTATGACACCAATGACATTCAGTTAGTGCTATATTCTTCCATTGCTAAATACTCATACAAACCCCAATGACATCTCATGGACATGAATGATTGATTCTGGGAATCAGCTGGTTGAAATGTTGACTTAGTGTCAAGACATTGCCAACTTAACAAACACTAATGTCAAGTAGACGACAGGTCTACCAACACAACCACCTGCGCCTACCAAGGTATATAAACCTAATGAGAGCCCAAGATATCCACTCCAACTTTCAAAATGAAACACTTCATCTGTGTAAGTATAACTTTGTCATTAGCTGTAAGTGGTAAGTTAGCTACCTACCTAGGGTTAGATTCAATTACTGTGACAAACTTCACTGGCTATTGTGTGTTGTTTAGTAACATGGATGTTCCCATCTTATTCTATTTTTTTTTTGCTATATTATGATTAAAGAAGACAAAAAGTAATTTTCTGCAAATAGTTTGATAAAGAAATAAATTCCACAATCTCTAGACAGTTCTGCTTACCAGTATACTTAGCTTTCAATCATATGTTCTGTAAGTGTTTTTTTTATATGTAGAGTAGTCTATGGTAGAGTTCACTTATACAAACCTTTAAAAGAAAAAAAGTTATATAAGTAGGTTTAGGTAGCCTATGTAATATGTGTAAATACATTATAGACATTGATTTATATATATCTCTCTCTCTCTTGGTGGAGTGGACCTTTGGTCTAAACCTTCACAGGTAAAATAAACAAGTTATCAAGAAAAAATCTACCAGTTTGGTTCTATTTCAAGGTTTCAAGATTTTGAATAACTTTTAGTCTTAGCCAAAACGCCTAAGAAGTCTGGTATTGCAATAGTAAAAGAATAAAAACCACTCAATACGGTTAAAATATCTTAAGCATGCTTATTCAACATCTGGAATGTAGAAAGTAGTATCATTTAAGAAAAATGGATATGAAACAACTTTTTATTATTTTTTGATACAATTCATAGCTTTTGGTCTGTATAAAAGTGCATTTATTTTAATTTGTTTGTGCAAAAAAGTAACTTGATTCCGTATGGTGTGTCGGTCTAGAATGTTTATGCTATAGTTTGTTGACGAAATTTAGGCGGTTTGTTTGAGGGGATGTTTTTCTGGGTTCCCCACCACTTTTTTCATAAAGTATGTTACAGCTGATTGACGGTTTGAACTTATTAACATCTGTCCAGCTGTTGTTTTGAGGGTAGGGGATGGAATTGCTTCCCCTACAACAGCTTAAATTTTGTTACCAGAGTATAGTCCCTCCCCTCCTTTGGCCCTTTGGTCCTTTGGGCCTTTGGTTTGTTGTTTGCCCTTCAGTGACCAGAAATGATACATCAAAACAGTTAGTGAATGTTGTATACAGAATTTAAATAAAAATACTGAAAATTACATGAAAACATTGAAATTCAACGCCTTTGACAGTTTCACCAGATAAACGTTCTCTATTTTACAGCTGTGCCTGCTCGTTGCTCTAGCTACCGTGGCTGTGGCCCACAAACCCCACAAACCCTTCAAGGGGATGAAGCAATCCTTCAAGGCTGGTTCTGACTCCTCCTCCTCCTCCTCCTCCTCTTCGGAAGAGGACGCTGCTCCCCACGCTCCCGCTGTTGGACAGAAGACATCCTACTCTCAACAATCCCACTCCCACTCACACGTCCACTCCGCCACAGTACATGATGGGAGTGGCAAGAAGGTCACCACTACCACTTCCACTCACGGAGGCTCTGATAAACCCACTGTGACTAACACTCACACCTACACTCACTCTTCCGAGGAGTCTGACTGAATAAATCAGCCGTGACATCTGAAATTGTTGGATCTTTTAATTTCCTAAATTCTTTTTTTAAGACTCACAGAATGATTTTTTGAGTAGACATATCTGTAAATTGTTGTGTAGGATGTAGTTAAGTGAACATAAACACGGTCTAGAACTAGAAGCTTAAAGAAGCTGTTGAATCCTGGGTCCTTTGGTTTACCCCAATACCCCAAAGATTGAGTACTAAAATGAATCCGAGATAACGGCCAGTCCTTTAGTGAAGTTAACTGTGTAGTCTTCTCCCGAAAACCAAAATTTAACAATATGTAGCTTTTTAAGATAATCAAATCAAACCTAAGCACACTGACCAATAAAAAGAAAACAACTACAAGTATGGGATTAACTAAAAGAATCCCACTTTTATTATTGCTGTACGTAATTCAATCTTTCACAATGATATGGAGTTGTTTAAATGACACGGCAATTCTAATTTTAAAATAAGTACTGTACAGTAGTTTAAATGTGCACAAAACCTGGAACAAATACAATAAACAACAAATGTTTTATAATATACAATTGGGAATCAGTAATATATTTTTAAAAAAAATCTATATATCTATGGGGTTTCCCTGTAACTTTCCTTTTTCAGCCGTCCTACTTAACCGATTTTTACGGTTATAGTGCCTTTTTAAAGCTTATGTGCTTTTATAATATAAGCTTTATTATAGCTTTTAGAGAACCTGCGAATAGTATTTTGGCCCCTCACGTTTAATTTATTTCTAGAGCCTGCTACAAAATCCAGTTATGCTGACCAACTTTCTTTATAACGGATCAAATGTGAATTATTGAAATTTAACTGATGTTCCTTCAGTTGAATGTCTAACCACAGTCAGATTGTTAACAAGAGACTAAACAGTTTATAAAAATCTATCTTAAATAGGTTATTTTTTTACAACTGTGGCCTGATTGAGGTAGGTAAATCACTCATTAAAGTGTAGATCAAAAGAAAAAAAAATTGTAAATTAGTAGCTCTAGTCACCTAATAACTGTTCCAAACAAACAATCTTGAAAAGGTAAATAAGTATTATGCTGGATTAGTTTTGCCTCGGAAACAACTTTTGGACCCTTTTCAACTGCAGAACTTGCGCAAGGGTCCCCTCGTAGTAATCGTGGTTAAAACTTAAACGTGAAACGTAACAATTCCACAATTCCAAGTATATGAAACAGCGTTTGAAAATTTGATTATCATTATTATTAACATCCATAACGACTGTTTTCACAGAGCTGTAATAAAATTCCTTAAACGATTTTCTTTGGCATTGTTATTCAATATGTTAATGACTTAAACACTTGGACTCCGAAATTGCTCTCACAAAAGATCCATTAGAGCCTCTTTATATATTACTTAATGGGTTTGAAAAGAAATTAAAACACTGAACTAAAAATATGACTGAGATTCAAAACTCTGTAGCTATATACTAGCAGTCAGCGTCATTTTGTGACTTCAAAATCCGTAATATATTTTATACTAGCTGTACCCGCGGGCTTTGCCCCATTAAACTTCATAAGTATTCGCATGGCTCTTTCACGTCCTGGTTTAAGTTCGTTCGCTACGCTCACTCACCTTTAAGTTGGAGCTCGTTCGCTGCGCTCACTTGCCTTCAGGTTAGCTCGTTCGCTACGCTAACTCGCCTCCAGGTTGAAGTTCGTTCGCTACGCTCACTCACCTTTTGGATGGAAATTAGCTGTTGTCATAAATTAAAAAAAAATGATAGTGCTGCACCCTGTTGGTAATCCTTGTAACTTTAATGCTATTGAACATCATAGAACAGAACCAACTTGTTTAATTGAAACAGCTGTTAAGATTCATTAATTCCTTTTAAATATGAAAAATCATAAGGTTAACATGGGGAACTACAGAGCCACTGGGGCGGAGCCCGAAAGGGTTTTTGAGATAAGAATATGCTTTAATGTTAATCGGGAATGTGAGCTATCATCATGCCAAATTTCAGCCCAATCCGTCCAGTAGTTTATGCGTGATTGAGCAACAAACACACAAACAAACATACACACAAAAATCTTTGGTAAAAAATCAGGCTAAAAAATATCTTACAGCTAGTGAACAACATTACGCCTTGTAAATGGTAGTTTAAATAGGTGTATTAGGATGGATTATTAAAAGGTGTATAATTTTTATTGGCATATGTTAACTATATTTCGGAGTTCAATATTTTATCCTACTATGATTTTACAACGAATAAATTAGATGAATTCGTGTTTTTAAAATAAATTTGAATTCATAAAAACTTCTTCTCTCGTCTGAGTAAGTTATATTTTTTCTGGATAGAAGGACCTTCATAGACCCTGAGAACTGTTTCCTGTCAAACAAAACGTGTTACACTTCAACAGTAACCATATAACTTAAATTGGAGTAATGATATACCACTATACTGTAGTATTACTTAAAAATAACAAACTATAGGTTGTTTATTTTCGAAAATTCATTAAAACAGCCATCTTACTAAATTATTTGTATTTGGATAGTAAGACCTAACATACTATTTATGTTTGAACTCCTCACTTATTAGGTGAGAGGTTTTTGGTACACAATATTGTAAAATATTCATAATTTAAACATGGAAGACAAAGAACTAATGGCGTTTATTTGAGTTTTGTATCGGTTGTTCATATTTTGGTGTATTTTGCGCTTAATATTTCAGTGAAATAGAGTTTCTGCCAAAGTAATAATTTCTAAATAATAAATAACACAGCAGCAGATAGGGGTAGCACGAGTTATGAACAGAAACCTTCAACAAAATCCAAGTTCTAAACTTTGTAGCGGGAAGGGAATCCAACAGCTAAACTTGAAATAAGTGAAAGTCAGAATCGACAATAGAACCACATCTGGAAACATTTTCACATCACATATGTGATTGTTGATGCGGAAACATATAACAGCTAGGATAAGTAGATTCCATCTGAAGTTGGAAGTTTCAAATCTTATTATTTTAGTAAGAAATTTGCGAAATGATGAGAAAATATGAACGTAAATTACTTAAAAAACACAATACTGTAATAAAATATAATTTGATTTATTTTACATTCTACCAACACACATACAGTATGAAACTATTGACAACTAGCTGTACCCGCGGGCTTCGCCCCGTTTAACTTCATAAGTATTCGCATGGCTCATTCACGTCCTGGTTCAAGTTCGTTCGCTACGCTCACTCACCTTTTGGTTGGAAATTAGCTGTTGTCATAAATTAAAAAAAAAATTAAAGTGCTGCACCCTGTTGGTAATCCTTGTAGCTTTTATGCTATTGAACATCATAGAACAGAACCAACTTGTTTAATTGAAACAGTTGTTAAGATTCATTAATTCCTTTTAAATATGAAAAATCATAAGATTAACATGGGGAACTACAGAGCCACTAGGGCGGAGCCCGAAAGGGTTTTTGAGATAAGAATATGCTTTAATGTTAATCGGGAATGTGAGCTATGATCATGCCAAATTTCAGCCCAATCCGTTTAGTAGTTTATGCGTGATTGAGCAACACACACACAAACACACACACAAACACACACACAAACATACACACAAACTCACAAACTTTCAAATTTATAATATTAGTAAGATATGTAGTTGATGAGGGTGAAAACTATTATTTCTCATCATATCCCAATTATTTGCATTGTGTGCCTTATTATTTTTCATTGCGTGTACGATCTCTTCGAGGCATCTTAGAAAAACTACAAATACTAACGTAACACCATGATAACAAAGAGTCTAATGTAAATTTCCTTCTTTACATTCTATACAAATAAACTATCATTACAAAATTTTACTTGAATTCACTAAAACATCACCAACTACAGATAATCTTATTTTCGTATGAATGTAAACAAAATATTGTCTCATGCCCATCCGTTTTGATGTAAACAAAATGTAAACTTGAAAAAGCTAAGATGATTGATAACAGAATTTAGCACAACCTCTGAAATTTTAAAAGCCTAACGAAGGGTTTTCACAAGATATCATCCAAATCAGCAAAATGCACATCTAGAGGATAAGAGCTTTAAATTTATACCCAACTAGCTGGACCGACAGACGTCGTCCTGTCCTAATGTGGTTTTATGTCAAATGCTTGTTCATTTTCAAGATCCTGGTTGAAGTTCGTCCGCTACGCTCACTCACCTTTTGGTTTCAAATTAGCTGTTGTCATAAATAAAAAATAAACGGTATCAGCAATCTGACACATACTTTCTCCCATTTAACAATAATAACCTCGTTTGGGACTTTTCCAAAAATAATTCTATTTTCCATTACTTCCATGAGATCTTAAGGAAAGATTGCCATTAAAAATAAACAGTATAAGTAAACTGACTCATACGTTCTCCACCTATTTTGGCATTAAAATTGAACACTTTATTCTGGGTAACTGGAGTGGTTAACATAAAAAAGAATTGAAAAATAGATGACAGCCAGTACCACCTGGAAAATCAAATATAGTATATATAGTCCAGTCAATGAATGATCCAAAAGTAGGTGTAGAGTAATTCATAAACTTTGTTACCACACTCAATCATCACTATGAATAAAAGTTTAAGAGTCCTTGGAGGCTAGCGGCTATCTTGGATCATTTAAAAACAGCTGACGAAGAGTTAATTATGGTATCATCCATAAATAGTTTTCAAGCACCAAAGTAATTATGATGTAAATATTTAGTATACTGTGAGATTAGAAATTTGCTTTGTAGTTTGTTAATTGTTTTATGAGTTAGAACGTCTAGGCTGCAAAGGAGTCTCCAAAGGTAAATATATTTTAAAAGCGAACGAAAGCAATAAAATATATAACAATACCCCCGCCGCAGCAAACCTGCAGACTAAGCGAATTTCCATTAACCTGATTAGATTTACATTAAATTCCTCCATAAAAATAGCACATTTATTTCCTATTTAAATAGAATAAGTTTAACGAGTACTTAGGTTTGCTGCAACAGGGAGGGTAAAAAAGTTTTTTTTTATAAATTGATAATAGTTTAGTAAGAAATAAAAGTATTTTCCAAAATCGATCAAAATATGTTCATAAACAAGCAAACTACAACAGTTGACTTATTCTCCATAAGAATAACATGGGAATTTCAAAATTACAATTTTTTTGAATTTTCTCCGTAACAAATAGGCGCATAATAACGCTTCAATATACTAAATTATTTGTTTTTTAAGCTCTACAAATTGGTTTAAAAAGAAATTGTGAAATTTCATGTTTTTAGGGTCAAAAATGGGAAAACCCTATTTTTACCCCATAAAACCCCCCATAAACCCCCGTTCCCATAGTCCGATCATGCTGGTTCGCGAACTCATTCAAGTTTATCCCGCCTTACACCTTCCAACCAAATTTTATCAAAATCGGACAAAAATTACTCAAGTTATCGTGCGGATGGACTCACACACACACACACACACACACACACACACACACACACATATATATATATATATACATATATGTATATATATCTCTATATATAGATATATAAAAATTTGAACGAATGGTGTTTTTGGCCTCTGGGGACATCAAAATGAAAAAGTAAATCGGTCCCGGGCTTAGGTCTTACCATGAGACCTACGGTAATAGCTACTTCCCTATAGGGAAATTCGCTAATAATAATATGCAAACATTTTTATTTACAGTTGAATATGTAAATCAGGTAATATATTATTGGGCAGTTCAATTAATATTTATATGGTGGATGAAAAAAATTAAATATCTTTGGATATGAAAATCAGGCAGGAAGATCAAGGTACAGGACTTGTAGAAGGAATTGTTTGATATCTCAAAAAACTAAGGTATTCTTAGAAGTCTTCTTTTTGTTTGAATCGGGATAGGTATTCTGCAATCAGAGTATATAAGAAAAACATTTTTTGTAAGTAAAAGCGTTAATAATGTACATTAAAAATATTAAAAATGGTAGAAACTGAATATAATATTGCTTTTTATACATGTAATTTGCCATTTCAGTATTTATCGTCCGTGATATAAAAAATATTGAATCACGTATATAGACACAGAGTTAAATATTTGAATAAAATATTTTGATATTATTGGACAGTTCAAGTAATATTATACATGATGGACGAAAACAATCAATAATTACCTATGGATATGGCGGAAAATGTAGGAAAATAAGACAGGAAGAGTAAGGTATAAGACTGGTAGACGGAATTGTTTGTTACCTCCAAGATCAAGGTTTTCTTTAAAGTCTTGGTTTTGTTTCAATCAGGATTCTGCAAACAGAATATATAAGAAAAATCTTTTGTAAATTTAATAGTGTTCATAGTCTACAATAAAAAACTATAAAAATTGCAGACAATCAATAGTCATATCAATTATCAATTTATCAATTAAGATGGGGACGCCACTAAGTGCGTATTTTAACCCAAATATGAGTGAAGGATGAGTGGCGCGATCTTGAAGTCTTGTTAGTGACTAAGGCCGACATGTTCCTTGGACATAGCTGTTAATTAATAGCCCATACGTTAAGATTCACTAGGTGGTCGAAGATAACTCTCCAAGGGACGTGCCACAATGTACAGCTGTACACTAGTTTGAGAGACTACTGTAGACACATAGTCACCTACACCGAGGCTAGGTGGTCGAAGATATCTCTCCAAGGGACAATGTACAGCTGTACACTAGTTTGAGAGACTACTGCAGATAATACTATATCTTTCTTAGTACAGTATGCCTAATAGTCTAAGCACAACCAGAAGCCGTGGATTCTTTGTGGGGTGTATTATAAAAAGATATATTACTCGTCCATGAGACATGTTATTGATAATTTCCTAAACCGGTAAGTGAATAGGCTTTTTTAAGTCTTTATTTAAATCAACATCTGATCACAGTTCGACAACCTCGTCCCATATGATGTTTGTAAATATTCAATATTATTTGGCGTTTAGTTTCAAGCTATGTTCCAAACTAAAATCAATTTATTCAAACCATTTTTGGTCAGACTAATGTCCGCTCACAATAAAGAGTTTTCTTTTGTTTCTCCAATACCTGAAGAACGATACCAAGATGTCATTGTTCATCTGAGAAATAACTTCTATGTTGACGAACCTCTTAACAAATGTCTAAACATATTCAAGAAAGGCGAACCTCACAAAGACTTGGACACGATGATTTCCTCTGTTCTGAAAGACAACCTATCATCGATGGCGGTACACAAAGCATCAAATACTATAGCGGCTGTCTGTCTGAATTGTCTCTTCTTACCAGACGCGGTTGAAGAAAAGAAGAGATTTATCGATACAGTATCCTGTGATAAGTTTAAACGTCTTGTCACTCTGTTTTATAAAGTTAACGAGCCTTTGCATCTATTTGAAAAATACGATGTTGACAAAATATTCGATGTTAATGTCTTGTCTACGGACTCCAACTATCGCAAAATGGGCTTAGGCAAACAGTTGATTCGTATTTCAGAAGACATGGCAAAGAAGAATGGTTTCAGAATTTTGAAAGGGGATACCACAGGAATTTATTCTACAAAGCTTTTAAAATCTTTGGGATTTGAGGTCATTCACGAATTGAAATACACTGATTATTTGGATGAAAATAAACAACCTATATTTAAAGTTGAACCACCACATTTTGCTATGACTGTGTTGTTGAAATTACTTGGTTCGGTTAAACTAAAATGATATAAATGACACAATACTGTTTTGTAAATGTTTAAAATGCACAAAAATCATAAAATTGTTAGAAGTCTAATTGCATCTAGAGTCACTGACTTTCAATGGAATCCTGTAAAATAAATAAGTATAACAAAATAAATTTTGTTTTGAAAATTGCATTGGTTGTGATGATTACATTTTTACTGTTTATAATTATCTGTTAGCCTATGAAAATCCTTGCACTATCACACCTAAAAAGCTTTGTCCATGGAGGAACGATGGCTTTGAAAGTTTTAACGTTATCGTTGTAAATGATTTTCCTTGCCAGTTTTCTTTATTACTTGTGTTGAGATACGGGTTTCTTGTCAGTTTTAGAACAATTGATTCCGACGGCTAAAGTCTAACGTTTTAGGATCTAGTATTGAATGACCTTGACTCAATCCTCATTATATTTTTATATTTTTTACTGAAGGCTAATGTTATACAGTCCAATAATTTACTGACGAGTTTCGTCGATTTTAACTTAGAATTAGCATGATGTAGGCAACAAGTTTAAGACTTATCCTATGTCATTTAACATTTCACGAAATGTGTCAGGAACTGCAATTGCTGAGAACTATCACCATTGTTAATTGAACCCACACCCAAATAAAACTTTTCTTCGCCTTATTTCGAAACAATTTACGTTTCAAATTATGTGTTTATTGTTACAATACTTATAAAGGAGTGTTCTTGGTCCCTTGCTCTATTTGATATATACAGCAGACATCCCTATGGTCCCCAACGTCACAGTTGCTACGTTTGCTGATGACACCGCACTGTTGTCGAGTCATGTGGACCCTCAAGTCGCTTACATAAATCTACAAGCTGCCTTGACTGAGCTCCAATATTGGCTTAAAAAGTGGAGGATAAAAGTCAACGAAAACAAGTCCAAAAATATTGTTTTTACTCTGAGAACAGGGTACAATCCTCCAGTAACCATTAATAATGTAGCCTTAACGGAGGCAGACAGTGTAAAATATTTAGGTCTAACTCTTGACAAAAAATTAAATTGGAAATCTCATATCTGGTGCAAGAGACAGCAAATGGAATTAAAACTTCGTAAACTCAACTGGCTACTAGGTACGAATTCAAAATTATCATTGGCTAACAAAATTTTACTGTACAAAGTTATGATCAAACCAATTTGGACATACGGAATTCAACTTTGGGGGACCTCGAGCAAATCCAACATCGAAATTCTTGAACGATTTCAGGCTAAGGCACTGAGAAGAATTATTGGCGCACCCTGGTTCGTATCCAACACAACAATTAGGAATGACTTCAAAATTAAATCAGTGAAAGAAGAAATTACAGACCTTAGCAAAAATTATCAAGAAAAATTAGAATATCATCCGAACAGTCTTGCTGTTAATCTGCTGGACAATAGTCAGTGCATTACCAGGTTAAAAAGTGTTGTGCATGTGCTGGACCTAAGCTACAGATTTCTGTAAATATTTAAATTATTGATCCAATTTTTGGCAAGACTTGTTGATGAACAGGTGCTTGCTTCCTGACATTGTTTTGATATGTGTTTTACTTATTGTTCTCATATTTGAACAGATTGAAAAATAAATACTGATAAAAAAAATAAAAATTGCTAAATAAATAAGTGTAAACAAAGAAAAGTAAACACAACAACATATTAGTTTGTTTTGTAAACAGCTGAGTCAAAAATAATATTCATTTGAACAAAAGAACTGGTCACATGTTGAAGGAATTTAAAAAGTAAAAACGCTAGTAGAGCTAGTGACGTAATTGATTGTCTATGTTTATTATCCATTCCGTTATCAGTTCCAATATCCTTGATAATTAAACCACCCTCATTGAATCAATGTACATCGTAATTCCCCATATTCATTTATTTAAACTAAAAAATATTCAGCGCCTCCAAACGTAACCACAACTAAACACACGCCAAACAACTTTTTTAGATTTCATAAAAGGATGGTTAGTCTAATTGTAGTATCCTAGGTCAATGATGGCGTTGTGTTCAATCTGTGTCATTCATCTGTATATCTTTGGATAACACCCGTCTGAGGTTGTGGTGGTAAATTAAAATCGTATTCCTGAGGATTCTTGATCTCCATCTTTATGACATCAATATTTCCGGGCCTAATCCAAACAAAGTTCAAGCATTCAAAAACATTGATTGTAAACAAAAAGCTGCCAAGATTAATTAAAACATGTAAAAATTGTGATTTTCCTACCCTTTCCAAAAAGTTGAGCAGTAAAATAATTTGCATATCTTTTTTATTTAACTCGTGTACAGAGCCTCGACTTGTACACATCGATGGTGATACTTATCTCGGTGGTCTACTAATCTTACGTATTTCCTATAATCAATGACAAAATCAGAGTAAATAACCTCATAGTTCTAAAGGGCATTTTTATAACTAACCAGCTGTTGGTTAAAACAAATTATATTGCTCTTAAACAAATCGAAGATTACAAAGATTGCTTTAAAAAATAATTTGAACACCCTAGTATTTTACTATGTATATTTAATTAATCTGTCATCCTCTTACAGAAGAATTGAACGTATCAATGATTAGCATTACACACAGTATAAATAAGTCAACCCTAAGTATGTCTTTACATGTTTATCCAAATTCTGAATTTGTGACACAAAAGCTGAATGTTTACAGCTGTTATGTTAAGCAAATTATATTATGCCAAAAGCTAGTTTAGAATCTTAGCGTCGGCTGCTAGACTTTTTAAAAATTTAAACTCAATTTCTAAAAAACTGGGACCCAAAACTAAAATTATGGCTTCGACATTCCCTAGTTTTCAAAATTATCTTTCCTTCAACACAAAAATCATGAAAATCCGTCGAGTGGTTGATTTAGAATCGTGAAATAAAAAAACACTGTTTCGTTTTAATATTATAGAAGATAGATAGATTAATTGCTTTTAAATATGAAGAATCATAATATAAGGTTACCATGGGAAACGCCAGAGCCACTGGGGAGGAGCCCGAAAGCCCGATCAGAATAAAAACTACTTAGTTTTCCTATTTAATGCCCAAAGAATCGGTGTACCAAATTTCAGCCTCCTAGGTAACTGGGAATTGGGAGAATTAGTGATGAGTGAGTGAGTGAGTGAGTCAGTGAGGGCTTTGCCTTTTATATATTTAGATATGCATATAAAAATAAATATTTAAGGGTCAATTTGCTGCACAAATTCTTTTGATAATAGAGATAGTGATCTCTAACGACATAAAATTAACGAGGGAATCTGTAACGGTCGTATTCCTCTTGGAATACTTACTGTTACTTTGGGTGACGTAGCTCAGGAATGAAACTCAGCACTCGCTTACAAAACCCAACTTTATTAATTACTCAAAACAACACAAAGAACACAAAGCTAAACTAACAACAAAAAGGTAGAGTAGACTGGAACTGTATAAATGAGTTAGGAACTTAAACCCCAATTTGGAAAAGACTCTAAACCCCAATTTTGAAAACCCTTAACATTTTCTTACCTGGAACAAGGCCAAGGGCCTTGGGCTCCAGCTCCCCTGCAGGACCCCGTCCTCAGGTGCACCACACAAACACTACACACCAAAACTGACCCCTTGATCAAGTGCACTGGCCTACTTAAAGCAACAGCCTTCAGTAGGTCAGCACAACAAGTTATTGTTTAACAACACTACCAGCCTACTCACACAACATTGCCAAACACTTCCTCTTTACAATATTTGACCCTCCTATTACATCCCCCCATTTCCTCCAGACGATGTCCCCAGCGTCTCAACTACATAGATACATCCACTCAGAAAAAAAAAATTAATAACTAAAACTGATTAAAATCTTTTAAAATTGTACCTAAACAAAATCAAAATAAGGTTTAGGAGGGGAAGAACTGACCAACTGTTTGCTGACTTCCTCAGCAGTTGCGTTGGTAAAGCCTCCTCGAACAGTCGTTGGTCTTCAGATGTTTGACGTCAGCCATGTCTTCTGCGATGTCTCTCACTTCGGTGTCTATAGTCTGTAGTCCATCCAGCGTTCCTTGACAGCATTGATGATGAATCAACTTTGGTTGACGATGATGTTGGACTGCTTTTGCCATTGATTGAGTGTACTGCAGCCTGAAGTTCTCCTCTTCTTAAAAGCCCTTGCCCCCAGCTGCGTTTCCCCAGTTTTCATTGAGTTTGACAAAGTCTCTTCCTCCGATCACAATGTTGAAGATAACACGGCAAATCATGAAGTTCTTGTAGCCTTGTCTACAGTTGGTCAGTGGGGATGGGTAAATAGGAAGCCTACTCAAAATGTATAACTTACAAACACAATATATGATTTATAAAAAAAAACAATCTAAACTCTTTAAAGAAATTCTCAAACTCACATTAAGAACAACCCAGAAAAAAACATTTTTTTTTAAACCAAGAGAAGTGTTTGGAATGTGTTACCTTAACAAATCCGATACGATTAAATAACAAAACCTTTAATAATTTCTGATTTATTTAATTTAGATTATTCAAATATGACCTTTTTTAAAGCACTTAAAACACTAAATTGTTGAACAGTTGTCTTTAATTTCTGGAACTTTGCAATTTAAGTCTGAATGAAAAATAGTAAATTTGTCTCCATTAAAGTCCCTGATAATTAACAATCCACAAACAAAATATAACTCAATAAAATATTCTTTTAAAACAAAATCCATCTTGTCTTTAAATTTTGCCAGACTGTCAATTTCACTAAAATATACTATACTGCAACATTTAAAACATTATTTCCCAATACAGTCATTTTCGTGAAGTCATACAATTCATCTCTTAAGTAATATGTATAAAGAAAACCAAAACAAAATTATCTCCTGAATCAAATTCGATTTCCAATACTCTTTAAAAACACAACCAAAATTTATTACTATAAAAACCTAAAGTTAAACAAAAATTTCAAATCACTCCTTACTTTGCTTCGGTATTAAAACAAGGGAAACATTTTACTTCAGTAGGCTACATTTTTAATTAAACAACTTAAACAAATTAAACATATAAATTCAAAAATGCACTTGAACAATTGCATGTGTAATTCTCTAATAAGAATTCAAAAACAAGATTGCTGAAGAAAAAAAAAATAAATGATTTGGGCCCAAATCGTTACAATCTAACCCGTAAGCAAAACCAATTTCCCTTTTAAAATTTCTCCAACAATCTATCACCTGTAAAAACAAAAATTTGTTCCCAAAATAAAACATTCATGCATTGCTGATTTCCCAAAGCAAACTCTAGAGCATCAGTATTAAAAGGTAAACATTGTAACAAAACACGGTCAGCACTCAGCAAGGTCAGGTCACAGAGAGGCCATTTACACCACGCTCAGCATTCCTCCAGCCTACAAACATGCTGACTTCTGCCACTGCAACTAAGCCTGTGCAATATCCTGAAATATCAACATGAACACCTACTCTAATCATTAACAGTATTAACCATTCGTAAAAATCCCGATCTGAAAAAATATTTTACTATTAAATTAAAGTTTAAACTCAAATATATTCCTAAAACAGTACACCATAATTCACTATAAATAAATAATTAATTATCCCTCATACTACTTCTACGAAATATAATATATTGATCCACCATTCACTGCATCTACTGCGCATAAAGAGCTGAAACAGACTAGTTTGACAACATGTGTCCGCCACATTATTCGCACAATATACACTCTAGAGTGGAAATAGCAGGTCTGCAACCACAGAATCACATCTTCGAGAAACCTTGGAACTACAAGATCCTAGATTCAACACAAATTTAACCAGGCAAATACACACACTTGTGCACAGCAAACAACATCTGAAACACACATTACACATGTGCACCCAGCACAGGACCAATAAAAACCGTGTGCAGCTAGCACTTAGCATACATCACAAAAATACCTCGTGCACTCAGCACATAACAAAAATTCACCTTGTGCTCCCAGCACGTAAAAAATGAAAACCCTGTGCAGCCAGCACAACACATAATACCTCGTGCATCCAGCACGCAATGCTTAACAACCATGTGAACTTAGCACATAACGCAAAAACTCTCGTGATTCCAAACACGATACACAATAAACTCAACGAACACATATCGAACTCACGTGCAACCCGCACATGACGCTTAGAACACTCGTGTAACCCAACACGAACACATATCGAACTCACGTGCAACCCGCACATGACGCTTAGAACACTCGTGTAACCGAACACGAACACATATCGAACTCACGTGCAACCCGCACATGACACATAGAACACTCGTGTAACCGAACACGAACACATATCAAACTCACGTGCAACCCGCACATGCCACATAGAACACTCGTGTAACCAAACACGAACACATATCAAACTCACGTGCAACCCGCACATGACACATAAACTCGCACTAAACATCACTGGAAAACTTCACATTTACGACATTCCAGCCGTTCACTGCTGTCCCAAAACACACTGAACTCCCAAAAAAACTGATTAAAACTGCACCAAAGTGGTGATTACAAATTAAAAAAAAAATATATTCAAAAACCAAATTTTTCTTCACTAAATGAACCCCAAAAATTAAAGCCAATTATTTAGCCCAAGAGGTACAGTACCAAGATCGAAGTTTTGTAAAAAATTACAAAACTCCTGGCGCTTCCATCACCTTGTAACGGTCGTATTCCTCTTGGAATACTTACTGTTACTTTGGGTGACGTAGCTCAGGAATGAAACTCAGCACTCGCTTACAAAACCCAACTTTATTAATTACTCAAAACAACACAAAGAACACAAAGCTAAACTAACAACAAAAAGGTAGAGTAGACTGGAACTGTATAAATGAGTTAGGAACTTAAACCCCAATTTGGAAAAGACTCTAAACCCAAATTTTGAAAACCCTTAACATTTTCTTACCTGGACCCAAGGCCAAGGGCCTTGGGCTCCAGCTCCCCTGCAGGACCCCGTCCTCAGGTGCACCACACAAACACTACACACCAAAACTGACCCCTTGATCAAGTGCACTGGCCTACTTAAAGCAACAGCCTTCAGTAGGTCAGCACAACAAGTTATTGTTTAACAACACTACCAGCCTACTCACACAACATTGCCAAACACTTCCTCTTTACAATATTTGACCCTCCTATTACAAATCTATGCACTTTGTATAGGGTTTGAATCCGAGAAAAACGAATACTGCAATACCATTTACTTTTTAACCGACTTCCCCACTACCAACAAAAGGAGGAGGTTCTCAATTTGTCTGTGGCGATGTTTTTTTTTTTCTATGTATGTTCATCAATTTCTCTGTGATTCTTTTACCGATCAGTGTGGTTCCACCACAAAAATAACCAGGAGAGTTTCTATTTGGTACCTTATATATTATGTTTAAGTATAATATTTGTTTAGGTGAAAAATTCTGAAAACCTTAAATATTCAACATTTATTTTGTTTACATTTGTGCAGATTGTTTACATTTGTGCAGAGAAGGCAATAAATCATAATAACATTCCTACAGCTGTTAGTTGAAACCATTTAAATGAAGCTACAGACAATTCTTCATGAAACAGTTGCTTCATATTAAACTATTTCTTGCCATGGAGCCTAAATGAATTACATTGAGAAAAATGCATTTTGTTTTGGTTACTATAAAAAATGTATTTTAACGTTTGACCTGATTTGTATATACCGGTACAGTAATTCTGTTTTTAGTATTGAATATTCTGACTTACAAAAACATATATGTTTCAGTGAATAGCTGTATGATATTGACAAATAAAGGTGTATTGTGAAAACCAAATCATTCGTAAATCAGGTCTAAATATAAATTAAATGCAATTATTCCTTACACGACCTAAGAAGTGTAACAGTGGATAATCGTCATTTGTCTCAAAATTGTTAAATATTTTAATTACTAAACATGCATTTGCAGATGTGGAATGTTTATTGATATTCTCTACCCAGTTACTATAACATATCAATACTATTATGCCTGCTTTGGAAAGTCCTAGAGGAAGATGATTTGCAATTTCGACTAGGCTATATCTTGAGCAAACAAAACCCCCTACATGACTTACACCACTTTTAGCTGAACCAATCTTTCATATAATTTTTTCCAAAGGTACTATATGAAAGGTACTATGGTGTTAACGACCAATTTTCCACTTTTGGGAGATTTTTTAGTGCTGGTAGGTGAGGAATAACTTTCATATTGTTCCAAAAGGCTTGAGACGTTACTGTATTTCTTTTTATAATGTAGAAGTACACCAATTGCAGGAAACGATGATGTATGACATTTCAATGTATCTAGAAAAGACAATTAGTTTTTCATTGGGCCTAATGTAAAGGACAACTCTTTCTTTCTTAAGGAATATCTAAAGATGTTTATTTTCATACCCATTGATTATGTAACCTGATCAGCTGACTCAAGCAGTTTTAAAATAATGATTGTTCTGTGGAACTTTTGATTGTTTCAATCAGTTTTGCTGATCAAAAATCCTCAAGTAATTAATATACAAAAAATTATACAGTCACTAAAAATCATGAAATAATTTATTTTTGTAAAAAATTACAACCGACTTCAAACGCTCTAAAAAGAATGAAATAATTTAAATAAATCAAACTTTTGTATTAGGCAAGCTCACGTATTTCAAGTCGGCGTGGCTCAAACTGCAAATATGATTGAAATTGAATTTTGTGTGTGTATTTTGAAAATCAATAAGTTGTAGGTGGACATTGCTTTATAAATAAATTGTTTTTTGTATATAAAAAACATACTGAACTGTTTTGTTTATAAAGGGTGTCCCAATAAGAACGCCGGATTTGAAATGTTAACAAACCATATATATTCATGCTAAATTTACAATATGAAACATGAATCTTAAAGCATAGTATCTCCGATTAGTAATTGAGTATTATGTCTTGTAAGTGTCAACCTGCCAAATACTGACAGGCCCGACATCTCTTGACAAAGTTTTCCGTCATTTTTTCTTACACTTCCTGTTGAATTCCATTAATGGCACGAATCATTTCCTCCTTCAAGTCTTGGATTGGTTGAGGATTATTGGCGAAAACAAACGATTTTAAATATCCCCGGAATAGAACTGAGCCAATTTATTCGAACTTAGAAATCAATCTTCGGACAGATGGATCATTTGGTGCATTGTCCCGGCCGTAAATAGTGCGCAGCTTCCGTGCTTGTAGTGCACTTTAACTATGACCACGCGTTGTTCCGTCGTGTAGCGATTCATGACTACAAATGGGACCTAATACTGATAACATTGCTGATAATTTGGGAATTTATATTGAAATACAGATAAGGATAAGACGCTCCTCAAATCCGGCGTTCTTACTGGGACACCCTTTATATTAAAGGAAATATTTTCTTGTTTTTTTATGTTTACTTCAGAAATGAATTATGAAAATAACACACACAAATGTTCTATATGAATAGGAAAATAATTTAGTTTGATATTATGATAGGGAAAAGAAGCTAGTTTAGTATTAAAACGTTACTTTTCCAAGTTAGAAACATTTAAATGCGTTATAATCTTTTTAAAGATACTCGTTAATACCACTATAATGCCGATCTCTGATTACGGTAATAAAATAACACTTAACGCATAACTATGAAAAAGACATGCAGATTAACACCTTTAGTTATAGATAGTCACCTGCAATATGGACACCCTCTTTCAATTTTGTATCAAAAATCATCATAGAGTCGCGCCAACTTGAAATACGTGAGCTTGCCTAATACAAAAGTTTACTTTATTTAAATTATTTCATTCTTTTTAGAGCGTTTGAAGTCGGTTGTAATTTTTTACAAAAATAAATTATCTAAGATTATATTTGTTTGAGACAGTTAATCCTAGGTTAATAAACCTATTCATTAACATTAACATTAATTTGTTGCTTCTTGTTAACCTGGAAGACCATATGGGAAATATGATCTTAAAAATATATATTTTTTTAACACAATTTTTTAACCATGGTGCATTTGCTACTAAATAAATTATAGCTAAATTATAGCTTTATTTATGTTAAGGCTGTATAGATAAAACATACTTGTGTTGCTTAGTCTATGATATAATGTATTAATGGTGGAATCAAATAATTTTCAGAATAATGGAATAAATAACAGCATAACAGGAAATTGCATAATCATAAATTATTGCTTGGGTACTAATGATGTAAACAACATTCATTAGTTTCATGGGTTTATTTCTGTAAATACATTAACCTAACCGGAATTGTTATAACAGCCCACATAAGTCACTTATTTTGTTTCCTGTAAACAGCCAAAGTATAGTTCGGCCATGCAATATAATTAATCACTATCTACTGAAATATGACAGTTGGGTTTGGCTCTCATGATTAGGACATCAGGACACATCAGTTATGCTTAGTTCGTAGTAGAAAGTTATTAAATTTAACTGACAACACAACCTTGTAAGTAAAAGTAATTAAAATTTAACTGATAATAACCATAACACAAAATGAATACATATTATAGCACATATTATTTAAGATTTAATATTTTCAACATATAATTTCTCACATCTTGTCAACATCCCTTATCAAGGGTAAGCGATGGAAGTACCTGTAATATTTTACGAGGAAAATCACACAAGTTGAAAAACATTTTAATCGTAACTTTTACAGCAATGGAGGTTATACAATTTTGTTTGTTTAGGATTAAAAGAGCGATAACATAATAAATCAGATAACATAACATAACTAAATTAACATAACATAACAAACACACACATAACATACCATAATTAAATTGTTAGAGCAATTTTCCGTTGTTTAATGAGAAAATCACCAATATAAATCAAAATAAAAAAGACAAAAACCTCTTTAGATACCATGGATTATTAGCCACATTCCAAATTTCATCAAAATCGGACCGCAGGTGTGGTCTGTATAACTCTGTACATATTCACACACACTCTTACAGACATCACTTCGAAAACAACTTTTTTGGGTTCTGGGGGATCCAAAACGGATAAAAACTACCCAAAACTCAAACTTGAAAACTTTGACGAAACCAATACTGTCCCCATATAATATGTATAGGGGGAGAAAGTAAAAGGAACACTAATATTTGTACATTCTATAATTACTATAAAAAACTATAAACTCCCATAATATAATATAATAATATAATAAAATAAATCCCATTAAAAATCAAACCTTGAATACAAATTTAGACTATAAACAAAGTAAAAATATTAACAATTTAAAAATCTTGAAACATTATATTTGTAGCGTCAGCTGATGACGTTGTCATAGCAACGCATTAAGTTAGTCTGATCTTTGTTTTTCTACAGGAATGTACACACAATTTAACTCTTATTAAAATACTTTTCTATTACTTATTTGGTCATAATTTTATTCTATGTACACGAACAACCACGACCAAAATGGTGACCCCGACTACAACCGTTATCTAAAGACTTATTTTCTTTGAAGAGTTTAAATCTTTTGTGTTTCCTCCTTCGAACGATGTCATTAGAAGACCTGCAGACTCAACTCGCCGAACTTAGAACTGCGAATGAAGAACTGCGTCAACGGATTGGACAACCCAGCACTTCTCAAAACATGTCGGTGAACAGAGTAGCCGTCAAACTTCCGCCCTTTTGGCCTGAAAGACCAAGTCTGTGGTTCTGTCAAGTTGACTCGCAATTTCTTATATCTGGAATTACCAACGACGACACCAAGTTTCACTACGTGGTCTCGCAATTGGACACAGGAATTGCTGCTGAAGTCGAAGACATTATAACAAACCCTCCTCAAGGCGACAAATACGGACATCTAAAAAAGAAACTGATTGAACGCCTCTCTGCATCCGAAGAGCAACGTGTGCGGCGGCTGCTGAGTGAAGAGGACCTTGGAGACCGCAAGCCTTCTCAGTTTTTGAGGCATCTTAGGTCTCTTGCGAGCTCGACTCCCCTTCAAGACAACATGCTTCGTCAACTGTGGCTCAGACGACTCCCTCCTCATTCACAAGCCATATTGACTACGCAACTTGAGCTCTCCTTGGACAAACTGGCAGAACTGGCTGATAAGATCATGGAGGTAGCTGACATTCCTTCAACACCTGGTATTTGTGAAGTCTCTTCAGGTAACACTTCTTTATTAAATGCAATAGAATCCCTCTCTAAACAAGTTCAAGCATTATCAGAAACCAGAGTACGAGATACACAGGTGAGACCTAGGGGTCGTTCCCAGTCTCGTGGTGGATCAGGAAACGAACCTAATCCCTCTAAGAACTGGTGCTGGTACCATAGAAAATTCAAAAACAATGCTACCAAATGTCTTTCTCCGTGCTCTTTTCAGGGAAACCTCAGCAACAATCCGTAGAGGCCGCAACGGATTGTTCAAATGCTGGCGGCCGTCTCTTTGTGATGGACAGAAATTCACGAACTAGGTTCCTTATCGACACCGGGTCTGATGTGTCGTGTTTTCCTAAACGCCTTATCAAATATAAACGTTTTCCTACTAGCTATTCACTAAGTGCTGCCAATAACAGTGAAATAAAGACTTATGGTACCATGCCTCTCACCCTTAATTTAGGCCTTAGACGTAATTTCCCTTGGAGTCTAGTGGTAGCGGATGTTTCAATACCTATATTAGGTTCAGACTTCCTTTCACACTATCACTTATTACCCGATTGCAAAATGAAATGTTTGGTTGACAAGAAAACGGGATTGAATGCCGAGGGAATAGTTTCTAACAACAATCAAACTAGTATTAAAGTTATATCTTTCTCTTCGCCATTGGCAGAAGTTTTTTCTGAATTCCCTGATATTATTCGTCCTCCAGGCTTACCTCGTGCTGTGAAACATAAAACAGTTCATCATATAAATGTTACACCTGGTCCTCCTGTTCACTGTCGACCACGTCGCTTACATCCTCAAAAATTGAAAGCTGCCCGGAAAGAATTTGAGGAGATGGTTAAGCTTGGTATTGCTCGACCCTCTGAAAGCCCCTGGTCCTCACCTTTGCACATGGTGCCTAAAGGTGAAAATGGATGGCGTCCTTGCGGTGATTACCGCGCTTTAAATGCTCGTACTGTTCCTGACAGATACCCTGTACCACATATTCAGGATTTCTCGTTCAATTTAGCAGGCTGTACGCATTTCTCTGCCATTGATTTGACCAAGGCTTACCACCAAATTCCCGTCCACGAAGATGACATCCAAAAAACAGCAATCACCACTCCATTTGGTTTGTTTGAATTTCCATTCATGACTTTTGGCTTACGCAACGCGGGTCAAACATTTCAAAGATTCATAGATGAAGTTATTCACGGCCTTGATTTTTGTTATGCATATATTGACGACATTTTAGTATTTTCCCAGTCTGAAGAAATACATAAAGAACACCTTAGAATGTTGTTTGAACGACTTTCTGACTATGGAGTAGTTGTAAATCCATCTAAATGTGTAATTGGTGTACCAGAAGTTAAATTTTTAGGTTACTTAGTCTCATCTGCTGGGACACGTCCACCTCAGGAGAGAGTCACTGCTCTACAAGACTACCAGTTACCTCAGACAATGCGTGGTCTTCGCAGATTCTTGGGAATTATGAACTTTTATCGTAGGTTCCTGCCAAAGGCCGCTGAATTTCAAGCACCTCTGCACTCCCTACTTAGTGACGCTGATTCAAAAGGTTCCCTCCCTGTGCCCTGGACTCCAGAGACAGAAGAAGCTTTCCAAGCATGCAAGGCTAGCTTATCATCAGCAACACTATTGTTTCATCCTAAACCTGATGCTCCTCTTGGTCTCTTTACAGACGCCTCTGGAGTAAGTGTAGGTGCTTGCCTCCAACAGTTTGTCGATGACTCTTGGCAACCACTAGGTTTTTTCTCCAAGAAACTATCATCCAAACAGTGCATCTGGCCTGCATACTACAGAGAACTCCTCGCTATTTATGAAGCTGTGCAGCATTTCCGTCATCTCTTGGAAACAACTTCTTTCACTATATTCACAGATCATAAACCACTTATTTATGCCTTTCAACAGCGCCGTGACAAGTTGCCTCCAGCTCAGTTACGCCAACTTTCATTTATCTCTGAGTTTTCGACAGACATAAAGCACATTAGTGGTTCACAAAATATAGTTGCTGATGCTTTGTCACGTGTTGAAGCCATTTCAACTGTTTTAGATCATGAATCCTTAGCCAAGTCACAAGAGTCAGACGAAGAACTTCAAAATCTCATTTCAGAAAGTACTACATCTCTTAGATTGGAGAAAGTACCGATTCCTGGAACCCATTTGAGCCTTATCTGTGACACCTCAACAGGAACTCCTAGACCCTTTGTGCCATCAGAACTGCGACGTAGAGTTTTCGACCAGTTCCACAAGCTGAGTCATCCTGGAATACGTGCCACAACAAAACTTATCTGCGATCGTTTTGTCTGGCCTTCCATTCGTAAGGATTGCCACAAATGGACTCAATCTTGCCTCTCATGCCAAAGATCTAAGATAACTAGACATGTTTCTACTCCCCTTGGTGATTTTCATACACCTACAGAACGTTTTTCTCATGTCCACATTGACCTAATTGGCCCACTTCCCTTATCAAAATCTTCTAGGTACTGTCTAACTATCATAGATAGATTTACTCGTTGGCCTGAAATTTGTCCTATTGATCAAATAACTGCCGAATCTGTTACTGGAGCGTTTGTCTCTACTTGGATAGCTCGATTTGGATGCCCACAAAAGTTGACATGTGATCGCGGATCCCAGTTCACATCGACTTTGTTTAAAGACCTAGCACGACAGTTGGGCATAAAGCTCCAGTTCACTACCAGCTGGCATCCACAAGCCAACGGTATGATTGAAAGACTCCACCGCCAGTTGAAAGCTGCTATAATGGCTCACAGCAAATCAGACTGGACCGAAGTACTGCCGTTTGTCCTTCTCGGAATAAGATCTGCCTTCAAGGAGGACATCACTGCTTCATCAGCTGAACTGGTGTACGGAGAACCACTGCGTCTTCCGGGAGAGTTTTTCGTAATACCTTCCCACGAGAACAACGAGCCACAAGAATTGGTATCAGGGCTGCGTAAGCATATGAATCGACTAAGACCTACACCCGCATCACGCCACATTAAACCAGGGTCGTTTGTGTTCAAGAACCTCAATACTTGTGACTTTGTATTCCTCCGACAAGACAGCTTAAGAAAATCTTTACAGGCTCCATATTCTGGTCCTTACAAGGTCATATGCCGTGACGAAAAGACAATTACCATCATTGTAAGAGGCCAAGAAACTAAGGTATCTTTGGACAGGGTCAAGCCAGCCTATATTATTGCAGATGAAAGTCCTATTCCTGAGCCCACGAAACGTTTGGTGCCGACTGGACAAGCAGAGGAATCCTCAAAACTACCACCATCTTGTCAAACTCCATCTACGAATTCTTATACAACTCGTTCTGGAAGACAAATCCGACCACGGGTTACTTTTCAAAATGATGTATAGATTCCTTTTCTCCGTGGGGGGCTGGTGTAGCGTCAGCTGATGACGTTGTCATAGCAACGCATTAAGTTAGTCTGATCTTTGTTTTTCTACAGGAATGTACACACAATTTAACTCTTATTAAAATACTTTTCTATTACTTATTTGGTCATAATTTTATTCTATGTACACGAACAACCACGACCAAATATTGTAAATTTCTTTGTAACCAACAAAAAGCTAATACTGTAAAAATAAATTTTCAAGTACACGGTGAAAATAAATAGAACTGTCTAGAACAATGGCAACTGTATACTTAAGTCACTCTAAAGAAGTTAATACTTATTACTTATGAATTCCTTGCACTCTGGATCTATTATAGCACGAGTTCAGTTTGCATTTGGATTACAAAGTTTGAATCAAGAAAAATAAATCATAAAACAATAAAGTAGTCTTCGTTCGATTTAAGGTTGTATTCATAGTCAAAGATTTAAGCTGGAGTTACCCATCGGGCGTCTGCGTCTCCCCAGGTGGCGGATAGGGGAAAGCACGTTGGTACTGGGAACCTTCGAGGTAGACTAAAACTAGCTTATTTATTTTAGGCCTCGGTAGACAAGAAAATGAAAAAGTGAATTGGTCCCGGGTGTATGTCTTGTCATGGTTAGATTATTCCATCTAAAAAAAATTACTGAGACAGCCGTTTTACTCAAATTGTGATTTTTTGTAAAATTCTCATTATATTTTTATTTGCCTGTTTTTCATCACACAGTTTACTATGTAACATTAATTTTTTGCCTGGGTAGTACTTAAACTGTTTTATTATACAAAACCTGCTCTTATAACAAACCTTGCTATAAACACGTGAAATAAATCAGGGCGAATTGGTGCAGAGCAGCAGAGCTTTATCTCAACAGCAAGGATAAATATCCCACAATTTTCAGCCTTGGTTCTACCACCGGTTTTAGGACGAACATTTTAACTCATGAAAGAGCCAAGTTTTAAAGTAAGTATTCAGTACCATAGATAAAACATACGGAGTGCCTACTCATAGTCAGTGCCTACTCAGATACATACCGTGTTTCTAAGCTGTTTTAAATATACCAGCTGATGTAAACATTGCGTATTTGTATGTTTATTGATTTTAGTGTTCTGTTTTTTGGTTAGAATGGTAACGCAGTGTTGATATGTATCATGTTAGGGAAATACCACGACAAAAATGTGTAAAAGTGTGTATTTAATTTCAATTGTATACATAACTATAAGCAGCAATTGCTGCTATGGTCCCCTAGAAATACTATAACTACACACATAAATAAACATTACAAATGTTGCTGAAGGTGAGCTGTGACGGCTCAAAACATGTAGGTACAGCATGAAAATTACACCTTCTGGCATAGTTGCAAACATACGTAAGTAAATTATCATCTATAATTGAATAATATAGTTGATAGAGTGTTACCGAACCCATCGTATTTTATGTGACAGTTTGTTGAAGTTGCATCACTCACATGTCATACATAAAATTAAGGACATACATTTAAGGACAATGGTTGTTTTGACACAAAGTAACTACAGTTTAGACCTAATACCGGACAATACAGTAAGTTATTGACCTGTTTGTTGTTTGGCACTATCAATAAAGTTGGCTTAACTCTGTGATCATGGAGAATGATGCTAAGTATAATGTATGTTGTAATATTTGTTTGTTAAGGACTTTTTTTAACTATTGAATGCATTATGCCATTTTAGGACATCACGATACACCATATTACATATTTTTAATAGCTTTTACGAATTATATGAAGTACTAGCTGTACCCGCGGGCTTTGCCCCGTTTAACCTCATATGTGAGCTCGTTCGCATGGCTCAATCACGTCCTGGTTGAAGTTCGTTCGCTACGCTCACTCACCTTTAGGTTGGAGCACGTTCGGTGCGCTCACACGTCCTGGTTGAAGTTCGTTCACTACGCTCACTCACCTTTAAGTTGTAGCTCGTTCGCTGCGCTCACTTGCCTTCAGGTTGGCTCGTTCGCTACGCTAACTCGCCTCCGGGTTGAAGTTCGTTCGCTTTGCTCACTCACCTTTTGGTTTAAAATTAGCTGTTGTCAAATATTAAAAAAAATAATAGTGCTGCACTCTGTTGGTAATCCTTGTAACTTTAATGCTATTGAACATCATAGAACAGAATCAATTTATTTAATTGAAACTGCTGTTAAGATTCATTTATTCCATTTAAATATGAGTACTCATTAGGTTAACATGGGAAACTCCAGAGCCACTGGGGCGGAGCCCGAGAGTCCGATCAGAATAAAAACCACTTAGTTTTCCTATTTAATGCCTAAAGAATCAGTGTGCCAAATTTCAGCCTCCTAGGTAAATGGGAAGTGGGAGAATTAGTGATGAGTGAGTGAGTCAGTCAGTCAGTCAGTGAGGGCTTTGCCTTTTATATATAGAAGACTAGCTGTAACCCGCGGGCTTTGTGGCATTTCAAGATGATCTCGTTCGCATGGCTCAATCACGTCCTGTTTGAAGTTCGTTCGCTACGCTCACTCACCTTTAGGTTGGGGCTCGTTCGCTGCACTCACTTGCCTTCAGGTTAGCTCGTTCGCTACGCTCACTTGCCTTCAGGTTAGCTCGTTCGCTACGCTAACTCGCCTCCAGGTTGAAGTTCGTTCGCTACGCTCACTCAACTTTTGGTTGCAAATTAGCTGTTGTCATAAATGTAAAAGAAATAATAGTGCTGCACCCTGTTGGTAATCCTTGTAACTTTAATGCTATTGAACATCATAGAACAGAACCAACTTGTTTAATTGAAACAGCTGTTAAGATTCATTAATTCCATTTCTCAAAAGGCTAACATGGGAAACTCCAGAGCCACTGGGGCGGAGCCGATTGGACGGATCACGAAATTGATGGTGTATAAACCTATTCCATGAAATTCTACACGTATGTACCAAGTTTCGTGGCAATCGGTTCAGCGGTGTCTGAGTTTATCACTGCCAAACAAATAAATAAATATATATATATATATATATATATATATATATATATACAAAATCTTCTTTTATACTTATAGATAGATTTGAGATTTGCATATAGTATTAGTCATATATTTCAATTACGTTTTGAGAAAACCATATGTTTAGGCATTGCAGTAAATTAGGTAAATCTATCTATATATTAATAGGCAAGCATGTTTCTTTAAAACCTTTTTTCTCAGCTCGTGTGAATCGTAGGGAAAATCTACGCATACCGTTGGAAAGCTATTTTCCTGTAGGTGTGCAGAATCCCTTTATAAATTTAAATAGGCTCAAAGATAAGCACAAAAAATGAGTTTAAAAATTTTAAAAAATTAACATGGATCTTATGCGTTGCTATGCTGGTTACGAAATAACAACGAAATATAAACAGAAAATCAAAACAAATGGAGGAAACTCCAATCACATGTTTTATTTACAGTGTGGGGTGAAAATAGATAAGTGAGTACATTACATATTTTTGGTCGAGTTTCGACCACTGGACGACCTCTCGTATGTTTAAATACGTATGGGTACAGGTGTATAAAACTTGCACATATACATCTGCCGGATTTGGAGAATTTGAAAGCTTTTTAAGAATACAGTTCAATATTGTTAAGATTTTTTACGTTTAAAATGGATTGATTTATATTATAACATAAAACTATTATATTTTTATATCGCTGATTGATTTGTTGTTTTATAACAAAGTAATAAAGGGAGCTTTTGAAAAATCTACCGTAGAATATGATAAGAATTACTTCGTTGATATCAGTACGTTTAAACGTAATAAGCAGACTCATAAATTTGTAACAACATTTTTAAATAGGGCGAGAATTCTGTTTACAGTATCCAAAATGAGAGGTATGCAGTTACACACTTTATCATCTTGGTACATTTTTCATACTTATATGGCATGTTCCCATGAAGTTGTATTCTTAAAGGTTTTTATTTAAAGGCAACTAAAATTCCATTTGATGATAGCTATCAAAACATAAAAAGGTTTGAAAATTGCCCTCTTTTTCAGCTTCCTATTTACTGCTTTATTACAAATAAGATTTACCGGAGATAGATTAGAATCCCTACGCAGCGCTGTGACATAAAGGGTCAATTTAGGGGCTTTTACCTGAGATAGGCTATATTTTAAAGCAGTGTGTGTTTTAAATAATCGTAGTAATGTTGTATTTTTTTGGGACGTCAGCCATTTTTCAGAATAGGTGTGGAATGATCAGTGAATTACATTTAAATATGGTCTATTTTCACCCTTGATTGTAGTAGAAGTGTCAAAAAGGTTGTACAGTAGGTTGTTGTGTTAATTAACACATTTTAACTTTTACTTTCTCCCCCTATACCATAGTATATGGAGAAAGTATTGTTTTCGTCAAAATTTTCGAGTTTGAGTTTTGAGTGGATATATCCGTTTTGGGTCCCCATGGACCCAAAAAAGTTGTTTATCGAAGTGATGTCTGGGTGTGTCTGGATGTGTACAGAGCTACAGACCCCACCTGTAGTCCGATTTCGATGAAATTTGGTATGCAGGTTCTAATCCATGGTATCTCCAGGGGTTTTTTCATTTTTTTGAAATTTTGATTTTTAATGGGGATTGGGGAAGCAAAAACCGGAAAAATCGCATTTTCTCACAAATGGCCCGATCGATTTTGATATAAAATTTAGTATGTTGTAGCCCTTTAAATTCTGAACAAAATGGTACAAATCCCATTTCTGTACAAATTACGGTTCAAAAGTTATTGTAAATTATTTTATTTTCCCATAAAAACCCCATAAAATAAAAAATAAGATTTTAAAAAATCCGGTTTTGATTTAACATAGTATGTTATGGTCCTTACAATTTCCTAGTTTTTTTTCATTTTTTAGAAGTTTTGATTTTTTATGGGAATTTTCCCATAAAACCCCATAAAATAACGCGAAAAAAGGATTTTCCCAAAAACGGCCCGAACGATTTTGATAAAAATTTAGTATGTTATAGTCCTTTATATTCTGAACAAAATGGTACGGATCCCATTTCTGTAAAAATTACGGCTCAAAAGATATTGTAAATTACTAGGTGAAACCCGTCGAAATCGACGGTTACTCTCAAGGCTTACGTTAATTTATCTAACTGCGATAAATTGGATGAAATATACATATTTTGAGCATTTAGCATTTTTTTAAGTGTAATAAGTGCAAAAACTATACTGATATTAATTGCTTTAGTTGCCAAATTTGGTTGATCATTCAATGAATAAAATATTCCCCATACCGGAGTTATTATTAGTATGTTATATGGTATCTCTTGCTTTGGAAGAACCTTTAAATAGTATTCAAATCGTATTGGTGGATCCTTTGTAGTTGTAGTCTTTTGTAGTGCACTTCCGTGTAATATGATTTTATTTCAAAAGAAAATATTTTTTGGGAAGACATTTTCTAACTTCAAAGGGAGGTATATCCGTTACAGTTTAAGTTAGATTTTACCTTCGTCACGTCGTGTCAGTCCATATCGTACTTCTGTGCCAATGAATGAACCCTCTAGCATAGTTTTGAGACATTGATTGTGGGGTTACTGTTAAAGCTGGAATTCCTTAAAATGGGGGATGTCAGTTAGTTGTCTCAGCCTTATCAATAATATAAAGTTGTCAATATAATCTCTCTATGGAATGTTAGGTGTAGTGGAATACTTGAAGTGAAGTTGGCTTTTATTCTTGAACTGTTAGGGGCCTCCTAGTTCATAAGGTCTTGCGGCTTCATTGGCAACAAATAATGCAAATGACATAGCATTAGGACATTTCCCAAAACCAAAAATACTTTAAATTGGCTGTTACATATATTGACGTTTACATATTGTAAATCAACGTATTTTTTAAAGGAATATGTGATGTAGTTTAAAGGAATATGACCTTTCTGTTATGACAGTAGCTGCTTAAATAGTATGTTATCTTTGTACCATATTTTACAGCCAAAATGTCGTGTTATTTTCAATAATGTTACCAACCCAGTGCGCCAAAGTTTGTAATATAGGCAGGTGCAAATAATTTGTCAAGATGGGTACCATTTTAGGCAAGGTTTCTATGTTTGGATTTTATTAGTCATGATAAGAGCATTTCTACATAAATATTTGATATGTGTAGAATAATATGATAAAATGTAGGCAAAAGTGGTGAAAAAGGCAGACACACCAATCCGTACAATAGATATAATATAGTTCAATAAGAAATAATTTAAGAATTGCTGTGATAAAAGGATTTTCTACTGATTTTGTAATGTAACGTTATATTGCAAAACATGACATGATAAAGAAGAAAATCAATTTTAAAATCAGGAAATAAAATTGCAAATACTTATTTGGTAGAATTCAGTATCTCCCAATAAATGTGTGTTGTTTGAAATACAATTTGAAAATGAACAGCTGTTTCATTAAAAAGTATTATTTACATGGCCAAAATGTAAACAACTCTGTGGAGGGATCTTTAAAGGCTTCTGGGGCAGAGTCCTAAGGGGTTTTGCTTAGGTTTTCTTTTGATAACTCATCTACAGACCAAGACCTTTCTTTGGACACCTCTACCAAGTTTCTACGCCCAGCCGTTCTCTCAAATTAGTGGGGACAAAGTTTCCAAATTAAATATTTAGATTTCCCCATGTTAATCTTATGGGAGAAACTCCAACTTTGATGGCCTGTAAGGCAAAGCCCGAGGATTTTTATTACAGGAATTGGTGAAAGGGGGTGTCTACACAAAAAATACTTTATTTTGACACGTCGTTTGTAAGAATCCGTCCATTATTAACGGAGGAGTAGTGTTTTGTAGAAATCACCTTCACGTATTATATATAAGGATGTTATGCTCTCCTAAAACTCTATAACATTTTTCCGTTAGGAAAAATCGGATTTTCCCAAAAATGGCCCGAACGATTTTGATAAAAATTTTGTATGTTATAGTCCTAATTAAAATCCGACTTCCCCACTACCAACAAAAGGAGGAGGTTCTCAATTTGTCTGTGGCGATGTTTTTTTTTTCTATGTATGTTCATCAATTTCTCTGTGATTCTTTTACCGATCAGTGTGGTTCCACCACAAAAATAACCAGGAGAGTTTCTATTTGGTACCTTATATATTATGTTTAAGTATAATATTTGTTTAGGTGAAAAATTCTGAAAACCTTAAATATTCAACATTTATTTTGTTTACATTTGTGCAGATTGTTTACATTTGTGCAGAGAAGGCAATAAATCATAATAACATTCCTACAGCTGTTAGTTGAAACCATTTAAATGAAGCTACAGACAATTCTTCATGAAACAGTTGCTTCATATTAAACTATTTCTTGCCATGGAGCCTAAATGAATTACATTGAGAAAAATGCATTTTGTTTTGGTTACTATAAAAAATGTATTTTAACGTTTGACCTGATTTGTATATACCGGTACAGTAATTCTGTTTTTAGTATTGAATATTCTGACTTACAAAAACATATATGTTTCAGTGAATAGCTGTATGATATTGACAAATAAAGGTGTATTGTGAAAACCAAATCATTCGTAAATCAGGTCTAAATATAAATTAAATGCAATTATTCCTTACACGACCTAAGAAGTGTAACAGTGGATAATCGTCATTTGTCTCAAAATTGTTAAATATTTTAATTACTAAACATGCATTTGCAGATGTGGAATGTTTATTGATATTCTCTACCCAGTTACTATAACATATCAATACTATTATGCCTGCTTTGGAAAGTCCTAGAGGAAGATGATTTGCAATTTCGACTAGGCTATATCTTGAGCAAACAAAACCCCCTACATGACTTACACCACTTTTAGCTGAACCAATCTTTCATATAATTTTTTCCAAAGGTACTATATGAAAGGTACTATGGTGTTAACGACCAATTTTCCACTTTTGGGAGATTTTTTAGTGCTGGTAGGTGAGGAATAACTTTCATATTGTTCCAAAAGGCTTGAGACGTTACTGTATTTCTTTTTATAATGTAGAAGTACACCAATTGCAGGAAACGATGATGTATGACATTTCAATGTATCTAGAAAAGACAATTAGTTTTTCATTGGGCCTAATGTAAAGGACAACTCTTTCTTTCTTAAGGAATATCTAAAGATGTTTATTTTCATACCCATTGATTATGTAACCTGATCAGCTGACTCAAGCAGTTTTAAAATAATGATTGTTCTGTGGAACTTTTGATTGTTTCAATCAGTTTTGCTGATCAAAAATCCTCAAGTAATTAATATACAAAAAATTATACAGTCACTAAAAATCATGAAATAATTTATTTTTGTAAAAAATTACAACCGACTTCAAACGCTCTAAAAAGAATGAAATAATTTAAATAAATCAAACTTTTGTATTAGGCAAGCTCACGTATTTCAAGTCGGCGTGGCTCAAACTGCAAATATGATTGAAATTGAATTTTGTGTGTGTATTTTGAAAATCAATAAGTTGTAGGTGGACATTGCTTTATAAATAAATTGTTTTTTGTATATAAAAAACATACTGAACTGTTTTGTTTATAAAGGGTGTCCCAATAAGAACGCCGGATTTGAAATGTTAACAAACCATATATATTCATGCTAAATTTACAATATGAAACATGAATCTTAAAGCATAGTATCTCCGATTAGTAATTGAGTATTATGTCTTGTAAGTGTCAACCTGCCAAATACTGACAGACCCGACATCTCTTGACAAAGTTTTCCGTCATTTTTTCTTACACTTCCTGTTGAATTCCATTAATGGCACGAATCATTTCCTCCTTCAAGTCTTGGATTGGTTGAGGATTATTGGCGAAAACAAACGATTTTAAATATCCCCGGAATAGAACTGAGCCAATTTATTCGAACTTAGAAATCAATCTTCGGACAGATGGATCATTTGGTGCATTGTCCCGGCCGTAAATAGTGCGCAGCTTCCGTGCTTGTAGTGCACTTTAACTATGACCACGCGTTGTTCCGTCGTGTAGCGATTCATGACTACAAATGGGACCTAATACTGATAACATTGCTGATAATTTGGGAATTTATATTGAAATACAGATAAGGATAAGACGCTCCTCAAATCCGGCGTTCTTACTGGGACACCCTTTATATTAAAGGAAATATTTTCTTGTTTTTTTATGTTTACTTCAGAAATGAATTATGAAAATAACACACACAAATGTTCTATATGAATAGGAAAATAATTTAGTTTGATATTATGATAGGGAAAAGAAGCTAGTTTAGTATTAAAACGTTACTTTTCCAAGTTAGAAACATTTAAATGCGTTATAATCTTTTTAAAGATACTCGTTAATACCACTATAATGCCGATCTCTGATTACGGTAATAAAATAACACTTAACGCATAACTATGAAAAAGACATGCAGATTAACACCTTTAGTTATAGATAGTCACCTGCAATATGGACACCCTCTTTCAATTTTGTATCAAAAATCATCATAGAGTCGCGCCAACTTGAAATACGTGAGCTTGCCTAATACAAAAGTTTACTTTATTTAAATTATTTCATTCTTTTTAGAGCGTTTGAAGTCGGTTGTAATTTTTTACAAAAATAAATTATCTAAGATTATATTTGTTTGAGACAGTTAATCCTAGGTTAATAAACCTATTCATTAACATTAACATTAATTTGTTGCTTCTTGTTAACCTGGAAGACCATATGGGAAATATGATCTTAAAAATATATATTTTTTTAACACAATTTTTTAACCATGGTGCATTTGCTACTAAATAAATTATAGCTAAATTATAGCTTTATTTATGTTAAGGCTGTATAGATAAAACATACTTGTGTTGCTTAGTCTATGATATAATGTATTAATGGTGGAATCAAATAATTTTCAGAATAATGGAATAAATAACAGCATAACAGGAAATTGCATAATCATAAATTATTGCTTGGGTACTAATGATGTAAACAACATTCATTAGTTTCATGGGTTTATTTCTGTAAATACATTAACCTAACCGGAATTGTTATAACAGCCCACATAAGTCACTTATTTTGTTTCCTGTAAACAGCCAAAGTATAGTTCGGCCATGCAATATAATTAATCACTATCTACTGAAATATGACAGTTGGGTTTGGCTCTCATGATTAGGACATCAGGACACATCAGTTATGCTTAGTTCGTAGTAGAAAGTTATTAAATTTAACTGACAACACAACCTTGTAAGTAAAAGTAATTAAAATTTAACTGATAATAACCATAACACAAAATGAATACATATTATAGCACATATTATTTAAGATTTAATATTTTCAACATATAATTTCTCACATCTTGTCAACATCCCTTATCAAGGGTAAGCGATGGAAGTACCTGTAATATTTTACGAGGAAAATCACACAAGTTGAAAAACATTTTAATCGTAACTTTTACAGCAATGGAGGTTATACAATTTTGTTTGTTTAGGATTAAAAGAGCGATAACATAATAAATCAGATAACATAACATAACTAAATTAACATAACATAACAAACACACACATAACATACCATAATTAAATTGTTAGAGCAATTTTCCGTTGTTTAATGAGAAAATCACCAATATAAATCAAAATAAAAAAGACAAAAACCTCTTTAGATACCATGGATTATTAGCCACATTCCAAATTTCATCAAAATCGGACCGCAGGTGTGGTCTGTATAACTCTGTACATATTCACACACACTCTTACAGACATCACTTCGAAAACAACTTTTTTGGGTTCTGGGGGATCCAAAACGGATAAAAACTACCCAAAACTCAAACTTGAAAACTTTGACGAAACCAATACTGTCCCCATATAATATGTATAGGGGGAGAAAGTAAAAGGAACACTAATATTTGTACATTCTATAATTACTATAAAAAACTATAAACTCCCATAATATAATATAATAATATAATAAAATAAATCCCATTAAAAATCAAACCTTGAATACAAATTTAGACTATAAACAAAGTAAAAATATTAACAATTTAAAAATCTTGAAACATTATATTTGTAGCGTCAGCTGATGACGTTGTCATAGCAACGCATTAAGTTAGTCTGATCTTTGTTTTTCTACAGGAATGTACACACAATTTAACTCTTATTAAAATACTTTTCTATTACTTATTTGGTCATAATTTTATTCTATGTACACGAACAACCACGACCAAAATGGTGACCCCGACTACAACCGTTATCTAAAGACTTATTTTCTTTGAAGAGTTTAAATCTTTTGTGTTTCCTCCTTCGAACGATGTCATTAGAAGACCTGCAGACTCAACTCGCCGAACTTAGAACTGCGAATGAAGAACTGCGTCAACGGATTGGACAACCCAGCACTTCTCAAAACATGTCGGTGAACAGAGTAGCCGTCAAACTTCCGCCCTTTTGGCCTGAAAGACCAAGTCTGTGGTTCTGTCAAGTTGACTCGCAATTTCTTATATCTGGAATTACCAACGACGACACCAAGTTTCACTACGTGGTCTCGCAATTGGACACAGGAATTGCTGCTGAAGTCGAAGACATTATAACAAACCCTCCTCAAGGCGACAAATACGGACATCTAAAAAAGAAACTGATTGAACGCCTCTCTGCATCCGAAGAGCAACGTGTGCGGCGGCTGCTGAGTGAAGAGGACCTTGGAGACCGCAAGCCTTCTCAGTTTTTGAGGCATCTTAGGTCTCTTGCGGGCTCGACTCCCCTTCAAGACAACATGCTTCGTCAACTGTGGCTCAGACGACTCCCTCCTCATTCACAAGCCATATTGACTACGCAACTTGAGCTCTCCTTGGACAAACTGGCAGAACTGGCTGATAAGATCATGGAGGTAGCTGACATTCCTTCAACACCTGGTATTTGTGAAGTCTCTTCAGGTAACACTTCTTTATTAAATGCAATAGAATCCCTCTCTAAACAAGTTCAAGCATTATCAGAAACCAGAGTACGAGATACACAGGTGAGACCTAGGGGTCGTTCCCAGTCTCGTGGTGGATCAGGAAACGAACCTAATCCCTCTAAGAACTGGTGCTGGTACCATAGAAAATTCAAAAACAATGCTACCAAATGTCTTTCTCCGTGCTCTTTTCAGGGAAACCTCAGCAACAATCCGTAGAGGCCGCAACGGATTGTTCAAATGCTGGCGGCCGTCTCTTTGTGATGGACAGAAATTCACGAACTAGGTTCCTTATCGACACCGGGTCTGATGTGTCGTGTTTTCCTAAACGCCTTATCAAATATAAACGTTTTCCTACTAGCTATTCACTAAGTGCTGCCAATAACAGTGAAATAAAGACTTATGGTACCATGCCTCTCACCCTTAATTTAGGCCTTAGACGTAATTTCCCTTGGAGTCTAGTGGTAGCGGATGTTTCAATACCTATATTAGGTTCAGACTTCCTTTCACACTATCACTTATTACCCGATTGCAAAATGAAATGTTTGGTTGACAAGAAAACGGGATTGAATGCCGAGGGAATAGTTTCTAACAACAATCAAACTAGTATTAAAGTTATATCTTTCTCTTCGCCATTGGCAGAAGTTTTTTCTGAATTCCCTGATATTATTCGTCCTCCAGGCTTACCTCGTGCTGTGAAACATAAAACAGTTCATCATATAAATGTTACACCTGGTCCTCCTGTTCACTGTCGACCACGTCGCTTACATCCTCAAAAATTGAAAGCTGCCCGGAAAGAATTTGAGGAGATGGTTAAGCTTGGTATTGCTCGACCCTCTGAAAGCCCCTGGTCCTCACCTTTGCACATGGTGCCTAAAGGTGAAAATGGATGGCGTCCTTGCGGTGATTACCGCGCTTTAAATGCTCGTACTGTTCCTGACAGATACCCTGTACCACATATTCAGGATTTCTCGTTCAATTTAGCAGGCTGTACGCATTTCTCTGCCATTGATTTGACCAAGGCTTACCACCAAATTCCCGTCCACGAAGATGACATCCAAAAAACAGCAATCACCACTCCATTTGGTTTGTTTGAATTTCCATTCATGACTTTTGGCTTACGCAACGCGGGTCAAACATTTCAAAGATTCATAGATGAAGTTATTCACGGCCTTGATTTTTGTTATGCATATATTGACGACATTTTAGTATTTTCCCAGTCTGAAGAAATACATAAAGAACACCTTAGAATGTTGTTTGAACGACTTTCTGACTATGGAGTAGTTGTAAATCCATCTAAATGTGTAATTGGTGTACCAGAAGTTAAATTTTTAGGTTACTTAGTCTCATCTGCTGGGACACGTCCACCTCAGGAGAGAGTCACTGCTCTACAAGACTACCAGTTACCTCAGACAATGCGTGGTCTTCGCAGATTCTTGGGAATTATGAACTTTTATCGTAGGTTCCTGCCAAAGGCCGCTGAATTTCAAGCACCTCTGCACTCCCTACTTAGTGACGCTGATTCAAAAGGTTCCCTCCCTGTGCCCTGGACTCCAGAGACAGAAGAAGCTTTCCAAGCATGCAAGGCTAGCTTATCATCAGCAACACTATTGTTTCATCCTAAACCTGATGCTCCTCTTGGTCTCTTTACAGACGCCTCTGGAGTAAGTGTAGGTGCTTGCCTCCAACAGTTTGTCGATGACTCTTGGCAACCACTAGGTTTTTTCTCCAAGAAACTATCATCCAAACAGTGCATCTGGCCTGCATACTACAGAGAACTCCTCGCTATTTATGAAGCTGTGCAGCATTTCCGTCATCTCTTGGAAACAACTTCTTTCACTATATTCACAGATCATAAACCACTTATTTATGCCTTTCAACAGCGCCGTGACAAGTTGCCTCCAGCTCAGTTACGCCAACTTTCATTTATCTCTGAGTTTTCGACAGACATAAAGCACATTAGTGGTTCACAAAATATAGTTGCTGATGCTTTGTCACGTGTTGAAGCCATTTCAACTGTTTTAGATCATGAATCCTTAGCCAAGTCACAAGAGTCAGACGAAGAACTTCAAAATCTCATTTCAGAAAGTACTACATCTCTTAGATTGGAGAAAGTTCCGATTCCTGGAACCCATTTGAGCCTTATCTGTGACACCTCAACAGGAACTCCTAGACCCTTTGTGCCATCAGAACTGCGACGTAGAGTTTTCGACCAGTTCCACAAGCTGAGTCATCCTGGAATACGTGCCACAACAAAACTTATCTGCGATCGTTTTGTCTGGCCTTCCATTCGTAAGGATTGCCACAAATGGACTCAATCTTGCCTCTCATGCCAAAGATCTAAGATAACTAGACATGTTTCTACTCCCCTTGGTGATTTTCATACACCTACAGAACGTTTTTCTCATGTCCACATTGACCTAATTGGCCCACTTCCCTTATCAAAATCTTCTAGGTACTGTCTAACTATCATAGATAGATTTACTCGTTGGCCTGAAATTTGTCCTATTGATCAAATAACTGCCGAATCTGTTACTGGAGCGTTTGTCTCTACTTGGATAGCTCGATTTGGATGCCCACAAAAGTTGACATGTGATCGCGGATCCCAGTTCACATCGACTTTGTTTAAAGACCTAGCACGACAGTTGGGCATAAAGCTCCAGTTCACTACCAGCTGGCATCCACAAGCCAACGGTATGATTGAAAGACTCCACCGCCAGTTGAAAGCTGCTATAATGGCTCACAGCAAATCAGACTGGACCGAAGTACTGCCGTTTGTCCTTCTCGGAATAAGATCTGCCTTCAAGGAGGACATCACTGCTTCATCAGCTGAACTGGTGTACGGAGAACCACTGCGTCTTCCGGGAGAGTTTTTCGTAATACCTTCCCACGAGAACAACGAGCCACAAGAATTGGTATCAGGGCTGCGTAAGCATATGAATCGACTAAGACCTACACCCGCATCACGCCACATTAAACCAGGGTCGTTTGTGTTCAAGAACCTCAATACTTGTGACTTTGTATTCCTCCGACAAGACAGCTTAAGAAAATCTTTACAGGCTCCATATTCTGGTCCTTACAAGGTCATATGCCGTGACGAAAAGACAATTACCATCATTGTAAGAGGCCAAGAAACTAAGGTATCTTTGGACAGGGTCAAGCCAGCCTATATTATTGCAGATGAAAGTCCTATTCCTGAGCCCACGAAACGTTTGGTGCCGACTGGACAAGCAGAGGAATCCTCAAAACTACCACCATCTTGTCAAACTCCATCTACGAATTCTTATACAACTCGTTCTGGAAGACAAATCCGACCACGGGTTACTTTTCAAAATGATGTATAGATTCCTTTTCTCCGTGGGGGGCTGGTGTAGCGTCAGCTGATGACGTTGTCATAGCAACGCATTAAGTTAGTCTGATCTTTGTTTTTCTACAGGAATGTACACACAATTTAACTCTTATTAAAATACTTTTCTATTACTTATTTGGTCATAATTTTATTCTATGTACACGAACAACCACGACCAAATATTGTAAATTTCTTTGTAACCAACAAAAAGCTAATACTGTAAAAATAAATTTTCAAGTACACGGTGAAAATAAATAGAACTGTCTAGAACAATGGCAACTGTATACTTAAGTCACTCTAAAGAAGTTAATACTTATTACTTATGAATTCCTTGCACTCTGGATCTATTATAGCACGAGTTCAGTTTGCATTTGGATTACAAAGTTTGAATCAAGAAAAATAAATCATAAAACAATAAAGTAGTCTTCGTTCGATTTAAGGTTGTATTCATAGTCAAAGATTTAAGCTGGAGTTACCCATCGGGCGTCTGCGTCTCCCCAGGTGGCGGATAGGGGAAAGCACGTTGGTACTGGGAACCTTCGAGGTAGACTAAAACTAGCTTATTTATTTTAGGCCTCGGTAGACAAGAAAATGAAAAAGTGAATTGGTCCCGGGTGTATGTCTTGTCATGGTTAGATTATTCCATCTAAAAAAAATTACTGAGACAGCCGTTTTACTCAAATTGTGATTTTTTGTAAAATTCTCATTATATTTTTATTTGCCTGTTTTTCATCACACAGTTTACTATGTAACATTAATTTTTTGCCTGGGTAGTACTTAAACTGTTTTATTATACAAAACCTGCTCTTATAACAAACCTTGCTATAAACACGTGAAATAAATCAGGGCGAATTGGTGCAGAGCAGCAGAGCTTTATCTCAACAGCAAGGATAAATATCCCACAATTTTCAGCCTTGGTTCTACCACCGGTTTTAGGACGAACATTTTAACTCATGAAAGAGCCAAGTTTTAAAGTAAGTATTCAGTACCATAGATAAAACATACGGAGTGCCTACTCATAGTCAGTGCCTACTCAGATACATACCGTGTTTCTAAGCTGTTTTAAATATACCAGCTGATGTAAACATTGCGTATTTGTATGTTTATTGATTTTAGTGTTCTGTTTTTTGGTTAGAATGGTAACGCAGTGTTGATATGTATCATGTTAGGGAAATACCACGACAAAAATGTGTAAAAGTGTGTATTTAATTTCAATTGTATACATAACTATAAGCAGCAATTGCTGCTATGGTCCCCTAGAAATACTATAACTACACACATAAATAAACATTACAAATGTTGCTGAAGGTGAGCTGTGACGGCTCAAAACATGTAGGTACAGCATGAAAATTACACCTTCTGGCATAGTTGCAAACATACGTAAGTAAATTATCATCTATAATTGAATAATATAGTTGATAGAGTGTTACCGAACCCATCGTATTTTATGTGACAGTTTGTTGAAGTTGCATCACTCACATGTCATACATAAAATTAAGGACATACATTTAAGGACAATGGTTGTTTTGACACAAAGTAACTACAGTTTAGACCTAATACCGGACAATACAGTAAGTTATTGACCTGTTTGTTGTTTGGCACTATCAATAAAGTTGGCTTAACTCTGTGATCATGGAGAATGATGCTAAGTATAATGTATGTTGTAATATTTGTTTGTTAAGGACTTTTTTTAACTATTGAATGCATTATGCCATTTTAGGACATCACGATACACCATATTACATATTTTTAATAGCTTTTACGAATTATATGAAGTACTAGCTGTACCCGCGGGCTTTGCCCCGTTTAACCTCATATGTGAGCTCGTTCGCATGGCTCAATCACGTCCTGGTTGAAGTTCGTTCGCTACGCTCACTCACCTTTAGGTTGGAGCACGTTCGGTGCGCTCACACGTCCTGGTTGAAGTTCGTTCACTACGCTCACTCACCTTTAAGTTGTAGCTCGTTCGCTGCGCTCACTTGCCTTCAGGTTGGCTCGTTCGCTACGCTAACTCGCCTCCGGGTTGAAGTTCGTTCGCTTTGCTCACTCACCTTTTGGTTTAAAATTAGCTGTTGTCAAATATTAAAAAAAATAATAGTGCTGCACTCTGTTGGTAATCCTTGTAACTTTAATGCTATTGAACATCATAGAACAGAATCAATTTATTTAATTGAAACTGCTGTTAAGATTCATTTATTCCATTTAAATATGAGTACTCATTAGGTTAACATGGGAAACTCCAGAGCCACTGGGGCGGAGCCCGAGAGTCCGATCAGAATAAAAACCACTTAGTTTTCCTATTTAATGCCTAAAGAATCAGTGTGCCAAATTTCAGCCTCCTAGGTAAATGGGAAGTGGGAGAATTAGTGATGAGTGAGTGAGTCAGTCAGTCAGTCAGTGAGGGCTTTGCCTTTTATATATAGAAGACTAGCTGTAACCCGCGGGCTTTGTGGCATTTCAAGATGATCTCGTTCGCATGGCTCAATCACGTCCTGTTTGAAGTTCGTTCGCTACGCTCACTCACCTTTAGGTTGGGGCTCGTTCGCTGCACTCACTTGCCTTCAGGTTAGCTCGTTCGCTACGCTCACTTGCCTTCAGGTTAGCTCGTTCGCTACGCTAACTCGCCTCCAGGTTGAAGTTCGTTCGCTACGCTCACTCAACTTTTGGTTGCAAATTAGCTGTTGTCATAAATGTAAAAGAAATAATAGTGCTGCACCCTGTTGGTAATCCTTGTAACTTTAATGCTATTGAACATCATAGAACAGAACCAACTTGTTTAATTGAAACAGCTGTTAAGATTCATTAATTCCATTTCTCAAAAGGCTAACATGGGAAACTCCAGAGCCACTGGGGCGGAGCCGATTGGACGGATCACGAAATTGATGGTGTATAAACCTATTCCATGAAATTCTACACGTATGTACCAAGTTTCGTGGCAATCGGTTCAGCGGTGTCTGAGTTTATCACTGCCAAACAAATAAATAAATATATATATATATATATATATATATACAAAATCTTCTTTTATACTTATAGATAGATTTGAGATTTGCATATTGAACGTTTTGAGAAAACCATATGTTTAGGCATTGCAGTAAATTAGGTAAATCTATCTATATATTAATAGGCAAGCATGTTTCTTTAAAACCTTTTTTCTCAGCTCGTGTGAATCGTAGGGAAAATCTACGCATACCGTTGGAAAGCTATTTTCCTGTAGGTGTGCAGAATCCCTTTATAAATTTAAATAGGCTCAAAGATAAGCACAAAAAATGAGTTTAAAAATTTTAAAAAATTAACATGGATCTTATGCGTTGCTATGCTGGTTACGAAATAACAACGAAATATAAACAGAAAATCAAAACAAATGGAGGAAACTCCAATCACATGTTTTATTTACAGTGTGGGGTGAAAATAGATAAGTGAGTACATTACATATTTTTGGTCGAGTTTCGACCACTGGACGACCTCTCGTATGTTTAAATACGTATGGGTACAGGTGTATAAAACTTGCACATATACATCTGCCGGATTTGGAGAATTTGAAAGCTTTTTAAGAATACAGTTCAATATTGTTAAGATTTTTTACGTTTAAAATGGATTGATTTATATTATAACATAAAACTATTATATTTTTATATCGCTGATTGATTTGTTGTTTTATAACAAAGTAATAAAGGGAGCTTTTGAAAAATCTACCGTAGAATATGATAAGAATTACTTCGTTGATATCAGTACGTTTAAACGTAATAAGCAGACTCATAAATTTGTAACAACATTTTTAAATAGGGCGAGAATTCTGTTTACAGTATCCAAAATGAGAGGTATGCAGTTACACACTTTATCATCTTGGTACATTTTTCATACTTATATGGCATGTTCCCATGAAGTTGTATTCTTAAAGGTTTTTATTTAAAGGCAACTAAAATTCCATTTGATGATAGCTATCAAAACATAAAAAGGTTTGAAAATTGCCCTCTTTTTCAGCTTCCTATTTACTGCTTTATTACAAATAAGATTTACCGGAGATAGATTAGAATCCCTACGCAGCGCTGTGACATAAAGGGTCAATTTAGGGGCTTTTACCTGAGATAGGCTATATTTTAAAGCAGTGTATGTTTTAAATAATCGTAGTAATGTTGTATTTTTTTGGGACGTCAGCCATTTTTCAGAATAGGTGTGGAATGATCAGTGAATTACATTTAAATATGGTCTATTTTCACCCTTGATTGTAGTAGAAGTGTCAAAAAGGTTGTACAGTAGGTTGTTGTGTTAATTAACACATTTTAACTTTTACTTTCTCCCCCTATACCATAGTATATGGAGAAAGTATTGTTTTCGTCAAAATTTTCGAGTTTGAGTTTTGAGTGGATATATCCGTTTTGGGTCCCCATGGACCCAAAAAAGTTGTTTATCGAAGTGATGTCTGGGTGTGTCTGGATGTGTACAGAGCTACAGACCCCACCTGTAGTCCGATTTCGATGAAATTTGGTATGCAGGTTCTAATCCATGGTATCTCCAGGGGTTTTTTCATTTTTTTGAAATTTTGATTTTTAATGGGGATTGGGGAAGCAAAAACCGGAAAAATCGCATTTTCTCACAAATGGCCCGATCGATTTTGATATAAAATTTAGTATGTTGTAGCCCTTTAAATTCTGAACAAAATGGTACAAATCCCATTTCTGTACAAATTACGGTTCAAAAGTTATTGTAAATTATTTTATTTTCCCATAAAAACCCCATAAAATAAAAAATAAGATTTTAAAAAATCCGGTTTTGATTTAACATAGTATGTTATGGTCCTTACAATTTCCTAGTTTTTTTTCATTTTTTAGAAGTTTTGATTTTTTATGGGAATTTTCCCATAAAACCCCATAAAATAACGCGAAAAAAGGATTTTCCCAAAAACGGCCCGAACGATTTTGATAAAAATTTAGTATGTTATAGTCCTTTATATTCTGAACAAAATGGTACGGATCCCATTTCTGTAAAAATTACGGCTCAAAAGATATTGTAAATTACTAGGTGAAACCCGTCGAAATCGACGGTTACTCTCAAGGCTTACGTTAATTTATCTAACTGCGATAAATTGGATGAAATATACATATTTTGAGCATTTAGCATTTTTTTAAGTGTAATAAGTGCAAAAACTATACTGATATTAATTGCTTTAGTTGCCAAATTTGGTTGATCATTCAATGAATAAAATATTCCCCATACCGGAGTTATTATTAGTATGTTATATGGTATCTCTTGCTTTGGAAGAACCTTTAAATAGTATTCAAATCGTATTGGTGGATCCTTTGTAGTTGTAGTCTTTTGTAGTGCACTTCCGTGTAATATGATTTTATTTCAAAAGAAAATATTTTTTGGGAAGACATTTTCTAACTTCAAAGGGAGGTATATCCGTTACAGTTTAAGTTAGATTTTACCTTCGTCACGTCGTGTCAGTCCATATCGTACTTCTGTGCCAATGAATGAACCCTCTAGCATAGTTTTGAGACATTGATTGTGGGGTTACTGTTAAAGCTGGAATTCCTTAAAATGGGGGATGTCAGTTAGTTGTCTCAGCCTTATCAATAATATAAAGTTGTCAATATAATCTCTCTATGGAATGTTAGGTGTAGTGGAATACTTGAAGTGAAGTTGGCTTTTATTCTTGAACTGTTAGGGGCCTCCTAGTTCATAAGGTCTTGCGGCTTCATTGGCAACAAATAATGCAAATGACATAGCATTAGGACATTTCCCAAAACCAAAAATACTTTAAATTGGCTGTTACATATATTGACGTTTACATATTGTAAATCAACGTATTTTTTAAAGGAATATGTGATGTAGTTTAAAGGAATATGACCTTTCTGTTATGACAGTAGCTGCTTAAATAGTATGTTATCTTTGTACCATATTTTACAGCCAAAATGTCGTGTTATTTTCAATAATGTTACCAACCCAGTGCGCCAAAGTTTGTAATATAGGCAGGTGCAAATAATTTGTCAAGATGGGTACCATTTTAGGCAAGGTTTCTATGTTTGGATTTTATTAGTCATGATAAGAGCATTTCTACATAAATATTTGATATGTGTAGAATAATATGATAAAATGTAGGCAAAAGTGGTGAAAAAGGCAGACACACCAATCCGTACAATAGATATAATATAGTTCAATAAGAAATAATTTAAGAATTGCTGTGATAAAAGGATTTTCTACTGATTTTGTAATGTAACGTTATATTGCAAAACATGACATGATAAAGAAGAAAATCAATTTTAAAATCAGGAAATAAAATTGCAAATACTTATTTGGTAGAATTCAGTATCTCCCAATAAATGTGTGTTGTTTGAAATACAATTTGAAAATGAACAGCTGTTTCATTAAAAAGTATTATTTACATGGCCAAAATGTAAACAACTCTGTGGAGGGATCTTTAAAGGCTTCTGGGGCAGAGTCCTAAGGGGTTTTGCTTAGGTTTTCTTTTGATAACTCATCTACAGACCAAGACCTTTCTTTGGACACCTCTACCAAGTTTCTACGCCCAGCCGTTCTCTCAAATTAGTGGGGACAAAGTTTCCAAATTAAATATTTAGATTTCCCCATGTTAATCTTATGGGAGAAACTCCAACTTTGATGGCCTGTAAGGCAAAGCCCGAGGATTTTTATTACAGGAATTGGTGAAAGGGGGTGTCTACACAAAAAATACTTTATTTTGACACGTCGTTTGTAAGAATCCGTCCATTATTAACGGAGGAGTAGTGTTTTGTAGAAATCACCTTCACGTATTATATATAAGGATGTTATGCTCTCCTAAAACTCTATAAAATTTTTCCGTTAGGAAAAATCGGATTTTCCCAAAAATGGCCCGAACGATTTTGATAAAAATTTTGTATGTTATAGTCCTTTAAATTCTGAACAAAATTGTACAAAATCCCATTTCCGTACATGTACTCTCACCGCTTACACATGATAAAGGTTGTTGACAAACTTATGGGAGAAAGTATGTGTCAGAATGCTGATACCGTTTATGTTGAATTGTTATCATCACCGAAATATTAGACTGAGGACTGAGATACTTCATAAGATTTCCTTGTATAGTTTCTGAAAGATGAAACTAATTAAAATAGTTGCAGGTCTATAATTAAATTTAAGCAATTTTTATCAGTGAGGAACATTACCATTGTGTTGTGGGTTAGTTTATCATCATCATGGTGCAGGGAGTCCTATTAATCATTCAAGCGTCGGACGTCGGCAACGTTTTGCATGATTGTTCTTGCATGAATGTTGCATCCAATTTCTTTTGGTGCAGTATTCTAATCTCTGACGCTCTGTACTCCCTGTTATTTTCACGCAAAAAATTTAAATGAAAAATAAAACCTAAACGTTACCTTGAAACTTCCATTCCCTTGTGAGATTTCCCATGTGATTTAAATTTTGCTTATGTATAAACTAGCTGTGTGTGTTTCAATAGAATTATTTTTGACATTGAATCAACGATTTTATGCTTGTAAAAATTATATTATGTAGGCCAATAAAAGTATTTTTAGAAATTTTAAAAATATAATTGGCCTGAAAACTAAGAATTATCACGGATAAAACGCACTCTCTTAGTAGATGTCTCATACTTATGGATCAGGTGATAGACAATTTTATTGTTAGTTCTGTGTGGTGCACTGTAGAGGTCGTTTTTAACAAATTTCCCTATAGGGAAATAGCTATTATCGTAGGTGGCACGGTAAGACCTAGGCCCGGGACCGATTTACTTTTTCATTTTAATGTCCCCAGAGGCCAAAAAAACACCATTCGTTCAAATATATGTGTGTGTGTGTGTGCGTGAACGCGATAAATTGAGTAATTTTTGTCCGATTTTAATGAGGGTGTAATGCGGGATAAACTTGAATGAGTATGATGCAGCATGATTGGACCATGGGAACGGGGTTTTACGGGGGGTTTTAACGGGTAAAAATTGGGTTTTATCATTTTTGGCCCTCAAAACATATAATTTCCCAATTTCTCTCTATACCTTTTTAAAGAGTAAAAAAAAAAAACACAACCCACAGATCATTGTGTATTTTAAAGTATTAGTTACGGAGAAAATTCAAAAACAAATTCAATTTAAAATTCCTACGTTATTCTTATGGAGATTATTGTAAAAAGTTGTAGTTTGCTTGTTTATGGATTTATTTTGATCAAACTTGATACATTTATTTATTTTACAGTATACTAAGCTGATAATATTTTACAAAAATACACACTTTATTCGTTTCCCTGTACCAGCAAGCCTAGGTACTCGTAAAACCTAACGTTAATTAAATAGAATAATTGAAAATCAATTCAGGCAAATGGAAATTTGCTCAGTTGGCAGGTTTGCTGCGGAGGGGGTATTTGTTTAAAATTGTTTTTTTAGTAATTTAAAACCTCCTTTATAACCAAATAAAACGATCTAATCATTAACAACAACTCGTCCCCTGATTATATAAACAAACAGTAAAGTATATATCGTGAAATTAACCCTAAATAATAGAAATAAATTTCATTTACTAGCGATCAGTGTCACAAACATGAACTAGATATGAGAAACGGACTTACAAATTTACAATCGGATGAGAAGTCTTTTGAAGATTCAGATGTACATTGCATTAGTAGGCCCTTAATCATGAATGATATTTCCGTATGACTATGTCTATGTACATCTATTTTGAGCACAGTTTCTACTGTATTTCAATGTAAACATTTTTATTTTTATTGGTTACTTTGTGATTGTTAACTTCTATGGTGGTTATAAGCACTTTTTACTTTGAAGTTTCTTTGTAATGTTTTGCAAGTACGTAAAGTAGCTCGGACGTAGTTTAATTTATCATAATCAATTAGAGAACTAACATGCCGCACCGCAGAAAACCTACAGGCAAAGCGACATTCCCACGTACTGTATTAGGTTTACACTTTAATATATTCCTAAACATGTCAGATTGACTCCCTATTAAATGACAAGGGTTTTGCGATATCTTAGGTTTGCTGTGACTGAGAAGGTAATAAAGTGGTTTTTTACTTGTTGTGGCTTAGAAAAAATTAATAAATTTAGCAAATTGGATAAATATATATTCCTAATTAAAACATGCGTTAAAACAAAATCATTAAACAACGTTAAACATGCAAATTAAACAGCTAATTATTATCTATATAAGAAATACATGAGAATTTTAAATGTTCAATATTTAAATTATCCGTAAACAAATCAAAATTGTAAATAATTTTTTATAATCCCTAAAAACGGGTTGGGAAGATTTTGGTTAATTCTATGTTTTGTGGATGATGAATTAGTAAACCAAATTTAAGAAAAAACCCATAAATGCCATTCCTATTGTCCAAAATTGTTAGTTTTGTGTTCAACTTTCTAGCTATAACATTAATGCTGACTTTCAATCAACAACTGTAGCATTAAAACAAAAGGTGAGTTTATTAATTAATTAGCTAGCCAACCAAATTTAACAGAAAACTATCACTTTAATGAACAAATGTTTGCAGTCAGTTAATAGTTATAAACCTGGCTGGTAGGTGAAGCAAATACATTAGCGGTGATTAAGACACATTTAATAGGCTCTGGGGTCATTTAATCATTAGTAAATGCGTCATGCCTATAAACAATAAATAAAAAACGATGAAAAATAAACAATGCAGTAATATTGTGTAAATGGTATCAAGTTTTACAGTATGGAATATTATAAGGTATATACTTGTTCAGGTATATTTATACTCCATTTGTGAGGTTAATATTTAATTTTTCTCTAATTAAGATCATTAAGCTATTGCAACGTACAATAAGTTATATTAAATGGACTAAATCATTGTCACATTTCAATAAAATGTGGCCAATATTAATGTTGTACTTTAATTCTATAAACGAATCGTATAATTTTAATTATTAACCAGGCAAACCTTCTTAATGGTTTAATGGTATTTGTTTATAATGATTGTTTTACCCGGATAAGTTCTTAACTACCTTTACCAACTTTAGTCTTCTTTCAAAACAAAGACATAGAGCTCATTGTTTTGAATTATGACACTTTAACTTTTTATAGTCAAATAAAACTTTGTTTTTGTTTTGCTTAAACAGTAGCCTGACCTAAATCATTTTGCCAGTACATTAAAACTTATGAATATATATATATATATATATATATATATATATATATATATATAGGCCCTGTAGTATTGGCTATCGTCAGTGAGCTCTTCCTAAAGGCGTATACTACTTATTTCCGATATATTGTACTTGTTTTTTTTTCAGGAATTCTAAAATAAAACGACTTTCATTCAAGCCTTTTTATTTGCTGAATGGTAGAAATAACATTAATAACCTCATTTTAAAAAGTGTATGAATTATAATGAACTCGTATAGCTCCAGTTTAATAAAAACAAGCTCAAACAACGTGTGAACAATATTGAAGGAGGAAGAATCTCTGTAAAAATGAGTTCAAAACACATAATTTTTTAGTAGCTTTGTCTAGTTGACATGAACGTTTGTTTCATGTTCAACCATTCTTTGGGAAAAAATTAATAAGTGAAAAAAAAACAAAATGGTGGCTGTGTGAGTAAATGAGGACTTCCGGACGATTTAAATATGGTATTTAGATACGTTCCTTACTCAGGAACAACGCTCTAATTTTTTGTAGAGAGTTCCTGGACACCCTGTATTATTCAATATATATAGTATTAAACTACTAAGAAACATGGCATGAAACAAATTTAATTGTGTTGGTGCACAGAAAATGTGAAATTATAATTTGGTAAATAATCAAAACGTTGCAATAGATAATAAATTTGCAAGAAAATTGCAATATGTGTTCACGAACATCACCATCTTTAAAATCATAATATTATTTTCAAACGTACTAGTAGAGTGCCTAAGTTATTAATAAAAGATTATTTACAACTCGGATTTTAAAAGTTATTTAACTTTAGGCAGGGAAAATAATCTATAAGCCCCATCGTGTCCCATCCAAGTGAAGTAAATATTCAAATTGTATATAAAACCACATGTTGGAGTGTTTTCGCATCACATATTAGATTGTTGATGCGAAAACTTTTGACTAAACATGTTTCAGTGGGAGTTAAAAGTTTCAAATCTCGTCATTTGAGTTTGTGAAGTGAACATAGGAATGGAAATGTCTCTTCATAAATGTCCTGACTTTTCATAAACGACTTCTGAAAAGCACTTCAAGTGTGTCTGTTTTATATGAGTGAAGATTTGACAACACTCGATGAGTGACTCTCAAAATATTTGACAATAATGATGCGCCATAAACTTCACAAAATGTAATAATTTTTAGCCTCGCGAATCTAAACTTAAGTTGTTAGTTTATTGATAATTGACAATACAATTGTTAATTTCTCCCCCTGTGTATAGTATATGGAGAAAGTATTGTTATTGAAAAAATTTTCCAGTTTAAGTTTTGGGTGTAAATGTACGTTTTGGGTCCACTCTTGAACCCAAAACAGTGGTTTTCTAAGTGATGTCTGTGTGTGTATGGATGTGTACAGAGCTACAGACCACACCTATGGTCCAATTGTTTTTTTTTATGAAATTGGTATGTGGGTATTAATCCATATCTACATGTTTTACATGGGTACCTTCAGGTCTTTTGGCTCAACGTCTCAAACGACTATGTTTAAAATTTAGTATGTTATGGACCTTTTAACTCTAAACCAAATGCTAGAACTCCTAATACTGTTAAAATTGCGGTTTGAAAGCTATTGCAATGTTTTTAAAATTCGACCTATAAAATATCATAGTAACTCCCACACTTACCCATAAAGGTTGTTGACGAGCTAATGGGAGAAAGCATTAAGTTAGTTTGCTGATACCATTTTAGTTGAAATTTGGTCACACACCAATATCTCGCGTTGTTGGAAACAGGGTTCAATTTGTATTATTTCCAGTCTGTTCTTGTTCATCGTGATTAAAACCCTAAAGGCGACTAAGACGAAGTAGATGACGATTGTTAAGATAATGACAATGAGAAAGGAAAACCCATTATATCTAACATATTAACATATCCTACATATCCTAATCAAAGAGGAAGATGAAAAGTAGTGCCATAAATACGATTATGAATCTTTTCCAACGATTAAATTCACAGTAAATTAACCTGTTAAAAATACAAACACTCCACATTACGTAATGCATATGAATCTAATTCGAGATACAGTAGAAAGTTCCAAAACATAAATTGTATTTGAATTTGCTCATAAGTCCATCACTCGGTAAAGTATACACTGACGAATAAATAATGTATTTTTCAGACCTGTTGGACCTGTAGTGGCAATCAAGTCTATTTACATGACATTGCATTTTCATGAACACCGACTGCATGAAATGTTCAATTTCTGCATGGTCACAATATATTATAAAATACCCCCACCACAGCAAACCTATAGACTTAGCGAATTTCCATTTACCCGGCTTGATTTTTACTAAAATATCCCATACAAATTGTCAGATTTATTTCTTATTTAAATAATATTAATTTTAGTAAGTACTTAGGTTTGCTGCTACGGGGAAGATATTGAGGGGTGTTTTTATCAAAATATCGATAGCTTAGTATGAAATAAACACAATTGCCAAATTTGATAAAAATATAAAAAAATACAAGCAAACTACAACAGTTTATTTATTCTCCATAAGAATAATATGGGAATTTTAACTTTACAATATTTCAAATTATCTCCGTAACCGTTGGATATACAACAACGATTCAATATACAAAATTATTTCTTTTTGTGTAGGCTCTAGAAAATGGTCTGAAGAGAAATTATGAAAATTTGTGTTTTTAGTGTCAAAAATGGGAAACATCTATTTTTACCCCATAAAACCCCCCATAAACCCCCCTCACCATAGTCCGATTCTGCTGGTTCGCGAACTCGAGGTTTACACGTTTGTACCAAATTTCATCAAAATCGGATCATTTTTGCTCAAGTTATCGCGCTAACGGACACACACATATATAAATTGACGTTCATATATATATAAATATATATAAATATATATATATATATAAATATATATATATATAAATATATATATATATAAATATATATATATATATATAAATACGGATGGTGTTTTTGGCCTCTGGGGACCTCAATACGAAAAAGTAAATCGGTCCCGGGCCTAGGTCTTACTATGAGACCTACGGTAATAGCTTATTGGGAAATTCGCTAAAACAGAGTATTAATTACAAATAACCTCTAAACAAAAAAAACTGAATCTCCAAATAATAAAGTCTTTAATGGTTAAAAATATATATATCTTTCGAATTTGTCTACGTGCTTCGGTGAAATATAATTTGACCTCATATAAATCAAGGCTTTGAAAATCGCTGAGAAAACCTAAGACCCTGAAAATAATTGGACAAAAACTAGAAATCAAAAGTAACAAAATAATACTGTAAGTGTATACAGTAGTTTTAACATAAACGAGTCTGTGATAGAAAAAACAGTTTAGATAAACAAATAAATAGTTTAGTTGAAAAAGATTTAGGAAAGTCGATTTGAAATATCGTTATTGTTTTGTCTTGAGTATTGATGTGATTTATCTAGATTTTACCTTAGATTAGGCGTTTAATTAAATAAATTACTTGGAAATCTTATTTTGTAATTTGATTAAATGTTAAACTCCCACTCAAACTCAAGCCGAATCTTTTATAAATGGTTAAAAGATTGCTAGAGAAGTGATATATTTTGGGTGTTGACAAACCTAGGTTTTGGGAAATTCAAGGTAAACAATCTCGGTCAGGATTGTAAAGTCTGTCACCCATACAATGTTGGATCCTTATTTGAGGATCAGTGGATTTGTTTGACAATTTGTATTGTGACCCGATCAAGATTTATCAATTTGTAGTTTTTGTAGTTTTGGAATAGCTAACAAACTTCTTTAATACCCCCGCCAAAGCAAACATGCAGACTAAGCAAATGTTAATTTACCTGGTTTGAATTCCACTATTCCCTTAAATTTAAATTGTCACATTATGTATTCGCTAAAAGAGAAAATTGAGGAATAGTATATTTAATTTACTCTCTCTAAAATATGGACGATAATAAACAAAATCTAATTAAAATAGGACTGGAAGAGATATACAAACGTAAAAGTGTTCAGGAGCTTATTTTGAATTCTTAAAACTGTTATTCTTCACTCAGCAGAAGATTCACTGTTTTTCGTTCCTGATTAAACTCATATATCACGCTTGGAAACTTTATGTTTACTTTAAAGATACAACTTTTTATGTTTCTAAGCATTGAAAATAAAATGCACAAATTTTACCATTGAGAAGAAAATAATCTGAATACGTAAACATTATATCGTGGGAATTTACAATTCGAAATTTAGTTACCTAACATTTTAAAGTACAAAGAAATATGTTTCATTTTACCTTACCTTAAGTAAAACTAATGAAAACATACTCACCATTTTTATATGTTAAATGCATTTCCATGATTATCCTAACTAAAAACATGAATTCAGAAGATTAACAGTACTATGAGTATTACTGGATATGTTGTGAATGGCTTATTCAAGTCACACTACATTAGGCATATAACACAATACTAATATATAAGGACAATGGTTGTTTAGGCTTAAAGTAACTGCAGTTTAGACCTAATAAAGGAGTAATAAATAAAGTTATGGGTTTGTTTGTCGTGTGGGACTGACGTTAAGTTAGGTTTAACGATGTGATTATGGTAAATGATGTGGGGCGTTGTGTATATTTCAAAGTATCGTCGAGTTATATTTTCATTTGTATCCATGCATTAGGCATTTTACAAAGATTTTGTTTTTAGAAGTCTTAAAATTCACATTTCTTTCCTTTATAAAATAATAGGCTATCTTATTCCTTACTCAACCCCGAATTCCAAAAGTAATTTTAGAACGGTTGGTTTCAAAACCTGATATTGCGTGACGTGTCAAATGTTTAATTTGGACACAACAAATCAATTTTAGGAGTTCAAAAGACGTTTAAGTTAATTGACTTAGGGTTATATGTTATTTATCAGCTAAAATTATATGAACAACTCAATATTAGTACCAATGAAGAATGTAAATCATTTATATAATATTGAAGTGTCAGAATATTTGAACAAAAATAACACGGAATAATACCCCGAAACAGCAAACCTGCAGACCAGGCGAATTTAAATTTTTGATTTTGACCAACGTATCTCCTTAAAAATGTGACATTTATTCCTTATTTAGATAACATTAGTTTAACGAGTTCTAGGTTTGCTGCTACAGAGAAGGTAATACAGTGTTTTTTATGGTTAAATGTTAATAGTATAGTATAAAATAAAATTAATACATTTCCCAAATTTGTCAAATAAGGTTTTTTCTAATAGGTTAGATTTTTTTGGTTCTTCAAAGAAATAGTAAAACTCTGCTTATGATCATGTACAAGACAATGTAATGTATACATTACTTCTTTAATTTGATGAATAAATCAAATCTGGTTCTGGTATATCAACATTAGATTAATAACATATTTCATCACAATAAAGCTCCAACCGATGTAATCAATCTATACACAATTTCTATACATGCGATTGCTTACAATCTAAGTTTACAACTGTGTTTAAAACAGCTGACTTTTACTCCATAAAAAGTAAAAAGCCATTTTAGTCTCTAGAGAATAAAAATCAGCTGTTTCAAACAGTTGTAAATTTCAATTATTGTAGCAATCGCATGGATCAAACTGTTTTATAAATTGACTAGCTGGCCCAACAGACGTCGTCCTGTCCTATGCTTTTATGTCAAATGCTTGTTCATTTTCAAGATCCTGGTTGAAGTTCGTTCGCTACGCTCACTCACCTTTAGGTTGGAGCTCGTTCGCTGTGCTCACTTGCCTTCAGGTTGAAGTTCGTTCGCTACGCTCACTCACCTTTTGGTTGCAAATTAGCTGTTGTCATAAATTTAAAAAATATAATTGTGCTGCACCCTGTTGGTAAACTTATTAACTTTTAATGCTATTGAACATCACAGAATCAAATTGCTTAGTTAAACCAGCTGTTAATTTTCTTTAATTCCATTTAAATATGAGTACTCATAAGGTTAACATGGGAAACTCCAGAGCCACTGGGGCGGAGCCCTTTTGACGGATCTGCACCAAACTTTACACAAACCATCATTGAATAATGCTTAATAATGCCTGAAAGTTTCATTACAATCTGTCGAGCGGTTTCGGAGTCCATAAAGGACAAACATACAAACAAACATACATTGGATTTTATATATATAGATTATACATATCGATGGTATAATGTGTAGTAACACAATCGCACAAAAAGCTGCTTATTTACATTAGCAGAATTGAAAACAGCTGGAAGTCATTTGAGAGGTTATCTTTATATGAAAAGGATGACGAAAAATATAGTTCATCACACGGGCAAAAAGTGTCTTTTCATCCCTCGCTCATTTTGGACCTTGGCTTCGCTTCATTCGTAAAACTTGAGCTCGGGTTGAAAAGAGTCACATTACACCCTAGTGATGAAATATACTATTTCTATATTTTATCATAACCAGCTGTTCAACAGTGTTTCAATAGTTGTAAGAAATTACATTGTTGTTATTACTGAAAAACCAAAAATATGGGCGTTTGGATATACTGTATTTTTGAGGTATAATAAAGAAAACTTAAAGTCTATTTAGTCTGGCTTAGTGTTTCAGTTTAAAATTCCTATTTTAAAATTTTGTCATAAAACAACAAAATATAGCAGCTTTTCGCTACAAAACTCCAAAATTTTCCCTCCAATAATATTTTCTCTTTAGCTGTTTAAGTTATAACGACAAGAAAGAATCACTGGATAAGAATCCCCACGCGGCTAAATGGGACTCGAAGGGGCAATTAAGGGAAATATCTGCTGTTTGGACCCTTTTAACGGAGATAAGTGAGGTTTCTACTGAGAAGTATTTATTTTATTTATAGCAATATTTAAGTTCATAGAAAGAGTTATATTTAGGAGTAAAAGTCAGACATTAAGCATTTTTTGGAAATTCTTTACCATATAATATGAGATATGTGGTTAATAGTGTAGTGAACAGGCGATGTTAAGTTTTTAATAACTAAACCTTACAGTTATCGGGGTTTTAAGCTATAAAGTTTTGATTGTTGATTGATTCCATTTTTGGTAGTTTAATATTGGTAATGGTTTAATGAAACAATGTTTTCAATGTATTTTCTCACATTAGGCCTATTTAAGTCACTTTTCTGCCAAGAAACTTTTCTGTAAAACCAATGCCTGTACTAAGTTATAGTGAGGGCTTTAGAGACTCAATCTTTAGTTTGTTTTCAGTAAGAAACCACTGAAGCCAAGGATGAATAAAACTCAAGAACTAATTTGAATACTGTAATGTAGTCCTTTAGTTCCATAAGAGTCTTTCGTAACAAAATAATGTTTAATAGGTAAGTTCTATAAATGGAAGGTTAGACTTTAGACTTTACTTTCACTATCTAAAAAACTATTAAAACATTCTAGGGGCGCAAACAATATTTTCAACGTTGTAAACAGTTGAACAATATTTTCTTTTCCAACGTTGTATGAATAAAGTAGGTTATAATTATTTTTCGTGCAAAACTATTTCGTAGAATAAGAACATTTATGCAAACTATTAGAATAATATAAAATCGTAGATGTGTTACTTCAGAGGTTGAAGAGTAGAATTTATAATTGTTGAACTATTATACTTTTTACAATAAAAAAAATGTGTGCGTGGTATGTTTTAATATCTGAATTCCATTACAAAAATTTGTATTATTTATTTTTTTTTAATTTTGGGCCTCAATCTATTGTCAGAATAGGTGGGTAGAAGATACAACATTATAACTGGTTACTTGATATTTGTTTCAAAATCAACTTATTTTTAGCAGTACTTGTTAAAATGTTTGTAAATATGTTTCCTGAACTAAATTTACACGTTACGTAATGGTTTTTCTTATTTTGTTACATACATTGTTGGAAAGTAAGAAATCGTTTAATAGCCTCAAACGTTTAATAGGCCGTTAATAGGCGTTAATAGGGCGTTAATAGGGGGTTAATAGGGTGTTTAATAGGTCGTTTAAAAACCTTTCCGTCGATACATTTGAAATCGTCAGAGAATGGTACTTAAGACCAACCGTGAAGGAATAAACTGGAATAAAATTTCATCAATTAACTGCCCTAGAATTAACAATAATATCTGTGTTTGTTTAACAAACGATTTACAAACTACGGCAACAAAATTATTCCGACTCAACTAAGGACTAAAAAAGAAAAAAAAATAGTGTGCATGTTGTTTTGAATTGTGGTGTATTTAACTTGTATAGTTAAATAAACCTCCTTTATTATCCCACTTAAACGGTATCTAAATGCATTATCTGAAAATGGTGCCATAACGGACCGTCATTTAAAGGATTAGGTTCTCTAATATGTCCCTACAATGGTGTAGTGTTAATAAATAACCAAACACATTAAAACACACCGATTAAGTGACTTGTTTTTAATATTAAAAATTCGTACCATAATTTTCATATAAAATAACAAAAACCATTACTCGTTAAACATTGGTCAAAGTAAATACACAAAAATCCAAAACAACATGCCCACAATTCTCGAAATGGAATTTATTCAATAAAAAAAAAAAAAATAAAAACTACAACAACAAAACGTCAATTATTTATGCTGCTGATGTGTGAATTTACAATATAGAGCTTAGAAGGTTTAAGCCAAAGTTGGAAAGCGTCTTTACAAAGTTTATTATTTGAATTTGCTATCTTTGAAGTTTGAGGGAATAGAAATGTTATAAAAGATTCAAGATTCAAAAGTGTCTTAAGAAATGCCTCGGTTGAGCATCTCAAGTGAGTCTGCTTTATTTGAGTTTTATTGACAAACACGCAAGATCTTTTTGTAAAATATATTGGTTTAGTTGTGCGCATTTTTTACTACTGTAAAAAAGATAACCTGGAACATACTAATTAGAATAAGTAAATTGTAAAAAAAACTATAATTTAGTTATATAATTTTTATTTCTTTTAAATAACTGTTTTGGAGCGTGCATTGTTTTAGAACTGATCCACTATTCGTTATAATTAAGCAGTGTCCATGGTAAACCTATAGACTATTTACTTAAATACAATTGCGCAATATACTACAGATTTCCTATAATGAAAATTTGCTAAACCCTAAACTATCCCACAACCTTCCTGGTATAAACACTAGTTAAATGAATATTTAGTGTTTCGAAGTTTTAGTAAGAAAAAGGATTGAACAACGCCTTCCAAAGCTGTTTAAGAAGGCGTTTTAAACATATAATATAAATATTTGGCATTTTATATAACATATATAAAATGTATTTATCGGTTTACACTGTATATCGGTAAAATGGCTGATTTAGTTCCAAGCAAAACCACTTCTAACTACCAGGTCTTCGCAAAATAATATAAGGTCGATAGAAACATTATTACAATACTCTGGTGGTCCCATTTTCCCAAACATAGAGACGCTTTTGTGCGCTGAAAAGTATTATATTTTATATTTATGATAAGTGAAGTCTGTTGGGAATGAGGTTGTTTAAGCTAAAAGCTTATTCTACCCTTGGTAAACAATATTAGATATCTCTTTACTTTTCGTCATTTTGTATCATTTAAACATATTGTATCTATATTCAATGCAATAAATGTATTTATTTTTAACCGTAATACTTATAATATAAAAATATTCTACTGTCACTTTTGTCTGTCACTTTTGTTTGGATTTTAAAATAATGATTCAGAGGCTATGCAGGTATTCGATCATCGAGATAGTTTACCCTCCAGCTGTGACTTGGTTTTACATTCTATCCCTACAAGTTATTTTCAAATTAACTATACTCAAACTTGCCGTGTTCTTTGAGAAAATAAAGAATAACAATTTTATCTCAAAGAACACGACAAGTTCGTGTATAGTTGATTTAAAATAACTTGTAGGGATAGAATGTAAAACCAAGTCACAGCTGGAGGGTAAACTATCTCGATCATAACATCCCCTTTGGATGGTAAATTGGATTATAAACTCGAATGTACAACAGAGAACTGTTTATACTGCGTTAACTATTTATGTTGCTGTTCCAGGATTGTAAATGACAAGGAACAATTTAATGGACTTAAAATGCTTATGTAGGTTATTGTGTTATTTGCTTGCATCCTAAACACATTTGGTTCGTAATATATCCATAAGAATCAAAAAGATGGTTTACACAAGAAATATTACATTTGGGAAGATTTGAAGATCTCTAAGCTGACTTTGTGCTCTTTGGCTGGTTTGAGTTGAAAAATGACAGGGTCAGGACATCCGATTTTGAGACATAAATTGCAAAGCCTAATGCAATTATTCATAAGAATAGTGAATTATAACAATAAAGGGATGCCTAAAATACTACTTGAAAAATACAAAGCACAGGCCTACTTAGATAAAAACCACAAATCAGCAATTTATACAGGGAGACCTCTAGACCCAACGTTTGTATCAGCATAGCTTAGATGTCATACGTAACCCCTCAAAAATGTTCCATTGGTTGATCGCATGATTGTAGAGGCCAGATTACAAGTTCATTACATAAAATGATGCGATCGCCGAATGTTTATACGTCGTTTCACGTGCTATATGGCAAGTAGCGCCAACATGTTGAAATCACTGAAATTTCCACATAACCATTTAAGTGAGGAATGAACATTTTTTAATCATAGCTCTATAGCACTCTCCATTCATGGTAACATTATGACGGGCATCATCTTTAACTAAATATTGGCCAAACATCCCAACCTCTCACAATGTACGCCAAACAGTAAATTTAATGTTAAAGTTTTACTGTAGTTTTTATATGGTAATTTGTTGTTTTTTCAGGTAAATAATCGGGAAGCAAGCCGGTCTAGTTGTAGAGTTCGGAACTTTGATTCCAGGCTAAAATACATATAATCAAAGTGATCATGCCACCATTTATCATCTCTTTGCCTTGACTAAAATAATGTTTAAATCGTATTCAGGCTAGATGTGAAGAGGGGAAATAAACATGTTCTTAATTTTGCAAATAAAATATAGGGTTGATTACAGTATTTTATGTTGAGCTGCTACTTTTACGTGGGGAGAACAATTTATTGTTAACAACGAACAATTAGGATTTCAAGTTGTAAAATTAGCCTAGAAAACTATTCCAGAGTAAGGTACTTAACTCTAGTCAAGTTGAAAACCTACAAATGCTAAGTTAAGAGGATTACGGTTGTTTGAATAGCGTATTGGTAACTTCAGGTAATACAAGAAGTTACCTGAGCTGACTGTGTTAGGAAGCTAGAAGGAGAACAGCCCGAAGTTTCATTAACACGAAAGAAAACAAAGACTTAACTTTATATAAGTCTCTTATCTATAATCACGTGTTTTACATTAAGAAGTTTACTAAAGTTCTTTAAATAAAATCTCCTTTTTATGAACACTAGGTGAAGTGAAGCCCGTCGAAATCGACGGTTACTTTCAAGGCTTACGTCAATGAATCTAACTGCGATAAATATAAGGAAATCATCAACACTTTAACATTTAGCTTTGTTTAGTGACTAATGGGCCAAAGTAAGTGTAAAAATAATAACCACTATTGCGCAAGTTACAAAATATGGTTTGATTCTTCAATGAATAAAATATTTCCAGTACCTTATCGGTACCTTTACGTAAAAACGTACGCGAGTGTTACGCAATATATAAAATTACACATTTTAGGAAAATGTAGTCATTGACTGAATTTCAGTACTAAAATCGTCCGTGATATTATGAAGAGTCCATTGCGTGTATATTGAAGGCGATAAGTACTCTGGCATTTTATAACAACCTGTATTATACAGTGAACAAATATACACAAACATATTGCCGTATAACCATGCCGTAGTTTTAATCACCACCCTTAGAGTAAGGCTTTCAATAAACCAATTTATAGCGTCAATATTGAAACTTATGACGGGATAGTGTAAACCTTTGCATTATCAAGTAGGGGCTATTCCCCAAGAAATCCTGAATCCTTTCCAATCTATATTATAAACAACACTAAATCCTCTTCATGGAATGAACTTTGAATTACGTACCTTAGAAAGAATTTAAAATATCTAAATCCCTAAGTAATCGTGTGTACTCAGTACGTTTACGTATATATCTCAGATAACCTCGATCTAATATCATAGCTAATTAATAAATTGTACTTTTCAATTGTACAATTTCTTAACTAGCGTTGCTGTAATCAGGATGGAAGTAAATGTAAAAGCTGCACCTTGAAAATTGTATTTACACTTTTTAAAAGTACACAAGAATGTACACAAGGATACTTCGAACCGAAAGTCGATTTTTATTTAATACTTCAGCAACGGGAATTTCCCATCAGTCTCAAATATAAAAATACGATGGCGATTTTCTTAAATATTATTGGCTTGGTTCACAAACTTACAAACAGATCTTCTGTCAACAGAAGAAGCATGAAAATCGATAAAGTGGTTGATTACAGTTCTACGAATAATGAAATCCTTCCACGTTTTAATATTAAGATTACCTTTGATTATCGTAATGTTAAAAAATACGTCTTGCATAAATTTTTACATAAGCTTCATAAAGTCAATTTAATTCCAAGCAATTTAAAAAGTGTATGGATCAATCTAAATTTATTTTTGTAAGACAACACATTTTTAAGCATAGTACATTTTGAAAACATTCTAACAGTGCAAGAAACTGGGCTCAATTATCATACTTGAAATATAACAACATTGCATTGCATCGGACCGGGTCTTGTGCAATCGCTTGTACATAAGTTTCATAATCGGTCTAAGTCTAAGCCTAGTCTTGATGTAAGGCGCTTGACAAGTTCCCAGGGCTATTGGGGTGGATTTAAGGACTGACACGTACATAAAGTATTGGTAGAAGGGTAGTTTTTTACAGCTCTTCTATTTATTTCTCGAGACTTACTATAAATAGAAATATACACAGGATTTAAAGATAAATAAACTTATTATAAGCTAATCTAATAAAATAAATATTTGAACTATAAGGTTTACGATCCCATTATGATATTTACCAGGTAATATTTTTAGGTTGTTAGCTCGGATTACAGCTAAAGCGAAGCCGATGTCAGGAGCGAGGGTTAAAAATACACTTTTTCCCCGTACGATGAACAATATTTTCGTCATATTGCATCATTTTAATCAAAAACTAAGTTAGGAAACGAAAATACTTTTCATGAAATGAAAACCTTTAAAACGTTTTCCAACTTGTTTTAAATTTTGCTAATGCAAAGAAGCAGCTGTTTAATAAGCGAATACATCATTTCGTCTATTATGATTGTGTTACTGTACGATATGTCGAGATATCGACAAGAATGAAGTTAAGGAAGCTATAACCTTGCCTAATAAATCAATCAATCAATAATTTCGATCCATGTGACTGCTTTAATCGAAATTTACAACGGCTGAATTTTAATCTCTAGGGACTAAAAATGCTTTTTACTCTCTGGGGAGTAGAACCCGTTTTAGCCCCTAGGAAGTAAAAATCAGCTGATGTCAACTCAATTGTAAATTTCGTTTATAAACAATAATTATTGCAAGTATCGAAAGTATGTATTGGTTGTTTAATTTATTGTAGCTTATTGTTGCCTTATTGTAAATAGTTCGCCATATCGATGACTATACACAGAATCATTGACACAGAAGTATAATGTACTTTTACCTAACCCGCCATGTTAAACTTCCCTATCCCAAGCGTGATGTATATAACTTCGTTACTTCTCGAGTGATGTAAAGTTGAAAAAAAAACTCACTCGGTGATGTAATGAAACCCATTTAAATAACACTAGTGGCTTGTAGGCGCAATAGCCGCTATATATATATTCTAGTAAATATTTTGTACAAATTATTAGTCTCATGGGTTACCCTACCTTGAATTATCGTTTAACATTTTTGTATATTATAATATGTATAAAAGTTATTACATACCTGCATAATGCAATTTTTTGATGTCTGTTATGTTTAAAATATAGATTCCAAAGGACTGTTCATGTAGTGTGTTTATAATACAAACTTTCTAATCATGATATACATCTAAGGAAGATTTTCAATAATAATCTTCATGACTATTAATTAAATATTTATCAATACCTTTGAATATAGACAAATTCACTTAAATAAAACACATAGAGATAATGTCATCCTCCAAATTGTATAATGCTAATTATAAAAAAATCTCTCTGAAAACAACAGAGTATAGTATCCATTTTAATCGAATCCTTGCTCTTTATTTTGTTCTAGTACTATTTTAACATCATCTGGCAACTTTAACCGGCTAAAAGCTACATAAAGTTGACCATGGGTAAACACGGTTTTTTTTCAAATAAATGTCAACTTTTTGAAGGTTTGGCCTTGCGCTTTATTTATAGTAATATCGAAAGCTAATCGCAATAGGAATTGAATTCCTAAACTTAAACGGCATATTAGGATCTTTACATGTTAGTTTTATTTTTGGCATGAAAAATATGTTCCCTTTGCCTACTCCAGTAATTACTTCTAACTTTACACTTTTTCAGACATACCTAACACAACTAATCTTATTCCATTAACTAATCCAGACCCTGGAAAAAGTCTATATTTCAGCTTTATAATAGTATACATATTACAGTACATATTACCATATGCTTTAAATGAAATAAACCACATGTTTTTAAGTAACCAAAGCAGACATGACCTGGATTCCCATGTTATTTAAATGTAAATTATTTTATTACGTAACGACCTTTTGGTGCATAATTAAGAAAAATGAATAATTTTCCCCAAAACTTCATGCCCAGACCTTTAAAATGAGACCTCTCCCAGCTTTCTACGGCCTCCCGTTCGCTCACAATTTCATTGTAAAATTTTGGGCTTACGGAATTAGATATATAGATAGATTGAGTGATTAACTTAAAAAATATACCTCTATGGAGCCAACGACGTTCAACGCTAGAAATCAGCTGTGCGCTTGAATTTTATTGTTATGTTTTGAAGAATTTTCCTAACCTAGCTTTTGTTTGTAAATGAACGTCACCGTTACTGTTAGAAGATGAGTGAAATGGATAATGAAAAATATTGTTCGTAACCTCCTGTATATTGTCGGGTCAGGTAAAATCTTGTACGTTACGCGTTACGCAAGAGCGTGTTTACATCACTTCGGTAAATTATGCAACTCGCTTCCGCTCGTTGCACAACATTCACCTGCGTGATGTAAAAACGCTCTTACTACACTTGTAAGGTAAATAGCTATTAAACAATCGTCATAGACAAAACGATTGAATCACTAAACAGCTCCTTGTTTCTATTAGCAAATTCAATTGAAAACAAGTTACAAATAGTTTTGAGAGGTCATCTATAAAACTATTTTAGTTTCGTAACATAATTTGTTCAAATAATGGTGCTATATGACAAAAAGATTGTTCAATAAACGGACAATTTCTTTGTGTCTTTTCAACCCTAGCTCATTTTCCGACCTCGGCTTCGACTGGATCATCAAACTGAAGCTCGGATCGAAAAGAGTAATTTTAGGCCCTAGTGATGAAATATTTACTTTGTAGAGAGAAAAAGAGCTACTTTAGACCCGCAACGCATGCATTACATACGGGTCTTTTTTCTGCAGTATGATAAAAAGCAGTTTGCAAATCTGCATGATCGGACCAAGGGAACGGAGTTCTCTGGGAGGGGTAGGGGTTTAATGAAGTAAAACTAGTTTTCCGCTAATTTTTGTAACACAAGATTTCCCAATCGATCTTTAAACCATTTGAAATAGCTTGAAAATAAATAATTTTCTCATTGAAATCTTTTTACGATTATTGGTTGCGGGTTAAATTTAAAACATAACAAATTTAAAGTTCCCATGTTATTGTTATGGAGAATAAGTCAAATGTTGTAGTTTCCTTGTTTATGGTTATATTTTGATAACACTTGGCATATTTAATTATTTTATACCAAACTATTTATATTTTACTAAAAAGCCCACTTTAATATTCTCCCTGTAGCAGAAAACCTAGGTACTTGATAAACCTTATGTTATTGAATTAGATTTAATTGAAAATCCAATCAGGCAAATGGAAATTCGCGTAGTCAGTAGATTTGCTGTGGCGAGGGTATTAATCTTTATAATCGGTAGATAGGTAAACCGTAACAAAATTATCTTTGCGTTTGGTCTAATCGTAGGTAATTACTAATTTTTAAGTATCTAGGATTAGTGAACCCTTTTTGGCATGTGCCCAGTCAAGGCTCGTCCCTCTACAGTGGCTACGACATGAATGGAACAAACGAGGTAATAGAGCAAGACCACGACAAGTGAACAAGTGACAAGTGAACGGTTACTAGCCATTAAAGAGAGCAGGAAATCTAATTATGAACAAAATGGGATCTTCTTTGGCAAGCTTTATTAGTTATCCCCGTAATCTCATCCAGGATTTACTTGAATCCCGTTGTACTCAAGAGAATTATTTAAAGAAATACTAAGCCAGACGAGACTAAAGTATTGTAGATTTTATCCTTCACTGGCATTCGACTTTTTGGTGTTTGATCCAAGTGCAAAACATCTTTAAAGATCGCATGAAATAGACACAACAAATTGACGGTGTTGACTTCAATACCAAGAAAATTATGATGTACCTATATAACATATATATATTCGTATTATATATATATATTATTATTATATATAATATATAGAAGTAAACAAATTCTTTGTAAATTATTTTAATAAATTAGTTTTTCCGTTCACTTTATATACTAGTGGTTTTTAAAAATATTTTTAAACCAGCTTTTTTTACTAATTAGCAGTGAAATAGGTTAATTATAATCAGAAATGGACTCATCCTATCCTTGTATTACGAAAACCTATGACACAGAATAAAGATGTCTCATCATGAAAAGTATAGTTAACCTAACAAAAGGGTACCCTTGAATTCGCTCTTATCATTTTTTGCTCAGGTTAACACCCCATTTCAAAGGTGAACCAATAAAGCTTCTTAAAATTGAATTTACAATTCTAGAAATTTTATTTATACTCATTTCCAACATCTATAGCTATTTTAATCTCTATTTGTATCGCGTTTTATTTTATCTTGTTAGAAACTGAATGCTGAGCCTGATAGGTGTTTTTTTTTTTTTAAGGGAGAGGAGGTAAAAATGTTTTTACGCACACAGGTAGCCAGCCTGTAGTGTGAGACTCCTGAGCTTGTCAGACTACTCACTAAAAAAACCCCTCTACTCTGTTGGACACAGACCTGGGATTGTTTGAATACTTCAGGTCAGGTCAACGTGTGACCTAAGCCCTCAGGGCTCGCGCCGTTTCTGGCATTCAATTTCTTTATGACCTAGACTGCATCTCGGTCAAGCTCTAGCTTCTTTGTGCGGAGAATATCCTGGACGAAATGTGACATACAGGTCCAATTGTCCTCCCCCTCCGTCATCATCGGAATGACCGTGTCCACCAACAACTGCCCTACATGTTGTTCAGCCTCCAGGCGGGAACCTTCCCAGCGCTGGCGGCGGAAGAAGTTGTGCTCCGCGTCGTCGGGAGTGCCTGGGCAGTAGATGCAATCGGGTGACACGGCTTTGCCCATCCTGAACAGGTACGACCGAAAAAACCCGTGACCTGTCAGAAACTGGGTAAGGTCCACCTCACCATACCGTCGGTCAACCCATGGTTGGACTTGCTGAATCAGTCTCCTGGTCCAGCGTCTCCGCGACTCCTGTTCCCAGCTCTCCTGCCAGAGCTGGTAGGTGCGGTTGCGCTCCTCCATTTTTGCATGGTCCTCTCCACGCCACTGATAAATCGCTTTCCTCTCCGCCGCCAAAAGTTTGACGGGGATTACTCCAGCAACCACCAAAGATGGCAGGTTCAGACACTGTTCGGTAGGCGGATGCTACCCTGAGTGCTGCCTGACGCTGCACTCTGGCAAGCCGCATCCTATACACCTCCTTATTGAGCGCGTCTGCCAACACCTCCGCACCATACAGGAGCACAGACTGAACTGTAGACATCAACAGCCTTCTGCGACTGGAACGAGGACCTCCGACATTGGCCATTAACCGGCTAAGAGAAGAGATCACCTTAGCGGCCTTGTCCACCGTTCGGAATATCTGGTCCCGCCAGCTAAGCTTAGAGTCCACCATGACACCAAGATACTTGGTGGCACGAACGGACTGGACTTCGACGTCCCCCACCCTCAACGGCACAATGGTGTCAATCCGCTTTTGGTCAGAATCACGATCTCAGTTTTGTTCAGCGTGAGTGAGAGACCGTGATCTGCCATCCATGCGTTTATAGTTCGCATGACTCGGTTTAATTTTAGCTGGGCCAGCTCAACACTACGAGCAGCTATCAAAGCTGCAATGTCATCTGCGTACTCAACTAAAACGGTTTCTTCAGGCATTTCAGACCTAAGGAGGCTGTCGTAGGCAACGTTCCAGAGGTCCGGGCCGAGTATGGAACTTTGGGCAGCACCAGAAGTGACACTCATCGTCCGCGGGCCTTCTGTAGTATCATACATGAGGAGGCGGAACCGGAGGTAATCCTCTATAATGCGCATGAGGTATGCCGGGACGTGGAAGTTGTTCTCCAGAGCGTCCAGCATATCGCACCATCTTGCAGAATTAAATGCGTTTCGCACATCGAGTGTAACGAGCATCACAACCCTACGAGAGTAGTGATTAAAATCCTCAGCTCTCATCACGGCTTGCTTCACCTCCTCAATAGCGTCAACCGTTGATCGCCCCTTCCTGAAGCCGTATTGGCGAGGGCTCAGGTCCCCCGCAGCAACCACGGCATAATTCAGTCGGGAACGGATCAACTTCTCTAGGAATTTCCCAGCCGTATCCAACATGCAACGGGGTCTGTAAGAGGACGGCAATTCTGGGTCTCCATTCCCCTTCCCTACGAGCACGAGCCTAGCTTTTTTCTAGCACAACGGAAATACCCCCTCTGCCAGGCAGGCGTTGTACATGCTCAGAAGAATCAAGGGATTGATTGAAAAAACCTTCTTAAGAGCCTCGCCAGGTACCCCATCAGTTCCAGGAGCCTTGTTGTTTTTTAGGGATAAAACGGCAGTCTCCAGCTCCTCATGAGTGGGACATCGTCCATCATCTCAAACTCACGCAGTGGGCGCAGAATATGATCCGGAAAAAGGGATTTGACAACCCTCCCCTTTGACAACCCCCCAAGGCCTGATTGGTGGTGGTGCTAGTTCAGGTATCAATATTAGAGTAGAGAATGTGATTGCTTCCGATTAAACCGCAGGGAAGCGGTCCAAAATCGTCAATCTGTGGTTTACAAGTTGCTGTAGTGGTTACAGTGAACATTAAACACATGATTTTATTAGTTATTACATATAAAACTTACTCCCTTAGTGTTGGTTAATCTATGTTATCAGTTATGTTATTGAGTGTCCATATTTTATGACAGTTTTCTTCATAAATACCTTCGTGATGACTCTGATATATGTTTTTGTTTCATCTGAAAACTTGGTGGAAGCTGTAATATATTTTGGCAATGATTGGTTGGCATTTGAGATTTTTATAATTTGTTGACCTTGGAGTTAGGGGATGTTCTTGTCCTAATTAAAAGAAAAATACTTTAAACTTTTAAAGATTCAGTGGAAGTTTCGAGAGATGTAACGAAGATTATACTGGTTAACTGAGTAGTTGTAGTGTTAATCTAACAATAAAGTACCCACACCGGAGCAAACCTGCAGAATAATTAATTAAAATTATATCCACAATAAATGTTATGTTAAAACTAGCTGTTGTACCCGTGCTTTGCAACGGGAAGAGGACACAAAATAGAAACATTTTAATCTTTATCTCTTGCATATAATAGTTACACATCCGCCAACGCTTTTAGAAACAAAATTCAACTTTTATGGCCTTAATAGAAACGTTTAAGTTAGCCTATGACTTTTAAATCTGGTAAGTAGTGGATACCACCATTTTGGTTTTGATTAATTTTAAATCTTGTGTAAGCTGATATGAGAAAAACTGACCAAATCTTCGAGTAAAACTTTAACATACATGATTTACCAGATTGACCTTCATCTCCCTTAATTACACATCTTTTAATTTACTATTGACATTTTAAATTTCAATTTTGAAGTTGCAAAAATACTAATTATTAAATTTAAATATCTTTATATTAAACTCTTCTTTAGGCCTATATTAAATCACAAATCCTTTCATCTTAAGTTTTTTTACTCACAATAAATCGGGTCTGACTTAGGGGAGGTACGAATGAGGCATTTAGTTCAAAATTTCTCCGTGAACAGCGCTGTAGTAGAGAGCACTTTGGCAATGAAGGTTTACTAATCGCAAAAATAGTTCTGTTCATAAAATAAAATTATAAATGTTTCAAATTCAATTTTATTATTTTTTAATTATAAAATTAAACTATCATAACCTAACCAAACTAACCAAACTTGCTGATAAAGAAATAATATAACAAAAGTTTAGTAATCGGAAAAATAATTCTGTTTATTAAATAAAACTAGAATTTCCTCAATTAAAATTTTTTCCTACAGTTACCTAACAATGAACATGTTCTCTCATTAATTTGAGGAAGCAAAGTGGCCAATTCGCTCATCAGTGAGACAATGTTAACATTGTCTCACTCTAATTACTTTGTCTCACTCCAGATTTGCAACGTGAAGGCACGAAATAGTGAGCGCGTAACATGCAGGCAACGTCGTATGCGCGCGAAATACGTTGGCAGCACTGGCTGTAAATCAGCTGGTCAGCTGTTGTACTGTTGTATTTGTCACTTCACATTAAATGTTATATTAAAAGTTCACTTCTGTGTAAAAATAGGTTATGTTTCTTCACAAATTTATTTGTTTTACGGTAACTGTAGGAAAAGTATAATGTGCAACTCGAGTTCAAAGTACAATTGCCTCACTCGAGAAACCATTCCTCACTCGCCTACGGCTCGTGAGTAAGGATTTCTCTCGAGTGAGTCAATTGCTCACTTTTCTCACTGGTTGCACAAATAACTATATAATGACTTAATAATAAAATTAAACTGTAATAACCGAACCAAACCAACCAAACTTGCTGATAATAAAAAAATCTTGGACAAAAAGTAAATGCTACTAGCAGGATTCGAACCCGGGACCTACAGTATATCAGCCCGGCACGCTAACCATTAGACCACCGAGGCCGATGACTACGGGCCTTAAATATAATATTTTGTGGAAAATATTATATTTAATTTCTTTGTATCAGCTGTCTGAAATTGTGAAATATGCAGTTTAGCAGTTCTTCTTGTTTATATTTAAATGTCAAACCAAATGTAATAAATGGTTTTGTTACGGTAATGGCGTTCCCTCAGCTAATATGAAGCCCACAGCTGTCATCGTAGCCTCTTCTATACCTCCCCTGAGTAAATACCCAATAAATCATTAGCAAAACTAAGTCAGCTGTTATAAACTTTAGAAATATTGCTGTGCCTTACAGTCTTTTGAAATATTAAAGAAACTATATCTATAGGTACTATAAAAAATTTCAAACAAATAATACAGCATTAAAGACAGCAGACAAAACTAATATGATTATCAAAGCACCAAGGACTAAAAAATGTAATAGAAAATACAGTATATGTTTCATTGCATCTCTGATCCTACTATACAAAAATATCAACAAACAACTTAATATATAAACCAGTTCTTTTAATCAGTTCCATCGTCCATTGCCTTTACATTTTCACACTTACCATTAAGAAAACATAGTAACAGATATTTCATTGATTTTAGAAACAAAAGAACACTGTGTACTGCTTAGTTTTATGATATTTTCCTTGGTTTAATTTAATCAGTGGTGTAACAAAACACAAATAATAAATGTATCAAATAAAGTAAATGTGAACTGAAAGCTATGTTAAGATAAAATAAGAGTATTTTGTATTACCATTTGATGATTAAATATAGTTACACATATACAACAGATTTTAGAAAACAAATATCAACGACAATTTAGTTATTGATGATATTCTTTAGTTTAATTTTAGCATAGGTTTAGCAAAACACAATAACTTAATTTACCTAAATATACATATAAAAAACAATGTGATGTGCAAGTTAAGTTAATCTAACACATGTGAAGCAGTTAGAATTTATTTAAAGTAGCCTCCAAATTCATACAAAACATCTATACATCGTAATTTTCATACTGTTTCCATGAAAACATATCAATAACATTATTTTCACTTAAGATTATTAGCTTAAGACGCTTAAAAAAATCAAAAGCAGAGCCGGAGTTGATACAGCAACGGTTATAAAATCTTTTTTTTCTATAATCATTGACATAGTTTTAGAATAAATAATCCATGATAAAAGGTTAGATTAAAATAAACCTACATCACATTTATGGAAAATATTATATTTAATTTCTTTGTATCAGCTGTCTGAAATTGTGAAATATGCAGTTTAGCAGTTCTTCTTGTTTATATTTAAATGTCAAACCAAATGTAAACAAACATTGTTAGTGTTCTCATCACAGCCATGGAGACCAATCAATATTTACTTTTAAAATGTTCACCTCAGAACTTTTAAAGCCAAAGGGGCAAAGCCTGAGCTCAGTATCGAAATGTGAATAGTACTATAACGGTCCTTGGAATGGTAGCTATATTTTTGTAAAATTTAAGCCCAGTTGGTTCAGTAGTTTTTGCACCTATTAGTAATACACATACAGACAGACCACCATTAGATTTTTATATAATAGTAGGCTATAGATAGTACAGTGAAAATAGTATCGTCATGTATGTCTTGGTACAGGGAAAGTAATAAGGTGCGTTTTAACTGACATGTTAATGGCTTCATAAAATAAAACAATTTGCCAAATTAATTTTAAAATATATCCATAAACAAACAAATTACAAATTTGACTTATTCTACATAAGAATGACATGGAAAATATGTAAAAATGTTGCCGGTTCAATCATAAAAAGTTGACATATTCTGATTGCTCAAAAATGGACTCAGCTGTCCTAGAATATTTTGGCTTTTTAAAGAAATGCATTCTTATAATCTAATTATGGTTTACGATTTGTTTTACCTGAAAGTACAAAAATAGTCAAATAACGCTCATAATAATATACTGTGTTTACCCTTATACTGTTTAAGTGGTGATTGATTTCGATTGGACACCCCAATCATCATCAGACTCAATAGGCAAATAATCAAAAAGATATTTAGATTTTTTGTTTTATTTAATTTTTTTAGAAACTGTTCTAGTTAACTGTAATACTACGGAAACATTACACTCAAGAACACTGAATAGTTTTAACGTTTTTAACAAATAAGAAAACAATAAGCGGCTTCTTATATCAAATCAACAAATAGTTTTCAATCATTAAGTGACATGAAACAAGGAAAAGACACAATAAAGCTGACTTTAAGCCAAGTCATCTAGGAAATGCTCGTCTATTGTGGGTACTGTGGGAGTATGTTTAATCTATATATGTATGTATGTATGTATGTATGTATGTATATGGTACTGTATTCAATACTGAGAAGACGCTATGATAAGCCTTCGATGAAACAAAATCGAATCTCCTCTTGAAACGAGGACGCTTTTATCATCCATCAAGAAACATCGTCAGAGGGAAATCGGATTTACCTGGGTAACCACGACAAATATAAGGGTAAACATGGTTTGCTGCGGATGCACTAGCTTGGTTACTATCATGAGTGTTTATGTGGTTATTTGAATAAAACCGTAACGAAAATTGGCTTGAAAACATCATAAAAATTTGTAAATTTAAAATCTTTCTTGGTGACAATGAAATGCTATTTTTAACATTGTTAAAATAAATTGTACGTATTTACAGTTTTTATATCGTTATTCTTTTTAATTGCCGTTTCACTCCTCACCACATCTATAAATTATTATTTTTATATATACCATTTAGGACAAAACTATGTGACCAATAACGTTGAAAATTGTATGATGTAGGTCTATTCGTTCTGAGAGTTTTTATTCAGAATATACATGAAAAAAATATTTATTTGCTATAGTCAAAACATAAAATTTTTTCTAAGCCAGTGCTTAAAAACCCAAATAATTTTGTATTTTAAAACTAAGTTGGAAGCCTGATGGTTATAGAGAAAATTACTAAAAACTGTTAATTCAAAATGTATATGCTACTCTTATAGAGAAGATAAAAAATACCATAGAATTCACAGTTTTCCAATTTTTAAAATTCCGTGCCATTTTTGAAAATGGTGGCCATTTTTTAAACAACGGAATCAATATTTGTTATGTATGTTATGGTCTTTATAGAATCTAGATGCTATTTTAAGACTTTTTTACTCTTTGCATTTTCGCTAAACGTACTCGTTTAGGAGCTACATGATGCAGAATGTACACAGCAAGTAATTTTTTATTAGTTATTACACGCTGTAACTCCTAAACGAGTAGCTTTAGAGAAACAATGCGAAGAATAAAAACGTTTTAAAATTGCATTTACTTTCTAAAACAATAATAAAATATAGGGCCTTCCATAAGAATAATTAAAGTTGGCAGCCATATTGGAAAAATTGCGGCTAAAATTATTTTTTGTACTTGACCAACATTTTTTAAATAAAAAATCCAATAAAATTTAACATTTTGTTATATTTCTTAAAACTTTCGAACAAAATAGCTGGCCCGCTTATACGAATCACCTTGTATAGGCTAATATGGTCAAAATCGCTTAAGAAAGGGTGGAGGGGTTCAAAAGACAAATTTCGTGTTGGCGTATTAATTATATAGATTTCCATTGAAATAATTGGTTGGACAACTATTTTAATTATTCGTATTTATTTTTACATTTCAGCGTGTATATGATGACAGTTCCAGTGAATGGCCGTTTTAAGGGTGAGTTTTCACATGTATCGGACATGGTAAATAAGCGTTTAAGCTACAGTGAAAGAAATAGTTTGAACGTATTGCCCGTATCATCATGTACTTCCTAATGATACAACTTAGTTTATAATATTCAATTAAAGCGTTAAAAATGCAATTTCTCGGACATTAATCATTGCACCAGTAAATTACCACACATTGTAGGCTATTACACTTTAAAACTGTAATGAGGCTCATATTCACTAATAACGATTTCAGGGTTGTTAAAATGTAGGTTCTACAGAATTACCACTTTTTATCTTGTAAATGACCGTAAGATTTAACCTGGGGTCAAATGGTAATAATATTGTATCTACACGATTTCTGATGCCGAAACGGCCATTGACTGATTATACCCGAATTTATGATCAATTGGTTGAGCGGATTTAAAAATAATCGTTGGTTAGGATTTTCACATTAAAATGAGTACAGAACTGTACCTTTGAACTGCACAGGTACAGGTACAAACATTTGAACTGTGAATTACAGATAAAATAATCTGCCCTAAATATTGCTATAAAAACAAAAAAATTAAAAAAGGTAAGGAAAAGGGTAGAAGGGGACACAATTTACACTTAAAAAATGTATGTTACACTAAAATTCATTTGTCATTTGTCATTGCCATCAATACCTCACGTATCAGTTTTGGTTTATACATTTATGCTTGTTCATCATTGTCTTGAATTCATTCATATTTGGTTGAAAACTGTAAAAATGGAGTTTTCCGTTGAAATGTAAAATAAAAGACAAAATAAATAAATATTATATTCCAGTTCTGATCAATAATCAATCAACCATGACTAATTACAACCAACGATGTTTCTGCAAGACGCCATAGTGGGAAGCTTAAAAATCAACTGCTTGTATCATCTAATTATGTTTGTAAAACAATAAGATGATTGCCACTTTCTTTCTAAACCAGCAACAGAGTAAATTTAAATCACTGCTATACTTAAGGCCATTTGTGATGGAATATGCGGTGATCTCACCCCACTGTACAATTTTATGAGGTACAACAGGAGATTGAATAGTGCTATTCTATCCAATCAAGTTAACTTACAGTCTAAATTCCCATTGTGTACCTGCAGTAGATCTCATACCGAACTGGACACACTGTTTAAGTGAAAGCTATGATAACATTAAATATCTGTTTACGACTATAAACAATATAAACGGAATAAATCCCCGATAAATCTTTTTCTTTTGTCTTAGAACTGCGGTACTAAATGTTTCACATCAGAAACCGGTTTTGTAATAAGGATACTCTCAATAGTTACATCAGGTTCCTTTGGATTTTAAACTTTCCTCCGACTGACAGACTGTGGAAGATATCAATCGAACTATTTACAATGACGCAAAAATTAACTACGCTCGATTAAACAATCCATACATATACATGGTGTCTCAGATGCTTTCATATTGGAGCTATAGAAGCCGGCCGGGTGGTCTGAGACACCCTGTATTTGATACATGGAATTTTGTTTTCAATCAAAATTTACAACTAAAGTCGGGACCAAGTTTGCAGTTGGTGGCAGCCAATCATAAGACAAGGCTAGTGCGACGTTGCCACATCGCCCGTTGACAACACTTATTAAAATATACTAAGCAATATTTTCAACTCAGTTGGTATTATTAGATTTGGCAACATCGCACGGTTCTCATTGGTTCATTCAAAACCATGTGGTAAATAGGCTCCTCCCTCAACTGCAAACTTACGTGGTACCGACTGTAAGTTCACAACAGCACATTTTTACTCCCTAGGGGCTAAAAAAGATTTTTAGAGAGTAAAAAAGCTACTTTAGAACAGCAATGCAAGCATTCAAATTGTTGTTTTGCTGCAGTATGACGAAAAGGATATTTATATCACCAAATCATCAAATATATGAAATAGAAGCCAAAAGCGTGTTTATAATGGAGGAATGCAATTTGCGAATAACCATGAATAAAACAATAATAAAAAACATAAATGTAATAAGACATAATATAATTTTTACGTACATTGAGCATTTAATCATAGTTCTTGATGATTGGAAAAAGCTTGAATCACATTTAACATTAAGATCTAAATTGTATCAAAGTCATAAATGGTGGAATAATTTTTTTTTCACAAGGGAAATCTACATTATTGCATTACAGTGAATACCGACATTTTCTAGAAATTATATTTCATTTACCGGACAAAGTTTTCAATTTGTATCTGAGTTTCATTTTTTACTTTCTCTCCCCGTACCATATATAAACAGAAATTATTGTTTTAGTCATTTTTTGAAATATTGTTTATTGATGGTGATTTCCCCATAGCAAAAACAAAAATAGCTCTCGGAAATAACCTTAACAGTTTTGGTAAATATGTAGTATGTTATAGCCCTTTCAATTTTGAACAAAATGGTATAACCCCCATTGCTGTGGTACGGTTCTAAAGTTATTAAAACTAATGTTTTACTAACTACTAACTAATGTTTTACTAACTAATAACTAATGTTTCCCATAAAATAACGGAAAATCGCATTCTCATAAAAGGCCCGTTTTTATTAAAATTAGTATGTAATTAGTAGTATAGTTCAGACAAAATAGTGCAAGCCCTCATTTGCGAAAATTGCGGTTGAAAAGTTATTGAAACTTTTGTGATGTTTCCTATAAAATATCATAGTTACTCACACTGCTTACCCATGTTAAAGGTTGTTGACAAGCTAATGGGAGAAAGTCTGTGTCAGATTGCTGATACCGTTTATTGTTTTTTGTGATTTGTTGAAAACATACGATTTTAAAAAGTAAAACTGTATTCCTATTTTAGACAATAATAACTATTTGCAAATAAATAAAATATTTATAAATTTTTCTTTACTGATAAAGCATTATAAATAATATAAAATACATTATATTTTGAGTGAGGAAGAGGATAAATGTCGTTGAAATAAAAACTAGTTATGTAGAAAAAGATTGTAGGCTGTGTCTTTGTGGTGATACATGGGAAGAAACAAAGTTGGGCTTTCGGTTAATCAAAATCGAATCTCCCTCTCAGGAAGGTGGTTTTATCATCTTTGAAGGAGCTTCGTGGCAAAAATGATTTACCATGGCTAATCGTGACATATTAGAGATAAACACGTATGACTGCATCTAATGGTTATCGTGATAAATAATTCTATTAATTCACCGAAAAAACGTTTATATGCCACAATTACTCATGGTAAACATTTTTCCACGATCCTGAAATGGACTACCACTGAATAGAATTTTTTGTTAAAACACAGCATTGAAACCGTAACAGTTTTGATGGATTTAAAATAGTATACACTAAATAATAATTGAAATCACTGCTATATTATTCACAGGGTTACTTAAAATAATAAAATAATTGTATCGTATTATAGCAATATTCTAAAATCTAACTGACCTTAACCACTTAAACACTTTTTAACTATAGATAGATACACATTTTGATAATGAAAAGTTGTTAGATTTAATGCTACAACTTTCCCTCAATTTCCAGGTTAGAAAACTAATTTTCAAGACAGTTAAACTTGAGTCGCGAAGCACTGGCACGGTGCCAAAAATTTGAATCCACGAGGGGAATGTCCCTTAACTTTGTGCCTGATGATAAACTCATAAATTTCTCAAGCTGGCCGCTGGTAAAATAAAACCACCAATTAAATCTTTATCACCATTAATGACATTGCTATGTGAAAACAAGGCTTTCATAAATAACGTAGTACACATTTATTATATTAGACTGCTTAGAGTATACTACGGTTCATAAGATACTACAATACTGTTAATAATACTAATTCATTATAGTTTCCAGAGTTTGTTTTAAATCCTAGTTATTTCACACACAGCTTGCATATAACAATGTATAACTAACAAATGAAATATATTCTATATCTATAATACTTGAAGCCATTTTTGTGAACACTACTCCTCCCTTATTTGTGGACTAATTTAAACGTGTAAGGTGTCAAAAATTCATATTAGCTTTGCAATAAGGTTTTAGAATTTGAAAACGTCCTTTCCCTTAGGGGTGAGAGGCACACTAAAAGATTGATTTCCCCCCATAATAATTACATACAATTAATCTAAAAACAAAACAAAACATCCATTTATAAAAAGAAACGCAGTAGCTTTTTTGGGAGTAAATATTGATGTTTGTAATATATTAAGGAGGTTATGGACCAAAATAAACGGTTAATCAGTTGTGTGGGAAGAACAGAATATATCTCCAGTCAATATAAATATTGAAAACAGTAGCAGATTCACGGCCACTACAGTTTAAAATCTGTAATATAAATTCAGTTATTTCACTTTGGTGAGAATTTGATTAAAATAACGCTATCACGATTACTTCAAGTTTTTAGATTATTTCTAAAAATAAAATCATCTTGGAAAGATATCAAAACAGGTCGAAATGGTAGTACTGTATAAACTTCTTTACTTTGGGAAAACTAAATCTGTGTTACTTTTAAGTGAAATAACCAAACACTTTAAGGTATCGTTAAAAGCATATTCCCGTTATCTGTTCTCCGTTTAATCGAACTAACCCAAAAGCAAAAGTATTACACTAAATTACGTAGTTATTTAGTTTGTTGTAGGAGACATTTTTTTCATTTTCCATAGCATTTCACATACTGTATGAGCAAAGTAAAAAAAAAAACTTGTTAGGAAGAATAAACTGTTTTCTAATTACTTAATTTTTTTTATAAGTGTAAAACTCCATCGGCACATTTATGTTTTGTTTAACATTACGTTTTAATACCTATTCCTTTTCCTATCCAGATTTAATATTCTCTCAGATAGATATAACAACTATTTGATAAGACCAAGGATGAATGCCATCTGAAGAAAGAATTTATTTCACTCGTAATTGAACTACGAATCTTTTGATTTAAAGATTTTTTTAAATTATTTATAATTTTCTAGCACTTTTGTAATTAAAAACTTTCAAACCTGTATCAGGGTTTTACGCTTAGTTGAAATAATTATTTGTCAGCCCTCTGTTCAGTTGTACTTTTATTTTGTAGCTTATCTATAATTTCTTTTATTTCCTATGTATAGACAATCCTACAGTTTCTCTGAAAAAAAAAATATATATATATATAGAACAGGAGACTGCCTTGTGCTGTTGTACACACAGTCTATCCCATTCTGTATCTTCCACAAATCTCTTGACTAACTCTGTGAACTTGGCTAACGTCTGTGAAATTAAATATTAAAACTATATCCACAATACAAATATGTATCATAAAATTATGCTGCCGTTTAAAAGCTAATGATGTGATAATATTTCATCAAAAATGGAGATTGACATACCCTCCGTATCCTAAATTAGTTTGTTTGAATATTGAAATCTTCTTCTTGGCATAGGAACTAAAAAGCCTCTCTTGAAGAATTGAAGACTATTATTTAATATTTTCCAGGGTGAGTCACTTTAGTTGGAATTGGTACAACTAATAATTACCTGATCAGTGAATCAATATTATTTACGGACAAAATTAAGTTAATTTTATGAAATAAAAATAATGACGAGATTAAATTATTGGTAAGTGTATTTTTGCGAAATATTAAAATTATTGTAAGAAAATTATGTTGTAATTCCACTTAAAAATTATATTTTAACTAATTTTTACATAACTTAAGTTAATAAATTTTAAAGAAATAAACTAAACTAAAAGCGATCAAACAAATCTATAATAATAGTTGAAAGATGCTTTTTTCCCAAAGGTCGGCGTTATTTAGTAACAACTCTTAACAAGATAAGGATTTGCGCTATTCCCGCAAAATGCCAATACAAAATTCTAAGGATATAGATATACAAAGTTAAAAACTAATTGAAATAATTATTGGTTTTAATTGAGTTGAACAGTATACACTTTTGTATTAAAGCATAATAAATTTGAATCATTGTGAGCTTTCTAATTCAGATAAAGTAATGCTATAATACCCTAGAGGCTCATAAACGTACATTAACAAATGGAAAACAAATATTTTTCACTAGTAATTGTTATCGATTTATCTGCTTCGTAACTCATTCGATTGTAAACAATAGTTAAATTTATGTATCCAAACTTTCAACACTTTCATTCGCAAGTTTGAAAAACTAATTATCAAGAGTTATAAACTTGGAGGCATGAAGCAATGAAGCTGTCACAGTGTGCATCCGCCGGAAAATAATGATTCTTAACTATTTTTCTGACGATAACATCATAAATCTATACTATTATATAAAAATCTAGTGGTGTCTGTCTGTATGTTTGTTTGTTTGTTACTAATAGGCGCATAAACTACTGAACTGACTGGGCTTAAATTATACAAAAATATAGCTACCATACCAAAGACCTTTATAGGACTATTCACACTACGATACTGACCGTGGGCTTTGCCCCTTTGGCTTTAAAAGTTCTGAGGTGAGGATTTTAAAAGTAAATATTGATTGGTCTCCATGGCTGCCATGAGAACACATACAATTTTTGCAATTTGCTATGCCACCCAAATTTAAACAAGCTGAACTGTCAAACCACATTAATTCACAATTCCACAACTCGTTTATAAATCTAATATATAAAATTCTCGTGTCACAGTGTTTGTCTGCAAACTCCTCCGGAACGACTTCACCGATCGTTATGAAATTTGGTGTGTAAATTCTGTAGGTATGCGAATCGGACGTAAACTATTTCCCGTTTCGAAATTCTTAAAAGGGCTCCGCCCCAGTGGCTCTGGAGTTTCCCATGTTAACCTTATGAGAAATGGAATTAATGAATCTTAACAGCTGTTTCAATTAAACAAGTTGGTTCTGTTCTATGATGTTCAATAGCATTAAAGTTACAAGGATTACCAACAGGGTGCAGCACTATTATTTCTTTTACATTTATGACAACAGCTAATTTGCAACCAAAAGGTGAGTGAGCGTAGCGAACGAACTTCAACCTGGAGGCGAGTTAGCGTAGCGAACGAGCTAACCTGAAGGCAAGTGAGCGCAGCGAACGAGCTCCAACCTAAAGGTGAGTGAGCGTAGCGAACGAGCTCCAAACCAAAGGTGAGTGAGCGTAGCGAACGAACTTCAACCTGGAGGCGAGTTAGCGTAGCGAACGAGCTAACCTGAAGGCAAGTGAGCGCAGCGAACGAGCTCCAACCTAAAGGTGAGTGAGCGTAGCGAACGAGCTTCAACCCAAAGGTGAGTGAGCGTAGCGAACGAACTTCAACCAGGACGTGATTGAGCGATGCGAACGAGATCATCTTGAAAATTAAACGTAACGGTACTTTCTTTCCATCGGTCTGTCTTAGGGGAAACCTATAACTTAGGCGATACGAAGTTCGCCGGGTCAGCTAGTAGGCATATAATATTCTCCACAATCATGTGACATGTTTATTTATTCTTATATTTGATGGTTCATTGATAATTGATTTTATGAAATAAGTGAGATTGTATATCTGTTGCTGTAGCTAACCCTAATTAATTATTAAAAATTTCGCTAATGTAAATAATTGTATTAAAAGATTTTGGTGTAAAAAATAGTGAAATTATAAAGTTCACATTTACTTCATTTCAAAATTTTTGAACAATTAACATGTGTTTAGAGTAGGGCAAACACCTTAAAAATTGAAACTTTTTTTCTCAAGGAGATAATTAATTGTAAGTATATTTTTGTCATTTTGAGACTAATATTGTTCACACCATTTGCCTTTTCACAAATTTTAAAATCATAATTTCATATTACTACCCATAGATTAGTTTTGATGTTTTCTAATCCAGAGGTAGCTACTACCAATCTATAGTATAACTTTTGACACTTCCTATAGATTTCACATTCTATTCTAATAATGAATAACTTTTTACAAGCGTTTCATGGTCATTACATGTATATTTTCAACCAAGTTCCTCTTACTTGACCTACCCTCGACATAAACATTGTTTGAATGACGTTAAATTTCCTAATTCTAAGCTGATATACAAATATTCCAATTTAAAAATAACAATAAAATACTAAGTTGTATATGCACTTGCCTTTGGTGTATGAATAGTAGGAGCTATAACATTTATTTTTAATAGTAGGGCTAAGTATATTTCTGTTTGTTTTATTAGTAAGAGTGTTAATGTTTTTGATTGTTCACATAGTATATAATGATATACTTTTATAATCAATGCTAAGTGGGCAATGCTTTTTAGGAGCAAGATCACATGTTTCTTTTCATTCAAACCGTAATATTAACCAGATGTTGTAAATTATTGTTTGTCAATGTTTTATTTTATCATTTAAAAGTAAGTAAAAGCTTTGAGTTTTTTATTTGTTTCATTGTTTGAAAATGTTTTTTATGTAGGCCTAATTAGTAAGTTAAAAGTTTTTGATAGTTACATTTATTTGAATTGAATCTTATTTTACACTGTTTTTTTCATTTCAGATCTCAAAAATCACCATTTAAACATACATCATCCCCAGACGAAGGTCGGGTACTCTGCTAGTCTCTCATAAATAATTGACCGGGGAAATATTAAACCACCAATTATAAAGAGCCGATCACCATCGAATCGTAAAAACAAGCATTACATAAATATCAGAGAAAGCTTTAGATTATACGATGACATACAAAATACTAATACTGAATTAGTAATCTCTCTTACTTATTTATTACATTTTTAGATCGATCAACTATCAACTCCGCTAACATCAGCTGAGTACGCTATTGCTTTCTATACATTTTTTGTTTTTACTTGTATACGAGCTGGTGGCCCGTCCTACGTACGGGAATCGAGTTGTCAACTAAAACGGAATAATTCAGAACATCTAGTTTACACGCATAGACACAAATTCTGGCAGTTTTAATGGGGAAGATCACCTCATAAACAAATGTAACATGACCACCTATTTATTCCATTCGAATATAGACCTAAAATATGGCGATATGCATTTTAAATCCGATAAGTTTACCATAAAATAGCATTTGTGTCGATTTGAAAAATCTTGAGTGGATTGGCGACCGATTCACACTGGTTTTGAGTAGAGTAGTTTACATGCCACCTCCAATTGCATACTGTACTACTTATGTACTTACCGTAACTTATAATACCTCCGTGACCACTGAAACTTTTATGAGGATTCTCTTCTATCACCTGCCTCTTCAAAATTTAGATCCCAGTCCGAGGATGCATCTCATAACTTGATATTTCCCGTCCGTTGGTGGTACTCCTTGGAATATACTTTTTAAAAATTTATGCACAGCTTGTCCATCCAAGCTTTACCTACTTCTGGAAAGCATCTCTATATTTGGGTGTTAACTCATTTATCTTAGCTCTCTGTACTTTTTTATTTCGACCTCCGGGCCGTTATCTTGAACTGGTCTGTATATTTTCTCTGCACTTTATTATCTAACCCAGCATTAAGGTTTTTCTGTTCTTTGGTCAGTGCTTAAGTTTCTGAATCATCAGCACTACGGGGATAGTTGGTATGGTATGAGTCGACTATGGTTTCTGCTGCACCCTGCAGTTTATTTGACAGTTTTATAGAGACCTACTACACCGATTGACGTTTTCATTACTAACAAAAATGTTAGTATGCTGACATACTCACATTCAAACATACAGCAAAAGAAGTATCAACACGTAAACCACTTATATCTTAAACAATTAAGCGATAAACTGCTGAAAAAATATGAGTTGAGTTTTGCAATGCATAAACTAAATACTTACATAGATTGAATTTACGACAAAACTTGATTAAACGCAAGCGTTTGAGATGTTTAGTTCAAAATAACAAATTTCCTGATAACGCAGATCCTTCGCGGAAGGGGAAAACTACCTACATTTTAAAGTGAAATAGTATGTAGGCAAACACCAACGAACAATATTTTTGCAAACAAACAACTCGCAACATAAACATTTCAATGACAGTTATAAACCAGCTGTTAGTTAAACCAGCATTGAAATACTTTAAATTGCTAGCGTCGGCTGCTAGACTTTAAAACTAGGTGGCGTTCGCAGATGCATCCACAAAATTGAGCGGAGTCATCAAGGGTTCATATTATATTGTTTTTGTCATACTGCAGTAAAAACAGTCGTCATTGGTGCATGCGTTGCGAGTCTAAAGTAGCATTTTTATTCTTTAGGGAATAAAATTCGTTTAAGCCTCTATGGAGTAAAACTCAGCTGTTGTCAACTCAGTTGTAAATTTCTATTGTAAACGATTGAATACGTATCGAAATATGTAACGATTCGTGCTTCATAATCATTTTAACCTTCAGTCTACAGTCTCTTCCCATAGCATTTTAGAATTGCAGATACATTAATCCATTCCCACACTCAACACTGCCCACCATTACTACTTCCTTCACCACCCCCTACGTAGTGGAACTGTTTCCCTCTCTTCCCATAGCATTTTAGGATTGCAGATACATTAATGTAATTGCCAAAGACAGTTCCCACACTCTGCACTGCAAGCCTTACTACTTCCTTCACCATTTCCTACGTCATAGACCTGTTTCCTTCCCTTCTCATAGCATTTAAGTATTAGATACATTTATCTAACTGCCCAAACGGTTCCCTCACTCTGCAATGCCAGCCTTTACTACTTCCTTCACCACTTCCTACGTCGTAGGGCCTGTTTCCTTCCCTTCTCATAGCATAGGATTGAAGATACATTAATCTAACTGCCACAGACGGTTCTCACAATATGTTCATACTTTACTAATTCCTAGGCCACTTCCTACATCGTGGACCTGTTTTCATCACTTTCCATAGCATTTTAGTATTTTAGATACGTTAATCTAATTGCCACAAACATTGCCCACACCCCGCACTGCTAGCCTTTACTACTTCTTTCGCCATTTTCTATGTCGTGGGCAAGCTTCCATCCCTTCTCATAGCATTTCAGCATTGCAGATACATTAATCTAACTGCTACAAACGGTTTCCAGTTCCCACATTCCACACTGCTCACCTTACTTCTTTCTTCACCTCTTCTCACGTCGCAGACCTGTTTCCCTCTCTTCCCATAGCATTTTAAGATTGTAGATACCAAGATCCTTAATCTAATCGTCATAAACAGTTCCCACCCTCCGAAAAACTCGCATTTACTGCTTCCTTCATCACTTCCTACGTCACGGACCTGTTTACCTCCCTTCCCTTAGCATTATTGGAATGCAAATACCTTAATCTATTGGTCATAAACAGATCCCACACTCCAGGCAGCTCGCCTTGACTACTTTCTTCACCACTTTGTACATCGCGGACCTGTTTTCCTCCCGTCCCAAAGCATTTTAGGATTGTAGATACCTTAACCGAATAGTCATAAACAGTTTCACACTCCGGACAGCTCGCCTTGACTATTTCCTTCACCACTTCCTACGTCGCGGACCCGTTTTCCTCCCTTCCCATAGAATTTTAGGAATGCAGATACCTTAATCTAATCGTCATAAACAGTTCCCACACTCCGGGCAGATCGCCTTGACTACTTCCTTCACCACTTCCTACGTCACGGACCCGTTTTCCTCTCTTCCCATAGAATTTTAGGAATGCAGATACCTACCTAAATCCAATCGTCTTAAACAGCGCTGGTGAAGATTTATGCACTCCAGACTGCTCACCTTTACTACTTCCTTCACCACTTCCTACGTCACGGACCTCAAGCTAGTGTCTTCATTTAATAATATTTATGATCCATACCACCGTTTATGTTCTAATATCTGTGGAATAATGCTATCAGCTATTTATTTATCTACTGCATTCAAAAGTCAAAAGCTGATCATATGTCTTTGTATTTGTGTCAAATACTGCTTCCATAAGGATTACATTGAAACTTTGAGACCCAGTGGGGCGGATTCCTGAGAGACTTTTTTAACGCCATATAGATGTTGGCACTCACCGATATGGTCTTTATCACCATGCAAAATTTGAAAACGATTGATTCAGCCGTCTAGGAGGAGTTTGCGTATTTCAAAATGCATAAAAGTCGACGTATAAGAGCTTCGCTCGCTCCACTCAAAAATTAAAACCTTATTTCTAAAAAACTGAAACCCTAAACTAAAATTATGGCTTTGACATTTCCTAGTTCTCAAAATTATCTTTCTTTCAACGCAAAAAGCATGAAAATCCGTCAAGTGGTTGATTTAGAATCGTGAAATAAAAAATCCCGTTTCGTTTTAATATGTATTATAGATTTCATCACTAGGGCCTAAAGTGACTCTTTTTGACCCTAGGTAAAGTTTTACGATCGAGGCGAAGCCGAGGTAGGACAATGAGCGAGCGTTAAAAAGTCACTTTTTGCCCGTGTGGTGAACTATATTTTTCGTCATATTGCATCATTAATTAACAAACTAAGCTAGAAAACTAAATAATTTTTATGTAAAGATAACCTCTCAAAACAACTTCCAGCTTGTTTTCAATTCTGCTAATGCAAATAAGCAGCTGTTGAGTAAGTGATTCAATCATTTATAGTCTAAGACCAGTAGCATAAAACTAGGCCTGACCTCGGCAAAATTAATAACAAAATTAATAATAACCAACTGGAATGTGTTAGGCATGCTTCCCTTAACATTTTGTGAAAATTCCCAACTTTTCCCACTGTAGCAAAATCCGCCATCTTGGAAAATGGCGGACAATCTATAAACACTGCAAGGTTCCACTTAAAAACTTATTGTTCCCAAACAATTTCATCTAGAAAAGTGTAGTTAGTCTTAAATTATTCGGCATAATATTATCTACAAGAAAATATCATATTAAATAATAGTAATATGACTTTTAATAGTGAAAAAACAAATTAAATTTTAAAATATGTAAATAAAATTAGACTAACCTAACTTTTTTTGGGTTTTCGCCATTATTATTGAGTAAATGCAGATTTTACCTGCAACAAACATGTAGAGCCTTAAATTCCGCTTCATTTCCATATATAATATAACAATGTTTGAGCAATATTGACGTAAACGGCGAGTGTCAAAGTACACTCTCATGTAACGCACCTGTGGGACCAAAATGTATATAGTGTGGTTGTATGGTTCTACAAAGTGGCAGAATACTTCAGTTCTGGCGGGGCAAGCTTTCGTTAGCTGTGACTTAAGATTAACCTGTTCATCTTTATTCTTTTCCTGGGAAAATAAACAGATCTTGAAAGTAAGAGATAAGAGAGAAAATAAATGGGTACTGCAGTTTAGTTATCATAGTTAAATAATAATTAATGAATAGTCCCTCCTAAAAAAAATCAATATGAGCTACAAACTAGAGTGTATTTAAAAAAAGGTATTTTTGTATTCCATAATTTTGTATTACAGATGAATTCAATGAAACATCTTAAAATCCACTAATTTCAATTATACAAGAGCTATCATCTCCAATTAACAACACAGATATAAAAACACTTAACAACATAACAACTATAACAATTAACAACAATTAGTTGCTTAGTTGATCGATCAAAATAAAATACCCCCGTCGCAGCAAACCTGCATACTAAGCGAATTTCCATTTACCCGGCTTGATTTCTACTAAAATATTCCCTATAAATTTTCAGATTTATTTCTTATTTAAATAACATTAATTTTAGTGAGTAGTTAGGTTTGCTGCTATGGGGAAGATGTTGAGATGTGTTTTTTGAATTGAAATCTTGATAGCTTAGTATGAAATAAACCAAATTGCCAAATTTGATTAAAATATATCCACAAACAAGCAAACTAAAACAGTTTATTTATTCTCCATAAGAATAACATGGGAATTTTAAATTTAAAATTTTTTAAATTTTCTCCGTAGTCAATGAACATTCTGATGTATAGTTTTAAACATGTGTTCATTAATTGATTGTTTATGTTTACCAATTTTGTAAATAGAATGGATTGAATAAAATAATGTACCTATCTTTTGATTTGAATCTAATTATTATACAATAAATGGCGACGAGGATGACGGAAATAGGAAATATAAAGAAGTTGAGATCAGTTGCAAAAAGGCAAATTTCCAAAGCATTTAAACTAATTATAGAAAATAAAGCAACTGATAAAATGACAAGTGCAGAGATAGAGGTGAGGTTAGACAGTTTAAGATCGTATTGGAAACAATTTGGAGATGCACAAACCAAAATTGAACTAGCCACTGAAGATGAAGAACAAGATGATCTAGCCTCGTACAGAAGTGAGACAGAAGAAATGTACATTGTTTTAGAAGCAGTATTGAGAAATGAAAAGACACGACACAATAATACAGAGCCTACAGCAGCAAATCCACATAACAAGGAACCAAGCACAACATCAAACATTAGTTTTGTTCCATACGACGAAGAGGAATCTTTTAGGAATTTCATTAAAAGATTTGAAAATTTTCTGGTACTTAAAGATGTAAATGAAGAGAAAACAAAGCTTTGTAGTTTACTACATGCACTTTCACCTAAACTACATGAACGGCTTCTAGACATAGTTGCCCCTGATGACCCTTACAAGATGAACTATGAAAATGTTGTTACTGTTTTAAAAGACCATTTGGAACCATTACCAAGTGTATTAACATTACAACATCGCTTTGTGTGTAGAGTACAACAACCGAATGAGTCAATCATCGAATTCGCTATGGAATTGAAGAAACTGTCTAAAGATTGTCAGTTTAACTGTGATTGTGGAAAGTCAGTAACTGATATGTTATTACGCATGCAATTGGTAAGAGGACTTCACGACCATGATATTAAAGGACAACTTTTACAGAAGAAAATTGTAACTACTTTTAAGGAAGCACTTGAACTTGCAACATCACTGGAAGCTTCGAGAACTGAAAGCAGCATGATGACTGCTCACACAGCACCACCAGCAGTTCCAGTGCTCAAGGTTGTAGAGAATCAGACAAGAAAATGGGACAGATACTCTGGGAATAAGAACGCTGTACAGGCAACAAACAAAGACCAATATTCTCCTTCCCGTTCAAAGTTTTCAGGTCTACAAGGACGGTGTTATCGGTGTGGAGATAAAGACCATAGAGCAAATACATGTAAGTTTAGAAATGAATTTTGCAATTTATGTAACAAAGTAGGGCATATTGCAAAGGTATGTATGGGAGGACCAAGAAAACAACGAATTGACCAACTAGAGGACAGAGAGATTGAAAAACAGTTAGATCATACTACCTACAATTCTTATAAACTTCAAGTAAATAACAGTGATAAGTTCATTATGAAAATAGAAATTGAAGGAAAACCATTATCTATGGAACTTGATACAGGAGCAGCGCTATCTTCAATCTCATTTGAGGACTATAAGAGATTAGATATCAATAAAAGAATGTTCAAATCACATGTACAGCTTCGCACATATACAGGTGAAATCATACAAACTAAGGGCGTAGTATATGTTAGGTTTCAGTACAAAGAAAAGATTTACTTCGGAAAACTATTTATTATCGACCAAGATGTTGAACCAATATTTGGTAGAGACTGGATAAGAGAAGTCAATTTAGAAATTGGTGATATTAGAATGTTGAATCAAAACTCATCTGAGTTGACACAAGTTCTTGACAGTTATTCAGATATATTCAGTAAGGAAATTGGTTGCATTCCAAATGAAAAAGGACACCTGAATCTAAAAGAAGACTGTGGTCCAATATTTGTGAAGCCGAGGCAAGTGCCCTATGCTATTAAACAAAAGGTGGAAGAAGAACTCGATCGACTGGAAAAAGCTGGTATTATTACAAAGATTGAAAACTCAGAATGGGGTACGCCAATTGTGCCAGTAGTAAAACCTAATGGTTCGGTACGAATATGTGCAGATTACAAGACTACGTTGAATAAAGTTATCCGTGATGAGAAGTATCCAATACAAAGAATTGAGGACATCTTTGCTGAGATGAATGGAGGTAAATTTTTCTGCACACTCGATGTTAGTAATGCTTACTTACACATGCCAATGGACTCTGAAAGTGCTCTGCTACAAACAATAAGCACTCAGAAAGGTTTGTATAAAGTAAACAGGTTGATGTTTGGAGTGAAAGTAGCACCAGCACTGCGGCAAAGATTCATGGATAAGGTACTGCAAGGGACTGATGGAGTTAAGTGCTTTTTCGATGATATAATCATTCAAGGTACAGATTACAAGAGTACACTAGAGAGATTAAAAACTGTCCTAGAAAAACTTAGAGCGCATAACTTGAAATTAAATTTTGACAAATGTAAATTCTTTCAACAAAGAATAACATACTTGGGACATACAATTGATGAAAACGGGCTGAAGAAAAACTCAGAAAAGGTCAAAGCAATTATCGAGGCAGAAAAACCTAGAAATGTGAATCAACTACGATCTTTCATTGGCATGGCCAATTACTACAACAAATTCATACCAAGACTGGCCGAAAAGCTATATCCATTGAATAAGTTACTACAGAAAGGACAGCGATTTGAATGGTCACAAGAATGTGAAAACAGCTTTATCAATGTTAAAAAGCACATAGCCAATGACAACACTCTAGCACACTACAATCCAAAACTTCCTCTAATACTCTCAACTGACGCATCTCCTTATGGATTGGGAGCAGTAATTTCCCATAAGTTTCCTGATGGGTCGGAACAACCCATAGCTTTTGCTTCCCGATCTTTATCAAAAAGTGAAAAACAGTACAGTCAAATAGACAAAGAAGCTACAGCAATTTACTGGGGGGGTAAAGAAATTCTTTGCTTATTGCTATGGACGAAAGTTTGTTCTTCAGACGGACCACAAACCTCTTGTTTCCATATTCCATCCATCAAAATGCTTACCGGCAATGTCAGCTACTCGTTTATTGAACTACTCACTTTTCCTTGCTGGGTTTGATTATACAATTGAGTATAGAAGAACTTCAGACCACTGTAACGCAGATTTCTTGTCTCGTTTTCCAGTTGAACAAACTCAAGATGATGAAGACTTGTATTCCAAATTCCAAATGAATCAAATAGCAATTCTTCCTCTCACACAATGTACACTTGCACAGCATACAAAGAAAGACTCTGTACTAGCTACAATAGTTACAGCACTAGAAAATGGAGAAAATCTGGAAAAGGTTGGTTTCCGAAATAATGATTTAAGTTTACATAAAGGTTGCATCTTTAGAGGTAGTCGAGTTGTAATACCTAACACATTGCAGAAAGAAGTTCTCAAGGAACTACACATTGGGCATTTAGGCATGTCGAAAATGAAGGCCATGGCGCGAAGTTATGTATATTGGAAAAACTTGGATAATGATATTGAAAACTTGGTTAATAACTGTGACAAATGCAAACAGAAAAGAAATGAACCATCTAAATTAAACCATCACCCTTGGGAAGAACCTACAGCTCCCTGGCATCGCTTACATTTGGATTTTTGTGGACGCGTAAATGGAAATTATTTCTTCATAATTATAGACGCCCATACAAAATGGTTGGAGGTTATACATACAAAAAACACTTCTTCAGACTGGTGCATTCGAAATTTAAGTCACTTATTTTCAACTTTTGGACTGCCAGTTATGATAGTAACAGACAACGGCTCCCAATTTACGAGTGCACTTTTTCAAAGGTTTCTAAGCAATAATGGAATTTGCCATAGGACTTGTGCACCTTTTCACCCATCAAGCAATGGCCAAGCTGAAAGATTTGTCCAAACTGTTAAGAAATCATTGGCTGCCATGAGTGAAGACAAGGGAGACTTGCAGCATAAAATAGATCTTCTCGTAACTCAGTTACGCAAAGCTCCAAACTCTACAGGACTCTCCGCTTATGTGTTAATGTTTGGCAGAGACATAAGAACGAAACTTAACGTGATGGCAGATAAAGTTGAATGGAATAAAAAGACTATGTCGGAACACAAGCTGAAAAGAAATTTTCAGGTGGGACAGAGAGTACTGGTAAGAAATTATTCCTCAAAAGTAAAATGGAAGGAAGGGAAAATAATTTCAAGAACAGGAAATGTTATGTTTAAAGTCAAGACAGACACTGGACTCACTTGGACTCGTCACTCAGACCAAATACTTCCCTTACACTAAGGGGGGAGAATTGATGTATAGTTTTAAACATGTGTTCATTAATTGATTGTTTATGTTTACCAATTTTGTAAATAGAATGGATTGAATAAAATAATGTACCTATCTTTTGATTTGAATCTAATTATTATACAATACATTCAAAAACACTTCAATATACTAAATTATTTGTTTTTTTAAGCTCTTCAAAATGGTCTAGAGAGAAATTTAGAAATTTTAAGTTTTTATGGTCAAAAATGAGAAAAACCCATTTTTACCCCATAAAACCCCCCATAAACCCCTGATCCCATGGTCCGATTATGCTGGTTCGCGAACTCGTTCAAATAAATGTACGTTTACACGTTTGTACCAAATTTCATCAAAATCGGATCAATTTTGCTCGAGTTATCGCGCTAACGGACACATATATAAATATATATATATGAATTTGAACGGATGGTGTTTTTGGCCTCTGGGGGCCTCAAAACGAAAAAGTAAATCGGTCCCGGGTCTAGGTCTTACAATGAGACCTACGGTAATAGCTTATTCCCTATATGGGAAATTCGCTAATACAACAAAAATTTTGTATCCATAGATACAACACACTTTTAAGAAAGAGATCTTACAATTATCATCAACTATAATAATTTCTTCATAAAACATTTAGAGGCTTAAACCAGCAATGCCTCCCATCATGGTTCCTGTTCTGACGGCGGTGTTTGGTGCGGCTGCGCGGTTTCTGTGGATTTTGATTTTGGAGCAGGTATGGGGAGTAGATTGAGTTTTGAGAGTATTCGTTGCAAGTGTTGTATCCAATGGAAAAGAAACATGGTCAAAAAATGAACAACATTTTCTGAGTTTTGAAATCAAGGATGCATTATCCTTATTAAGTCAGATGAACAATTATATTGAACCTGAAGAAACGTTAACGACCGCCTCTTATCCAACTACTCCTCAAAGTTAGTCAAAGCTATTAGTCTTGGCGCGTGGAGTAGCAGGGAGTGTTTATTGGTAATTTCAAAAAACATCTGGCCTACAAAGCTCGAGGGTGGTTCAGCTCTTTATGGCTAGAAGAGGTGGACGGGGGATGGCTAGTAGTGAAGGAACCGCCCAGACAGATTGTTCTTACTGTACTGAGACATCCTTTGCAACATCTCCAACAACCATCAAAATGAACCCAGTTGTTCCTACAACTTCGATTAAGTCTAGCGTTCTGCTTGGCGTGGATGCCATGTGCACTTATAAAAAGTAGTCCAGTGAAAGAAGTGTAAATAGTTCTACACACTACTATAAGAAGAAGGGGAATATCAGAAGGGAAAGAATCAGAATTCATAGCAATAGTCCAAGCATTAGTAGTGATCTTTTTTTTAAGAAAATAAAAATCCAAGGCAAGATAATAACGTATTTTATTAAAACTAGAGTACCTGTTGCTCGAAATCAAGCAATTTTCAAGTACCTGAATTACAGGAGTTATTATTTTAAAATTAATAACAGTCATAATTTTTTATGAGATTCAACTAAAAGCTTATGTAACCAATCGAAATACTTACACTGTTCATAACAGTTCGATATAACAAACATTTCTTGTAAATGTTGTATAATTTTTCGAAAGCTAGCCTTGATTTAGTGTTTTCTAGAAATGTTTCCTGACTCACCCATAGCCCCATATTGTTGTCCATGTTTATCTTCATCATTGATACTGTAGCTTACATGGTACCACCGTTGTTACCAATATGTTTACAAAATGCAGTCTTTTTTTATATAGCATTAAAATTGTCCAAGTACTACCCGACTTCCTGCATTATCTGTCTGTCACAATTTTATTTACTTAGAATATAAAAAAAATGTTGCGGTGAAATATATCAAACTGCCTCGGTTTCTTGCCTTTTCCATTATCATACGAACGCAAGCCCACATTCAAATCGGTAAATGTTTCATTTCAACTAAGTCAGTAAACGTGTGTACACAGGCGCGTTTCCTTCAATTGTAATTTTTAAAATATTAACAGCAGTTAAATTGTCCAGCTGAGCTTAATCTAATGTAAACAAATAATGATAATTTGGAAACTTTAAAAGCCACTGGGACGGAGCCCAGGCGATTTTTTCAACATGCAAGACCTTATGACATCTACTGAATGAGATCTTTCCAACGAGCCTTAAACCAAAAAAATCGGATGAGAAACCACTGAAAAGTTCTGCCGACAAAAATCCTGCTTGCCTATTTTATACATATAGATTTTACAAATTTGTATTGAATATTTACATTTGTATTGTAAGAAAAAATGGATAGCAAAAAGATAGGGTTACAAAAAGAAATGGTACACAAGCCGCACTAGCAGGTCATCTTCAGCAGGAAATTCCAGTTTTAAGTAAGTTGGCGGGGAACATGCAACTTGAGGTGGTAGCATAGTATAGAAGTCCCTGAACGTAAAACTGCCCAGACCCCAATTTTTAAAGACTTCGGTCGTCCGTAATGACGTCATCAAGATGGCGACTGTAAAAGGATGCTGGGTCGCCATGAATCGGTTATAACACCCAATTGCCTGAACCGATTTTAATGAAATTTGGCATACAAGTGCTTGAATACATTATCTCAGCCCAGGTTGTCAATGGTCGAGTTTGATTAAGTCGTTTCAAAATGGCGGCCGTTAATAATTAAATTAATACAAATGTTTCGGTTTTTTTGTGTTTTCAACTCCCTCCAGAGATCTGCATCAACCTATTAATTTTCCTTGCAATCACAGGATGTGATGCCGTCTCTAAATTTCATGGAATTGGCAAAATACCCCCACCACAGCAAACCTGTAGACTTAAGTGAGTTTCTATTTGCCTGATTTGATTTTAAATTAAATCTATTTCAATAACATTAGACTTCGTGAGTACCTGGGTTTGCTGCTACAGGGAGAGTATTAAAGCAAGTTTTTTTATTTATATAATAGTAGCAAAGTTTAAAATAAATACATTTGCCAAGTTTCATAAAAATATATTCATAAACAAGCATACTACAACAGTTTATGTATTCTCCGTAAGAATAACATGGGAATAATTTAAAAAATTGAACTTTCTCCGTAACTTATAACCGTACAAATACACTTCAATATACTAAATTATTTTAGGTTTTTTCAAGATCTTGGAATTGTTTAAAGATAAATTGGAGAATGTCATGTTTTGAGGTTTAAACATAAGAAACCCCAATTTTTAACCCTTAAATCCCGCCTAAAACCCCGTTCCCATGGTCCGATCACGCTGGTTCGCGAACTTGTTCGAAGAAACGTAGGTTTACACGTTTGTACAAATGTTATCAAAATCGGATAATTTTTCCTAACGGACACACATTTATACAAACAGCGTGTTCAAAAAGGGTAGGAACAAAATTTACAAATTGATCCCTTGTGCCAAAATAAGAAAAGCATAGTTTCGTTCACATATCCACTGTTTTGTAATTTGTTATTAGCCTACAATTTTTATCTTTGGATTATTTTGACTGAACTTTATGAAACTTGCTATGTTTGTAAAGGTAGAATATGCCAATTTTAGGTAATAAAATTACCTTGGTCCAATTCAAAAATTTAAAATGGCGTTCTTTTAATTTTTGAATAATAAATTATTGAAAATTGAAGATTTTATGAAAAAGTGTCAAGGACACTTCTGTTTAACATTTAAAATTCCCTATCAAACGATACCAAGTTCAAAATAATCTTAAGAGAAATGACTGATATATCACGATTTTTAGTTGTAAATATAGTCGGATTGAGGCTAAGCTAGCCAGGTGTTCTTCAATTTACAACTAAAAGTCTTAATATTTAAATTATTTTTATTCAATCGTTTTGAACTGGAAGTAGTTTGATAGGAAATTTAAATGCTAACCAAAAGTTTTCTTGACACTTTTTCATAAAATCTGCCATTTTCAGTAATTTTGATTTTAAAAATAAAATGCCCGCCATTTTGAAATTTTGAATTGTACCAAGGTAATTATTTTCCCTAAAATTGGTATGTAGGTGTTTTTGTTCACCCTGTTTATGTGTGTGTCCGTTAGCACAATAAATCACACAAAAATGATCCGATTTCGATGAAATTTTGTAGAAACGTGTAAACCTACGTTTCTTCGAATAAGTTCACGAACCAGCTTGGCCGGACCATGGGAACTCCAAAACCATGGGAATAGGGTGGTTGGGGGGATTTATGGGGTGAAAATTGGTTTTTCTCATTTTTGACCATCAAAACATAGAAATCCCTAATTTATCTCTAAAAAATTGTGAAGAGCTTAGGCAAATAAATAATTTTGTATACTGTTGTATTTTTGTACAGGTATTAGTTACGGAGATAATTCAAAGAATTGTAAATTTAAAATTATTCTTACAGATAATAAATAAACTGTTTTAGTTTGCTTGGTTGGAGATATATTTTGATGAAACTGGGCAAATTTATTTATTTTAAACTAAGCTATTATTATATTAATAAAAACTCACTTTATAACTCTCCCTGTAGCAGCAAACCTAGGTACTCATGAAAACGAATGTTATTGAAATAGATTGAATTGAATATCAAAATAGGCAAATGGAACTCACTTGGTCTGCAGGTTTGCTGTGGTGGGGGAACCAATTCCATGAAAAGTAGAGACGGCATCACAACCTGTGATTGCAAGGAAAATTAATTGGTTGATGCAGATCTCTGGAGGGAGTTGAAAACACAAAAAACTGATACATTTGTATTATTTTAATTATTAACGGCCGCCATTATGAAACGAATTAATCAAACTCGACCATTGACAGACAACCTGGGCTCAGATAATGTATTCAAGCACTTGTATGCCAAATTTCATTAAAATCGGTTCAGGCAATTGGAGGTTATAACCGATTCATGGCGACCCAGCATCCTTTTACAGTCGCCATCTTGATGACGTCATTACGGACGACCGAAGTCTTAAAAAATTGGGGTCTGGGCAGTTTTACGTTCAGGGACTTCTATACTATGCTACCACCTCAAGTTGCATGTTCCCCTCCAGAACTGAAGTATTCTGCCACTTTATACAACCATATAACCACACTATATGCATTTTGGTCCCACAGGTGCGTTACATGAGAGTGTACTTTGACACTCGCCGTTTACGTCAATATTGCTCAAACATTGTTATGTTATATATGGAAATGAAGCGGAATTTAAAGCTCTACATGTTTGTTGCAGGTAAAATCTGCATTTCCTCAATAATAATGGCGAAAACCCCCAAAAAGTAAGAATATGTCTTATTTTTTACATATTTTAAAGTTTAATTTGTTTTTTTCACTATTAACAATCGTATTACTATTATTTAATATGGTATTTTCTTGTAGATAATATTATGCCGAAGAATCTAAGACTAATTTGACTTTTCTAGATGGAATGGTTTGGGAACAATAAGTTTTTAAGTGGAACCTTGCAGTGTTTTACAGATTGTCCGCCATTTTCCAAGATGGCGGATTTTCCTACAGTGGGAAAAGTTGGGAATTTTCACAAAATGTTAAGGGAAGTATGCCTAACACATTCCAGTTGGTTTTGCTTTGTTATTAATTTTGCCCAGGTAAAAGTCTAAAAGGCCTATCCTATTAGTCTATTAAGATTATGTTACAGTACATTATACCATCGATATGACACGCGATCGACAACAATAGGCTAAACCTTACCTAATAAATCTATCAATAAATAATTTCGGTCAATACGATTGCCACAAACGAAATTTACATTTTTTACAACTGCTAGTTTTGACTCCCTAAAGACTAAAAATGATTTTTACTACTTAGAGAGTAAAATGCTACTTTAAGTAATGCTACTTTTAGACCCATAACGCAAGCATTAAAAACAGATGTTTTTGCTGCAGTATGATGAAATAGTATATTACGTTACTAGTCCTGAAAATAAGTGTTTACCGGACGAGTGTGGTCGTTCCCGAGCGAGACAAAGTCGAGTACGGGATTACCATGCGAGTCCGGTACACACATTTTGGACGAGTTACGTACGACAGTTTACGCCATACTACTTATTTCGTACAAATCCTTATATATTTCCACCTACTAAAGGACTAAAAATCACTAGTCATAACCTCTGAGAGAGGTTATGTTTTTGTTTATAACCACTAATTGCCACGCAATTACAGTATAATCAGCTGATTGGTGTCCGGTAAAACTCATTGCAGAACAGTAGTACGCAATGAAACCCCATTTGAATAAGCTGGCGGCAAACAGCTGTTTTCTGGACTAAATCCTTGCGTGGGAAGTTCGTCAAAATAATGTAGTGCGGCGTAAAATCATTTTCGTAGTATATCAATTAATAAAAAAAATTAAAAAATAGTCCCTTGTTTGGCTTAAAAAGGCATTATGACACAAAACCGCTGGAGTGTGTCCTACTTATTACAGATTTAGCTGGGGAATTAAAACAATTCATAACGTGTATTTGAGTTGTCTAAAGAAAACAAAACTACCCATCTAGAAATTACGATACACACAATATCATTAAATAAATCACTAGTTCCGCAAATTCTTTAAATTCTCCCGCTGTATAAGCTAATACGCCGGATAAGAATCAGCGAAAACAACCAAAATGGGCCATTTGGACGACAAATCTGCTATAATGTGGGTTCTCGGAGATAATGTTGTATTTACTTTATAACTGGTCACATTTACAGTGTTTTATTGGGTAATTTGTTGGTAGTTAGCGGTTTTACAAATACTTCAGTTTGAAATTTGTTACTTGGATTTTTTATTTCATCTTGGCGAGACTTAGATTATAGTAGTAAGTTTTTTTACAATGAAGTCTTAGTGGAGCATACACATAGGGTAGTAAAACCTTCTTACTTTTCTCAACTGGATTATGCTATAACGTAAAATTGATTTAAAATTGAATTTACACTAATCTTGGAATAATCTCATAATCCCCTCGAATCTAACATAAATATTCTAAATACTATCAGAAATGTGTACAGAAAACAGCATAAAACTCATACTATGTACACTTTAGTAAATCGTAATCTTTACTATAACTTAATACTATACACTTTCAATTGTGAATTTTCTCATATTCAGTTATTAAAATATTTTCTTTCAGCTTGTTAACATACTTGTTTCTTATTTAGTTTAACAAATTAATAAGCTGATTTTGCCGTTAACCTATTTATCCCTACATTCCAGTTGCAGCGTTATATAGTGAATAATGTCACCGATTAGAGCAGTGCCGCAGGAGATTGTACAGTGCTATTGTACGGACAGGTTAACTTACAGTCTAATTTCCCATTCAGTACCTGCAGTAGATCTAATTTATGGTGAAACTGTTTACTTGAAAGTTATGGGAAAGCGATAATCAAACAACATTCAGTCACGAATATGGACAGCGTGTATTAAATAAAGCTACAACAGTATACAACGAGGCAGGTTTTGAAATAAATCGTTAATGAACTAAAAGAAAAATGTTATGATTAAAATTTAAGGTTATGCTAATACGTATCAGTATTTTATCTGGCATAAATGTATCCTAAGACAGAGAATACCTGAAGTAAATGCGCTTGGTTGACATTACAGGCACAAACATAAAATACACATTAGAAGGACGGTTGGAAAAGAATTATGCAAAAAAACATTACTACGAGGGCCATTTCAGAAAGTAAGGAACGTTTTTAAATAAAACTAAAAATAAATACAATACCAAATTTGTATTACATACATCTGAAAGAGCAACTAAAATACTACTTTTCTACGTAGTCGCCAAACAAATTGAGACACTTATCGTACCGGTGCACAACCTTTGAAATTCCTTCATCATAGAAGTCTGCCACCTGCGATCTCAGCCCCTCAGAAACGCGAGCCTTTGAGCTCCTAGTCGTCGTCGAAGCGCTGAGTTAGGTCTTCATTCTTGGAAACAATTGGACATCGCTTGGTGCAAGGTCAGGACTATAGGGTGGATGAGGAAAAACCTCCCATTTGAAAGAATCAAGGAGTTCTTTAGTACGGTTTGCTGTGTGAGGTCGGGCATTGTCATGCACAAACAAAATCTTCGACGTAAATTCCCCTCTGCGCTTGTTCTGAACTGCTCTCCTAAGGTTGCGTAAAGTTTGTTAGTACCGCTCAGATTTTATTGATGCACCACGTTCAAGAAAGTCAACAAGAAGCACACCTCGCCTGTCCTAAAAAACCGTCGCCATAATCTTCCTTGCTGACAGTTTGCAAACATTTTCTTGGCTTTTTTGGGGGATTTTGTGTACCCCACGCCATTGACTGTAATTTCGTTTCGAAATTAACATGTTTAACCCACGTCCCCTCACCAGTTGCGATACGATCCAGTAGTGACTCACCATGTAAGTTGGAGGCATCCAGAAATGTCAAAGCTGCCCCCATCCGCTGAACTTTATGGTGGTCCGTGAGCATTTTCGGCACCCATCTTGCGCAGAATTGTGGTAGCCTCCTAACCTTTGTGTGACAATTTCAAACAACAAAGTCCGCGAAACTTGTGGGAAACAAAGCGAAAGCTCCGTTATCGTGAATCGGCGGTTTTCGCGAACCTTTTCATCATTTTTTGCGACCAGTTCATCAGTCACAATGCTCGGACGTCCGCTCTTCGCTTCGTCATGAACGTCAGTTCGGCCATTTTTGAACCGAATGCACTATTTTTGCACAGAACTTTCATTCATTACGTTTTTACCGTTGACTTCACACACTTGGTGATAAATTTCTATAGGTTTTAAATTTTTACCAACAAAAACCGTATCACAGACCACACCTCGCAACTGGCAGGATTTTCAATCGCAGCGCAAATCTTAAGTTGAAATTGCACAAAAACGGGCAGCGACATGATGTTCCTTTTGTCACGGCTAGAGGCTGACTAAAATCGTAAAATCGTAAAATCATGAGCGACTTATCTAGCTGACTAGGCTGTGAGTAGGTAGCGGACCACAGGATCAAATGGAGCCGTTCACACGAGTGTAGGGCGACGGCGATCAAGCCACGTTCGAGCCTGAAGTTGCGAACCCATGCTGTTCCAGCTGCGATGCAATCCCATGGTTACTTAAAAGCCTGGCTATCTGTTAAAAAAATCACCAAGTTGTCGAGTGCGCACGCACCAAGATGTACGCAATCGGCACGTGCGTAGCGGCGTAAGAGTGAAACGTTCCTTACTTTCGGAGTAGCCCTCGTGTAGTATATGGAATGTATCTAGGAAAATATCAAGTGATTTTAACAAGAAATAAACAGAAAAGAATAACGTAGCAAAGTGTTACTGGAGTTGAGTGTAGCTGGTCGATCTAAACATGTAATAAATATGTAAGGAGATATATTCTTAGAGGCTAATATTTTTATGTCATCGTATAAAAAAAAGCTTAATACTTAAAGCTTACTTGAAAGCTTACTCTGATATTTATGTAACGCTTGTTTTTACGATATGATGATGATAGGCTCTTTATAATTGGTGGTTTAATATTTCCCCGTTCAATTATTTATGAGAGATTTATGACGTTATCGTCAGACAAAAAGTTAGGAAACATTGTTCTCTCGCGGATTCAAACTGACAACTTCATTGCTTCACGCCTCTAAGATTAATACTCTTGATAATTAGTTTTTGAAACTTGCGAATCAAAGTGTTGAAGGTTAAACAAAATAATTTAACAATTGTTTACAATCGAATGAGTTACGAGGCAGATAAAAAGTTCACAAATATTTTAGTGAAAGACATTTGTTTTCCTTTTATTAATATAAATTTATGAATACCTAGAATATTTTAGCAATATTTCTTTCTTTGACTTCTAAAGCTTATAATTATTCAAAATTTACTTAACATGATTCTGCTTTCCTATACACTTTAATTATTTTTGTAACTATACCTAGGCTTTTGGCGTTATGTTGTCATTTCGTTTATCTCATTCAAAATACTTCTTTTATCAGATTAAATGTAAAGAACGTATACTCAAATCCGTTTACGATACGTAAGGATACGTAAGTTTAACAACATGCACTACATGAAAATTAGTGGATTTCACGAATTTTACATTTTTCAATCCCTTTACACGCTCAGTTTATTCCAACTTCTTATTTAAGTTTTGTGCAACTTCGCTAAAATAGCGTTTTTAATTGAATTCCAACAGAAATATGTTAACTTATGTTAGATTTTAAGAACTTTGTATCCATAGAATATAACATTGTAATATAAAAACATTTAAGAGAATGACACTATTCATGTACTTTGTGCTTCAATGAATAAAGAAATATTGAATTGAATTGAATTAACCCACAGTATTTTGAATATCTAGTAGAAACTGTAACCGATACTTCAATCTCGTCATTATTTTTGAAAATGAATTTAATTTTGTCGGTAAATGATGTAGAATGTAGATTGATTCATTGATCGGGTCTTTATTAATTGTAGCAATTCGAACTAAAGTGACTTGCCTGGATTTTAGACAAGAATTACGTGTGATCATCAATATCTGTTGCTACAGACTCGAGTAAAGATCGAATAGTGTTTAATTCTCCAAGAGGCTTAGGTATTAGTTCATTGTACAATTGCGATTTTAATATAAAAAAACAAATTTAGGATCTGAAGGGTATGTCGCAATTGATATTATCAAACTACTAGCTTTTTGTCGTCAGCTTCATCTTATAACACACATTTTCCTAGTGAAGAATTGATATTAACTTAAGTACCAGGGGACCGAGCATTGCTCGAGGTGTTTCATTTGTTCAATAGGTAAAAAATAGAACTTAAAAGCCTACAAATATTTTCAGTTTTACTACGATTAATTAAGTTGTAAAGCCAATTTGTTTTCGGTAGACATCCATTCATCCTTAATTTACCTGAAAAACTTTTTCATGTAGACGAACAATTTATGAAATTTCTACAATACGCTTCAATAAAAAACTCATGATAAGATACAAAACAGCTGTCATCTGTTGACCGTTATTGCGTAAAACACTGGGATCGCGGAACGTCGCAACTATAATAACGCATTAATTCCGTAATAGTGCATCGTCGAAAACTACAAAACGTCCTTGGCTTTTCCTTTAGACTTTTAGTTCAATATCAGTGTATAATGTTCTGCTGTAAAACACTTAATGTTTTTGAACTGTCGTAATTATCACTTTGGTTAGTAATACGTTACACAATCCAAATGTAAGCAATGCTCAATAGCATTCATAGCATTCCTTTTCCTTTGTACTGTATTTTGTAATTTGCTACTGTACTGAAGATGATTTGTTACAAGCTTATGTTACAATCCATTTAATTAAAATTAAAATTCAAATACAAATTCAAATTCTCATAACACTGTCATAGCTACTTGACAGTTCATAAGACTAACGTTAAAAATAATAAAATACGTTTTTAAGCTTTTAATGAAAAATGAATTTTCCCAGAACAGAGCCATGGACATTGTTTTTAGACTTAGAAATCTCGTCAAGGTGACAAATTATTAACTACGACAGTAAATGTGATCAAAAATAAATCATGACTTTTATTGGCTGAATTTGGCATGATGAGCTATGTACCTTGTTTTGGGGCCACTCTGTATAATAAATTAATCAAATACAGTTCATTTAAAAAATGTTAGTAAAAATATATTCAATTAATAAAAACAAGTATTTCACACAAAAAATCGTCCAAAGTCATCTAAATGTGGATGAGTTTGATATAACGCAAAATCAAACAATAATGAGGATGGAAAATTAAAATGTTTGTTTTGCATTCAAACCACATGCAGTATTAAAATGTAATACAGTTCATACGCATACTGTATGTAAATAGGATAGTAGGTGATTGGAGTTCATCCTGATGTTTTAAAACTAAAAATTTTCTCACAGTTAAGAACCATCTAAGTCGGCGATCTAAAGCCTTTAGCCGGGTTATTGTACAAGGAGTAGTAGCTTTATTGATTTCTTTCACACGTATGGTAGTTTTTATTGTGTAGAATGTCTTTGCAAAATCACAAACAGCAGATAGAAAACATAAAGTTAAGAGTAGTAACCATATACAACGATGAGTCTGCAACATGTACAGATAACGTAATGGGTGACTGTCATGCTTGTTCATCAAGACAAGCGACTTGGCAACAAAAACACAGAATAATCCTACAGCTATAAACAAACTCCCACTATACTGAACTCTTGTTTTTCCTAGTGTGTTGTTGTGGAAGGCTTGGATTGTATTTACTCAATTCTGTAAAGAAATGGCTGATTTTCAGTTTATATTTATTTAACGATTATTGGCCTCTCTTAAAATTGAATTTATCTTTACATGTTTAACCCGTGTCAAACAAAGCAGGGGACAGCTGGTAATATACATGAATTCTCAGCAGTGGAATATATTCAGGGGCACGAACTCACTATATCACGACCATTGGTTTTTCAGTCCATTGCGCAACCCGTGTGGACCACCGTCTAAAGAATTGAATTTGCATCTTTAGGGCCAAATTCCTAAAATTACAGCCCAAGTAATTTATAAAAATAAAAATCTTTGTTTTCTTCACAGGAATGTAATGTGTTTTTTTTTATTATTTCGTTTGATTGTAACGTAAAAATTTATTTTGTTCATAATATTTCTACTTGTTCATTTAACGAGGGGGAGTAACTAGGGATGCAGTTATGGCAGGCAATTCTAGAGCCCAAAACAGGTTCAAAAACACTTTGTTAATGTTTTTAATGATTACATACCTTTTAAAAATCATGAATATTATTCAACTGATAGTTCTATGGAGGTAGTTCGTCCCTTTACTAAAAGTCGTTAAATTATGAAGTAAAATTGTTAACAATTTTAACTCGTGTATGATGCATACTTAATTTATACGACGAACATCAAAACCAGTTACCGTCGGTTTTATACTTATGTTAGTTCTTGTTTCCTTTGAAAGACTAATAACTGTTACTGCAGTATTCAACAACGAACTTGAATCAAAAATTTGTTTCCTCTCGGAAAAAAAACATTTGGAAAGTCAGCGTCAGCAGAGATGACAGTGACACGTTGAAACGGATATCGACAGTTGCAATTGTTTCGCAGCGAAATATTGTTGTTTTAGCTTTCGGTTGATTTTAACGTTTTTAGAAGTTATTGAAGAAGGATTATTGTTATATCATATAAAATACTAATCTGAGGTTACTAATGCTTAGCACTGTGTAGCCTGCAGTTGACGAAGAACAAAGTAAATTTGAAATTAAATTTAAAGAGCATTTTTTAAAGGGGTTGGCGGCCTCTTTTAACCTTGTATACATTTGCCCGTCCACATAGGCTATGAAGCGGTCCATGGAACGTATCCAACAAAGCGAGAGGTGAGTCGGTACAGTACACGGGCGAACTATACCGATAAAAAGTAGTGGCAGTGAAAAGAATCCGTATCCACGACATCACTGCCTTTGGCCCGAAGTCCGCGACGTTACCGGCTGAAGGCCAGGGACACACTTAACGGCGAAACCGCCGGACGCCGGATCCGGCGGTGCCGGAGCAAGTTGAGATACACAGGAAGGCATGGGGCAGGCCACACTTCTCCGGTTCGGCGAATCTGCCGATCCGGCGGGAAAATGCTCCGGCGAAACCGCCGGATATTCTCTACCTCGCCGGACCGCCGGATCGGTGGTTTCGCCGGAGCAGTGGGTAGCGAAGCATTGTGCCTTAAGGAGATGAACACACTAACCGGTGATACAGCCGGACTGCGACTGCCCCCACTCCTCAGTCATGGTTCAACCCTCGAGGTTGGTGATTGTTTATGATTTTAATGCAGTGTCCAAGTGGTGTATTTAGTTTTGTTTTGCTATTTAGTTAATTTAGTTTTTATTTTTAGTCTGTTTAGTTTTCTATATCATCATGGTAGATGTTATATGGATTTACTTATTAGTTTGGTTCATGAGAAACCAGAACTTTGTGATAGGTCTTTGGAAATTTACAAAGACAAAAACAAAACGAGGGACAGCAGCAGCTGGCGACGAATTTGTGCCGCACTGAATCCAGCCTTTCCAGCGTCTCATGTATGTGTTTTGTCCTTGTATTTGCACTGTGTAATCTTCGATAGTAGCTCGTCGAATGAGGGGACAGACATTCGAAAATAATTAAAAAACTTATTTTATTCATTTCTCAACTGTAAAAATAGAGTGTAAAAAGCTCCATGTAGCTGTCTGATCTCCAGAATAGGATGCACCCAGACAGTTCGGTGGTGTTTTCTCTTCCTTCAGTATTGGATCAAACACAGCAAGGCCAACTTTTGAGGTCTTGACAGCTCCATTTCTAAGACTAAACTGTACTAGAACTGTACTAGTGTAAGGCAAAACTGATTCACAGTTCATTGCACTCTATTTAATGTCGCTGGCTCCGGCAAAATAGTTTTTGGCGGAACAAGTGTGTTCTGACCCTCAACCTCCGGCGGATCCGCCGGATCCGGCACTCGGCGGTTTCGCCGGTAAGTGTGTCCCTGGCTGAGCCACCGACTCACCTAAAAAAATGATGAGAACATTTTTCCAGGTCCATAAGGTTTTACATTTAAATTTTTACATTTGTGTATGATTTGTGGCAGTTCGTAATACGTATCATGGAATCATACTATTTACCTATATTTACATCTAAAAACTTCGATTCAAAAACTTTTATTTCACGTTGACCTCTTGTAAATGCCAGTGGCGTAGAAAAACACCAGTGCAGTTAAATATCAAATTTAACGACATTATAATGACGTAATAACTTCATTTATTTCTTAATACAATTTTATATACAAGATAAAATTAGGTATCGTTATATATAACACTAAATATAGTCCTTTTCCAACCTATAATTCCATTATATTTATAAAACATACTTAAAACAAAATATTTCCCTTATTAGACCCTATAACGTGATATTATTAAGAAAAAAAATTGTATACACAAATTTTCATTATTTGTTAAAGCTCGGTTAAAAGCTAGTCAGGTAACCATGATGTAAGGTAAGTACTTTAACCAGAATTTATACGTTTTAACTTGAACATGCATCAGCAAGGTAACAAGGTGAACTAGGTTAGTGAATTAACTAACATTAGGAAACATGTTGGACCCCATTACGGTATAATCAACCAAAGTTTGTCAGTATAAATTTTGCTAGCTAGCATTATTAACCTACTAAGAACAAATTTATATTATCAGAAACTATTATTTTTGTAAAAGCAATTTGAAATTAATTGTTACGAGCTGTTGGTCCGTCCTACGTACAGGAGTCGAGTACTCAATTAAGACTGAAAATTATTCAGAACAGCATTCTTTACACATAATTCAATAAATGTTCAAGTGGGTGGCCCGCTAGGAGTCAGAAGAAATCTTAAATGTAAAACACAGGTTGATATGTGCATTAAATTTATGTATAAGTAGAGTACAATGGCGCAAATCCGAACTCAAACGGACAACGGTTAAAACTTAATTGGAACCAATTCAAAGATTAGTTGAAAGTGTGATTATTCCACAAAATTTATTGGTTATTACTGGCGAAATTATAAAATTCTAGATATCTGTATAATGTTAAGGTCACTCGATCCTTTAAAATACTATTTACTATTTGAAAAGATAATCTTTTAAGCATTTTGAAAGTAAAACTCAAATAAAGCAGACAAACTTCAGATGTTCATTCAAAGACAGTTCTGAAGAGACTTTCCAACAAAATTTCCTCAACACATCACAAATTGCAAATTGAAATGGTGAATTTTGAAAAGACTCTTTTCAACTCAAAAGGAACTCCTTTTAGCTTTATTTGTATTTCTCGCTTCTGGTTTTAACGTCAAAAACCTCAACCCTCTTCAGGACCTTTTCCCCGATCATATCAGAATCTGATGGCAATACTTTTTTGTGTAGTCCTTATGCTAAATATAAAGTGTTAAATTAACATACACATATGTGCAGGTAACCCATTTTTGAGGGTCATTTTTTTGTTTAATGTGCACATATTACCTAACAACACAATTAATTGTGTTACTTAATTAACATGTGATTTAACTGGTTTAAAATGCATATAAACATCACATTTACTGAAAACACACACTGAATATTATATTTATATTGGCAATTATCTATCTATACTATTATAAAAAAGAGGTTTGATTGTTTTAAACAGTTTTGCTTGCCAAAAAACCTCAAGTAATTAATATATAAAAAATTATACAGTCACTAAAAATCATGAAATAATTTATTTTTGTAAAAAAGTACAACCGACTTCAAACGCTCTAAAAAGAATGAAATAATTTCAATAAAGTAAACTTTTGTATTAGGCAAGCTCACGTATTTCAAGTCGGCGCTCAAACTGCAAATTGAAATTAAATATTGTGTGTGTATTTTGAAAATCAATAAATTGTAGCTGGATAACATAAATATATAAAAAACACACTGAACTGATTTGTTTATATATTAAAGGAAATATTTTCTTGTATTTTATGTTTACTTCAGAATAAATGCATTATGAAAATAACACACACAAATGTTCTATATGAATAGGAAAATAATTTAGTTTGATATTATGATAGGGAAAAGAAGCTAGTTTAGTATTAAAACGTTACTTTTCCAAGTTAGAAACATTTAAATGCATTATAATCTTTTTAAAGATACTCGTTAATACCACTATAATGCCGATCTCTGATTACGGTAATAAAATAACACTTAACGCATAACTATGCAAAAGACATGCAGATTAACACCTTTAGTTATAGTCACATGCAATATGGACACCCTCTTTCAATTTTGTATCAAAAATCATCATAGAGCCGCGCCGACTTAAAATACGTGAGCTTGCCTAATACAAAAGTTTACTTTATTGAAATTATTTCATTCTTTTTAGAGCGTTTGAAGTCGGTTGTACTTTTTTACAAAAATAAATTATAGATTAACGTACTTCGATAGAAATCGCGTCAGCAGGTTTGTTGAAATGTGGTTTGAACTACTGTATTAATTATTTGAAGAGGATGCGACTGGTTTAGTTGTCCAAACTGTCTGGGAAGTGCTATTTCAAATCCCGTAAACTACCAGTGGTCTTTGACCTTGTGTTGTGAAACCCACCTTTAACTGTTAGTATGCCTACCTAAAAAACAAAAAGGTTCGATCGATAATACGATAATATCGCATCGATGAAATTTTCAACTAAAAACATACGTTTAAAAAAAATTATTTTGAGTTACCTCAAACCATTCTTTAAAAAGAAACCCGCACTATGAACATGTATGACACATCCGGCTTTGGGACAGCTACTTTATCTGTATCATATGGTGAAAAATCTAGCAACATTTCTTCCTAAAACCCTTCCACTGTTACTAAAATGAAGAGCTGTTTATTTCGTCGAAATTTCTAGCTTTTATAATGTGCATAGTGGATAAATATTATTTCTCTTTCCAAGAATAAATAAATATACTTGATTAGGTCCAAATTTAACATTGTTTGAAAAAGTTTTACTTTATAAAGAAACTGTAGTTGGTTTAAGCTGTAGTTGGTTTATTGCAAACCAACTACAGCTGAAAACCCCAACAGCTGTTATATTAGTAATTCGTACATGAACATGATATCTATATACTATTATAAAAAAGAGGTGGTTGCTGTATGTGTGTATGGGAAAAGTAAACTCGAAAAATACTGGTCGGATTGGGCTGAAATTTGGCATGATGATAGCTCACATTCCCGATTAACATATAGGCATATTCTTATTTCAAAAATCCTTTCGGGCTCCGCCCCAGTGGCTCTGGAGTTTCCCATGTTAACCTTATGAGAAATGGAATTATTGAATCTTAACAGCTGTTTCAATTAAACAAGTTGGTTCTGTTCTATGATGTTCAATAGCATTAAAGTTACAAGGATTACCAACAGGGTGCAGCACTATTATTTCTTTTACATTTATGACAACAGCTAATTTGCAACCAAAAGGTGAGTGAGCGTAGCGAACGAACTTCAACCTGGAGGCGAGTTAGCGTAGCGAACGAGCTAACCTGAGGGCAAGTGAGCGCAGCGAACGAGCTCCAACCTAAAGGTGAGTGAGCGTAGCGAACAAAGTTCAACCAGGACGTGATTGAGCCATGCGAACGAGATAATCTTGAAAATTAAGAAGTTAAACGGGGCAAAGCCCGCGGGTTACAGCTAGTTAATCATACAATAGAACAATCTATGGTGTTAAAATTAAAGCCGTGTCGGGTACAGACAGTAACTTTATAATAAAAAACTAATTCATAATTAAGCATAAAATTATTCAGTCAATTTTTAAATGGCAGGCTACAAATGGAATATATTTGAGATTAGGCTATTCAATTTTTCAAAGGTTTTGTTTATAAATTTACTAAGACCCACTTTTGTACAAATAATACGTATGTAAAATACACTTGTGCCCAAACGTCACAAATGTGTTGGTAAGGAAGTTACCTTGAATGCTAAACCAACACATTTGTATTAGTTAGTAATTCTTGTTGTAGTTAATTATAACAGTGCTCTGATAAACTATAAATGAATATGGACTAATAAGAACATAAAACCAAAATTATGAAGTCAATACAATAAGCAAGTCGTCAATTTATTTAGTTAACCTATAAATAAACAATTAATATTTTTTTTAAAGTATTAGATTGTTATTAATATATAAACAACAATGAAAGCAGTAAAGTATTTTTATAAACTGTGAATTGTTGGTTTACTAATAAATTACGCACTAAGTGATAAGTATTGCGATGCCTTTGCTAGACTGCAAACACTATGAACATAGTGCACATATTTGTTGATTAAATTTAATCTATTTGTTTCATATAATCTAATATCCGTAACCTTTATAACCTTTATCCGTATATAATAGTAAATATTATTTCATGAATCAGCTTAATAATTATAAAACTTCACTGCAATTGTATTCGTTCAATATTATCACTTCGTCAACTTTACCAAACAGTCTACCGATGAAACAAATCTAATTTGTCTACTCTTACATGAATGTTAGGTGTATGATGACAATTTACAATTTAAAAATCTATAGAACTGAATGATTAAATAAAGTTAATACTGGTTTCTCATACACGTAAGCTATTATACCAATAACACATCATGAAACATATTAAAAGAATAATACAGTATGTTGTAACGATCTCGAATGTTTACAAACAAATACACGATCCAATATAAAATTAATATTGTCTGTCATTAAATACATGACGATAAATTCTTGGTTGAAAAACAAATACTTAACAGAAGAAACCGCACTTATCTCCGTTAAAAGGTGCCAACAGCAGGTCTGGCCCTAAATTGACCCTTTGAGTCACATTTCGCTGCGTGGGGATTCTTATCTAGTTAATATTTCTTGTTATAACTTAAGAGGCCGTTAAACGGATATAAATAATATTATTGAAGACACTTTCAAGGTTTGATAGCAAATTGACTGCTACGATTAGCTAGGAATTTGTAAGTTAATAAAAAAATAATTGTTTTAAAATAATATTATTGTATAACTTCAATTATCCGAATTCCAACCATCCGCAAAATACAGTATATTTGTATTGACAATGCTTTTCCTAAGAATATTCCAAAATTGTTCTCGTAAGTTACATTTAAAAAATAATTTCGTCGTTTATTCTTCAATTTGATTTTTGCTTATTTTGCTAAACGCATTGTAAAACCTTCGTTTCTTAATACAGCTTAACATATTTTATTTAAATACTCTATGTACATATTGTAATCAGCGGAGCAATATTGAATTATTATTTAACCGATTAAAACTTATATTTTGAGAAGCTACGTTTCTGTTTAGTTAAATAACTGCAGATATTTTAATTTTATTATTTCTTTATTACTTTATCATTAAATTTGTCGATTTATCACAATCCTCCCTGTTCTTCATTAATTTGCATTGTGTACAGTGTATAGTTAACACCAAAGAAATATGTATACATTATTTAACTATCTCTAAATATTCTTTAGGAATGAAATGAAATAACCATATCCAGCCCGTCCTATGTAATCCAAAATTGTTGAACAATTGAAGACATTATGCAGTAGGCATTCATGAAAATGCAATGCAATGGAAATTGTTGTGATTGCCTTTAGAGACAATAGTTCTGAATAATCCATTATTTATTTCTCAACTTTGAGTTCCCTAACAAGGTAATTTTCATGAGCAAAGTTTTACTCGAATGTAGGCTTTAAGTTTTTATTAGGCATCTTAGAAGATATTTAGATTAACATATTTAAATATTTAATGGAATCGTTAAACAGGCTGCATTATTTACACTTATTAACCTGATTAATAAATACCCTAGTGTGTAGAAAATCATGAGATAAAAATGTCTTATTTACGCATTAACTATTAACTTCTTTAAAAAAATCAAAATAAATTACTTGTACTTAATATTTTACAAAATAGTTACACCATATTTTCGTCGTGTTTCTTTTAATCGTCCTATTCGTAAGCGTCTTCGTCTACATGGTTCTCGTTGTCCATACTAGTTTGCTCTACATTTATTGTTTCATGTACGAGAACAAAAAAAAAACATTACTTATGAAAAACTGGTATTTTTTTAGCAAGTGATGTTTTAAACTCAGTGTAAGTTTGGTCCATGTAAACTTTGCACTATTACTAGAAAATAAGAATAAGAATAAGAATAAGAATAAGAATAAGAATATTTAAGAATAAGAATATTTATTTTCCTTTAGACAAATACATGCATTTGGAATCGTCATAATAATCACAAGGCAAGGCAAATTCAATAACAATCAACATCATGCTTCTACAAAACTCTCAAAATTTCTACAATAAATAAATAATATATAATAATAAATAATCACTTTGTGTTCACAACTAAAACTAAAAGATGCAAGGTCTAATTACACATGCAAGTCAAATAAATATCACATATCAAGAGTCAAAACTTAAAAAAAGGTACAAAACTTAAAAATAGGTACTTACGGATGCTGCTGGTATATTAAAAAAATCATTCTAGGAATACAGTGGGTTGGCCAATAAAAGGTTTCTGAGGTTGGTTTTGAATTTTGAAAAATTCTGGTTTCGGGCTTCACATGGGAGTCTGTTAAAAAATCTTAAACTTAATAAGCTGTGTTGAACTTGACTTTTTCTTAATCTAACAAATGGCACATCAAAAAGGTTCTTATATCTAGTGTCATGCTCATGAAAATCCTCTCTCAAATTAACATCGTCTATCTTACTTTTTAAATTTAATAGGCACACAAATACATATAAACTAAAACATGTCATCAAGCCCTCAGATACAAAAATGGGCTTACAATGATCTGTGGACGTTGCCTCAGCCAGCAGACGTATTGCTTTCTTTTGCAGTAGCAATACACATTTTACGTCTGGTGCACTGCCCCATAGCCTCAAACCATATAAAATTACACTTTCAAAAAGGGATTTGTAAGCAGTTTTGACATAATCTTTAGGTGCACACATTTTCAGGTTTCTGAGCAAGTATAGGATTCTAGACAGCCTACAACAAACTAGATCTATATGACTAGCCCAAGTTAGCCTACTATCCAACACAATACCTAGGACCTTAACACTCTTTACCTCATTATTTCTCAATGAGAAAATTACTGACTCAGTTTTATCTTCATTTAAAAGAAAGAAATTAGCCCTAAACCAGTCAGCAGCCTGATCCAATGATTGCCCCATGGCAGTTTCCAGCTTTGAAAAATTTTGTTCCGTAAGTACCAGCGAGGTATCGTCAGCATAGCTGACGATCCCAGCATCAACATTACCTGTAATATCATTGACACTTATCAGAAAAAGGAGGAGCCCCAACACTGACCCCTGAGGCACTCCATGGTTCACTTCCCTTAAGGTTGACCTCATACCATTCACATGAATGATCTGCTGTCGTCCTCCCAAGTACGACCTCAGCAGCTCAATTGAGTTCTCCTTGACTCCATAGTGCTTCAACTTGATTAACAACGTGTCATGGTCGACAGTGTCAAAAGCCTTACTGAGGTCACAAAAAGTAACCCCAGTAAAGCTGTTCCCCTCAAAGCCCCCAACAATTTTAGCTACCAGACAATCAATTGCATCAATTGTCGATAGATTACTGCGGAAACCATACTGGGAGGACGTCAACAGATTGTTGCATTCAAAATACCTGTACAACTGAGATTTTAATACTGCCTCAAAGATCTTTGAGAAAATTGGCAAAATGGACACTGGCCTAAAATTTTGCACACAGTCCCAACTGCCTTTTTTGTGAATAGGCACTGTTTTAGAAATCTTTAAAAAATTCGGAAAAACACCCTGCTTGATACACATATTGATACAAAATGTGAGCGGAAAAACTATATGCAAAATGATCCTCTTAACTAATGAATTTGAAATGTTATAAAGATCATTACTTGTAGAGTTCAAATACAGTATTCGTGAAACTTTGTATGGTTTGTCAGTGTAAACTTTCTAGCTGTCATCAGCTATTGGAAACAGATGTTTAAGGTGGCTGGCCACTTAAGTTAACATACACTACGCTGTTGTTGGTTTGGTCTAAGCTAATTTAAAATTTCTTATTTTATTTGATAAAAAGATTCTGAAATAACAAAAATATGTTACAAGAACTAGATGTATGTTTGGTAGAATGAAGATTAAGAAAGTTCAATTCCATAACGGTATTCGTTTCTTTAAAAGTCGTAAAAAATTTAAGATATTTATGGAAACTATCATCGTCAATTTTAATAACATTCATAATAAAAACGAATAAACATATAATCATTAACATATTAATTAATATATTACATAGGTATTAGATTACGAATTTCATAAAGTTCAGGTCAAGATACGTAATTCATAAACACTACGGAGCATAACCTAATAGTTTATTTGTAAATATCAAGTTAACATGTACGAATTACTAATATAACAGCTGTTGGGGTTTTCAGCTTTCAATTTCTTTATAAAGTAAATCTTTTTCAAAACAATGTTAAATTTGGACCTAATCAAGTATATTTATTTAATCTTGGAAAGATAAATAATATTTATCCACTATGCACATTATAAAAGCTAGAAATTTCGACGAAATAAACAGCTCTTCATTTTAGTAACAGTAGAAGGGTTTTAGGAAGAAATGTTGCTAGATATTTCACCCTATGATACAGATAAAGTAGCTGTCCCAAAGCCGGATGTGTCATACATGTTCATAGTGCGGGGTTCTTTACAAAGGTTGGTTTGAGGTAACTCAAAATTTTTTTTTTTTAAACGTATGTTTTTAGTTGAAAATTTCATTGATGCGATATATTATCGTATTATCGATCGCACCTTTTTGTTTTGTAGGTAGGCATACTAACAGTTAAAGGTGGGTTTCACAACACAAGGTCAAAGACCATTGGTAGTTTACGGGATTTGAAATAGCACTTCCCAGACAGTTTGGACAACTAAACCAGTCGCATCCTCTTGAAATAGTTAATAGTTCAAACCACATTTCAACAAACCTGCTGACACGATTTCTATCGGAGTACGTTAATCTAAAAGGGAGTTTTCTATTTGGATTAATATTTAAAGTACGAAGAGAAAATTTAAAAAAAATAGTTGGGATATGTAGTTTAAATTATACTTATAAATTCATAGTTTTATCAATATCAAAGCCATATGATTAGAATTTCGATTACCAATAGTTAAATAACAAAAAAATCCACACGTTGTTTTGATCGATAAGCAAACTTGCGAATCATCCAATAAATATCCAACAATGTTTGGATGACAGACTTTACGATTCTGTCTAAGTTTGTTTACTGTGAATCTCTCAAAACTTAGCTTTGTCAACATTCAAGACACATTACTTATGCTTTCCTCACCATTTGTCCCAAAATTTATTGTTAACATTCTTAAGTAACCAATTTCTTTGGAAATTGTTTTGTAATTCTTTTAATATGTTAGTTTTTTACTCTTTTGTGAATAGTTATTTTGTCTGTTCATGTAGCCAACAAAAAACTGCTATAGCAAATAAAAATTAACAGATTGACTAGTCTTCAAACCTATGTTCATACTTATAAGTTATGGTGAACTAGCACAATACTATAATTAATTGTAACCAATTTATTTATTTATTTCGACGGCAATCGCGATTTTACAAAATAGTACATGAGATAGATATACATGCAACAAGATTTCAAAATACAAAAGAAAACATGACATATAACCCCCGATATTTATAAAACAAAATAAACTCCGCATCCCTTCAAATGTTATTATGACCAACATATGTTATATACCAACATAATGATTGTTTCGTGTATTAGTATTTGTTACTGCTTCTTGCTTATTTAGTTAAGTTGTATCCCGGTTTCTTCCATTCTCAATACATTTAAAAATATTGTATTATTATGCATTTTTAAGATTGGAACCAACAAGATAATAACTTTTTCAGATAATAATAATCAATAAGGCACGTGCGCAATATAAATTATTCCCATGATTAAACCTCAGCTTGTTCCTTATGATTTCATTTTTCTGTTTGGAGTAGTTTCTAATTTACACAATATTTTATAATCTCCAATATTTTGTCTGATTTAAAGAATTCAAATCCATTCCGTTTCAAATATTATTTTATTAAAATATGTGTTAATATAATGTTGTCTGTTATGAAGTGTACTGAAATAATTTGACTAGTAAAATACTTTTTAATAAAAAAAAAAATAGTTTTGCCATTTGGATAAAGTAAGAATTGTAAGAAAGGATATGTAATGAATGCTTGGGAAGAATTGTATATTTATAAGGAAAAATTAAAAAATAAGTCGATTAATGAACAAGTACATTTTGATTTTAGTTGTACTTATAAAAATGTATTGGCCGGTGCTTCCGGTAGCCGATTCTTGTCATTCGCCTATTGGGTCTGATGATGATTGGAGTGTCCAATCGAAATCGATCACCAAATCATCAAATTGAGTAACAGTATAAGCGTAAATTTATGTTTTAAGTGTTATAAGACGTTTCTTTTATTTACTTTCCGCAAATTTAATGACACGTACAATGCTGATCAAGAAGTTATTTTGATAAAGTTAAATAACTCAACTGTTTCAGTTCGTATTTTATACGGAGTTGACTCCCACAGAAGGCCTAGTAGTTCTCAAAATTGCATTATTTATCCCTTAACTTTGAACACCCTAAAAAGGTAATTTATGGGAAAACTTTTGCACGAATGTAGTAGGTAACTTTTATTCGCTACCTTGAAGGAAAAATAGATTTTAATATTTAAATATATACGATTTTAACTAACCCATTTTAAATATGATGCAATAATACTGTGGCTAACCATCCATTTGAATATAAAATATCCTATTCTGTGCACTTACTATTAACTCCCTATTAAGAAAATTAAATAAAAAAATATTTCTCGATTTCGTTACACCTACCATTTTGTCATGCTTCCATTTTTCGCCCTAACAGCAAGTGCACCTTGATCTTCATCGTTCGCGTATTTTTCTTCCTAGTTTTCTCCAAATTTTAGTATTTCACGTAAAAAAACTGAAAAAATTTATAACTTACGAAAAAGTGTTTTTGCCAGCAATTCTTAGTTTGTGTCTATAACAAACCTGATATAAACTTGATCTATGGACAATCGGTTGTTGAAAACAGTCATTGAATGTGGCTGACCAGGAAGGCAACAACTATTGTGTGTTTGGTTTATACTAATAATTTATGTTTTTTGAACAATTTTATTAAAAATCTTCCCAGCGGTTAATATGACCAACTATTAGTCAATAGTTTCATACTGTATGTGTGTTGGTAGAATGTAAAATAAATAGTATTTTATTTTATTACAGTATTGTGTTTTTTAAGTAATTTACGTTCATATTTCCTCGTCACTTCGTGCAAAATTTCTAACTTAAATAGTAAGATTTGAAACTTCCAACTTTAGATGGAATCTACTTATCCTAGCTGTTATATGTTTCCGCATCAACAATCACATGTGATGTGAAAATGTTTCCAGATGTGGTTCCATTGTCGACTTGTGACGTTCACTTATTTCAAGTTGAGCTGTTGGATTCCCTTCTTGCTACAAAGTTTACAACTTGGATTTTGTTGAAGGTTTCTGTTCATAAATCGTGCTACCCGAATCTGCTGTTATTGTGTTATTTATTATTTAGAAATTATTACTTTGGCAGAAACTCTTTTTTTTATGAACTTAACAATCAAAACCTAATAAAGTCAGAATTTTATTTTTACTTACGTAGCATTGTCAAGAGTTAGAGCAATAGAGAGATTGCTTATTTGACCAATTTTCAATAGAGAGAGTCAACAGTATAAATAAGAGAAGCAAATATAACGATGGGTAAACATCATGTATTATGGTGTATTAATTAATAACATTTACTCATGTTTTTATGTTGTAATCTAAAATATTTTTTATAAGAAATTGTATTAGCAAACAAGGTTATTTGTTTATATCGATGCTCACTCCGCTCAATTGGCAGACATACTAACTAAATTTATTTATTTTATTTTTATTTTTAATTTTGTGTTTAGTTATATTTATTATTTAAAATATATTCCAACATTAACATCATCTCTTACACTTAAGGGCGTCGAAGTTCGAACTCAAAATAAGTCCATCCAAATATACAGGTGCCTTGCAACCAACAAACAACACAACGAACGTTGTCCCGTTATAGATCATGTAAACAGAAACAAAAAATTTAATGTAACATCTATTTCTGTTTTGGGTCTATCTGGCTGTAAGTGATTTTTACAAATATATTCATAACTCATTATCTGATTGATCTACGGCGTTGACCTTCTGTAAAAATGTTTATGTTATAGACCACTATGTTTGTGCAAAACATGAATAAGAACGCTTTAACGCATTTTGAACAAACACAAAACAAAATATGTCTATAAGGTAAACATTTTTACAGAATTTCAACGCCCTAGTTCAAACAGTTAACGAGTTACGGATATTAAAAAAAAATCACATATAGATAGACCGAAAACTGAATGAGATAGGATACATGTTATATTACATTTCTTTTCTCATGCTCCATAACGGGACAAAGTTTGTTCATATGGTCGCAAGACACCCTGTATAGAATGTCTGAATACCCAAAATACTATATTGCCATGGGATTAACTTGCCATAAATATTATTATGACTACAAAAAAAGCTAATACTATTAAGAGATGTAACTTATCCGAGTTAAACGGACACAAACGCAGATCTGCTCCTAAATTGCCCCTTTGTGTCACAAAACGCTGCGTAGGGATTCTAATCTTTCTGCGTTAAATGTTATTTATCGTTGTAACTAAAGCAGCAGTTAACTTATAAAATATTGTTTTAAACCATTTTAGGTTCTTACCATACTGCTTTAGAATTTATAGTTTTAAGACCACAATTTTCATTAAACTTCCATAAAAATAATACCCATATTCTTGTTCAATACCATTAGCGTTTCAAAATCGAGTGATTTCTTTGGTAATATTTATGAATGGCAAAGAAAAGAATCTATAACCGTCCTCTGTTATCGTTTCATAAGCAATATTAGTAAGAGCATTAAGAAAATGAATTTTTCTTCGCCACATTGACGCAAGACATTTTATTTGATCCACATTTTTAACGGGTTTGTATAGAAAGTCCAAAAAAGTGTTTAAGATGCAGCTTCCAGAATTTCATTGAGGTTTGGTTCTGGTAGGGCGGTGGTTTAGAAACCAAAACGTTCTCACCAGTGAACTGCAATGTGAGGCTGGACTGGTATCCCTTCTTATGAATCACCGCTGTGGAGCCCGGTGGCATTTATCTTATTTAGTGGCATGGGTTGAGGTTCGGCTGAAAAAGAAGGGAAAAGGGAAGAAGAGTTCTTTAATAGGAAAGCGAAGAAGAAAGAAGAGCCAGCAAGAGAAGTATTGCTGGTCATAGAAGACAGATTAAACAATACAGGGGATCTGGGGATTGGCTAGGGTACCTCGGGGTCGCCAGCCTACAAGAGGCCTCCCGTATAGTTGACAGACAACTACCCCAGAGGGGAGGGGTGTCTGCAAGTCAGTCACATCGATAATGATAGATCTCAGAAAATGGACTAAACCAACCATGGTTAAAGGTTAATTAACACGATTGCTACTACGCAAAATTAACATTCCTCAACAAAAAACAAAATAAACAAATCATGCTTCTTGAAATAATTATTATAACCAAATTTGCAAACTTAAAACTAAATTTTTCTTATTAAGAAGTAATGGAAGATAGTTTAACATTTCAGTCTGTCTTGCGAATTCAGCTTGACTTATATTAAAGCTCGAGCGCGCTACGAAGTCATAAATAAGAATTAACTACAGTACTTTCTATTAACTTGAATATACGAGTTCAACTTTAAATCCTGTACAGCTATATTTATTTTCTTACTATGTTAGTTTGAGAGACTTTATTTTTATTAGCTTTTAAACTAGTTGTAAATAAGTTCTTCTTAAAAAATTTTCCAAATATTAACTTCAAAAATGCAAGCAAGCTAATCCAACCTAATGTCAAAACACACAATACAGTCACGAGTCCACAAAACCAGAGCTACCTACCTCACATTTCTAAATAAGAACTGATTAGTTCACAATAATCAACGTTCACCGCTTTGTAATTTTTGTACAAACTTAACGTTTGCCGTCTTAGGCTTCTTCTTCTTCCCTAGATGATCCTTTAATAGTTCATGTTTGTGTTAGTATTCAATTCACTTAACGTGACAGAGACAAGCAGACAAGAGGCATTACAGTAATATCCAACCGATCGTAGTTTATCAAGTTTTTGGCTTAATCTGGCTTCGAAATTGATGTTCTTCAAATATAGCAAAACAAACATATACTTTGTGATGTAACAGTGTAGATTTCCCACGTGGCAAGTGATTATTTTGTAATTTCTCAGTTTAACAACACAATCGGGTTGTTCAAACCTAACTATTTTTTTCCAATCATCCAGTTATTTTCAATTAAACAAATATACATGTTAACCCCTTAGTTTTATTAAAATTTGCACCATTTTGTGAATTACATAACCAAAACATACAGCTTCCAATTACTTTGGAATTATATCAATTAACTTCAAAATAACCGTGTGTTAATCCCAAGTAGCAATCAAGATACAGTAGTATGAGTATTGTTGTTTAGCATGCAATTAATTTATCATGTTGTATACTATTAATAATAATTGGAACTACAACGATCATAGTGGCCTAGAACAGTTACTGCTAGTCTATGATTGTAATTGCTTTATGGTTCGAAGAGATTACTGATTACTCGACGGCCTGTGTAATTCAGAATTCTATGTTTTCATGAGTTCCCATTAACAGCTGATTTATGGAAACTGCTACAATGTATGTTTGATTTTTTGAACAATTGGTAAGAATAAAACCAAGAGTTAAAAGTGTTCTGTTAGAAAGTATTTTACATTTAGATTATAAATAGTCAATATATTCTAGTATTATGAGTTCTACACTTTCCATGGGCACAAATGTACAAAATAAGCAGATTGTTAAAATATGTTTTTGATGTCTTGTTCTTTGATCAACTGTATCTTCGGCCAAATTAATTAGTTTATTAATTAATTGGCTAATATCGCAACTAGTTTGCCGGAAATTACCTAATAGACTTAGTTTTGAAAATAGTAGTTCATTCTCCCATAAAAAAATCACTGTTACAAGGAGCGTATCACATACAAAAGAATAGTTTTGGTTTGAAATATATTTCAGCATCGAAAACAAATTACGTTCTTCCAATATGAGTCCATTGTCAGGGAAGTAAGTTGAAGTATTGAAAACACCTTTGACATGAAGTTATCCATTTGTAACACTAAACCAACGATTTGTTTGCATTAGTTAAAAAGTAACATGTTATACAGGGTGTCTTGTAAGTAAACAGCCAAACTCCGGAAAACGGTTCTTTAGGTCAAAATAAAGAGAAAATCTAGAATAACATTTTTTTCAAAATCGCTTCGTTAACCATAGGGCTAGTCAGGTTAAAAAATGGCGGATATCTGGTTAACGAAGCTATTTTGGGAAAAATGTTATAATTGGTTTTCTCTTTATTTTGACCCAGAGACCATTTCCCGGAGTTTGGCTGTTTACTTACAGGACACCCTGTATAAGGTACATATATTCTTAGTGTTGACCTAAATATAAAACTAGAATCCAAAACTCTTCGTCATTTATTCATACGAGGGGACCCGTCTGCAAATTGCTCAATTTAAAACCTTCAAAACTTGTTTTGAGGAAAAACGAATAATGTCATATCCCTTTAATTCTCCAATATTGTTTTTCTATCCATACCATTTTACCATTCTACCCCAATCAGGTTACAATTACCAATATAAAATGGCTATTTAAACTCTATTTACATAAACTATTTTGTCACTTGTTTACGATCCGACTGTGGTTAAACATTTAACTAAAAAACAACCGTTATATTAAAATGGACATTTTTAACTGTTATAATAAAATTTGACCAACAGCCCTGGATATTTGTAAATAGATTCAAGAAACAAATCAAATGCTAGGGGGTTAAGTCATAAATGAAATTACTCTTTTAGCTAACATTTGTTCCTCCGCTGGATCATAAGCTTTAAAGTGAGAACTCGGTCGTAAAAATCGGTTAAGTAGGACGACTGGAGAAGGGATGTAACAGAAAACCCCCAAGTATGGATTATTGATAAAAAACAAACCATTAAAATTGTCGATAATAATTCTCAGTTAAAGAAGTTGGTATTTCATAATATCATAAACTAATCAGTTTAAACCATAAATATTTTTTAAAGGTATTTTTCCTTAAAACAATTATATATAGGCTATACATAGGCTATATATATATATATATATATATATATATAAAGCACAACTAGTATTTCAATAAATCCTTCCACAGTATAAGCTAAAAGCTAATTTCCTTTACCTTGCCATAAACAAACTCGAAAGATATAAACTGTGTGCAGAGCTGGTGAAGCCGACGAAACTAAGTTTGTACTGGTATAATTAATAAGATTTATTAAGTCATAGTAATTTTAAGTTAATTTATATCTTTGCAGCAAAATGTTTATTCAGAGGGTAATACTTGTTTTTGTAAACCGTATACATGATATTAATGAAGGTAATGTGTTAAGAAATGAGCTACTTTAAAAATAGAACCCGGGTTTCCAAACTGCATACAAATCTCCAAGTTGCCATATTATTTCAACCCATGAGCCAATCTTATTCGTTTCTTGCCTTTGCCAACAAAGTGATTCTTATAAACGAGAGCGTGTCTTTGTTATTTGGATTGGATGCAAAAGGTTTCATATACTTTGTATTTGTTTTATATCCCTACAATCCAATAATAATACTCGAATGACCTGATAGGATAAACAAACTACGTGGGTCTTTTAGGGGCTAAAGTGGATATAGTCCTAGGTTCATATTGGCAAAACATAATCATTTGACTATGTTACCATTATTATTGTCTAGCTTTTGAATACGAACTTGAGTGATTTATAAAAATATCTTTGTACTTGATCCGTTATGGTTCTAAAATAGAGCAATACTAAAATTATTAGATTTTTTTTAGATAAGTGTTTACGCTTAACTGGCTGGCTAGAAACCGGATATTGTTTTCACCCTTTTTAAGACAGCGGGTTAACTAATTACGCTTGTTAAAGAGGATCCCATTTTGTTCATAATTGGATTTCATACTCTCCCTTTAATAGCTTGGAAGCTTTTTCTTCCCAGACCCAATTTTTCATCCTACTGTTGAAATCTCTTCAAGTGTACAGATATTTTAGCTGATAAGTAATACAGAAGGTGAAAACTAATTGATTTATGTATTATAGTTTCCAACCGACGTTTTATCAAATAAATCAATAAAAGTGTATGATTTATAGAGTCACTACGCAGCAGTGCACTAAGCTTGAAAACTCCCCTAAACGTATACAAATCTAAAAGCATATCAACCCCTTACAATGCATCACTGTTTAGTATGGATACATGTCATTGCTATCGATATTCGCAACCAGAACGACAGTTATGAGTATTGCAATATTAGGAAATCAGGGTCACAATATGGCCCGGTGCTGTCAGATGTTAGTTTATACACATCACACATGTTTCATACATATGGGTTCATATGGGTTCATACATGGTGTTATATGTTAGCTAGGAATGTATCACTAAAGTTGAACCAAAAAATGTCATACCGTGTTGCAACAGGAATGTTTTGATAAAATATATGGTATAACAGGTAAACTAAGTTAAATGTTAAATAATAAGGGGACAGATATACACCTTTTCTTTCTTTAGATGATCTAAAAAATTAATAAAACAAAACAATAACAAAACTAAAAATCATAAATAAAAAAACTAAGAATTCCTTAGCTACATCACATACAACACAATATTCTTGAAAGAATATTAGCTGTAGGCGTATTAAGACAGGGCAATCTAGGAGTTAGAAAAAAAGATTGATGTCAAAAAGAATCGAGTTCAAATTCCTCCAATCACGAGCGACGTATAGATTTGTTATGATAGAAATACCCACGAAACGAGACACCAACATAGCTGTTAGTCTCTCTAACACTGTGTATTCCAAATCATGTAAACAAATATTTTGATTTGATCGTACTGCACTTAAATAATCTAATTTATATATAAGAGTAATTCAAATGCAAAATTATCGCATTTGGAACCAAGCCTAGTATTTATCGAAGTCTTACTCAATAACCGATTCCTCTTACATTTCAGAAGTTTTATATCATAATATTATCACCTGTTGTAATTCTTATCAATTGTTTCATTTTCCATCGATTACTATTTTCAAGAAATGCATCACTGGCTTGATAGAGTGGGGTGTAGATGAATCAGAACACCTTATCAAAGAAGAGTAAAGGCAGACTTTAACCTAATTTATTTCCCTTGTAATCATTACTTAATTAGGCTTACTAACATTGAGCATACCATACTTAACTATATTTATGTCCATGCCCTCCGCATTGCCTCATTCCCTCAAATTGCCCATTTCACTCATTTAGGTTCAGCATCATTGCCGGTACATTACAAATTATCTACTATTATATTTTTTTTTCAAGATTCTCTGAATATTATTTATATTCTTGTTTTCCAACAAACACGTAAGTCAGTGATAGCGACTGAGCCTACACACAGGCTTCCAGCCCGTAGGCTTATTTCCTATGTTTATTTAACATAGCTTTTTTATGAAACATACTATTCTTTGTCATTATTATTAAGTTTACATGTGATAATATTTAATAAACAATCTTAAACACAAATAATATCAAATCAATATGGTACTCTAGAAAAAAATTGTAAAATTTAAATTAATATTTAGATATAACTTTTTTGTTTATATAGATATAGAATTATTACAGTAAAAATATTCCCATACCTAGAGGTTGATACTTAAGTTATAGTTATATAAACACGTTTTTAAATTATCTAATTACAAATGCCGTGGGTCAAAAATAAGTACAAATCATATTTTGCGTTGTTTTTAAGTTAATAATTTGCTTGCTTCATTTGTTTGCAATGCAAGAAAAAAATTAATTAGCAACGGCAAATAGAAATGAATAGTAAGCCTGCGGGCACTAAGGAACATGTCCATCGATTTCATATGGCCTGTGAGATTTTCATTTGACATAATTATATAATTTTTTATTAGTGGTACTGTATTAAAAAAACCCATGGGAAATATTTTTGTCACACTGCAGCAAAAATTGCCATTTTTAGTGCATGCGTTGTGGGTCTTAAGTAGTATTTTTACTCTCTAGAGAGTAAAATGCTTTTCCCCACAGTTACGTGACAAAGTGGACTTCCTTGCACTGATTATTATGTTTATTCGGATAATAGCATTGTTTATTCATGTAAAAATCCAATGTATTTCCATAATGATCGTAATCTTTAGAAACAAGTGTGGAAGGGTTGTCAAAATTGAACTATTCTATCAATACTTTATTTTTTTATAGTCCGACGAGTTACTAGTTGATATCCTACTCATACAGTATCAATGTACTGTTTCAGTACTTAAATACGCCCCAATAACCCTGGGAACTTGCCAAGCGCCTCAGATGCAAGAATAGGATTAGAGCGATTGTGGAAGTTACATACAAGCGATTGAACAAGACCCGGAATAAGTCAATGGTATGGTTGTAATTTAAGTATGTTAAGAGTACAATATTTCGTAACACTACACCAATTTTTAAAAACTAATTATGAGCTGTCATATCCGACTGCTCTTCGCATCGAGCAGATTTTTTATCCCTAGGGCCGAAAACCAGCTGTTTGCTTATTTACTTAAAAAAAAAAGTGTAACACAGGTATCCATATGCATTGCAATAGACTGATTTATTTTCACCGCTGTCCAGGCAACTAAATTATCGTTATTATTGCTAATTCCTCAAAACATTTCACATAACCTATAATATTTTAGATAAGTTGTAGTTGTGTTGACCGCTAGTGTGAATTATTAATGTGGTGAAATGTGGTAATAGGGTATAGTGTGGTGAAAAATAGCGTTCGTACCACGGGTCTGAATGGTGTTGCAGCTCTTAACCGTTTCAAGTTCTCGACTTCGTCACGAACTTAAAAACCAATTTTGAGCAGGCAAAACCTGATTTACGGCCCTAGTTACGAAATATAATTTATGAATTCTTATGTTGATAAGGAAATGTTAATAGTGTTTTAGTCTGTGTTTGTTAATATACGGTAAATAATTTGGTTACTTCTCACTATATTATATGAATGATCATATGCAGCTAGTAAATGCTTTTAGCATTTTATAGAAAAAACTGTAAATATTTAAACCAATGGAATTTTCAGTTCGTACGGACCGTATTTTAAGATAAGACATGACATGTAAAGTGTATAGATAAGTTATCGCTGAAGAAAGACATGCCAACTAAAAAAAAATTTAAAACTATTGAAAAGCACAGAGACTAGAAAACGAGCGTAGGCTACTACACAGAGTAATAAAGTCATCATAGTTTTCTTTGAATTAGAAAAATCTGGTATGATGTGATCACACTTTACGCTAAGCTGTTTGTTTTAAAAAGCATTAGAAAATATCCAAATCTACATTTCTTCCGTAAAATTTTTGTAAAATCGTTGAAAAATATCACCACAGATGTGATATAAGTTATGTATTCATCGAAAAAACCTCAGGGGACTGAAGTTCACAGTTCACTCTAACACGGTGCATTAAACACGAGGTTAGCTAATAAAGCGTGGACGCTGTGTGTGTGTAGAGTTTAACGGAGTTTAATGATGCGTCTACTTGACGAAATTCGAAACAGTTTCGTTTTTAATATTTTGTTTGAAATACATATTAAATAATTAACTATCAAATTACTTCTATAAATAATTGGAGTGGGTTCTCCAAAATATATAATAGGTAAGCTTTTTCCTTATGAGAGACTGATTTTAGTTAACAATAAACAATCTTAAATACTTTGAAATACCGGATACTTGAACTGACACACCAAACTAGCCACTGATAATGTATGAATCATCACTGGTGGTTGGTAACAAATAATGACAAAACTGGTTTATTTCTGCTCTTTACTCCCCTGTACCTTTACTGTGTTTTTCTTATCCCCTCACTCGACTTTACAATTAGAAAACACAAAAACCGCAAGCACGTAAGTCAGCCAACCGTAAAACTAGCTGACATCATTGGTTGCAAATATACAGACTGTCCCAAAAGTCCCGGACCGGTTTTATATTTTCTAAACGACAACAGATAAATCAATAAGATTTGCTACATAAACACCACACCTAAAATCTACTTTTTTTTAAGGAAATATCAATTTTTTGTCATATCATGGGGACGTCCCGCAAGGAGTCAGACGAAAATCTTAAATAGAATCATAGGTTGACATGTAGGCCTACATCAAATTAAAGACCTTTACTAGCAGAATATAATGCCGCAAATTTGAACTCAAACGGACAACCGAGCCAAGAATGGCAGTGGTTCAAAGATTCATTTAATTTGCATTGCTATTATAAGCTTACTCCTCAGGGGGGACAGCCCTAGGAATCGGAAGAAAATTTTTAGCGTAAGCATAGGTCGATATGCACATCAAATTAAAGGTCTTCACTAGTAGATTACAATACCGTAAATTCAAGCTCAAAAGAATGCATGATTAAAAAATGGCAATCGTTCAAAGATTCAAAATGGCAGATTCAAGAAATCTTTGAACGGCTGCCATTTTTGACTCAGTTACCCGTTTGAGTTCAAATTTGCGGCATTATATTCTGCTAGTAAAGGTCTTTAATTTGATGTACATGTCAACCTATGCTTCTATTTAAGATTTCCTTCTGACTCCTAGCGGGACGTCCCCATGATATGACAGAAAATTTATAGTTCCTTAAAAAAAAAAGATTTTTAGGTGTGGTATTGATGTACCAAATCTTATTGATTTATCTTTTGTCGTTTAGAAAATATTAAACCGGTCCGGGACTTTGGGGACAGTCTGTATAAGCTGTTGCGATGTTCATGAGCAAACAATAAAATCAATAAAACAATGAGGTTTTTTTTAGACAACTTATTCAAAACAAGGTGGTACAAACCCATTAATTGGTACAATGTAGCTTTATTGACATTCCATTGTTTTACAAGTAATATAATAAAGTATTCATCAATTAACAGCTAACGTTTAGGTAGATTGCTTTTTTGTGACGACAATATATTTGCATACATCTAAAATTGAAGAATCCACAAGTCACTATTCACAATATTTTTAAAACCCTTTCATTATTTTATTCGTTCAGAAAAGTAAGAATCACTTTTTAGACTCAAAAGACTGAGATGTCAAACATAAAGCCTAAATAATGACAAATTGAGCAAACGAAAGTAAAAGAAGTAAAAGAATATAATATTAAATTAAATTAAAATACTATCTTGTATTAAATTTGATATTTGTGAAAATTTATCTAAAAAAATATAAGTCATCGATTTAAACCTCATTGGAAGGTTTCTAAACAAATACAATCGATATTTAACCCCGTGTCCCACATAATAGACAATGTGAGGGTAGTGATCGAATTCAACCCGTCAGACACTTTCAACCTTCATGGTAAAGCTATTCTCATGTGTGTATTAACTGTTTTAATTGTATCAGCCATAACAATGACATGATATTCATTCCTTGACCATAGAAGCTGCTAGGCTCGGCTGCTAAATATTCAGGGAGTTATCTTCTGTTTTTCCCGTCTGCGTGTATTTCGAGCTTGTCTGTATTGAGACGTGGTTCTCATCCCTGAATCTCAACTCTGGTACTTTTGGCAGCACTGAAACATCAGATTAAATTTCAACATTTGATAAATTATGCCATGATAATTGACAAATAATATTCGAATGTTACACCATCAGAATAAAAGGAAAACTAGGATAAACTATGCGGAATCCATTGCAGTTTCAATTTGAGAAACAATGATTGACGTTTCCAAAAGTTTAGCGGATTGTGTTTTTGATAAGGCATCAAGAATAATTCGGGCATCCTAAGGGTCTATTTCAGTAGAAAAATCCAAAAAGTTTGGGAGGAATTTGAAAAAAGTTGAAATTCAATGGAGACTACTATTAAATCTCACTTTTTACATTCTGCAGCACACACTCTATTATTTATCACTAATTTACCTTGGCTTTTATCGATAAAGTCACACTTCGATAAACAACGTCATAACTCTAATTTGTTAAATTATACTACTCAGACGTACCCATAACAACTACGTAAAAGATCTATTATATCCATTTCGCCCTTCACGTTACTTCTCTTATCCCCCTGATGACGTAGTTTCTGGGCCTCACAGCCCATTTCCATACTACTTACGTAATCAAGTTATCGCTTGTAACACTCACATGTGACTTCAGTGACAGTGGCGGGTCTCACGTGACCCCCGGAGATGTGTTGTGTAGTACAATCGGTAGTCTTGAGTCTAGCGTTGGGCATCATACTCTGACGTACGTTCCTCTCTGGATGTATCAGGATGATGTATAGCTGCAAATATACACAATCAGTGCAGGTTAAAAATTATGAATTGAATATTTAACATAAGTTTAGGTTTTGGTTGGATTTTGGATATTTAGGTTTATTACCCCAAGTAAATTTTCATTAGCAGAACAATTTGTGATATCTCTGACTTGCCAACACGTAATTGAGGATAAATATGGTATAAAGTTAAACTGTCTTATTACTAACAAACTGTAGAAACTATTTCAGTGTTTATGTGGAGATCTTAGCTACACAGTTCAAATAAAAGTCTACGTGGATACTGACCCTGTTATATACTTCAACATTAGTGGTCCATACCTATTCTTTCTCTTGTCGTACGGGATGTAATGGAACAAATTTTCTTAACTTTACATTTCTACGAAGTGTAAGTCCCAAATAGTCTTCTGTAGATTTTGATTTTCTATTTCAGGTACACATTCTATGATTCCCCTCTAGACCTGCATCTCTGTGGATTTTACAAGTTTTAAAAATGGTATGTAGGTTTTTACAAACACTGTAAAGCTCTTTACGAAGATTAACGGTTTATATATCTGGAAATTATCAGTACTAGGAAATAGTAAAATTAAAAGAATATAAACAGAGATGCAGTACAAAAGTCAATGAAGAAAATTTATTTTGACTAAATACCTTTGGTGTGAAGAGGCAAGCCACGGTAACACTGGCAGATAAACTGATGGTGACTGACATAGAGGTGATCCTCAATGCGGTGTTGTGACCTGTGCCGAAGTACAGAGGAACGAACGCCAACCAGATCACACATGTCGTGTACATGGTGAACCCTGCAATAGAACACAAAGTAAATAGAAGGGCCCCACTTGTAATTTATGATAAATATAAATTTATTTGGTCTTCAGAAAATTTTTGATGCACACTTAGATAGAAAGATTGACCTATACAGTATTTTCATCCAGTGGATAAATAAAAGTTTTCCAAAAAGTTAATGATGATATTATTTGATATTTAATCATGATATATTATTGTCCCAATCGATTTAACACTCAAACGTTAATTGGTGTGCTAGGTACATTAATTTATAGCTAGGCACAACAAGTATACCCACACGGTAATTATGTATTAGGGTTTCAAAGTCTAAGGTTTCAGACCTAGTAGTGGGGTGTTATTGTAGATAATTAAACCTTCATTCTTCTTCCTCGATGTCATAGTAATGGCTTGTCAGACGCAAGAGTGAGGCGTAGCTGTAGTCAAGTATTTTCATGTTATCAGTGTCTTATGAAAAAAAACACGATTTTAGAACGTCTACTAAGAGCGTGTTACTTTCTCTGATATTATAGGAGGTAACCTTGCTATTCTTCTTCTTTTTAATGACTGTCTCATTTTACTTAACACACCCTACGATTCTTACGCTCCGAACTCACCAATATGTTTGCTCTCGTTGAACGCCTCTGGGATGTTCCTGGTCAGCACGGCGTACACTGTGCAGACGACGATGAGCAAGATGGGATACCCGAAGGCGATCATGTAGGAGGCGTCCACGTATGAGCTACACACAAGGAGGTTGTCTTCTCTGGTAGGATAGTGATGGATGGCACGAGGAGGTGAGACTATCATCCACACTGCATTGATCACTACCTGAATGTGGATGGGAACAGTTGGAAAAGAGATCAATAATGACAATAATTACACTCCGGTGCCAAAAGGATAAGACAGATTTTCAAAAATGTGCAAAGAATCTGACCGTGGTTTGTCAAAAATAGATTCTATCATAATACATAGATTTTATTAATGAACTAAGTTTTAGTTGAATTGGGTATGGTTTGACAATACTTTGACAGATATCACGATAACACAGTCATCGGTACTGTCTGGCTTTGTCAAAGGTAAGGGCATTCAGGTAAACTCTTTCAACCACAATCAAATTGGACTTAGTACATAGAACATCACGCTGGTGTATTCATATTGGATTAATACTCGGAACAGTAAAATGTTACATATATCACATTAAGTGTTGTTATATGTAGGCCTACAGCAATAAGCGTTGGAGCCTGTACAAAACTTTTATCATCCAAACTTTTATCAAGATGCTCAAAATTAAGATTATACAAGATCATTCATTATACAGTCATCATTATACAGTGTTATTTTATTGGGAGTGAAACATGGGTCCTCTCCAAAAGAAATTAAGGACGTTTGATGGTCTTTGAAAATAAGGAAGCCTACTTCGTCAAATATTCGGCCCAGTTTATGAAGAAGGATTTTGGCACATAAGAAAAAATAATTAGTTGGCTAGGTCATGTACTTCGGAGACAGGATGGCACAAGACTGAAGGATTGTTAGGCCGTACCAACAGGAAGACGTTTAGTTGGCCTAAATTAAGATGGTGACCAAGTCAAGAAGGATGTGATCCAATGCAGAGGAGAAATCTGGATGGCGGAGGGTAGAGAAGAGTGGAGGCGGCTATTCTACGAGGCAAAATTCTACTGACATTTGTTACAACCCATCAGTAAGTAAGTAAGTATATTTACAACAGTAAAAACGGTTTTATTTTTATGTGATGGGAAACGTCTGTTATTTACAAACTGATAAAGCTGTACGATTTTGCAGCAAACTTTTCAAAAAGAAGCCAATAACCTATTTCAACTCAGTCTCGATTCCATTCCACTCAAATTAGTTGTAATGGTCAGACGAGGGATAAGGTTTAGTTTGGCAGTTACCCAAATGGTGTCGTCCGTTCTGTGATTTTGGCGCCAAACACACACAAAGTCTTGAGTAGCACCAGCTGTTTTGCCAATATTTAAGTTGTGCTGTGTTTGCTTTGTAGTAAATAAACATTGGTTTGTAAATGCATGTACTTGTTGAAAGGTTACCTGTGTTCCTGGTGCAATAGGTGTTAATGAACATATCCGCAAGAACATTTTGTTATTGTCCTGGGACACTAGGACCGAGTCCGGGATTGTTTTTCACGTAACTTCAGGCTAGACCTAGGGGTTGCGGCAATATCACTTGGATAAAATCCATTTGGGATAATGGTGGGATTTGAACATGGGACTTAAGGGACCAAAGTACCGTGCTCTAACCACTAGACCAGCTCACTAGACAGCTATTTAGTATAATGATAGAATATTCAAAATCAAAACATGTTAGACTTACCTTCATATAATATGAATTAAGAGTCTATGTTGAAAATATTTAATTTAATCATACTAAAAAACGTATCCTATCCCAACGTACTATAGGTTAAACCAAAGTAGCATCTTAATCTAGGTCAGGCTGGCCTTAAGTGTTCTTATTATCATAATCATAGAATTTAAACGAATGGAAATTGATTTATGCTGATCTGAGGGTGAAGGTGGTGACTAGAACCCTCCCACTGTGTGTTCTCGTTGAAGGAACAGCAACGTTGTCTATCTTTGGAGAACCTGTTATATTTGTCATATTTATATTCATACTGTTTATGTATTGTGTTGAATGCACGTGTTGTTGTATTCAATCCGTCAACAATGCTATCGGAGTGGATTTAATTAATTTTCTGAACTGAGATGTTTGATGACGCATTCCCACCAAAACACTAACACCTTCATCACTAATTGGAACTGCTGACGGGTTTGCGAATCCATATCAATCATTATTACAGTAAATTTTAACCATTTCTGTCTCCTTCTAAAATGTAATAAATACCCCCGCCGCAGCAAACCTGCAGACTAAGCGAATTTCCATTTGACTGATTGGATTTACACTGAAATGTCTGCTTAAAAATATAACATTTATTCTCGATTTAAATAGAATTAGTTTAACAAGTACTTAGGTTTGCTGCATCAGGGAGGGTAAAACTGTTTTTTTTCTTTGTAAAATGTGAATAGTTAGTAAGAAATAAAAACAATTTCCAAATTTGATGGAAATATGTTCACAAACAAGCAAACTACAACAGTTTACTTATTCTCCATAAGAATAACATGGGAATTTTAAATTTTACAATTTTTTGGAATTTTCTCCGTAACCATTGGGCGCATAATAACGCTTCAATATACTAAATTATTTGTTTTTTTAAGCTCTACAAAATGGTTTGGAAAGAAATTGCTAAATTTTATATTTTTTGGGTCAAAAATGGGAAAAACCTATTTTTACCCCATAAACCCCCCCCCCGTAAACCCCCGTTCCCATGGTCCGATCATGCTGGATCGCAAACTCGTTCGAATAAACGTACGTTTACACGTTTGTACCAAATTTCATCAAAATCGGATCATTTTTGCTCGAGTTATCGTGCTGACGGACACACACACATATATATTTATATATAAATATATAAATATATATATATGAATTCGAACGGATGGTGTTTTTGGCCTCTAGGGACCGTTAGTCAAAACATAAGCTACTCCAACCTAACCATAGTTTTCTGAGGAGAGGGTTGGTGGATTACATTTACTTGTTCTTGCTAACTTATTATGTATGCTGTTACTTAATATTAATTTAAGTACAGAATTTCCTTTTTTTCAACAACCTTAAAGCTTTATACATTACAAAATGAACATAAAAATGTGGTTTATAATAGCTATAATGTCACCATACCTGTACAGAGACCAGCCCGCTGCAGATGCACAACTGGGAGCGCGGTGTGATATAGGAAGGTCGCTTGGCTGTGCGTTTGCCTGCGTTGAATATTCTAGAGATCCGATTGGTCTTCGTCAGTAATGCGGCGTACACGACAGTGAAACTAAATCCTGCCCAGAACCTTAGAGCAACGTGGATATAATTGTAGCCATTTGTTAGGAGTGATTTAAACACTCAGGTTGTAGAAAATGTTATTTACGTCCCTCAAAAAGTGTTACAATACTTCTAAACAACATAAAAATCCAGTACAATCATAATTAAATAAGACAGGCATTTCAAGTTTATAAATATATAATTGAGGAGATACCATCTTAAAACACAAATTACTCTATTTGAGTGTGATAATTAGAACTACTTGACCTGGAACTTAAAGCTAGTGGCCGATGAAGGATAAGTAACATTTCTCATCTCTCAGAGTAGTTTGATTCATTTTTCGTGTTCATATAGCCAATAATGTATTTACTAACATTGATTGAATCCTAAAATTATTGTCAATATAGTAAACTAAATGTGTGTCAGTTACACAACTTTTTTAAGGCGTGCATTTTGAAAATGCGCAGTGATAAGTTGAAATATAAAGTATTAAATACCTCTGAACTCCACAAACGATGTCAGAAGGTCGTAATACAAGGACGAATGTGATGAGATAACACATTAGTAAGCCTGTCAGTAGCACGTATGTAAGCTCTCTACCAGCAGCCTTCACCACGGGAGTGTCATTGTGAGAGACAAACACTCCAGCGACCAGTGACGTGGCCAACACACCTACCTGTGGTGAACGTAAATATTATACCACATATTAGGAGAGTCAGTAGCACGTAGGTCAGTTCTCTACCAGCAGCCTTTACCACGGGAGTGTCATTGTGAGAGACAAACACTCCAGCCACCAGCGACGTGGCCAACACACCTACCTGTGGTGAACATAAATATTGTACAACATATTAGGAGAGTCAGTAGCACGTATGTAAGCTCTCTACCAGCAGCCTTCACCACGGGAGTGTCATTGTGAGAGACAAACACTCCAGCGACCAGTGACGTGGCCAACACACCTACCTGTGGTGAACGTAAATATTATACAACATATTAGGAGAGTCAGTAGCACGTATGTAAGCTCTCTACCAGCAGCCTTCACCACGGGAGTGTCATTGTGAGAGACAAACACTCCAGCGACCAGTGACGTGGCCAACACACCTACCTGTGGTGAACGTAAATATTATACCACATATTAGGAGAGTCAGTAGCACGTAGGTCAGTTCTCTACCAGCAGCCTTTACCACGGGAGTGTCATTGTGAGAGACAAACACTCCAGCGACCAGTGACGTGGCCAACACACCTACCTGTGGTGAACATAAATATTATACAACATATTAGGAGAGTCAGTAGCACGTATGTAAGCTCTCTACCAGCAGCCTTCACCACGGGAGTGTCATTGTGAGAGACAAACACTCCAGCGACCAGTGACGTGGCCAACACACCTACCTGTGGTGAACGTAAATATTATACCACATATTAGGAGAGTCAGTAGCACGTAGGTCAGTTCTCTACCAGCAGCCTTTACCACGGGAGTGTCATTGTGAGAGACAAACACTCCAGCCACCAGCGACGTGGCCAACACACCTACCTGTGGTGAACATAAATATTGTACAACATATTAGGAGAGTCAGTAGCACGTATGTAAGCTCTCTACCAGCAGCCTTCACCACAGGAGTGTCATTGTGAGAGACAAACACTCCAGCGACCAGTGACGTGGCCAACACACCTACCTGTGGTGAACGTAAATATTATACCACATATTAGGAGAGTCAGTAGCACGTATGTAAGCTCTCTACCAGCAGCCTTCACTACGGGAGTGTCATTGTGAGAGACAAACACTCCAGCGACCAGTGACGTGGCCAACACACCTACCTGTGGTGAACGTATATATTATACCACATATTAGGAGAGTCAGTAGCACATATGTAAGCTCTCTACCAGCAGCCTTCACCACGGGAGTGTCATTGTGAGAGACAAACACTCCAGCGACCAGTGACGTGGCCAACACACCTACCTGTGGTGAACGTAAATATTATACAACATATTAGGAGAGTCAGTAGCACGTATGTAAGCTCTCTACCAGCAGCCTTCACCACGGGAGTGTCATTGTGAGAGACAAACACTCAAGCCACCAGTGACGTGGCCAACACACCTACCTGTGGTGAACGTAAATATTATACCACATATTAGGAGAGTCAGTAGCACGTATGTAAGCTCTCTACCAGCAGCCTTCACCACGGGAGTGTCATTGTGAGAGACAAACACTCCAGCGACCAGTGACGTGGCCAACACACCTACCTGTGGTGAACGTAAATATTATACCACATATTAGGAGAGTCAGTAGCACGTATGTAAGCTCTCTACCAGCAGCCTTCACTACGGGAGTGTCATTGTGAGAGACAAACACTCCAGCGACCAGTGACGTGGCCAACACACCTACCTGTGGTGAACGTAAATATTATACAACATATTAGGAGAGTCAGTAGCACGTATGTCAGTTATCTACCAGCAGCCTTCACTACGGGAGTGTCATTGTGAGAGACAAACACTCCAGCCACCAGTGACGTGGCCAACACACCTACCTGTGGTGAACGTAAATATTATACCACATATTAGGAGAGTCAGTAGCACGTATGTAAGCTCTCTACCAGCAGCCTTCACTACGGGAGTGTCATTGTGAGAGACAAACACTCCAGCGACCAGTGACGTGGCCAACACACCTACCTGTGGTGAACGTAAATATTATACCACATATTAGGAGAGTCAGTAGCACGTATGTAAGCTCTCTACCAGCAGCCTTCACTACGGGAGTGTCATTGTGAGAGACAAACACTCCAGCGACCAGTGACGTGGCCAACACACCTACCTGTGGTGAACGTAAATATTATACCACATATTAGGAGAGTCAGTAGCACGTATGTAAGCTCTCTACCAGCAGCCTTCACTACGGGAGTGTCATTGTGAGAGACAAACACTCCAGCGACCAGTGACGTGGCCAACACACCTACCTGTGGTGAACGTAAATATTATACAACATATTAGGAGAGTCAGTAGCACGTATGTAAGCTCTCTACCAGCAGCCTTTACCACGGGAGTGTCATTGTGAGAGACAAACACTCCAGCGACCAGTGACGTGGCCAACACACCTACCTGTGGTGAACGTAAATATTATACCACATATTAGGAGAGTCAGTAGCACGTATGTAAGCTCTCTACCAGCAGCCTTCACTACGGGAGTGTCATTGTGAGAGACAAACACTCCAGCGACCAGTGACGTGGCCAACACACCTACCTGTGGTGAACGTAAATATTATACCACATATTAGGAGAGTCAGTAGCACGTATGTAAGCTCTCTACCAGCAGCCTTCACCACGGGAGTGTCATTGTGAGAGACAAACACTCCAGCGACCAGTGACGTGGCCAACACACCTACCTGTGGTGAACGTAAATATTATACCACATATTAGGAGAGTCAGTAGCACGTATGTAAGCTCTCTACCAGCAGCCTTCACTACGGGAGTGTCATTGTGAGAGACAAACACTCCAGCGACCAGTGACGTGGCCAACACACCTACCTGTGGTGAACGTAAATATTATACCACATATTAGGAGAGTCAGTAGCACGTATGTAAGCTCTCTACCAGCAGCCTTCACCACGGGAGTGTCATTGTGAGAGACAAACACTCCAGCGACCAGTGACGTGGCCAACACACCTACCTGTGGTGAACGTAAATATTATACCACATATTAGGAGAGTCAGTAGCACGTAGGTCAGTTCTCTACCAGCAGCCTTCACCACGGGAGTGTCATTGTGAGAGACAAACACTCCAGCCACCAGTGACGTGGCCAACACACCTACCTGTGGTGAACATAAATATTGTACAACATATTAGGGGAGTCAGTAGCACGTATGTCAGTTCTCTACCAGCAGCCTTCACCACGGGAGTGTCATTGTGAGAGACAAACACTCAAGCCACCAGTGACGTGGCCAACATACCTACCTGTGGTGAACGTAAATATTATACAACATATTAGGAGAGTCAGTAGCACGTAGGTCAGTTCTCTACCAGCAGCCTTCACCACGGGAGTGTCATTGTGAGAGACAAACACTCCAGCCACCAGTGACGTGGCCAACACACCTACCTGTGGTGAACGTAAATATTATACAACATATTAGGAGAGTCAGTAGCACGTAGGTCAGTTCTCTACCAGCAGCCTTCACCACGGGAGTGTCATTGTGAGAGACAAACACTCCAGCCACCAGTGACGTGGCCAACACACCTACCTGTGGTGAACGTAAATATTATACAACATATTAGGAGAGTCAGTAGCACGTAGGTCAGTTCTCTACCAGCAGCCTTCACTACGGGAGTGTCATTGTGAGAGACAAACACTCCAGCCACCAGTGACGTGGCCAACACACCTACCTGTGGTGAACATAAATATTGTACAACATATTAGGGGAGTCAGTAGCACGTAGGTCAGTTCTCTACCAGCAGCCTTCACTACGGGAGTGTCATTGTGAGAGACAAACACTCCAGCCACCAGCGACGTGGCCAACACACCTACCTGTGGTGAACGTAAATGTTATACAACACATTAGGAGAGTCAGTAGCACGTATGTCAGTTATCTACCAGCAGCCTTCACTACGGGAGTGTCGTTGTGAGAGACAAACACTCCATCCAGCAACGACGTGGCCAACACACCTACCTGTGGTGAACGTAAATATTATACAACATATTAGAAGTGTCAGTAGTACGTAGGTCAGTTCTCTACCAGCAGCCTTCACCACGGGAGTGTCATTGTGAGAGACAAACACTCCAGCCACCAGCGACGTGGCCAACACACCTACCTGTGGTGAACGTAAATGTTATACAACACATTAGGAGAGTCAGTAGCACGTATGTCAGTTATCTACCAGCAGCCTTCACTACGGGAGTGTCGTTGTGAGAGACAAACACTCCATCCACCAACGACGTGGCCAACACACCTACCTGTGGTGAACGTAAATATTATACAACATATTAGAAGTGTCAGTAGTACGTAGGTCAGTTCTCTACCAGCAGCCTTCACCACGGGAGTGTCATTGTGAGAGACAAACACTCCAGCCACCAGCGACGTGGCCAACACACCTACCTGTGGTGAACGTAAATATTATACAACATATTAGGAGAGTCAGTAGCACGTAGGTCAGTTCTCTACCAGCAGCCTTCACCACGGGAGTGTCATTGTGAGAGACAAACACTCCAGCCACCAGTGACGTGGCCAACACACCTACCTGTGGTGAACGTAAATATTATACAACATATTAGGAGAGTCAGTAGCACGTAGGTCAGTTCTCTACCAGCAGCCTTCACTACGGGAGTGTCATTGTGAGAGACAAACACTCCAGCCACCAGTGACGTGGCCAACACACCTACCTGTGGTGAACATAAATATTGTACAACATATTAGGGGAGTCAGTAGCACGTAGGTCAGTTCTCTACCAGCAGCCTTCACTACGGGAGTGTCATTGTGAGAGACAAACACTCCAGCCACCAGCGACGTGGCCAACACACCTACCTGTGGTGAACGTAAATGTTATACAACACATTAGGAGAGTCAGTAGCACGTATGTCAGTTATCTACCAGCAGCCTTCACTACGGGAGTGTCGTTGTGAGAGACAAACACTCCATCCACCAACGACGTGGCCAACACACCTACCTGTGGTGAACGTAAATATTATACAACATATTAGAAGTGTCAGTAGTACGTAGGTCAGTTCTCTACCAGCAGCCTTCACCACGGGAGTGTCATTGTGAGAGACAAACACTCCAGCCACCAGCGACGTGGCCAACACACCTACCTGTGGTGAACGTAAATGTTATACAACACATTAGGAGAGTCAGTAGCACGTATGTCAGTTATCTACCAGCAGCCTTCACTACGGGAGTGTCGTTGTGAGAGACAAACACTCCATCCACCAACGACGTGGCCAACACACCTACCTGTGGTGAACGTAAATATTATACAACATATTAGAAGTGTCAGTAGTACGTAGGTCAGTTCTCTACCAGCAGCCTTCACCACGGGAGTGTCATTGTGAGAGACAAACACTCCAGCCACCAGCGACGTGGCCAACACACCTACCTGTGGTGAACGTAAATATTATACAACATATTAGGAGAGTCAGTAGCACGTAGGTCAGTTCTCTATCAGCATCCTTCACCACGGGAGTGTCATTGTGAGAGACAAACACTCCAGCCACCAACGACGTGGCCAACACACCTACCTGTGGTGAACGTAAATATTATACCACATATTAGGAGAGTCAGTAGCACGTAGGTCAGTTCTCTATCAGCAGCCTTCACCACGGGAGTGTCATTGTGAGAGACAAACACTCCAGCCACCAACGACGTGGCCAACACACCTACCTGTGGTGAACGTAAATATTATACCACATATTAGGAGAGTCAGTAGCACGTAGGTCAGTTCTCTATCAGCAGCCTTCACCACGGGAGTGTCATTGTGAGAGACAAACACTCCAGCCACCAACGACGTGGCCAACACACCTACCTGTGGTGAACATAAATATTGTACAACATATTAGGAGAGTCAGTAGCACGTAGGTCAGTTCTCTACCAGCAGCCTTCTCCACGGGAGTGTCATTGTGAGTGACAAACACTCCAGCCACCAGTGACGTGGCCAACACACCTACCTGTGGTGAACGTAAATATTGTACAACATATTAGGGGAGTCAGTAGCACGTATGTCAGTTCTCTACCAGCAGCCTTCACCACGGGAGTGTCATTGTGAGTGACAAACACTCCAGCTACCAGTGACGAGGCCAACACACCTACCTGTGGTGAACATAAATATTGTACAACATATTAGGGGAGTCAGTAGCACGTATGTCAGTTCTCTACCAGCAGCCTTCACCACGGGAGTGTCATTGTGAGAGACAAACACTCCAGCCACCAACGACGTGGCCAACACACCTACCTGTGGTGAACGTAAATATTATACCACATATTAGGAGAGTCAGTAGCACGTAGGTCAGTTCTCTATCAGCAGCCTTCACCACGGGAGTGTCATTGTGATAGACAAACACTCCAGCCACCAACGACGTGGCCAACACACCTACCTGGGGTGAACATAGATATAGTACAACATATTAGGAGAGTCAGTAGCACGTATGTCAGTTCTCTACCACTGTCAGTTCTCCACTGGATACAATGATCATATTATGTGTTAGTGATCGTGGAAGAATGGAAGATGTTAAAAACTTATGTTAAACTGATGCAGCAATAGCTGGACTCGGTGAAGATGTCTTTGTGATCACAGGAGTTGTCTCCCCAGTCGAGGAAGATGTTTTCGGAATCACCGCAATCATGTGTGGTAAACAAGATTTCATAGCTACCGTGGGAGATAATAATGATATCACCACGATCAAGGAAGGTGTTCGCGAATTCACCGCAATCATGGAGGGTTGTCTCTATTTACCAGTTACTGCGGGAGACGATATTGATGTTTCCACGATCTATGTTTCATTGAGAACCTAGCGTTGGCATACGTTTATGATCTCCTTCCGTTTATCCTACGAAAATTAAATTGCAAAATTGTAAGCTGAGTAATAAGTTGGATGTTCAAGAATTAAATATGTGTTGAAATTAAATTCGAAAGTCCAAACTGTAACATGAAGAGGGGATAAACAATTTAGCAGCTGGTGTGTTGAATGGATTTTATAGTTTAATTTCAAATAGGAAAATTATGATTTACTGTAGAGGTGGATAAAACTGTTAGAATAAATTAAATTTAAAATTTCGAACTAAAGTGGGAATCCTGCGTCTCCTTGTGTAATACGAGTATAAAATTTTACTATGGAACACTACTACAAGCCATAACATGTAAGTGACTTACCAAAGAGAAGGTCATCGCTCCGATCGCCCAAGCACTGCCAGCTCTCAGGTAGTCCTCGGGTATGTCCAGGCAGACCTGATGGTACATATCGGGCTTGGTACCTTCAGGACAAAGGAGACACTGCGTCTCGTCAGTCGGGTGGCGGATCTGGAGACAAACATATTGCCGTACCACTGTGTATGATATAAGACATTTCAATTAGAAGTATGGGAATGTATGGGAATGGGGCTATCAGACCAGAAGTGGCCTAATTAGGAGAAGGGATGATGGGTGAAATTGAGGGGGAGGGGGAAGTGACTAAACTATTGGATCGGTGACGTTGTTGAGCAGGGAGGGGGTGAATGGCATCTTTTATCGGTTTGGGTGATGATGTGGTTGGTTGACGTCAAAGGTACAAGGTTTTTGGTGTATTAAAAAAGGACTATCCAACTCCGGAAAAGTGTGTTCATTTCAAATTTCACTGCCATACCTCACCTCCTACGAGCACAGGGTGTACTATGTCCCTATGTCCGAAGCTATATGTTTAAACACAAATAACACTTTTGTATACTTAAATGTATTGGCATAGTGAAAATACTTATTTCTATCTTTTAATTAATTATAAAATTTCGCCACATAAAGGCCTGCACTATAGGTCCGCACTAGTTACTATCGTTTGGTTTTGTGAAGATCAACACACATAAGATAAGCTTAGCTATTTTGTCTGGTAAAATAACTAAAGCTAATCATTATTATCTTAAATAGTCTTACCATATGTCCTCTAATTGTAATTATCTTTGTCTGATATTAGGAGGAAGATAAGTTGATTACATTCCCGTGAAAACTCTTACATTGCATTCATTGTTCAATAGTTTTCCATAAAGACATCCTGCTATTGTAAAACTTGGAAAAACTGATACTGCCAACTGATTTGAAATATAACGAAACACTATTCGTTAAATCCATTTGACTAATAGATTTTACCTGGTATGTGGAACAGTTGAAGCAGTGCCAGCAACAGCTTTCTCCCTCCACGTATGTCTTGGCCTGGCCAACCTCACACGGGAGACTACACACACTCTCAGGGGGTGAGGGCTGCACTTCTGTGAGGGAAGGAAAATAAGGGTAAAGATTGTAAACATACAGTAATAGTCTTAACAAGCTGAAGTTCAAATTATATTTTTTCAGACGATGACAACAAATTGAGACACTAGTGAAGATTTATGAAGAATGTTCAATGAATAGGTGGGCAATTTATAATATGTCTAGTTCTTTGGCCAAGAATAGTATGAACAATTTTGTTTGTATGATCCCGTTATTCATGGAATTTTTACGTCTCTCCCTTTTACAAATGTATGGATCCTTGTGTTTTAACGTGCGAAATTTAACTGCGGCTTTATATAAAACCTAAGTTTATCAAATGTTTGCGAAATAATTTAGATTTTAGTTAGCTAATACATTGAAAACCAAATCTAAAAATCGATTTATCAGCTTTAAACCCTATAGTGAATTCTAATTCAAACCGTCCTTTACTAATGAAAACTTAGCGTTTTTCTGTTATGAATAACATTATAATAAATTTAACCATCACACTATCGTAATCATCATAATTAGAGCCAAAGAATATGTTTACTAAAATTGAGTCCACATATGGTCAAGCCTTTGACATAACACTATTCAAATCAATTGACACAACTTTAAGAAATTGCTACAGATCTTGTTTGGAGCTTCGAGGGTACAAATGCATTGGGACTACTTGAACACTACGAATCCTCTTAACGGTAACGGTTACTGCTGTGGAGAAACTGTTGCATTTATGTGCTGCAACTGTATAACTGGCAAGAGTGCCATTTCAAGTTTCATTAAATCCCGAATTGTCCTAATACATTAAATTTAAATTACAACCCCTAAAGTTATTGTTAAGTAAATACTATAATCGAATAGCTTCTGGACAAAAAAGCTGGTAATTTCCAAATATTGCATAAGCGTTGGAGGAGTATTTCCTACGTTATGTAAATATCCAAATAATCACAACAAAAACTTAAATCAAGTTAAAGCAAGTGTGTTGTGTAAAGCAAAATTAATAGGTTGCTGCAGATCTCTGGAGGGAGTTAAAAACACAAAACACCGAAACATTTTTATTATTTGAGTTATTAACGACCACCATTTTGAAACAACTTGATCAAACTTGACCATTGACAACCTGGGCCGAAATAATGTATTCAAGTACTTGTATGCCGAATTTAATTAAAATCGGCACATTTGCACACATTTGGGTGTTTTAACCAATTCATGGCGACCCAGCATCATCATACGGCCGCCATCTTGATGACGTCATTATGGACGACCGAGGTCCTTAAAAATTGGGGTCTGGGCGGTTTTACATTCTTTGGCTTATATATTATCACCACCCCAAGTTCCATGCTCCCCGCCAGAACTGAAATATTCTCCTGCTACCCATCCCCACTAAAGATGTCGCTTTCAATAATATCTTTGACATAACATGCATTGTCCTGTGTTAGATATTTCTATAAAATACAAGTGATCGCTACGTCTACGTTGAACTATATTTTAACTGCAACGGATCCTCTTACGGTTCCTTCATAATTCCGATGTTTTCTTCTGTTCAATTTTCCTCTTTTTGTTTTAACCCGTTCCACATCTGACAGAACACAACGAGACAAGTTTTACCTGTCATGTTGAGAGTCAGTTCTCCCTCCACATATTCTCCCACCAAGACCCAGCGGTAGACTCCGGGCTGTGTCTGCTTGAAGTGGATGATGTTGTACCTCGCTGGACCATCACCGTTGACGTCAAAGTGGAACTTGTCTCCTGACAGACCTGGGAAACCATGACAATTTACTCTTCATGTAGTAAATCTCAGTATACGCAAATAATGGAATACAAGAAAACTGTGAACGACTATTCGGTAGAATGTACTTATTGATCATAATAGCCAACACTACGTTGAAGAAAATCCGATACAAAAAGCCAGTTTGCTCGTTGGACTGTTCTCTATTCGCCTTTTATGCAAGAGTGTTTTAAAAGTTTTGGTAATAATGAAGGATTTCACGATAGTTCATAGGCGTAAGATAAACGTTTCCAAGTTGAGTTCGAACCCAAGTAACAAATAATATCCAAAACTTCATCACCTCACCACGGTTAACAAAAAACTACGATTCCAATTCATGTAGAACATACCTACAAAGTTGACAGTCCTGAGGTACTTCAACAGCTCCGGTCCTTTGGTTGGTGACATGTCGCCACACAGACCCGGACTGCGACACAGATCAGCGTGCATGTCGCCCAGTGCGACAGCCAGCGACATGACGGCGTCACTGACAAACTGCAGCTGGTTCTCAAACGCGGTGTTCTGAAGAGTGAGTCTGTCGTCAGCAGAGCAGAGTCTGGAGTAGCGAAGGTTGTACGGGGTAGTGGGACTGCCGGGGTAGCGGCACTGGAAGTGGTCCTCCCAGAACTCTGGGACATTTACACATATAAATACAGGGTGACAAAAAAGTCTGGAAACGGCTTGATATCTTTTTAACTAAATTCGTTAGAAAATTCAAACCTTTCACATCAACTTATATGTATGAAAACTACTTTTTGCAAGTATTACCATTTTTTTACCTTCACCAGGGGACAACCTGTAAGGAGTAGGTACATAATCTTTAATGTAAGCATAGGTTGATATGCACATCATTTTAAAGGTATGGTGAAGTGGAGTTTATTGCCGGAAACCGCGTCAAAAAAGGTTCATTCGTTACATAATGGCGGCATTTCAAAGTTCTTGCGGAATACACCTGCACAGGCCTTAGTAATGGTAAATACTCATAGTCAAAATTAGCCGGGAAATCTGAAACCCGTTTAAATTTGTTTTGAAGATTGAATAAACTTAGTCTATGGGCTAGTTGACTTTAAAATACAATTTCAGATCTCAAGATAATGTTTAATACGAGTATTTACCAATATTAAGGCCTGTAAAGGTATATTCCACAAGAACTTTGCAATGCCGCCATTTTGTAACGAATGAACCTTTTGAGATGCGGTTTCCGGCAATGAACTCCACTTGACCAGACCTTTAAAATGGTGTGCATATCAACCTATGCTTACATTAAAGATTTTGTACCTACTCCTTACAGGTTGTCCCCTGGTGGAGGTAAAAACATGGAAATGCTTGGAAAAAGTAGTTTTTATACATGTAAGTTGATGTTAAAAGTTTGACTTTTCTAACGGATTTAGTTAAAAAGATATTAAGCCGTTTCCAGACTTTTTTGTCACCCTGTATATTTAAGTTTAAATTATTCGTCGAGTTATGGAAAATCAGTATTGATTGGAATGGACTTTAAAAAATTGCCTGATGATCGGGGTATCTCGTTAGGATATGCAATATAACCATAGCTCTCACTCTATTAGAATGTTTGTCGTCACGGCTAAGAATATGTTAAAATAAGGATGAATGGAAGATGTCCATGGGATGATAGCTGCACCGTATAGTTTTGTTACCATATTAAGTAGCTCAGTTCAATTCTGAGAAATGTGTTTTCTGTTACTAATCCATAATATCTAGCAGTAGTTTGGTATGAACTTTCCACAAAGACCATCTCGAACAAAGCAATATATTTTGTCTAGAAATAGTTTTAATAGCAGGTAACATCACTATCTCACAACGTGGTATCGCGATCTAACATAGGCTGAACTTACAGGGTTAATAAACGATCAAGGATAGCTGAAACTAGTTCCTGACTGTTGAAGAAGAATCTTTTAATTACAATCCAACATGTTGCATGAACTTTCTAAATATAAGTTTGCATAAGCCAACCTCCAACGAAACGTGTCATTCTAAACTATTGTCTGAAAGTTCCCAAGTTGGTGGTTAAACAAGTACCAACCTACAAACCAAGGGTTCCTCTTGTTGTTCTCCACCGTCAGGTTGAGGAAGTATGTGTCAAATCCTAGGACAGGGTTGGCCTGAGGTTGTACACTGAGAGTTCCCTCAACCTCAGCCTCACTCCCCTCGGAGACCAAGGACCTCGCTGACCATCCGTCGCTGCCAATCCAGGTGAAGTCTCCCGTGGCGTTACAGCGACGAACCGCTCTCATGAGACCAGCCACCTCCTGGTCCGAGGCGAATACTATGACTCCTGTAGGCAAAAGGAGACACAAAAAATATATATATATTTAATTTCACGCCTCAAGTATTATAAAATAGTATACAGGTCTTTTCAAACTAGGCAAATAAGCTCATTTGATTGACCCATAGCTTAACATGAATAATAGCTATAGATGGGATAGGCTATCATTAGAAAAGATGATTCACTTAAAAGAATATCTTGATGTCAAAGAACATCAGGTTCACCTTAAATTTTACAAAACAGGATTTCAATGTTAAAACATTACATGCTGTAGCCAATACTTTCATATGTCTCTAGGAAAAAAAACTATTTTCAAAACACTCAGTTGCAACCATTTAGGCTTGTTTTGAAAAGTATCTTTCAGTAGGTGTCTAAGTATCTTGTAGATGTCTAATGCAATGAATTAAAAAACTGAGTTTTAGTTATATCTCTGTCTCCAAAACATCAATTGACCTTGTCATTGTTCAGCTTTGGCGATACTCACCTCTTGCTCTAGGCTTTGTCTGCAGCCTCAACACAACGTTGTCATAGGCGATGTCTTCGGCCACTCCAGAGTCTTTGGCGAGCTTTTCCTTGACGGCGATGCAGATATTGGACTTTGCCAGCAGCTGTTCTAACTCTTCAAATGCCTATACAAAAAAATAGTTATTTCTGTTCAAATTAAATACATGTAGGGACACAAGTCTCTAAAAAGCTCAAATGTAAAACAAATTATTGTTATATTTAAACAAACTAAGAATGAAATGATTCTTAATGCAAGGCATTTTATATGAAAGATATTTTTGTTATTTCTCATTTTCTGATAGATTTTGACATAATCTATTTTTACCGACCCCCTCAGATCAAGACCTTTAATTCGAGCCCCCTTCCATCATCCTGCTAGTTGTTACGCTCTTACAATGTTAATTAAAAACCGCTTACAGAATTCATAATATAGATAGATCTTGTTCAAAGGTCTATTGCGGACATTTTCCATCACGATGGTAAAAAAACAATACACAACATTTCGGGATCTGGAATCTGATCCCGTCCTCAGTTGAAAAAAACAGGTTCACACTACACCTTTTATAGACTATTGTGTTTTGTGATTGGTTATTATTTGCATGTTGTATCATGACTGAACTGCTATACAGTGTATACTTTTTTACTGCTACCCTCTTCCAATTTCAAAACTTTCCATACTTGTATTCCAACTTAGGTTGGGCGTTTGTGTATTGTTAGTTGTAATGTGTTAGTTAAGTTTTTTGACCTGAGGACGGGATCAGATTCCAGATCCCGAAACGTTGTGTATTGTTTTTTTACCATCGTGGTGGAAAATGTCCGCAATAAACCTTTGAACAACATTAACTCACCCTCACCAACAATGAATTTCAAACAAAGATAAATTTTATTTTAAGTTTAGTAGATGGTAATTATTTAATACAGTTTCTGTGATCAGTCTGGTAGATTGAAAGATGTACATTTTGCAATTGAATTATCTAAAGAAAACTCTACTTATTTGAACTAGAACTTATTAAATGAAAAGGGACTCTCTGCAATGGCAAAATGTACTTTTTAAAGTTATTGTGTAATCTAGACTGGAACTTGGAACTGAAAACCTAATATGTTTGCCCTAGTTTTGTTGCTAAAAGTTCATACACTACGAATTAAAAATATACATTGTATATGTTTCTCACTGTCAAAATGATAAAAAACACAAACTTTTGGTGCAGTGTATAGGTTAATAAAAACACAAACTAAAATAATAGATGGTATGTCTATTTTTTTAGATAAATTAAAATGCACCTACGCTTATAGTAAGTAATTGTAAATTATATAGGTTATACCAGTTAACGTGATGTAATTTCAACACAGAAATCTGTTGAAGACTTTGAAGAATGGTATTTATGGTGAAATTAAGCACTATGAATGAAGTCTCATGATGAATTCAGTTTTCATAACTCAAGATTTTTATTGATGGTACCTTGTATAATTAAAAATCATTTTGCGGTGTCTCAAATTAAAGATCATTGTTAATCTCTGCTAAAAGTTATTTTGACAGTTTAGCCTGAAATGTGGTTTGTCTGTCTACTTTATATGTAAAAGGATTAAAACCAACGAGTACTAGTACGAGTCTTAAAAAATAATTTCAGGTTATCTTTCTTATTAGTATATTATATACAGCGTGATTGGTACTCAGTGTGACAAACAATTTTTGGTGTAAGTACAAAGTAAATGAAGTGTGATGATGCATATAAAAGGTTCCAAGTCCAAAATTTAGCTTCCCAAAAAATTAGTTTATGCTTTTCAAAAATAACTATGTTTTTAAACTTAATACAGCAATTTCTCAATTACCTGTATATGGATTTGAGTAGATAATGTCGTTTTCGTGTTCTTCATTAAATTTTGAATAAGAATAATAGAAAATGACGGGGGATCAGTTGTAAAAACCCCATTGTAAATAGATTCAAAGATAAAAATTAAGTTGTTTGATAAAAAAAAAAAAAAAAACATTGGTCTATTGAATTTTTTCACACCCTGTATATAAGAAAGTGTCCGAATATGTTAAAAACTGCGCCATTTTACTAGATTTCCAACCATATGCTACCCTATTGAGGATTAGATATTCTTTTGTTTGTTTTAGTTGTTTGAATACCAGAAAACAGGGAATTTTTTTACTGTTTTTACTGTTTCAGCTGAAAAATACAACTTTTGCTTAATACATGCTGACTTTCTTTGTTTTAATTGTTAAAGACACCATGTTTTCTGGTATTCAAACCACTAAAACAAACAAAAGAATATCTAATCCTCAATAGTGTAGAACATGGTTGGAAATCTAATAAAATGGCACAGTTTTTAACATATTTGGACACTTTCATGTATACAGAGTGTGAACAAATGCAATAGACCAATCTATTGCATTTGTTAAATATATATTTTTTTGTATATACTTTTTAAATGTTTATCAAACGTCTTAATTTTTTATCTTTGAATCTATTTACAATGGAGTTTTTACAAACGATCCCCCGTCATTTTCTATTATTCGTATTCCAAATTTAAAGTAGAACACGGAAATGACATTATCTAATCAAATCCATTTACAGGTAATTGAGAAATAGCTGTATTAAGTTTGAAAACATAGTTATTTTTGAAAAACATAAAATAATTCTTTGGGAAGTTAATTTTTTGACTTGGGACCTTTTATATGCATCATCCCACTGCATTTACTTTGTACTTACACAAAAAACAATTGTGTCACATTGAGTACCAATCAACCTGTATATAAAATCCAATGTATGTTTGTCATTTGTTGTTTGTCGTTTGTTTGTCTTTTATACGATACCAAACCGGCCAACCGATCGTAACGAAACTTTGGGAACTTGTTCTATGCACCCCCGAGAGGGTTTGTGTGGAATTAAATTTTGGAAAACTCCTCAGGGTTATGCCCCACTGGCCTTTAAAGATCCCATGTTATTCTTATGGAGAAAAGATTTGTTTGCATTTAAACGGATGGATATTTATTTGGTTGGAATGAAAATAGTTGTATTAGTTTGTGGCTTAGAAATTTTTGTTTTACTACATAACACTTTTTGTAATCACCTAATGAATTTAAAAATCATGATATTTACACTAATTTTGTTGTGGTTTTTAAGATCAGTGTTTCTCTACAACTAAATATTATCTAATGTGTCAATAGTATCAATGTCAAAGAAATGGTTATTTGTAATCGAGTTTTATCTGATAATGATTCAACGGATGGCACCTACCTTCTTCACTTATGATTGTCAGTAAATTTATGATTATTTATAATAGATGCTCAAGATAGAAGATACGAAGTTCTCTATACGTTTAATCACGTCCATCCATACAGGCTTACAATGTCACAATCATGCAATTGCAGATGAGTATGTTGTTTTTTTGTTTTTGGTTGGTAATTGTGGTAGAAGTGAGTTAATGCTCTTTATGCTTTTTTCTTAGTGAAATGTACGCATAATATCGAGTTTTAATAATTCCAACTGGAGATTTCAGAAAAGTAAATTTTATGTGTTTACAAATTTGGTGAAAACATCATAGACACTGTAGACCTGCAACTGTTTAGAGCCTTTGAGGGTTATAAGAACCACAATTAAACATTGTGCAATGTGTTTATGTTACTTTGTGTTATTTTAAGATGAATAATACTTTTCAATAAAGTTATGGGAGAACTAACTGAACTACATATTGGAAAACTTAGGTTTAAGCGTGTATCAACCTAAGTGAATGGATATACAGTGGGGATATTTTTCTGGCCAAGTAACATTAAGTAGGTGGTTTAGGAATGAAGCTCCTGGTGGAAGTTTATAATTTTTTTAAATGAAGAAGTTCTACCTTAGTCCTTAGGCCTACTTTATTTTAATATTTTTAAGTTTTAATGTTGTGTAAAATAATTGAGCATAAGTTAGACCTCTGCATTTTAAATTCTAACACATGCAACATTTTTATATTAAAAGCCGTGCCTAATTCAGTACAAAGTATAAACTGTGAAATGTACTACTAAGCTCCAATTAATGCAGTTTCTACTATTTAGTAAAGGAAAAATTAAGAACAATATGGAAGATTGTTGATGTACAAATTTGGTTATTTTTTATTATAACAATGTCATTTTTTCTATATCTTTAAGAGGTGATTTTACAGGTGTTGTAATATAATATACTGTCATAAAAAATTCAAACGCTGACAGTCTGTTATTGTTAGAACCCTCTAACGATTTACCTTGATGCCGTAGTTGGACTCCTCATAGATGATGGACACATAGTTCCAGTCCATCCTCTTGACAATCTCCACCATAGCCTTGGCCTGATGATGGTCCGAGGGGATGGTCCTAGTGAAATACTCGAACCTCTGTTTGTTGCTCAGCTCCGGGGAGGTAGACCAGAAGGACACCTAGAGAAACCAGTTGAAGAATATGCTATATACTATAAGAAGAATATACTATGAATATCAGTACACAACTTTAAGCAGGCAACTTACTTAAATAAGTTGTACGAAACATTTGGACATTGAAATGTGTTTATTTCTTTTTATACCAACAAAACTTTAGTTTCCCATCGAATTAAACAATTTTAACTTTTCCGTTATCTTCATACGAATTTAAAACTATTTTAATCAATCAACCATAACAGCTTAAATGTTTGTACACGATTGATCAGCTTCTTTTTTACTTTTAATCCTCTAAATCTACGTAAAGCATTTAAACAAACAGTACAGTATTAACTTTTTGAAAATTAAACTGTTTTATTTTAATTCAATTACAATTTGCTTAAAATAAAAATTTATTATATGGTTAGTAATGGGAACGGATTTTAAAATGTAAGGTGTCGTTAGTTTTCTATTGAATTAAACAAATAAGAAATTGATTAACAATTAAATGTTGTCTCAATTAATCATTAATCACTTCAAGTAATTATTAGTATTATTAGTAGAGAACTTTAATGATTAACATGAAATATAAAATAAAACTACTTCCAAAACCATGAGTTGAATGTTACTTAACATTTTATGATTATATAGTTATTGTATTCAGATATCGTTTCACAACCCATGAAGAATTTATACCTAAACTTTACTCATATGTAAGATGGTAAACATGTAAATTGGGCTAATCGATTTTTGATTCGCTCTCCATCAGACACCTTCAAAACAAGATAAGTTTGCGATGACATCTATACTGAAATGATATAGGCCATCTTCAGTTCCTTTAGAGTCTTTGGAGCCTATACATTCTAACTCATAAGACAATTAAAAAACTATAAAGCAAATTTATAATCACACAGTGCCCTAGGTATTAAAATCACACATACTTTGGTGTTTAAAAAAATATTTTAAGATAGTAAATAGCTCTTCACTGGCTGTTTGAAATTAACGGAATTACCAATTGCTCTTATGGCGGACAAATCCAAGATGATTGCTAACTTCCATTGACTTCCTTGGAAAAGAATTAAAAACTACAAAGAGCATTTCTAATCCCACAGTGCCCTAGATATTCAAATTATAATCACTTTGGTCTTTGACAAATATTTTTAGGTGATAAATAACCCTTTAGCAGCTGTTTTAAATTATCAAACATGGACGCTAGCCTCCAAGGACTCTGAGAAAGAAATGTACTAGAAGAGAATCTTTCTTTTGGAATCAAAATAAAATTGCTCATTAATTAACCTAATTATTTACTTTTATTAGAAATAACCTTTTTACTAATTCAAATACAAAAGAAAGCAAAAACCAAGACATTCATCATTGTAATGATAACATAGTTTAATTAACTACTTTTTATCTTATTAAAGTAACCAAAATAGTAATTAATCTTTTAAAATAACGATTAAAACACGATACAAATTAAAAAGATTGTTTGCAAAACTCTCGGGTAAACCTCGTTAACAATTTAATTACAGATAAGAGACTTATAAAGTGAAGTACTTTGTTCTCTTTGGCTTTTACAAAAGTTTGAGATGTTCTCCATTAAGCTTCATGTTTCTAACATAGTTAACCCAGGTAACTTTTTGTGCGATACCTCAGTGAATGCAGCTAATACACCATTGTGAAGAACCAAAATACTCGAAACTGAGTTTAAATTGGTTGTCAACCAGCAACCTTAATCAAAGTTGAACTACATTGTTCAAGATTAGTTAGCTTGTTTATTGCATCATAAGTAGCATACTGTAAATTTATGGTGACCACACTACTAATAGCAATATGTTAAATTTCTTATGCTTTTTCCGAACGAAAAAGATCACATAGTTCTTAACCTTAAACTTTATAATGTACATTCAAAATACAATAAACCATATAAACTCTGCTGTATCCATACATACAAATTTTAAAAAAGTAGTTAAATTACTTATTGTAACGTTACTTAGTTGAACAATAAGTAAATTCTTTGTATTAGTATATATCTTTTAAGAACTTTTTATTAAAAGACTAAGCCAAATGTAGCTGAAGGCTGCATTTTAACGTTAAAATTTACAATTTACCGTAACGTGCAAAGCAAGGGTCTGGTTGTATTGAAATAGTTTCAAATTTCTCCATTCTTCTTTCTACTATTGACTATTGGATACTGAAGTCTATTGGACTGTATTAATAGTCAAAGGTTTTACTTAGTTAGCTCGGTCATTAATTCTTTTTAGGAACAAATAAACCATGTTCATGTATACAAAAATTATGACAATAAGTTGCTCTTCTGGTTTTGCATAGTTATAAATTCGCTCTTTATGAAAAAAATCTATTATACGAGTATAGCAGTACACTTCATGTAATAGTGCCTCCATTTAACTAAATTATTAGCCATTCTAAAACTAACTACAATATGTAATTCAAAAACATAGTTTCTGTTAGTGTATTTAATGATGGACTTGTTAACCACGCACCATTTATTTTACCTAGGGGACATGTTTCAAGCATGTTTTATGGAATGACCTAGATGGAAACAATGTGGGACTGACACAACTAAGTCCTAACATATATTGGTCAACCAGATGACACCCTTATCGTATGACTTTATAATTGAATGGTGTTTATTGCATCCTACATCTAACTTCAGGTAAAATAGCTTTGAACAAAGCACCAGATACACGTCGGACATGACAACCCTCCACTATTAAATACAGGAGCTAATCTTTATCTCAATTTATGCATGGTTTGCTGCGTGAGTTTGCATTTTGTAATTAATTATTTGGAATGATTTGATTTATTTATTTTAGCAGTTAAGTTATTTAATGTATGAGACAAAGCCTATTGTACATTTTGTATTGAATGGTGAATAAAGCTTTTGAATCTTTTGAATCCACTCTACATATTTGCGAAGCATCACCCCAGCAATGGTATCTCGAGTGACAAGTCCCTCTGGGTTCTTTGGCCATTCTTCTAGAAAGTTTCCGCACTCTAAGGATCGCTAAATATCATAACCTTCGCCCAGGCAGAAAATACACCAGCACGACTGCACTTATTGCCTCTGGTAATGGTATTTTCTAAAGTACTCGTGATGAGCTTAATAAACTTAGTTAGAAGTCAAGCTCCTCGTGGCCCCCACAGATTGCGGACGAGATGAAAGGTCAACGATATGACGTAGCCATGCTAGCACACTAATACTAAACTTTGCTTATGGAACCTGTAATATCAGCTTAAAAGAAAACACGATGCGTTTTATGTGATTACTGTATAATGATTTATCACTACCCAATTCATTCAATGTATTTTACAAAATTTGTTATTGGTAGTGCTTATAATTTGGACTAATCAAACTTGGTTCAGGTTTGTACCTTTACTTACTAACTTATTTAGCTAAGTTAAGCCTAGATTAAATATACTTATAGAAAGACAAATGATTAAGCTGAAGGATTTCTTTACAGTACAAATTTAATTTATTTATTTGTTTACGGTTACACCATTTTTCAGAGTTGACATGCTGATATTAATACAAATACAATATTGAAACATTTTAAGTTAATTAACAAAAAGTAATAACGAATGCAAGTGAAATGTTGAATGATATGAAATGAGCATAACCAATGAACTAATGAACCAATAAACTAATAACTAATGAGCTAAAGAACTAAGAATGGGATATTACAATGAATGGAGTTTGATATTTAAATGAACAAATACAGGGTCGCCATCTTTGGTTTAGCCTAGCTCAGTAAAACAGAAATGAGTTTACAATAAGATATAAGTTTAATTACATAAATCTTCTCAGGGAGAGGAACTAGGCTGGCTAAAAAGATCTTCAAATATTTTAATTTATAAAATATAATATGTCAATTATTATGAAAAATGGGATAATTAATTGATATTGCCCTTAGGCTTGGATAGGTAGTTTAAATAGTCCAACAATGAATAAAATAGGTGAAAAATTAATCAAGGTTGAATTTAGTTATCTTGTTCAAATAGTTTTCCTAGAATTATTCTTGTTGAAAATAAAGTACTTTTTGAGTTCAAATAATTAGGTTCGATCAGATAGTAAATAAAATAGGTCTGTATTAAGTTAAATTTCTTGAAGTTAGGCTAAGCCTTATAGTCACAAAATGGAGAGTTCTCACCAGATTGATTCTTCAGTAACAGAGTCCAATTAATATAAATCTTGAGGTGGCAGTACAAATTTAAAATAGAAAAATAAAAGATATATAAAGACTAAACTGTTCTTCTGTTGTAAGTGTTAAGTTAAATAATTTTCATCACTTTGACTTTTTAAATGTTAGGGATTATACCCGAAGCTGCCATGTAGAAGGAATTTTTTTTAATTTCATACAGGATGTTCAAAGTTCATTGTTGAAGCCAGCTGTCTTATTTCTTCATCACTTGCACATGCACCAATAAAATTAGGCTTTTGGATAATAATTCAATGTTGGGGTTTTATAAATAATTTATACTATATTAATCATTTTGGATAAAAGTGTTATTGCAACTATGGACTTAATTACAGGTTACAGGTTTTTATTAACAATAATATTTGTTGAATATATATAATATATTTTAAAATGTGATGATGGTTTCTTAGGGGGGATTAAAGGATAATATAATTTAAATTTGCTATACATTTTCTGACAATTTAATTCGATAGGCTAAATGACAAATTTTGGTACAATAAAAAAGTAGAATTATATAACTAAAAGAATTAATGTAGTGAATAGGCTATAAATGACATGTAACATTGCAAGCTGATTCTCTTACCTGTGGTATCTTGAAGAGTCTCAGCAGGTTTGCCACCTGTATAGACGTGACACTGGAAGCTGCTCCAACTACTCCAGAGATCACCTTCCTCACTTGCGTTTTGTTACAGAGGTATTCGGTGTCATCAATGTTGCTTATTGACCCTGTATAACATAAATTGTAGCCTTTGCAAAATAAATATTTTTACGTCTTAAGCTATGCTTTTTTTTAGATAATTGAATTGTATTCATTATCAATCGACTATTTGTTTATTGAATTTAGATGGGGACGTCACCTTGGTAAGTATTTCAACCCAAATATTAATGAGTGTAGAAAATATAATGAGTGTAGAACCATAGACAAATATTTGTCTATGGTAGAGTGGTGGGAGAGCTGTGTTGCTTTGTTACTGACTAAGATCACCTGTTTAATCAGTCAAGATCATTTATTTAAGCCCAATCATTAGGGACAGCTGGCTCCAGTTTCGAACTATCAACAAGCTATTACATAGTTTAAATCGTTGTAAAGGAATGGTAAGTATTATGCGTTGTATATGTCAGTGGTACTGATAGTGAGCCATTGACTAAACCTTAAAATAAAGGAGATGGTTTACCTAAAACTACTTGCTAATCTTCAAAAGAATTATTTAATATATTATTTTTTATTTCAAAGCATAGACCCAACCGTGTATCCTTTTGGAACCCCTACTTATAATTTGATATGGTCATGTTCATCTTGAAAAAATCCTCCTATTCTTCAAAAGGTTGAATCATATGAACCCTATGATTAACATGAAATTAATTGATCTTGAAAGTAATAATGTTGAAGATTCCTTACACTTTTTACAAACTGGTGCAACGCATGGCAAGGTCCATTTTAGATTGATTTGATTAAATATTAAATATTTAACCCGTCTCTTATGTCCATCTCAACAGGTTGCGTATTTTTTCAATGAAAATACAAGATCAAGTGAAAATGCACCAAGTCATACACTACTTGCCTCTGATAAAATCCACGGCCATCTCAAGCCCGTAAGTGTCTTTGTCACAGTCGTCCAGAATATGAGCACCGAGCGTGAAGGGCAGAAGTTTGCGGTTGTTTATTACATCCAGAGTAAATAGCATCGTCTCCAGAGCCTGTAAATAACTCGGTTTATCATAATATCCACGTTTATTTATTCACCATATAACCATTTTACAATGTATACTATTTTTTTATGCTCAAGCCTTTTTCTCAAACAATAAATATAAATATTAAATTAATACACTATACCAGTTGGCTGGCTGGTTACTGGCTAGGTTACCTGCCTCTAGTGAATTTCAAGTTCCCTGAGGCAGGTAACTTGCCCACCAACTTGCTTCCTGTAAACACGGCTTAAGCAGCACTGTAGAATTCAAAGTGGCAGATGAAAATAAAATATATTATTTGTGAGCATACTTACCAAATATAATTGGTTATTTTCAAATTTCGTGCTTTTCAAACGTAACATATGTACTGCATTTACCTGTATCCCACCCTGAGGCATGACTGGACCGCAGGTCTCTGTATCTGACCTCTCATGGACCATCATGAGGCCTCCCAACACCAAGTCCCCAGGAACCTCTGACACACGACGTACCGGCCACAGGGGTTTGGTTGATGCCGCAACAGATTTAACTCCATCTAGAGATTCTGGACCTCTTGGAGCTGAAGATTCTCCTAGTGACGTGTACCTTGCTGATCGTGTTACAGCTGTAGATCTTTTGGCCATTTTTCTTGGAACTAAATACTTTTTTAGAGACAATGGGATTTCTTGAGCTAAAGCTTCCACTTTACTTTTGACATATCTTAAATCAATCCAATTTTTATCTACATACCGTTTGTACCTCAGATGCTGCTTCATTCTACTGACTGATTTTAATTTCGCTTGTGACGATCCTTGAATCATAAGATATTTTCTTTTCTCTTCCTCTGATCTACTCTGTTTCGCTATTCGGTGGTCCTTGACAAAGTATGGTTTGTATTTTTTAATCTGTATTTTTGGCGGTAACGTTTGAAGGTAAGAGGAAGTTACGTCAAGATACAACTTTTTAGGTTTATGAGAGGATGGCGACTGTCATTTTTCATAATGCTTGAGAGTAATCTCATTATTGTTTGGCTTTGCAATCTGTGCTTCCACATCAGAATTCTTACCCACTTTTTCATTTAACATTGTCAGGTTAACGATTATGAAATCTTCCCGAACAAAAATTTCATTTTCTAAAATCTCCTTTTCATTCTTTTGGATTTCCTTCGTACTAAAGGTATTTAGGCTGCAAGCAACGAACACAATAATCCATGGAATCATTGCAAACTCTTAGATTGTCTTGACGATTCTGGAACAGAGACATAATTAATTAATTAATGTGATATAAACAGTGTTCTCCTGTACATATAAACTAGTGATCGATGTATGGCGAAGGGGTGTGTTTATTATTCAGAGTCAGCGATGCTGGAACTACGTAACGTCGGGGACTGTTCAAAGATGCAGAGGCTACGTAGGTATTCCATCTAAGCGAGAGTTTAGCCTCCAGCCGCTACGTGGTTTTGAATTTCACCAACCCTAAAGTTAATTCAAATCCTCTGTATTCAATATATTAGTCTTTGTTCATTATTGTACCAAAACATAAACAAACCTTTTAATAACTATACTATTATAAGGAAGAGGTAGTGTCTGTCTGTATGTGTGTTTGTGTGTTTGTATGAGCTAAACTCAAAACTACGGAACCGACTGGGCTCAAATTATTGGAAAACTTTTATAGCTTTTATAGCTACAGCTACGAGGATACATATAGACGCTTAGATATCGACCTAGGACTCTGCCCCGTGGGCCATCAAAGTTCTGAGGTGAGAGTTTAAAAGTAGATATAGATTGGTATCCAAGGCAGGAAAGAGCAAACTCATGCTTAAGTGTAAAAAAAAACAGAACTGTCAAAATGCACTTTATTTCACGATTCCACAGTTGATTTAAATAAATTTAATGAAATAAGACATATGAAATAAGTTATGGAAAAAAATTATTCATTGATAAAATAAGTATTGAATCTTAATTATTTTATCATTGAATAATTTTCTTTTTTTGACACCGTTTCCATACCGTCCTGAGATTTAAGAGAATTATGTTTTTTGTATATTTTTGTGAAAACAGTAATAAAATACACCCACCGCAGCAAACCTGCAGACTAAGTGGATTCCCATTTGCCTGATTATATTTTGACTAAAATGTGTTTTATTTTCAATGGTAAGAGTGTAATTGTAAGTAGGTTGGATTATGGAAAGGACAAAGTGACACTTGGTATAAGAATTGCCAAATTAAACCAGTTGTTTGCAAGTTATTATTCGGAAAACTTACATTAATAAAACAATAACGCTATTTTTCATAAACTATAGGTAGTGAATATTAGATGTTTTTCTTTCTTTATGCTCCATGTAAATTATATTTAACAAGCGCCTAGTAAAGAGGCCTTATTATAATCGGAGCATTTGGGTTTGGGTTATTTGTTTCTCTTTATGTGTACATATATAACATATATCTTTATGTACATTTATAACAATCAATGATTTTTGTATACACAACAGTACCCTTAGTTGTAGGATTTGTTTTGCCAAACATTTGACTTCCAATATTTTTTATAATAATAAATACACTTATTAGTAAGCGTATTTCTAAACATAAAATCATATGGCTTTATACAATTGTTTTATAAGTGCATCCACACTCCACTTTTATATCACCCTAGGTAGCATAAATAAGTGTTCAGAGTCTTAGTTAAAAAATGTACTATTATCAAGTTAAGTGGAACAGTTGAATTTCGTTTGTAAATTAAAAGGTAATTGTGAAACCAATTTAAGGCATTACCAAAGAACCAACAATGTCTCTTTTGGTACAAAACATAGTTTCTACTTGTATTTACTTACTTACTTGATTTTGCATGTATTTTAATGGAAAAAGTTCCACAATATAGAGAATGATTTTCTCACCTGAAATACATATTCTCTTAGTTTTCCAGATACTCGAGGTGAACCTACATTTCAAAGTGGGCTCCGAACCACTGAGTATGGCATTATCTGTTAGCTCAATGCCGTGTTTGGCAAAACTTATATCTCAATTCCAGAATATAATTCCCTTCATACAACAATAGAACCACCAACGCTAATATTTACCCAATTCTAAGTTTGATCACGGTTTTAGTATTACATGTTGGATTTGTGCATTCAACGACAGAAGAAAGGGAATATATGTTGGATATGTAGATGTAAAGGGCGCGATTAGGGACCTGGGGACTGTACACATCGCAATATTTCCTTCACTGTGGATTTGATTTCAGCGACAAAGCTTCAGAGAAGAATCCTTTGACATATATATGAGAATATACATTAGTTTACAAAATTATAGATATAGCGTGCCTTCCTTTTTGTTGTGCTCAGGAATGTCGTTAAACAATCTTAATTTTATTTAAAGTACTGTATACGTTTTCTATTAAATAGTTTAGATTTTGTGTAAATAATCTATACTGTTATATAAAAACCTAGTGGTATATGTCTATATGTGTGTAAATTTAATGTAAAAACTACTAAAGAGTCTGGGCTTAAATTTTTCAAAAATATAGCTACCATAAGAATGCTAATCGGACTATTCACACTTTGATACTGACCGTGGGCTTTGCCCATTTGGCTTTAAAAGTTCTGAGGTGAGGATTTTAAAAGTAAATATTGATAGGTCTCCATGGGTGTAATGAGAACAATCACAATCTTTACATTTGATTTGACATTTCAATGTAAACAAGAAGAACTGCCAAAATACTTATTTCACAATTTTAGACAGCTGATCCAAAGAAATTAAACATAAAATTTTACACAACAACAATGTAGAATGTTTATTTAATCCAAAACGTGATCGTAGATTATTTATTCTAAAACTATATAAATGATTATAGAAATATAATAAAATTAAATAACCGTTGCTGTACCAACCCAGGTTCTGCTTTATATTTTTTAAGTAACTAAGTTATGAAAGTTATTTTATTGATATATTTTCATGAAAACAGAATGAACATTACAATGCATAGATGTTTTGTTTGCATTTGGAGTTTTTTTTATTTGAACTGCTTAACATGCGTAGGATTATCGCTGCATTTCAACAAATCTTTTACTCGTGTTTTGCTACACCGCTGATTAAATAAAACCGAGGAAAGTATCATAAAACTAAGCTGTACACAGTGTTATTTTGGTCCTAAAGCCAATTAAATATATACTAATATGTTTACTTAATCAATGGTAAGTGTGAAAATGTAAAGTCAATGGATGTGGAACTGATTAAAAGAACTGGGTTGTAGGTTGTTATAATATAGTTCTTCATAATATAGTTGTTCGTTGATATTTTTGTAGAGTAGAATTAGCGATTCAATTAAACATACTCTATTTACTATTACATTTGATAGTACTTGATGTTTTAATAACCATATTAGTTTTGTCTGCCGTCTTAAATGCTAAATTAACAATTTACAACTTTTTATGGTGTCTGATATTGATATAGTTTCTCTGATATTTCAAAAGACTATTGATAAGGCACAACAATAATTTCTAAAGTTGTGAGTGAGGATTGAAGCATCTGTGATTTAATTTGAAGAAGATTTACATAAAAAATGTGTTTATTTAAATTTAATAACTAGTATTTTTGAACCTTAAAACAAAATGGAAAAAAACCTTAGGCCTATTTAAATTTAAAATGTAAAAAAATTAATAAATAAAACATATGTAAATAAGGGAGATAAAGCTAAATCGTGTAAGTGAAAATGTTATTTGAAAATTTAGATATATTTTCTCATTTATGCCCACACAAGATTAAAAATAATAAAAACCAAAATGGTGGTTTAAATTACTTACCAAATTTAAAAGCGATAAACGTTTCTATAAGGACCATAAAGGTTTAATTATGTTTCTAAAAGCGTTGGTGGATGTGTAAGTATTTAATATAACAGATGTAAAGATCAAAATAATTCTATTTCAAGTCCTCTTCCGGTTGCAAAGGGGGGCAAAGGGGGGGGGGAGAAAGCTAGATTAAATATAGAATGTTATGTTTAAAAATACAAATATAATTTTAGGGTATAAATACAAAGTAGTGTTTAGGGTTCAGAGTAGATGATAACTATTGAATACAAGTCTTTCATCTATTCCAATCGATTTTGTTGGTATTACTAAATATATAAAAAATATGTAAGATAACTTTTTTTGTAAAATTGAGCCAATGGTTTGTTATATCTTTACCAGATCGTTGTATGGATTTTAAATCCGTTTTACTTTTAAGCCAGTTAAATACGAGATATTATAAAATTATAAAATGTGTAGTGTAATTTAAATTCTCAGTAAAAAGAATAAAAGTTGAGACTACTAAATGATCCACCTGAAGGATAAATGACAGAATTTGCGTTGAAAATGTCAATTTCACGCTAGGCGCACCACGCTGGTTTAAATTAGCTTATGTTATAAACAGCTTGTATTATTCTAAATTGTTATTATGCTGTTTAATACCTTTCTACAGAATAACCTTTCTCTTTATGCTTAATTTGGTTATGACTGAAAAATTATGTACCTATTTGGCCTATAAAAATACTCTTCCTTGGTAAGAAGAGATTTTACTACTTTTTAGATTTTAGGCAGGTAACATTGGTAACTTGTTAACATTCATGTATTTTACAGACTTGTACATGTACATATTGGCTTAGACAATTAAAAATACGCAAACCTTATTAGATATATAATTTTTTTATATTGAATATCATTTTATGTAAATACTAGCCAGCCCGTGCGAAGCACACTGTATCCTCCTCAAATCCCCCTCAATTGTTACGTACACACCATATATTTAGTACTGCGTAGTAAGTGTGTCATTGGTGTAGGTATGGATTGAACTAAGGAATGGATTAGTATTATTTTATAATATTTCTTTACATAAGATATTTACATATTTGAATTTTTTTAAGAAAGTCAACTTGCTTTTGTGCAGTTGTATCCTAAATGGCGCAATCACAACGTATCGAAAACACCAAGCTCTGAAACCTCAACACCAACGTTAAGTCTGTCTTGTTTGGAAGTGAAATGTAGAAAGAGAAGAATGCTTTTACTTAAATTCTGCAAGTATTCATCAATATGACTTTGACTTGAGACACAATCTCAAATGAAGAACTTGGGAGGAATAGGCTACCAAGCCTATACCAAGCCGAAGTAAAACTGCACAGTTGATCCGGGAGAGGAAATGGAGATGGCTGGGACATAACTTGATCAAACCACATTAGACGATTGACATTGGACCAGATCAATAGCTCACGTGGATGACATGCTCTCAAAGATGATTACAGGGAATAATTCATGAAGTAAGTCAACATATTGCTCTTGTCTCGTCGTATTTTTCCTTTATATTAGGATAATAAAGGTAAGATATTAATTGTTCTCCATTTAATGACATTACCGTAACGTATCCATTACCTTAAAAGAAAGATAACTATGTTATAAAAATAATTAACAGAAAAACCTGGTATGCATTGAAATACGTGGCTCTTTCCAATGCATTAAAAAAGACCCATTCCACTTAAAGACTCATAAATTACCAGCGAGAAAAAATACCCGCGGGCTTTGCCCCGTTTAACTTCATAAGTGAGCTCGTTCGCATGGCTCAATCACGTCCTGGTTGAAGTTCGTTCGCTACGCTCACTCACTCGAGCTCACGCACTTTAGGTTGGAGCTCGTTCGCTGCGCTCACTTGCCTTCAGGTTAGCTTGTTCGCTACGCTAACTCGCCTCCAGGTTGAAGTTCGTTCGCTACGCTCACTCACCTTTTGGTTGCAAATTAGCTGTTGTCATAAATGTAAAAGAAATAATAGTGCTGCACCCTGTTGGTAATCATTGTAACTTTAATGCTATTGAACATCATAGAACAGAACCAACTTGTTTAATTTAAACAGCTGTTAAGATTCATTAAATTCCATTTAAATATGAGTACTCATCATGGAAAACTCCAGAGCTACTGGGACCAAGAGTCCGATCAGAATAAAAACAGCTTAGTTTTCCTATTTAATGTCCAAAGAATCAGTGTACCGAATTTCAGCCTCCTAGGTAAATGGGAAGTGGGAAAATTAGTGATGAGTGAGTGAGTCAGTCAGTGATTGCTTTTTATATAATATTTAGATACTAGTTGAAAATATTCTATTTAAAGTATGTTGTATAGATACCTATCCGAAACATTTCCTGAAAAAGAAATTGCGTTCAGTTACCAATGAAAACGGATCAACCAATAAATTATTACAGTGAATCATCAATATGAATACAGCTGAATCAGGTCTAGAACGGAACAATCAGCTGTTGTACACAATCAGACTAGAACAATCAGCTACTGTACAAACCACATGAACAATGTCTTGCTTCTGAACAGCGTCTTAGTTAGGATATAATACAGATATTGTTATATTTCCTAGTCTGTTGATATGATGCATATTTACTTTTGACTAATTTAAATTGTCATATGGTTTTGTTTTGTTGTTATCATAATAGTTTTATATGAGTTGTTGAAAATAGAAGTGTGGTTTTAAAAAGTCTAGTTTTTTTCTAATTTTATCTTTATAGTTTTCATCACTTAAAGAAGGTAGGTGTGTAGTGTAACACAACATTTGGCGACCGTGACAGGACTTATTTTTCACCTATCTCTATGATGGAACATCTAAAGAAAAATAGAACAGTATATAGGGCTTATTTTTCCAAAACATTGAACAAACTAAACAGTTTAGTTGAAAATGAAACCACAGACAAAATTGAAATTCAAACCACTCTAAAGCTTTTGGAGATAAAGGTTGATGAACTCCAGGTTTTGAATTCTCAGATCTTTGATTTGTTATTGAATAATGATAATGTTTCTGAAGATGAGCTGTTAGCTGAAACAATCAAAGCTGGAGAATATTTAGCTTTGTTTGAAGCTGTAAAATTAAGAGTCCAGAATTTACTACAACAAAGTAACGATGTAGTTAGTGCTCATTCTGGATCTTAATGTAACAATGCTAGTAAGAAGAAATTTAAGCTCCCTAAAATAGAGATTAACAAGTTTGATGGAGATTTGATCAATTGGCTACCTTTCTGGAGTCAGTTTAGCAAAATTCATAGTGACTCAGACATTGATTCAGAAGATAAGTTTCAATATTTATTGCAATCCATAGTTACCGGATCAAGAGCTTTTGATGTAGTTCAGAGTTTTCCTCCGACTGGTGCAAACTATCCAAAAGCAATTGAATGTTTGAAAGCCAGATTTGGTAAAGATGACCTATTGGTAGAGGTTTATGTCAGGGAACTCTTGAAAATTGTTTTACAAAATGCTCTAGGAGGCAAGAACACAATGAACTTAAAAAGTTTGTATGACAAACTTGAGTCTCATATGCGTGCATTAGATACCTTGGGAGTTACAACAGATAAATGTTCCTCCATGTTATACCCGTTAGTTGAAAGTTGTATGCCTGAAGATCTCTTAAGGGCATGGCAAAGAAGCCCTTTGAAAGTAGGTACAGACCCTCAGGAAAGACTCAACAATTTAACGAAGTTTATGTTGTCTGAAGTTGAAGGGGGACAGAGAATCGGTCTAGCCATGGCAGGTTTTGGGATAAGTAGCTCTGGGAAGGAGAAATCTTTTAAAAGGTCTCAAACTCAACCAAGTAAGATAGACATACCAACAGCTTCATGCCTCATGTCCTCTGGTAAAACTCAAAACTCTTATACAAAGTGTGTCTTTTGTGATAAGAATCATAAGAGTAGTAACTGTTTTGCTGCTCAGAAATTGCCATTGTCTGATAAGGTGTCCACTTTAAAGGAAAAGAAATGCTGTTTCCTTTGCTTGCAGCCTGGTCATCGTATTAAGGATTGTAGAGCTCATTTGTCATGTTCTAATTGTAAAAGGAAACATTATCCTATAATGTGTCCTAGTATTAATTCCAAAGAAGTAGTGAATGAGTGTGTAAGCAAATGTGTTGATGATGTATCTAAAGAAATGACAGTAGTGGAAGATACCGCTTTGGCCAATAAATCAAGTAGCAGAGTGAATGTGTTTCTGCAAACAGTAAGGGCAAGATTAAGAACCCCAGGTAGTAATCAATTTGAGACTGTTCGCATTCTTTTTGATTCTGGTTCACAGCGTTCTTACATTTTAAAGGACTTGGCTGAAAAAATGAATTACAAAAGCTTAGGAGAAGAAACAATCATACACTCTCTTTTTGGTAATGTCAAATCTGGTGAAGTAATTCATAACAGACATCGTGTGTTTCTGACTAGTCAAGATTACAGTTACAACTGTAACTTTGAGGTATTGAGTCAAACTACCATATGTGGGGAAATTCCACCTGTTACCGAAGGTCCCTGGATACAGGAACTTTTAGAGAAAAATGTTTCTCTGACTGACATACATGAGACCAAGCTACCAATTGGTATTTTGATTGGAGCGGATATAGCGGGTAAACTATTCACGGGAAATATGATTCAACTGAAATCCGGACTAGTGGCTATGGAAACTCTTCTGGGATGGACACTGATGGGTAAGGCTATAATTAGTGGTAGTACAGGTTCAACTACACTCTCCACTGTTGTAACATCAATGTTTATTAATGATGCTGACATATCGGAACTGTGGAGATTAGACACTATAGGCATTACTGATACAAGTGAATCAGTTTCCAAAGAGCAAAAGGCTTTGGCAGTTAAAAAGCATTTTATAAAAACTACCACTATAAATGAAGAAGGTCGATATGAAGTAAGTTTGAACTGGGTTGATTGCCATCCTCCTTTGCCTAGTAACAGAGAGTTAGCCGAAAAGAGGTTATCAACAGTTGTAAAGAAATTGGATGGTAACAATTTAACTGAAGACTATGACTCAGTTTTTAAACAGTGGTTAAGTGGTGGCATCATTGAAGTTGTACCTTCTGACGATTTGAACAACAACTTTCACTACCTGCCACATAGACCTGTAGTGAAGGAGAGTAGTATTAATACACGAATTCGTCGAGTGTTTGATGCATCAGCAAAGACCAAGTTTTCACCCTCATTGAACGACTGTATTGAAAATGGACCAAATTTAATTGAACTGATTCCTTCTGTTATGATGCGTTTTAGGGAAGGGAAGTTTGGAGTTATTGCTGATAAAGCAAAAGCCTTCTTACAGATATTGTTAAATGTACAAGATAGAGATTTTCTTCGGTTTTTATGGTTTGACATCAATGAAAGAAGCCGAAGTATTGTTTACCGCCATAAAAGAGTTGTTTTTGGAGTGAAATGTAGTCCATTTCTTCTAGGAGCAGTAATTGATCTGCATCTTCAAAAATCTATGACTTCTCAGGAGTATGATGATAATGTGGTAAAGAAGCTGAGTAAAAGTTTTTACGTGGACAATGTTTCGACCAGTGTAGATACTTATGAGGAACTAAAACACTTTGTTGAAGAATCGAAACAAGTTATGGCTGCCGCTAAGTTTGATTTAAGAGGATGGCATGCCACGAGCGTCATTGAAGAAGGAGATACCAAGTTCGTCACTAATGTTTTGGGAGTTCAATGGAACTATATTGAGGACGTTCTGTTTTTTAACCTGACGAACTGTATTAAAGATTTGGACGTGTCTCGAATCACAAAGAGAGACATTTTATCCATATCTCACAATATCTTTGATCCAATTGGTATCCTTTGCCCTGTTACTTTGTTTCCTAAACTTCTTCTGCAAAGTATGTGGGACTTGAAAATTGACTGGGACACTGAAGTAAGTTCAGACATCAGTAAACGATTCATACTGTGGTATAATGAGCTAAGCGCTCTTGAATAAGTGAAAATACCCCGATGGATAGGTTAAATGACTATGGATTCAAATGGTTGTAGTATTCATATATTTTGCGACGCAAGTAAAGAAGCCTATGCTACAGTTATTTACTTGAGAGTTGAAATTGAAGATGAAGTAAGAGTCCAATTATTGTCTGCAAAATCAAGAGTTGCTCCTCTGAAGAAAACCACGATTCCAAGGTTGGAATTATTAACCGCCACGGTGGGAGCACGTCTCACAAGCTGGACGAAAAATCTAAGTTCCAAAAAGGTTCATGTTTGAGTAGTACTCGGTGGGAGGATGTTATATTTCCTAGTCTGTTGATATGATGCATATTTACTTTTGACTAATTTAAATTGTCATATGGTTTTGTTTTGTTGTTGTCATAATAGTTTTATATGAGTTGTTGAAAATAGAAGTGTGGTTTTAAAAAGTCTAGTTTTTTTCTAATTTTATCTTTATAGTTTTCATCACTTAAAGAAGGTAGGTGTGTAGTGTAACACAACAGATATATATAATACAGATATTTCAGCCTAGAAATCAACTATCTATTTTCTATTGTATTTAACTGGCTGCCTTCCAGCCGCATACAATCATGGCCCTTTTTTGTCTAATATTAGATGTGAAATCCCATAACTGCGTCACCTAGGGTGTTTTAATTTTATGCGTATTTTTACAGCCTTTTAACATTCATAAAATCTCGTTTGGACATTTAGATAGACATTTTCAAGAACTGCAGATGAAACTTTTATCATAGGAATTTAACCCCCATAAAGGCAATTGCCGACATTCTGACAATTACGATGTAAAAGAAAACTATGTAGTAAACATCTTTTAATTTTATTATACATGCATTTTAGGTCCAAAGATTTTACAATTGAACAGCATCTTCGTCGATAAAAAACCCTTGACGTGAATTTGTGAACACATTTCCACAGAAAGGTAGCTACTTCGTAACATTTTCCAGTGCATGCTATTCAAGGAATAGATAAGGAATAGCCTCTTTCTTTTCCTCCGTGGCTGCTTGAGTCTGGTTTTTGGCCTCGCCAAAGTTTGCCTCTGCTCTCTTATTTCACCTGCCTATTCTTATTTGAAATCCAGTCTGAATACGTCTTTAATTACTTGGTCATTCCCTTTCATTCTTAAATTTCCAATACCATTACCATACGTATATGATACGCAATTCATGGACTTTCTCCCGGATCAAAACACAAGTACAGCACTTTTTTTGGACACTCGTAACTAACTAAATTCTGACTTAATAGTCATGTTTACTTTACAGTTAGTTATTACCATCATTACAAACACATTACTTGCAAACAATTTCATTGCTTATGTCGCTTCCGTTTTGGATTAGCCGAAGCTACAAAATATTGTAGTTACTTGTGATTAATTAAATCCGTAATTTAAGTCACAAGGTTATTTATTAATCCTACCTGGCTTTGTATTCGGTTAAAAAAAGTGTTCAGAAAATGTTGCTCTATTAAACGTAATACTTTAAACGTGAATATATCAGTGACAGATTGAAGAAAGAATATTTATCCAAACAACTGTTCGTTCTTTCATAGATGACGTATTCTTCAAACATATTATTGATGATAAATTACGTTTGTAGTAAACATAGGAAAAAGTGTGACAACAATCGTAAAACCTAGCTTTTTCAACGCTCAATATTTTATTTCCAAAGTAGTTAGGCCATGTTTTAATAGCTAAAGACATTCTCGCCAATCTAGTAAATACACGAAAATGATTTGAATCTTGATCGGTACTCGAGATTTCTTGGAGTAGGCCACGTAACGGTATGTTGGCGTCAAAGAAACAATGACTGACAGACAGAAATCGAGACTCGTTTCGGTTTTTTGGCTATGAAACGTAAAAATATCCAAATACTTCATGACATACATAAATAATCCAAACTTTGAAACATGGACGAGAATATCGGCCTGTAAAATTTTACTGTATCACTCTAATGATGTAATAGTTAGTAGATTACTGTTAATTAAAACTACAACTTATCTTGAAGAAATAAATAAGTGTTTACGATTTATTTTCTTAGTAATGTTATTTTCAAAGTGTTTCTACACTATTGCCCACAAAAATAGTTGTACAGTACAATACAAATTGTACAATAGTTGTACAATTGTTAAATAGTTCCTACCCACGATTAATTGTTCTTTTGTCTGGTATGGTAATTCTTTATCAGAATATTTTATAATATGAAAACATGTTTCTATTTTTACTTGTCATTATTCACTACAATATTCTCACAGATTTGTAACGAAAATTGGCCTCTGAAAAAAAAAACAATAGTGTAAATTATAGTTAAAAGTTATACTAAAAGTTTTTCCAAACTTATTGTTTCAAGTCGTCGTTTTATGACATTTTGCTTCATTTATTGCTTTTATATTTTGCATCACAGTCAGCAAAGATGTTTAATCTTATATAGTAGTTATTATTCTGCGAATTGCTAATAGATAATTTCCAAAGTATTAATTTTTATGGGTGTCACAATTGTTAATTTTGATTGTAACACCATTATCTCTAATATAACGAATATTAAAGGAGAGTTCAAATGGAATCGGGTATAAAACCACTTTGGTGGAACGAAATGAAGTATTTAACGTCAATTTCAAAACCATTAGCAGAGATTGAATTCAACTGCCCTGTGCAAGTCCTATTTAATGGCCTTTTGCTGAGACATTTATTTAAAATACAATAAAGTCAAGGATACTTTTCAGTTTTAATTCATTATTACTACAGAGGTCATTTTAAAGAATCGCTTTGAAATCGGTCAATTAATTTTATACGATTAAAATGAATTATTTAAAAATATGAAGGTGGAAAAGTAAACTTAATTTAAATTGTAAACCAAAAAGATAGACAATTTTAAGTACATTTTTATTGAAGGTAACAGTGGACTGTAATAATTATAATTTTGTTTTTAAAATATGTAACCGAAACAAAAAAAACATGATTTGAATGGCACATTGGAAGTAACAGACCATTTAAAAATTCAGTCCTTTTGAGAATTAAATGTCCATAAATTATGTGTTTTTACACATTCCGGCCCTTTTGAAATATTACACTTGGTTTATTTCCATTCATTTTTTGAGTTGATAAAGGGCACAGTTTTGAGATAGACCTCTTTAACAAGACCAAATCTCTCTGTGTTCTCTTTAATCTCTCGTAACTTCTCTTGTGAAATGCCACTGGCGTAGAAAAAAAAGACCATCCTTTGTTTTTAGGGTAGCAACTCACAAAAAATTGTCTTTTCCTGGATAGATTGTGATCACTCGTCCAAGTTTCCAAGTACATGGTGGTAAATTGTCGTCTTGAATAAGCATTATATCCTCAGCTAAAGTAAGTTCTTATGTTATGTTATGCTATGTTATGTTAGTTGTTATGTTAGTTCTTGATGTATTCCATCTTAACATTTTCTGCAGTTGGTTCAAATATTCCTTGCACCATCGGTTCCAAAAATGCTGTGAGAGTTGTTGAACATGTTTCCATCGAGAAAGTCCATTTAATTTCAGATTAGTAAGAAGGTAACTAAAGCGACAATCGGTGACTAATTTGAAGCCTATTCCGAGCTTTAAAAGACTTAATAACTACACATTTGTGACAGGTTTCTCCACATATTAGACCAGTAGGATTGCTTTCAGAGCAGTGAAAGCGATTTGAGGGGAGCGATCACGTTTCATATTTTTTTTTAAATAATGTAATAAATTTCAAAAACTTATAAAGATTAAATAAAACAATTTTATGGATTTAAATTATCTGTTTGTATCAGAACTATTAACATCTATAACATGTGTCATAAGTAAAGATGTGGACATATATATTAGTGGGAAACCCCAATCCAAGGAATAGTTTATGTTTGTTTTATTGATACAATAGTGTATTCTTCTATTATCCCACTTAAAGTAGTCACTCTCGTTGTTGCCTTTTTCATGTTCAATTTACAGAAAGCTAAAATCATAAAATTCGTTAGTCATCAGGTCCATAAAACTTAAAAACAACTTAATCTTCAAAAACCATCAAAAATAAACATAGAAATTAACGTAAGAAATTAAATAGATTTTAATTTTGTTTTCAGAAAATATATCCGATCGTAGTAGCGAAATAAAAAATTCCAGTCCTGTGCTGAACCCAATAGCTTGCCATTTGTCATTGTTATCTACTGGGTATACGAACCTAGTTTCATGTCTAAAATCAATGCCAAAGTTAAGCCTAAATTGCCTGGAGATTATCGTACAGATTTTGAGCACCGATAACTCGTGAGTTGAGCTTACTACCTCGTAAGCGACACCGAAACTTTGTAGGTAGAGTTTCAAGCCAAAACTTGATATTAACGTATACAAACTTAACCAAACTATTACTATCTGATAATTAACTTAACAATAATTAGTTTAAGGAAAAAAATGTAAATAATTAATTGTATTGAGTCGATTAACGTGTGCAAAAACACATTGAGTACCTTTGTCATTTTAAATATTATATCCCGTTATCAATCAAGTTTTTTGTTTAGTATTTTAAAATGTATTAATTAGTTTTATAATATTTTAAGATACTTATTTCCACTAATATATGAAGAAAGAATAATTTAAAACCATCATTTCCAATTACACATCCTCAAGCTGCAAAGAAACTTTGTTTATTTTTTTCCAATTCAATTTCAGTAGTATTAAAAAAATCATGTTTAGAAATATCACTATTTGCTTTTATTTTTGTGGCGTTTGCTTGTAAATTTGTATTAATTGATGCATTTCATTAGGGAAAAAATATAGATAGCTTATGGTTATTGTTTTATTTATTTTTATCACGATTATCCATAATAAAAAACTACATACAAACAACAATAACAACACTTGTTTTTAGGGTAGCAACTCGCAAAAATTGTCTTTTCCTGGATAAACTGCGATCACTCGTCCAAGTTTCCAAGTACAATTTTATGTAAACAAAACATAAGACCATCATTTAATTAACATTAGACATTTTAAAATTAAGAATAGTGGGTTGTTCGTGTTTCAATCTAGCATTGCATATTTTTGTCTTAATAACAATTTTATAGCTACGTATAACCAAAGTAACCAAACGAATTCGTAAAAATAGTGCTTACATAAATAATTGAAAAATGCTGAAAAGTAATGCTAAAAAACTTTAGATACAAACGTAAAAAAAAATACTAATTTAAGGGCTTAGAAATTTAGTGGCACTAAAAATAACAATACAATAGATTAGTGTTATCTGAGTAACTTTATATTTTCTCACATGCAGAGGTTAACAAAACTCTCCAAATATCACGTATAAATTATAGCCTTATTATTTTAATTACATTTTTTTCTTCTAACAAAAGAATTACTAAGTTAATTTCAAAGATATTTTGGTTTGCACATCTTAAATATAAATACATTAAACACACCTTTGACCTAGAATATTTACTGCTAATTTTCTTCTTAGTTTTGAAATATAAATTATGGTCATACAATAATGAAGTAATTTAGAGTTTATAATCAGGTATGGTTTAAAAAGGTTGTTCAAAAAAGGTGGGAACATAATTTACGTAGTGATTTCTTGGGTCAAAATAAAAATAAAATCAAGAATAACATGTTTTACAAAATCGCTTCTTTAACCCGATATCCGTATTTTTCTTTTTTTTTTACATAAACATTTTTATTTTTAGATCTTTTAAACCGATTGTTATGAATCTTGGTATGTATGTTAAGATAGAAGAGAACAACTTTAGAAAAGAAATTCATCTTGATTCAACATAAAATATCAAAAAACTGGCCATTTAAATTTTTTAAACTTAAATTACTTAAAAACTGCTAATTTTATGAAACGATGCCCAGAATACTTTTATTTAGAATTTTTTAATTCCCTATCAAACGATACGAAGTTCTAAAAAAATTAATAAGAAATAGCTTAAATATTATTAGTATTAATTATAATTATTGATACATTTAAAATCCCTTTGCTTCAGTTACTGGTATGAAAATATTAATTTGAAGTCAAATTTGTAGATGAACCATATTACGTGTTTTATTCTACCAGTTAGGTTGAACGAACCTAACAATAAAATGAATCCGTAAAGGTATACTATTCGATTGAAAAATCGGAAGGGTATGTAAGCTTTTCGTTATATTTGTCAATGATATCTTTAACTTGTCAAAGGTATTTTAAATAACTACTCCAAAATAGTTTCATAAAATATATCTTGCAACAAAAAACAAGTGTACATATAAAACAAAATATTTTTTATACTATATAATTTTCATCTCATTCGTCACAATTAATTTAATAATCTGTAATATAATAATGGGCAAATAGCTGTTAACACTTATAAAAATAATAATTTACCTGTATTTAGTATTTCCAAAACAACCAATTCAAATAAAACAATGTGTATTCGTATCGTAATCGTAAGGAAAGATTTGCCATGAACCGCCCACAACGAAGGTTGCGCGTAGACTGGCTAGATCTTGAACAGATTACAGACTCATTGTTGCTGATCAGCTGTTTGAATGTGGTGGGGATGAGGAGAAAACACCCACTACCCAATACACCCACTTATGACCCAATCTTTCAGCAACTAAATCACAGACATGTTGTAAAACTGACTTTAATTTATCGTACAACCATTTTAGAAGATTTAAACACGCTATGAAATCCATTACTAAAAATATAATTGAATTGATTTTGGAAGAAGACTGGTATAATTCAAGCAATAGCCACATTAATCATAGTAAAAAAAATTATTTTGTTAAAATTTAATTTCCCAATATAGTTATTATAAGAGTAAACACAGTTACAGTACAACCTTGATAAAAAGTCTCTTCTGGGGATGGTAAAATATGACTTGGTATCAAGTTTGACTCCTTATTAAGGCTTGCAGTAATATTTTACCAAAGGTAGTATAAAACCAAGGGGTTTTGAAAATGACACTTGTTATAAAGGACCACTTGTTATTGAGGGGTCTTTATTCACTCTATTAAATAATAACATAAACATATTCATATTTCCTGCTAATCTGATTAAATGTTTAATAACCCTGTTTAGTAACTGTTACCCTTCGTAGCACTTGTATATAATATTTTATAATAATAATAATTTCAATATGTTAGCATAATGTATTACAATTTTATCTAGTATTTCGGTTTCAGAACGTTTTTAAATAATATCGTTACGTATTGTTAATATATAAAGAAAATGTTATTAGAAAAAATGCATTGAAGGTAATGAGTGAAAAGTGGTTTTTGTAAAATTTATTGTTCTAACAGTCCATATATAAATTTGTGTATTTTAAGAATCTATATTATGATTTGCCATATAGTGCTTTCATACTAACTTAATCGCACCAAGGAAACGTTTTTCGACTCCAAACAAAAAATACCGCTTTGTTTGTGTTTCGGGTAAATCTCTTTTTCTTGATTAAAGATATTTTTTATTGTGTTTTAAAAATAATCCGTTGTAAATTTGTCAAGAGAAATTGCGAAGAATTGTATTAAGCCAAGAAAAAAATCTGTTTTCATTAGGTAAATTGATAAGATGCATGAACGTAAGATGCATTCTAAGAAGTTAAAATTCGAAGTGACACTTCCAATAGAGTGGTAGTGTAATTGTATTTTGAATACACTTGAGATACAGAGTAGTAAGTGCCAGTTTCTAAAAAGTTATCATTACCTTGGTTAATGTCAACTCCTATTGTCTTTTGGGACAATGCAGTAAGGAAACCATCATTACAATTCTAAACAGAAATCTTAACTGTTTGTGATTGATTCTATACGTTAATTGATGACTATGCAATTCTCAATTTCCAAATTTAAATAGTAAAATGTAATTAAAAATACTATCCGGTGTTTCAAACCAAGTGATTGAACAATCAATATAATAGGTAATAACACATTACTATTGACTATAGTTGCCAATCTGCGATATCAATGCTCAGCCATAACATTGCACAATATACAGGGTGTTTCCGAATTGTCTAGACATATTTTGTGAACTTGATTCTCGGGCTAAGACAAACATAACATGCCATATAAGTATGGGGGAATGGCACAAAAAGTCATCACCATACCTTATTAGGTTTGTTTTCTTATTTTTTACATTTAACATAATGAAAAACATTGTTTTCAAGCAAGTGTTCTACATTCAACTATCTCAAAACATTGCCAGAAGTAGTTGTTCGTGCGTTTTGGGTGTTTATTGCTTGTCTTAATTTTCTACTAATATCAGGCAGTTTTGAGAATGCATTCTGAAATTTTCCGAATATTATTTTCCATTAAATTAGTTCAATCTGTTGTTTGAAAAAATATTTTGAGATGATAAATAACTCATCAGCGGTTGCTTGAAATTATCCAAGATGGTCGCTGGCCTCAAAGGACTCTTAAATGCGTGAGACATAAAGAAATTACAGAGACACGTTTAATTTATAATTCTAATTCTTTAAATTGGCAAATTCCTTCAGTGTGCTTTTGAAAAGCATTTTTTTCAAATAAGAATTAATAAATACTTTAAATAAATTAAAACATAGAGCATTGTATTTGACAATGGGTATTTTGACTCGAAATATGTATCGTATCTTTTAGATTCCAACATTAAAATTACGAATGTCGAATATTTATAACAGTATCAAAAAGAATATAAAAACAGAGAAAGAATTTACTCGCCTGCTCTAAGACCATAATACCCTAAAACGGAAATAGGCAATAATCTTCCTTTAAAAGGAAGTTGTTGAAATAACTTTCTTCACGGCGTTCTTTAAATACTTCGCTTTCAAAAACATTCTCTATATAAAGGTGAGAGTGTTCCAAGATTTATCTGGTTATAAATTGTAGAGGAAGTCGCCCTTAAAAGTTATTAATGATTTTTCCTGTCACACACGCTGCAATCATATTTAGCTTACAATAAGCAGTCAAAATATGATGCTGTCTTTTGTAAGTGGTTAAGATAAACATTCTCTTTTATTATTATTTTATTTTATTATTTTACGCTGTACTAAATATTTTTAGTTCGAAAGTGAACATAATCAGCTAAATCACGTGACATAAATCTAAAATTCTGTATCATAAGGAATGAAATGCGTTCATTGCTTAAAAACTCAACTTGTGTTAAATTTAAAATATATTTTTCTTGATAGATGTACAATATTATTGTTAGTAATATTTCCATCCCTTAACTGTACCATAGTATTCTGACCATGTAGAATATTTCTATCCACTTAAGGTCCTTTATTTCCTATTAAGATATACACAAATCTTCAGGTATGTATATCTACTGCAACAATCTATTACTTAGGTTGTAGGCTAAATAAAAGTGTACAAGTAATTTTTGTAATGGTCATTTTGAATTATGTGCGGAATTAATATGCAGTAAAATAAAATATCTATTATCAAAACCGTATAAAACAAAACCGTAAAATATATTGACTCATAAGGATGAAAAATAACATGGACAAACTGTTTGTAGTAGAATATACTATTACATAGTTGGTCTTAATGTAGGATATTAAATATGGTATTTCCAACATTTTTACAATTATAATTAATGGGTTTACATAAACCATAATGGATACAGATTTTAAAACTATGAAGGGCAGAGAATATTTATGATTTTCAAACATACGCTTTATACATTTTCTCCCACCTTTAGGTGATAAAATCTAGTATACTACGCAATCATATCAATTTAGTGTTTAAGTTGACGTTTTAATGTTATTTTTCCGTAGAATGATTTATCAAAGCGTATTCTAATGTCTTTTTATCTTCTATAATAGTGATTTTGCAAATTTGTTGTTGTTGTTAATGGTTATTAAGATTTGATCAGAAATATTAAATAGCAGCTCACCGCATCTAGATTTTTTTCTTCAATTATTGTTTTAATTAGTTATCCAAAAAAATATCACATCCATGACAACTATTTCGAATATGGTGGCAGCACGCAACACAATTCCCAACATAAAATGTTTCAATTTAATCCATAAATATTTAATTTTATTTTTTTAAATTGGGTTTGCATTACCTTTTATCAGTACAGTATCAGTTATTAAAAGGTAATGTACAACCAATTAATAGATTACAGTTCTGGGGCTACAACAATGAATTTTTCTTAAATGTAAAATTATTTTTCTTTAATTTCCTTCAACCTAACAGTTTAAAAATAACATCAGGCAACGGTTTTTTTTCATAGTTGCGTGGGCCAAAACTAAATATTTTTTTAACGGTTGTTTCAATAAAACTTTTACTGGAACAAAATTATCAGAATGAGGTTTCAATTCCATTAATGGTTAATTAAAGAATAATGAATAATCTAAAATAAAACTTCATTATATTGAATTTTAGCCTCCTGATCGCATTTAAATGCTATAAATTGGTGTAAAATACCTGCATTTATGCGATCTTGTTTGTAGCTGAGTTGCTACCGGTTTCAACTCACATTGGAATCATCTTCAGGCAGTTAAGATGTCTTCTCGCTTCATTCGAAGGTCGTTAATAGATAGTAAATAAATAAACAAAACACAAACACGTACACAGACATAAAAAAGAACATTTAAGGCTATAAAATACTCAAACGGTAGGCCTACGGGACACGTCACGTCGTGTCATAGATTTTATAGCTGCCAATTCAATCAGCGTTCAAGAATAACAAATAAAAGGGAATTGAACAAATAAATCAATCTTCATTTATATAACTATGCAATGTATTGGATACACACAATAGAAGTTGATGAAATTGTTGACGTTGGGTGTGCATTGCTATATCCTATTTTCTAGAACATTTCCAGAATTGCAGCGCCGGACTGGAAATTTAATATTGCAGTTATACTCTCAGGTACTACAACAATGTTTCATGAGTTTATGTTTTTGGGGTTTATGTTTCTAGATGTTTAAGTTTGATAGAATTGAAATAGTTTCATTTGCTACCGTGGATTGTCAACTGTTCTAATTTTATTCCAATCATTAAATAGAACTATAAACATAAAATCCTAGACTGTTGATCCAAAATTCAATGATAAAACCAAAATGAAACTTTCGTAATGTTCAAGAAGAACTAGTAATATTGGGTTGTATAAAGTGTAAAATAAAAAAAAATCACCAATACAATAATGAAATTAAAAATTCATTTATATTGCTGATGTTTTTATTTTAACTTTTATACCGTAATGTGTTCTGTACCTATGAATACACCAAAAAAGTTTAACAAAAAATCAAATACATAAAAACATTAAAAACAACAGACATTAATTATGAAAAATCTATATTATTGAGGTGGTGTCTGTCTGTCTGGGTGGTTGTCACGACTAAAATACGAATCCAATATAGTCAAAATAACCACACAGATGGTCCCTATATCTAGGATCGTCATAGGCATATTCACTTCATTGAGTTTCAGTAATGTCCAAAGTTTTGAGGAATATTGATTGGTCTCCATGGCAGAATGAGATGTTTATATTTGCTTTGACATTTCAATGTAAACAAGAAGAACTGCAAAATACTCATTTCATAATTTCAGACAGCTGACCCAAAGAAATTAAATATATTTTACACAACTATGTGGTAGGATCATTTTCAATATAAAACTTTATCATAGATTATTTATTCTAAATCTATGTTATGCCTAATTATTATGAAACTGAGTTTTTTTTCAGTTTCGAAGCACGGGTAAAGCAGCTAGTTAAGTATAATTTCTAATTAGGTTCACTAGATTATTTTGAAGCTAATATATGCCAGTCCTCCGGAAGGTTTTAAATACAATTATGGCCGGAAATAGGAGAAACTCCTGCCGAATTCAAACCTCACCTCAAGTTGTGCATGGAGATTGTTAGCTTACAAAATTCCTGATGAATATTAAGTTGAACCAGAAGTTTTTAGTGCCTATAGGAAAGTGTAATATCCACAAATACTAATAAGAAACCTTTAAGAATAATACACAATACTCTCTTAGTATTCAGCCGAGTTTATAAAATAATAAAATGCACATATTTTAAGACGGTCAAACATTCTGTCCTTTGGCTGTAAACTGAATTTGATCTCTACTCCGTTTGACCTTTTTGTATGAGATTCTATTCCTACTGATGACATAAAATACGTTGGTTTTTTTTTACCAATTGTTAATGTTTCTTTGAGACGTTTAGCTGGCAAACAAGAAGTGGTATGATAAGCAATTTATATTACAAGAGAAAGGTATCTAGATAAAATATTTATGATTTTTATAAACGAAATGTAGTTAGTAATTTAATGGGCAAAGTAACTGTTTTCATTGAATATCTTCATTTTATCACTTTCTAAATTTGCTTGCTTGCAAAAATGTTATTATAGTCTATTTATATAAGGTTATTGGTGGCACGTTGACGCGTCGTTGACCATTGTTTATACAATTCCTATGACATTATACGATACAGTATATTCTTATGTGATACAATTTTTACTAGACATGTACTAATACAAACCAAATACATGAAATATACAAGTTTCTTTGAAATACCAAACTACTTTGCATGTGTTGCTTATGTAGGAGGCATGTTCTTGAAATATTCTCATGACTTTCTAATGAGGTTTACATATATGAACCATCAACATATCAAAGCTGGAATGTGTAAAATCAATCTTATACAATGTGAAGATGTTTTATGTTTTAATAATATGTTTTTCTAAGAGGGACTTTTTCATACGCTGTTATCTTTTAGCGATGAACTACTAATAACTTACATTGAAGTTTAAAACCAACAATTGAGTTTTAGTTAACTTTTAGCATAAGTTTTCCAGAACAATATGTAGAAAATAATATACCTTATAAAACTGAAAAATTAACATTTAAGGCAATTTAAAATCTATAAGAAACCAATACAGCTTAGCGTTCCAAGTTTGTCCAATACAACTTCGCAGGACGTAAACAATTTAGGATGAAGCGATTTTGCATAATAAGTATTATACTCAGCCATAAACCGAGTCGTCTTCTCAATACTTCCTTAGAAGAGTCTCAAAAACGTATGGATAGCTTCACATTTATTTATTAGTATTAGTAATTAAACAGTATGTTACTGGCTTGCTTAATAAAGGCATATTTATTTATTATCATAACATTTATAATCATAGATTGTTGTTTATATTCAAGAAACATACAATTTTTTATTCTTTTTACATTGAATTGTAAATTGTAATTTGTCTTCATTTTAGTTTTCTGTGGTGTGTAGACTATTTATTTGTATAAAATATACATTTTAATATTACAAAACAATTTAAATGTTATAGTTTTTCATCTACAGCTCCAATGTATATGTACTCATGTACCAAATGACCATCCAATAATGAAGTATGAGAAGCAAATCCTGGACTTTGGTGGGATGGAGGAAATTCTCTTTGCACTTTGCACCATCAAGTACATTTTACAGATGATCAGGCTATCCGTATTCGATATTATGTTAATAAAAAATATATGTTGCGAACTATACTTTAAAGAAGTTCCGCACTTTTGTTACAGATTTCTTACTTGACTTTTCTTATTACAAAAATAAATAAAGACCAAAGTAATACAATCGGTTTTACGATTCTATCGTTAAGACCGACTTGATTGAACAAAGGAACCAACATTTACTGTCAATTGTTTCCGTCATGTCAAAGGAAGTGGGTACAAAGAAAGAAGGCTAAATCACTGCAGCACATCCCTTTCAATCCTCGTGGCTTACTACTTGTAGCATTGTAGTTGTACTTATTTCAACCTATCTTCAGTATACGGCTCAGTATACAGGAACATAGACTACACATTGTTCCGGCAGCTATGGCTGGCTTACAATACTTGAACATAAAAATGTTTGAACAAAGCTATCTCTCTCTCAAGGCCAGGGAAGTGCTCAAGGACTTAGAAAATTATAAAAATCTCTCCCTGGTCAGGGAAATATTATTTACAGTCAACGACATTACGTTACTAGCCCGGTAAGTGGTGTTTTACCGTGCGAGCACGACAGTTCCCGCGCGAGGTGTCCCGGGTGCGGGAACTGTCGTGCGAGTACGGTAAAGCTTACCGGGCGAGGAGAGGAACGTACGATACTTTACATCATACTACACAGAAAAAAAATACATTTTAAACTCATAACACAATTTATTTAGGACATAACATAAATTATAATATTTTTATATTTCAGAAAATAAAATAGGCCAAGCAAATAGCTGTTTTTTTTTTCATTAAAAGTACATTACGTTACTTTTCCGTGTGTATGCACGACAAAGGGCAACTTTCCAGCCTATCAATACGGATGGAAAAGTACCTGTTTCTGTGCAGTATGATGTAAACGATATTTTTACAACAACACTATGGGGACAAGGAATTACTCGGTGACTTAAACATTCAAGAATAGATCCTATCTACCCATAGCTTAGGTCTTTTTACATTTCTAAATATACCAGTAGGCTCTACTGCATTAAATTAACCTATTATTTTACTCACCATCATTTTTCGATATTTTACTGTTTGCATACACATTACAACAATAGACTGAACAAATATTGCAATCGTCTTGAATCGAACACTAACAGATAATGGCAACTCCAATATCCACTTCATTTGGTCCACTCAGTTTAAAAATATCAAACACACTTTAGGAATTCAGGTTTGTATATTTTCACTGATTTAAGTGGCATTGACGATATTTGTGCAGGCAACTTCAAAATGTAAAGTGAAGAATTATCTTTTGAGAAAGATTCATAGAATCTGTAATTTCTCGTTCCTTCTTCAGACTCATCTGCCTCTCTTCTGTCACATTCAGGATCTCCTGACGGATTGGAAGAACAAAGTAAAACAATCCATCTGACATTTTCCAATTCAATCGTTCCACAACTGAACAAAACGTCAAATGATTCGTTAGCTGTCAAGGATCTCATTCTAGGATCTTAGTCCATTATGTTTAATTCTATGTAATCAATTAAAAAAAAGGGTTTTTAAAATCTAGGCCTATTCCACTTTGATTTTTATAGTTAAACGTTTTTTACCATCCCTAATAATCAAGCTTATATTGTTATTTAAATACCAAGCAGTAGGCCTAACGTTCCTGTCATGTGTTTTGTACAGTGATTCGTGCTTTTATTTAGAGGTACCATTTTTTTAAAGCGATTGATCAGTAAAAAGGGCCGATTGCCATGAAAGGTTTGTAATACAAATTTTGATGATTCATAAATGGATGTTAGTTTTAAAATTATATTATTTAAGCGTTTACCGTTAAATTGAAGTTTTAAACTTATAAATTATAAAATTTACAAAATATTATATAAGTTCAATAATGTATCTTGTACATTAATATTTCTTAAATTTCAATAAAAATGAAACATGTGAAATATTTAAAGAGGAAATTCTTCTTTGGAAGTGCTATAAATGCGTTACGGTATCGTTTAAGCATTCATAAAATTTCCGTATTACTTTGAGCTGTAATTTTCAAAGCTGTTGACACTATTGATGATCACTCATTGCGCGTTTAAAGGGCGCTCAAGAGATGTTGATAAGATTTACATAATCGGGTGATAAAGCATGAGAAAGCAACAAAGCAAAATCATTCTGAGAGAAAACGATTGAATATACATATCACTATCCGTCTAGGTTATGAGGTAGGGGGTTTCCAACGTGATAGGGAATGTTTTTGTTAAATATTACCTGCAGAATATGAAATATCAATACATGCGATGTTTTGAAAAAATTATAAGTTTGATGCATAGATTGTCAAGGTATCCGAGCAGTTATGCCGTTGGCTCAATCCCACGGGGTGGAAATCAGGACCCAAATAACATTTCACTGAGATGTCTACTAGCGATTCCATCCAATAAAATGTTACGCACAAAAATACTAATATGGTCCAAAAATAAAATTAGAATCAATATTCTTGATAGAATATGAGTATTTTAAGAGGCAAGAATCAGTAACCACTTACTTATACTTACAAGTCGGTTATTTCTTTCTGCAATTGCAAAGCCATAGTATAAAATAAAGAGGGAAATGGATTAAACTGTTATTGGAAAATGAACACGTCCAAAAACTTGGAAAGCCCGAGTGTGAAACTAACCAACAGATGTTCTCCTCACGTTTTCAATGAGTAACTTATTAATCCCCTTTCAGGAGTGATTTTGATAATCGCCCAAAAAAGTAACCACTTAAATCGGCAATAGTACTTTTTTGAAGATCTTTATTAGAGGTAGGATATTATTGTTTTATTATAGTAATGATAATGGCATGGCATTTTGTAAATTAAAAGGAAAAGTAGCATGCACTTGAATAACATTTCTTTAATATTTTCTGTTGAGAAAGCTTTTTCAGAATCTAGCTCCAATGTACATAGAGGTTGACACTTATGGAAAATAAATAACAAATTTTGTTCAATAAACCTTTTCTTATTGGTAACACTATTTTCCGGAATAGGTAATAGTTTTGTTTTATCTTGATACATTAATAATACTACGCATTTTACAAATATACAAAGTTACTGATTTAATAAATAATAATTTTGATTTTCAATGATGTATTACAACTTTATCATTGAGTATGGAGGGGGCACAGTTAATTTATCTGTTAGTTTGCAAAAATAAGGAAATAGAATAGGTTGACTACAATAGAAAACATCTATGACGTTTATGTTGACTCTCCTATTGATTTATTACCACTTAAATCTTGGAACACATTTCACTCGTGTTTCTATTGATATAACAAACAATGTGTTTTCATCCTCGTGTCAAGTCAATTGAATTAATTTAATATCTATTGTTTATCTATTGTTTTTTTTGTTCATAATTTAAAGGTTACTTAGAACAGACAATTTGTGTATTCTTGTCAAACCTAACTACACAATAACACTCTTACTTACTCTGGATGCAAAGTGTCAAGTTATATGAATTAATTTATTAATATCTATTGTTTATCTATTGTTTTTTTGTTTGTCCAGAATTTAAAAGGTTACTTAGAACAGACAATTTATGTGTTCTCATCAAAACTAACTACACAATAACACTCTTACGTACTCTGGACGCAAAGTGTCAAGTTCAAGATCAAGGTTCAAGTTTACGTTTTAATTAAAACGTAAACTAGCCAACACATCAGAGTTAGTTTTAGCAAAGTTCCCTCAATAGGTAATGACCTAATACCTTAAGTCTCATGGTCAGACCTGGACCCAGGACCAATTTACTTTTTCGTTTAGATAAGAGTGACCCCATAGGCCAAAAACACCATCTAAAACAAAATTGTACGACCACTCGAGCAAAAATTAGTTCTAACGTGTAAACCTACGTTTATTCGAACAGTTCGCGGACCAGTATGATTGGACTGTTAAACGGAGTTTAATGGAGTAGAAATCGAACGTTCTCAATTTTGGAGGTTTTCTCGTTTGTGGATATTTTTTATCAAACTTTGCATATTTGATATATCCTAAGCTATTAACATTTTACTAAAACTCCCACTTTATTGCCCTCTCTGTAGCAGTAACCCTAAGTAGTAAGTAATCCTTACACCTAATAATTTTATTACTTAGAAAGGGGATAAATCTGTGATTATTGAGGAAATATTGTAGTGAAAAGCCAATATGCAAAAGAAAATTCGCTTAGACCGCTGGTTTGCTGCGGCGGGGGTATTTTAGGCATAGACTAGTTCGGTCAACCTTTCCCGACTAAGATAAGCAATTTTTTCAAGCAGAACCTATTATTATTACTTACTCCAAAGAATCGTTGAGGTCAGTGGGGGTTTCAAACTAAAAAAAACCTACTAACTTCCTGCATTGACTCGTAAAACATAAACCGGTTTTGTAAGGTTTTATCACACATATTATATTTATAATTATTTGTAACATTTCTTTAAAATATAAGTAACTTTTGTGTAAAACTAAAGTAACCTCAAGTAGCAAAGGTTGGTGAAACCTAATCTCAAAATTAAGATGTTTGTATTCAGTGAGTTCCTGTACGAGCAAATAGAAGTTGAGAGGAATACTTTGCGAATTCTCTGTATGTAAACGACGTTTTACTTCAAAGGTATGGTGGAATACTCGTATAAACAATCTGCCAACTATATATAGTATATTTGAAATATATATGTATATAGTTAAGTTTTAATGTATATGTGTTTAAGTTTTATATATACAAGTGAATGTATATATGTATACATTTTCTGTTGAAATATACTATACGTTGTCTAATTTTGTATGAGTAATGTACCTTTTTTATAAAATCGACAATTAACTGTAAAAAGTTGAATTTGACATTAAACTATTAATGAAATTAATGTAATAGTGCTTTGCGTATAAATGTTATTGGAATTATATACATAGAAAAATATATAATGCAAGAGCTAAGGTTACTTTATTTTGTTACTTTTTTCGTTTAAGTGGCTTTGCCATTTTTAATATGCACAAATGCCTGTAACATTACAGATTTAGATTTTTTAACTGATATTTTTAATTACTAATGATTTAGATCACTGTGGATTTGAAAAAATATATTTCTGCTTCCTTATGCGTTATCGCCGACCAAGTTCCAACCACACTATTAATTGGTGGAATGACCAGGTTTTAAAACTAGGTCAAATTGTTTATTTCTGCTAATCTATTTATTTGTCTTTCGGTGTTTTAAACTACTGATGTGGACGTTAATTTTATTAGTTTAACTGAATTATTACAGTATTTGTCATAATCAAATTTGTCTTATGGAAAATCTAAATTGTTTGCATTAAGTACAGTATTAAACTTCATCATGTGACATTTGGAGTTAAATTAACTAAATGTATGCAGTTTAAATTCGGGAACAGAGGATGACACAATTTATATGGCTGAAGTGTTTTTAATGGGAAAAGTGCACATTTGGTATTACAATAATTAATTGCATGTACATTTTACCAATAAAATATACTATATATAATTGCAAACCAAACTGCTATCCATTTCAAATTTAAATTGCTGAGTAGTCGTTGCATATAATTTTGCCAGTTCGATCCTTGGAAACAACACTTTACATCTTAATTTACTGCTTAGTTTACTTGGCATAATTGATTTATTTTCAATAATTTAACTAAGTATTGACAAATTGAGACAATTTTATTCATCCACTAAAATATGCAGACGATTTTATACATCAAACCATGGCACACAATATTATACATCCATTTGTAATTTGAAAAATAATATGTACTGTAGTTACCTTCTACACCGTTAAGAGCTCAAAGGTTGTGCCTTAGTTTACAGCATGCTTGTAAACCAGCTGTTCCAAAACTTTAAAAGTTTAACTTCAAACAGCCATAAAAAGTAAAAGATAAGAACCAACAACGAAAACAACCAACCCCATGAGGGCTGTTTCTATGTTTTGTGGATTGTACAGGAATTAACTAGTTTACGATTATTGCTTGTAAAGGGGCTATAGCTTTAATAGTAGTTTACGCAACCATCGCGTAAAGATTAATTACGCGAATCGCTTACACTATTTAACATACGCTCGTTTGTGAAATACGTTTATAACTTAAATGACTATACCTATACTTTTTGTTACTTTTTCAAGGATTAGGTACTGATAGCAGAATTCTAACCATAAGTACTGATTCAGGTACAAGTCTACAATCAATTGATGTTTCTTAGCAATACTGAATGTGTGTAAAAAGTTTACTATCGGTTTCAGGTAAAGTAGTGTAAGCAACTTGCATAGTTTGTCTTTACGACACCCGTAATTTTTGTTTGGATATATCTACGTGTGGAGTAAACACTCTTAACGTGATTCATTATAATGTAATCTAAAATGCTATTCCTCAGACTTTCGTGTGGTACTTCTACGATTTACGATTTTCAAGTTATTTATTTTACCGTTTTTGTTGTCAACCTTTTGTTTGTTGTTGTTTGTTTTAAAAGACCAGCGATACTTCATACACGGAATCACGTATTTAAAACAGTTGTAATACATAAATATACTTTAGTTTTGACAAACTGCAGTTTTACATATTTTTACTTTTTTATTTTTTTGCCTTCTGGATTGATTGATATAGATTACTAATAAATAGGTTAAATACCTTTTCACGTCATCAATCATAGTCGTTCTTCAGGGTTTCGAAGGATGCTGCTCCATTGTCAAATATTCTGTCTTAATTAATTTACTGTTAAACACTAGTCGTTGCAGTTTCACATATAGTTCACTACACACATAAATGCAGTTCCACACGATACATTTAACATTTAGAAATTCTGGGCTGACCTGAACAAACTATGGAAATAAGTAATATTTTTTCATTCAATCAGTAATTGTGTAATCAGTGATTCTCGCACATTTAGGCATTGAAAATTATCTTTCCAGTCTTTAGTTGAACAATATACACAAGACATGTGAGTGTTTTTAGCCTAAGAGAACTGCACGAACACTACCAAGTAGGAGATGATAGCAGCAGTCGCCTGTAAAATAAAAACGGTGGTTTTTACCAAGTTCAAATGTTTAAATATATTATCATATGTAAATCAATGAGTCATTTTGTTAACAATACTGTTGAAATGGGCCAGTTTTTCAATTTTGCATGGATAATACTACTTAATATATCATGAATACATTTTAACACACTTTTATTCGTTGATGTTTTTCTTTTCACAAAAATATTTCATTTTAATTGTTTTACTATTTATGATTATCATCATTATCACCAAAACTAAATTGCAGTGGCTAAATCAACGCTACATTGATGTTATTCATGTAGTCACACAAATACGTACATTGTTTCAAAATATAATAAACGTTATAAAGAATATGAATAGTTATATTTTATTAAAAACTAAAAATAACACCATAGAGTAAAGTTTATACAGCGTGGCTGAGAAGTAACTTGCAACCCCTTTGACTTTTTAATGTGTTGAGACATTTGAAATCAGTTTTGGAAAACCTTCTTATGATATGTTACAATAATGATGATTATTTTTAAACAATTTTCCCTTAGGGGTAGTAGGGAGTGGCTCAAAGTTTTCGAATGGTAGGTAAGTAGACCTCCATATAATTTTACAAGTCTCCATATGGAAAAAATTAACAGTTGACATAAATAAAAAAAATTGGACTACTTATAACAAAATGACACCCTAAATGTTTCGCCTAAAGCGGATAGAGATTCTACAGCAATTATGGGGAGTTGGCATTTTCCCAGGCAATGTTTGCCAACCACGCAGATGTTCATAGCAAATATCTGAACTAGAAAAAAATGTTGCCTCAATAAATTTGAATTCATCTATGGTATATTTTTCACCACATTACGATGTTTTTAGCCGTTTTACAAACGTTTATTGGAGGCCGAAAGCTACGTATTGGTGTCTATGCCAGCTGCTGTCATCGTAATTTGGGAACCAAGCAGGTTTTTATATCCCTAGGGCCGAAAAATCAGCTGTTTGCATATTTCTTAATTAATTATTTTCTTAACATTATTGCATATTAAATACATAATCAGTATCCATAGCATTGCAATAGACTTTATTTATTGTCACCACTGCCTAGTAACCATTAATTATTATTTTTGCTGATTCCTCAAATTATTCCTTCACATAACCTTAAAGTTGTAGTTGTGTTGACTGTTAGTGCGCATAATTATTGTGGTGAATAGTGGTAATAGGGTATAGTGTGGCGAAAAATAGCGTTCGTACATCAAGCATCTCGACTTCGGCTCGAACTTAAAAACAATCTTGAGCCAGCAAAACGCCATTTCGGCCCTAGGTACAAAATATACTATTTTACCACCCCAATACAAAGCTGCTTAAAACGAGTTATACAAAAAATTGTTGTTGCAATTTTGTTATTAGTGGTCTGATTTTAATTTTCTTTACGTAAATGTTCTAGCTTAATCAATAATTGTACATTATATGAATGTCAACTAAATTATACTTTTCATTTCAAAATTTCGAGCTATCCCAAACCGTACTAACCCTACGAATAAATGTTTAAAACTAACTATTAATATTGTAGCCCCTTCAAATATATCAACCATAATTTGTTTTTGTGTGTTAAATCAGTGTTTTATTAGCGAGAAAATATATAAATATATTGATCAGTCTTCCCAATTTTACAAACCAATAAAAAAAAATCAATTAGAATGTATGTATGATTGAACGGAAAGAATTACGCCCTCACCATTGCGTCAATGATACAAAAATATTACTTCTCAAACTCCATTCTGGTAGGTGCACATTTTAGAGACGTGAAATCTTCGTATACATGGTTATTAAAATAAGCCTTTAATAATAAAAACCCACCGCAGCCAGAGTTGGTCGGTTCACGGCGAACAGGTCCAGAACTGTCAACTCTACTGGCTTATGATACATCTCCAGAAGTAAACAGGCGATCTAGAACAATATGTGAATTTTATTCAATTATTTTTTTTTATTCAAGTAAGTATGTACACCCTCTAAATAGTCTTCAGATTTTTAAATTTGATCTTACATTTTTATTTCCTATTACATGAAAAGATATTTACTTTAATACTTTACTTTGAAATGGCGACTTTAATATTAGACCCTACCATTGTCTGCTGCTTTTTGGTGCAAGGTCTCGCAGTCAGTGTTACATCTAGTTCATGCTGGATTTCTTCAATCTGAAAACATAGATGAAGTGGTTTTTAGTATAACCAAAGTGTAACAAAATCTGTTAGTTAACTGTGCTACAAAGTTTTTTATCCTTAACTCCTTATACATAGGCTACAATTGATCACAAGATTGTTTCGCAGCCAGATAGATTGACCATTCTCAATGATATTCATTAAACAAAAATTTAAGAAATTCGTAATAACATAAAGGACATGATAATTTTACAGCCGAACTTACTTTGGAATTTAAAAACCAAAAAGGAAGGTAAAAACTGCTTTTATTTAGCTCTTAATTAATAGTATTCTCAAATTCATTCATTAATTTTTTACAAGTTTTTTTTTAGATACATATAATAGATAATAAAGATGACGAACTTTTGAAAACCCGTATGCCATGATATTTAATTTATGAAGAAACCCGTATGAACCTATCAACTGCATACTTGTTTGGATGGCCTTAATGTAAAACTTCCCTGAAATTTTTAAGTTTTTTCGATAAATCTTCTTCCAAGACAAACAGCTCTACTAAGGACATATTCATTTTTTTAACTTTTAATGTACTTATTAAAGAGTTATTTGTTATCACATTTAAAATAAGTCAGCAGTTACATTTGAATTGATTTATATTAGTTTGTTTACTTTTCCCCTTAGTTGACCTTTTTTATCCTTAAATTGTCTTGGTTTACATTATGAAAAAAATATTAGTTTTGATTCTGCCATACAGCTTATTTAAAATAAAAAGAGATCTTCTTAAATAAATAATAAGCAACAAGAACTATCGAGCTTTCCTGAAAAGTGTGTTGTAACTATTATAGTAGGGTTTAAAAGCCCATTATCCCCCTCTGTATTCTCACCCCGTAGCGATACACGGGCAAATCAACTAGTTCATGTTAACTTTCAATCCGATTGGGTGACCAATATAGTTGGGTGACCGATATAGTTGAACATAAATGTGTTCAAGCACGGTGTCATATTGATGATCTTGCTCCTATACATTTAGTGGAATTCTTTCCATTAAGCAAAGAGGTGCAAAGAGTATTGCAATGTTATGTTTAGAGGGTAGCCTCTAAAACTGTCAGTAAGAAGTAATTAAAACAGTGTTTAAATATATCAAAACCTTGAACTTGGCTCTCATAAGTAGGCTAGTAGCTGCCAATAAATTCCAAGTTATAATAAATTAACACATCAATCTTGTGTTTGTTTATCTATACACCCTAGATTGGTAGCTTAAGAGATTTGGTAGGGTGACGGGCTGAAGGCAGTGATGTCGTAGAATAGTATCAAGGTGCAACCACTTAAATTAGCTTACCCATATAAAGTCCATTTTTATATTATAACGGTTAACCCCCTGCTTTGATTGATATGTTCCACACATACAAGCAAACTTACAAAAAGGGCCAAAAGGGGTAAAAGGGGCCTCCAAATATTTTAAAATATTTTAAAAATTACACACCTCATCTGAGACTGATGAACTGGCTAAGGCCAGTAACAATGGCGAAAGAAACATGATTCCGTGGTACAGAGTAGTGGAGATAGGATGATCTTCAACCATTTCGACATCTTTACGCAGCCTAATATAGATCCAAAATGAGTATAAATGCAACAGATATCTTGAAATCCAAGTCACCATGTGTGATGCAGCCAGAGATTGAAAATTCTTGTTGAACTCGGAGTTGAACTTCAGAATGTCTCTGATTTTTGTCGTCATTTCGTCCAGAAATTCGGCTGATTCTGCCAACTCTCTGATGCATCTCAGCCGTTTCGTAATCAGATATTTTAAAATCGCAAGGTTCTCCATGTGAAGAGTATTTAGCACCATAGCGAGGGTGACAAGATATTTGATGAAACTGTTTCTCTCCGAGTAGGATATCAGAGATACAACTACAGGGGTGGTGTATTCTATCGCAATGATCAAGGTCAAGACTTTGTCACAGTTTTGTGAACCGTTCCCTCCTTGAAGGCTCAGTCTGGTTTCGTACATTTTCCTCATGGAAGGTGCAAAGCATGTTGATACTATATCGATCAGGAACATGATACTCAATAAAACAAAGGTTAACGCTTGAAAGAAACCGTACAAGTCTTCCACCTTAGACGTGAAATTTACGTACATGAGTATAGCTGCACCACTAACCAATATTGTAGCTCGGAAAACTGCCAACAACTGAACACAAATATCTTTTTCAAAAACTTTAATATTTGCTTTTACCTCAAAAGTAGCTATTTTCATTAAAACCCTTTCCGTAAATATACTTAACCCCATTTTATAAATGTATGGCCAAACTCAATACGTTTCAACGTCTCAAACAGATACCATCAAGGATTTTTTGGACTAAGACACAAATATCTTTTAACCATACCTTATCACACAGTATTTCTTACAGTATTGAAAAGAAAGTATTTTTACAGCATATAAAATATTCACAGTTATCGACAAAGCTTCAAACTAAAGCAAGCAACAGGTCAAGAGCTACAATTCAATTAAATACTTAGCAACCTCCACTTTGAAAATAATTCCCCACGGAGGGAAGTTACATAATAAAACTGTTGTTGTTCAGTACAGTTTTGTAAATAGGGTAATTAGTAATTTCATCATTAATCGTTAATTGTATTATCATTTAATTAACTGTGTGCATAGGTTTTTTAACATTCATTTGTATATTAGTTACTTATTTTAAGTCTGTAAAATGTACTCTACTCTACTCACACACACACACCACGGCAATTCCCCTCCCCCACATTCTCCTTAAAATCATACGATGCCTACGTCATATGGCGTGATCTATCTCTGTCTCTTTCCCTCTCATGGAAAATTCAAATTTCCCCACCATGATTTTATTCAGTTAGCGTCTAAAACCTTCCTCGATCGGACGTATGTGCCGCGCCGCGCCGTTTGTCTGGCAATCTCTCGGTCTTTTATTTATTTATTTATTTATTTATTTATTTATTTATACGGTAAACACCATTTTTACAGTCAATGATCATGAGATACAAGTTACAAGATAAATACTTCTAAACATATATAAGCCAGATACAGATTCATCTTAATTGCTAGACAATAGTAACATGCATAAATATTTTCAGAAAAATAACAATACCAGTAACCAAATCTAGATAACAATTGATAAATATTTTAATATAATAACAGTAACGAGCAAAAATATAAATATATTTGACAGACAAGACAAAAAAAAACCATGACAATTATAATAACGGTGACGTAAACTGAGTGAAAAAATGTTAACATTGCAATAAATATTTGTGAAAGTGTAACAAACAAACAAGGCAGCAAAATCCAGACAGTGACCTCAGGACACATTCTCATCGACCACATAACAATAACAGCTTAAACTAGGATATTTTTAATAGCTTTTAGTTTGCAGGTGAACATATCAACATGTTGGCATGCTTGATTTCCAAGTCTGTGGAGCCGTGGAATTGTACTGTGGACCACCTCGTGGTGGAAGTGTCCCCACTTTAAAACCTATCTCTTAATCAGTGAATAATAGTACTAAATTTCCCATTTCGAAGTGTGTAGTGCATCTGAACTTCCAGATCTTCTTGTGTGTCCCTCTGGTGAGCTCACCCAATCCCCATTCCCCCTGCTACTTTCCAGTGTTGGATTTTCTTATTGAAAGGTATGTGACACTGTTTTTTTTTCTACTCTCTATTAACTCTCATATCGAACATTTTGGTCCTTCGAGCCGGATGTGCTTTGAATCACGCTTTGGAAACTTGCCACTTTGCAACTTTGAACTTTGACTCGGCGTCCTTTGAAAAGCCACATGTTTATTTTTCGTTATTATTTCACTGAACTCAAGTCTCAAACTCTCTCTCATAATTTTCTGTGCGGTGAACACTAATTTTATTGTGCATAAACTCTGAACATTTTGTAGTACAAGTGCTTATTGAAATTAATTTTTTCGTTTTGGCGCGGAATCGCCATTTTTTCTTGGTTGCGTCGGTTGTACATGAACGAGGGAAACGACGCTTCCCCCTCTTTGCAAATCAACTTGAACTGTATTGGACGATATGCGCGCCTGCGCGAACTTCGCTTGGTGATCGTATCGATCGTGTACGTTCTCCCCCCTCTGATCGATCAGCTGATCGACCGAACTCAAAGCGCATCAGCTGTGCAATTGATGTGAACGTTATTCTTTTCCTCTCTTTCCTCTCACAACAACAATAACACATATGCCTTTGTCAATAGTTTTAATTAATTATAAGTGTATGTGTGAATTTTGATTTATTGTTGATACTAGGCCTACTGTCATTTATTGATCAAAACGTAATTTGCTATTTCTCATTTAATTATATTTCACATTAATATACTAACACCTCTTGTGGTCATAAATGCTGATCGTCTTTAAACAATTGTTAATTATTAGTTGTTCTCTCGTGTAATACATTTAATCCTTGACTGCAAATTACACAATATTTAGTGGCCCTTTCACTATTGACGTTTCTTGTTTGTCTTGTTTATTCTTTTGTTTTCTTTTGAGTAATCATAGTATATCCTTGTTAGGTGCGTTTTGTTGTTCTGTTAAACAGTTAATTAATAGGAATCAACTGATTTAACTTCACTGTTGTAAATGACCTAGTTTTACATTTGTACTTTTTGTTAATTATTGTTCTATCATCAAATTACTTATTTAGTTAATTTAAGTAGTTTTAGATATATCTATTTAGAGCACACTTTATGTATGTACTACCGATCACTGAGATCATAACACGCGGTGAGCGTAGCTGATGTCCGTTCATAGCCTCTCTAGGTCAGCTGTTTCAGTCAGCTGTTAGTACAAAGCCAAACGGTTCATTGTGAAACATCCGGAGCCGACTCAAACTACGGCATTCCATTTAAAAGCCGTACAAGCTCTATAAATCCTCTGATATTTTATTTTCGCTCATCTAAATATTCGTTTGACAGCTCTTGAACACAAATAGTGTCCACCTAACAATATTGAATAGTTGTTAATTTTTCATTTATGTTTTCTATTTGTCACTGATTGTACATAAAGAGGCTAACGTAAAACATTTTTATAGGCTAACCACTGTGTATAAACACATTTGAATACAAAACAAACCATTAGAGTAATACATTTATCCACTATTGTTATGTATTGTTGAAACTAACTTTTCTTTGTTAACAACATTGCTTAGCATTTATTCATGTTTAATGCTTATTATAACTTTTTTTCTTTTATGGGTTCATCATTGTAGATTTCTTTAACTTATTGTAAGGTAATTCATAACCTAAACAATGCCTGGTCCAATCAAGTTTTCCACTTATGAACGCTCCACTGCTTTAATCAAAGCAAGGTTTGAGAAAATTCTCACTGCAGTAGAAGCTGTAGCTAATCTACCCCCTCCTCTCAGCCAGGTCAACTTAAGAACCTTAAGTAGTTATGCAAAAGAAATAACTATAAAACGTGCTGACTTTGAAGGTAACCTTCAAAGAGTTCTTGAAGGTTTGGCCCCTGAAGAAGCTCCTACCTCACAACTGTCTACTGATCAAGATGATATCAATGATGTTTATATCAAAATTCAAAGCATTATTGAATCCTTGAATCCAATTGACGAACCACGCACCCCTTCTGCACATAGCGAGCCAGGTTCAATTTTTACTCATGCGTCAGTAAATATTAGGCTCCCGAAGCTGGAACTAAAACACTTTCATGGCAATCCATTACAATGGGTTAGTTTTATTAACCTCTTTGACTCTAGTGTACACAAAAATGTGAGTGTGTCTAATGTAGCCAAATTTCAGTACCTTTTAAGCGTTTGTGTCGGGTGAACCCCTCAGCTTAATTAAATCCCTTAACATCACCACTGCGAACTACTTAGTTGCATATCAACTACTTCGTGATCGTTATCGTTGACGAAGTAGTTGTCGGATGGTTTTGAAATAAATATTTAATGTTAGCGCTGAATGCTCTCCAAATTTCTGTTCGCTATAGGTCTTGTTTAACATATAAAAGATGAGTAAGGTTAAATGAAAAGATATATAAATTCTGTATCCTAAAATGTGTATTATACCTAAGTATTTTACTCAAAACCAAGCACAGCTACTACTTTATATCAAAGAATGTATCTGAGAATGTTTGAATAAATTGAGGATACTTTTTGAGTCGTAGAGGAAAACCTTTGCGGTTTCCGTGTAATAAATGACTGCTATGTAAAATGCGAAATGTCTGTCCGTGTACAAAATTTTTAAAGATTATCGAAAGAGAAAAATCTAATGATTCTGAAAGCTGACTTTTTTTATACGTAAAAGCCTACGTATGGGAAATTTTATTTTTTATTTTTGAAACGCGATGTTTGAGAATTGTCTCACTTCAATCAATAATTTTAATGTTAGTCTGACACTCAAAGAAGAAGAACCCAACCAGAAACGTTTTTATGCAATAAAATATAACATAACACTGCAGGACCCTTGGTGGAACAAGCATGGTAATATTTCACTCAACACAGCTTTATCTGATGTTGTCGATCTAATCCTCACTGTGTCACCCTAGAAATGTACAGTATACATTTATGTAACAAAGAATTTACTAAAGAAGTTTTTTTTTTTTGTTTTAGGACTTGATTGCGTTTAACTAATCATTTAACTTAATCTTTAGCAACCTCAGATAGCAAATAACTTAAAACTTAACTGAAAAAATTTCGGCTACTCCAATGGTTTGAGCGCCAGCAACCATATAGGCTTGAGCTCATATCTCGAAAGATACGGTTTCACAAGCATATGATAATAATGAAGCTCTATTGTTAGAAACTCAGCCTAATCTTGATACCTACAAGAATACTGAATTTGTTTCGTACAGTATCAATATTGTAGATCCCCCACTACAAAGAGAAAAGGAGTTTTATTCTTTCATGGAAACGATATTTAAATAAATGGTTTCATCTATGATGAGAGGTTTAAGAAACTAAACCTTTTTACACAACACAACATTATTTTTAGTACCTATTAATCCAATATTCAAGAATTTTTTGACTATTACCTAGTATGTCTGAAACCTCACTTAAAATAAATCACAAACAAGTAGTTAGTTATTGATTAAAATAATGTTTTGGTCTAGGATATGGTATATTTCATAAAAAGAGTAGAAAGTGAGTCATTACATATTTTAGACCATGTTTGAAGTGCGAGATTTATCAATCACTTTAAATGGTCTAGAATATGTATAGACCCACTTTCACTCGAGTTTTGAACATTACTTTTTGCTGCACTGCAAAGAATAATTATTTTCTTTATTACAAAACAAATAGAACTTTTTAAGTTATACCTTCAATTTAATGATATTATTTAATTTAGTTGTTGAAAATTGAAACACTTGATAAAACCATAACAAACATTTGAATTTGTTAACAGTGGAACATTTTTTGTTGTAAACAATGCTACTTTCGGTAGTAAACAATAGACAGCTGTTGAAAATATTATGTTTCCCAGGTTGTAAATACATAAAAAAAAACATCTAAACTCATAGTAGTATAGTGAAAAAAATATATGTTTCAATAATATAGAAATGTATACAGTCATCAAAAAAATTCAATTATTCGTCATTCAATGCTCATAACGAATAGTGGTTCAGTTCTAAAACAATGCACGTTCTAACCATAGTTACTTAAATGTAAATTAAATAAAAATTATGTATGCCTCTAGATTTCCTTTTTGACACAAAATACACACAACTAAAATAATATATTTTACAACACATCTTACGTGTCGTGTTTGTCAGTAAAACTCAAATAAAGCAGACGCACTTGAGATGCTCAACCGAGACATTTCTGAGACTTTTATAACATTTCTATTCCCTCAAAACTTCACAGATTACAAATTCAAATGATAAATTTTGTAAAGACGCTTTCCAACTATGGTTGAAATCTTTTCAGCTCTTTAGTGTAAATTCACGCATCAGCAGCATAAATAATTTATTCGATAATGCATTTGGTTCTGTAGAAAAATTGAATTAATTTCAATTTCATGAATTTGATATTCCCTTCGCGATATTAACAGCATTTAATTTAGAATATTATGTAGCACAGTAATAGCACGCACTATATTACCAGGATGACAACTAGACAAAAAGTAGACAGAAGTTATGGAGTCATGTCCTTTGTAAATGGTATGAGTAAAGGTTAATCTTATAAATGTACAAAACGTTAATCGTTTTCATCCATTTAAGTGGTTTAAAACTGTAGGGACGGTTTAAATGGAGAAAATTATATATGTTGCCAGTTGTAACACAAGTTTCAACTCTGTTCCACTCAAATTAGTAGTAATTGTCAGCTGAGAGGTAAGGTTCAGTATGGCAGCTCTCCAAATGTTGTCGTCCGATGTGTGCGGTTTAGTAAATTGGTGCCAATCACACTAACCTCCCTCACCAGGTCTTGGTAGCACCAGCTGTTGTCTGTAAAATTATAAATAAAAATACTTTTAAAAATTGCACATTTTTAAACACACTAAAAAGTAGAAAATAATTTATAAATTTGTGGAGAAAATAAATAATTGTATAAATAATTGTAAATATATTTTATATGGACTGTTAATACATAACTAAAACATTATTATACTCGTATGTTATCTTTACTTTGAAATGCTTGTTTTATATTTAGAATCTCTCGTGAGCAAAACCTGTACCTCTTACCTCTGCTTTTCAAACTGTCAAATTTAAGTATTTACAGCTGACTTCAATGGATATATTTACATTCTTCCAAAATGTAAACATGGAAAATTTGGAAGCCCATGGGAATTATGAAAATTAAATGATGATATAATATTGCATTGTCACCCATATGTGATCTATGTTTCAAGTTTCAAGTCTCTAGCCCATCGGGAAGTTAGTTTAAAATTGAATAAAGTTCCTATCTTGATTTAATACGAACCAACATTATAAATATACCAACTCAAATTAAATCAAACTAATCAAGCTTAATCCAGGTCACTTTTATATGTTTCTTATTATCATAATCTCATAGAATGGGATAGAATGGAAATTGATTTATGCTGATTAGTCCAGTCAATAATAACACAAAAACAACCAATGTTGGGACAAATTAGTGACAAGCAAAACTGTATACCACTGGATGGTACACAAAAATATTTACAATTTACCTACGTACGTACACAGCTTACACTGGCGAATGACTGCCACATCTGTATTGCAAGGACAGTAAGAAACTAATACATCTATACATTTAGACACAATCTGCACAACTCAAAAATCGTTAAAGTAAATCAAAATATTTTTTCGTCCATCTGAAAATTTAATTTAAACCTAATAAATTTCATAAAAATGGTGTCTGGTAGCAATTGCTAAAGAAATTGTTTGTCGTTAAGAGGTAGAGATGCATTCAGACTACCTACTTGAACACCACCAACCGTTTCTAACGGTAATGGTTACTGCTGTAGAAAAACAGTTGCCATATACTGCAACTGTATAACTGTCAAATGTAGCATTTATTCAACATGGTGTCGCCCTATTTTAACTTTCATTTAAACGTTTTAAAGGACGGCAATTTATGTAAAAATAAAATATAAGATTTATTGAACTAAGCTTCCTCAAAGCTTGTTTATCTTAATTTGTCAAAATGTTTAAAAAGACAAATTATTTGTTCTTTTCTATACATTTTATTTGCAAATTTAAACTCATTTTATAGTTTACTGAGAGTTTTAGTATTCATTCAAAAGGGAAGTGAGGAGTGTTTTATGTTCTCAATCGTAAAACTAGAACTAACATAAACTAATGGATTTAACTACAACAATCATTATTATTGTGAACCGTTACTATTTAAACTTTTTTAGTGTCGTTGTACTAGTACCCGAGTATGACTGGTAATGATTTATATGGTCTTTTACCCTAACATCATTGATTAGTTTGTTGTGAGTCAAGATTGTTTGGATTCAGTGGAATGGTAAAATACACTTCTCAGAAGAATTGTGTCAACGCGGTTGAAACCATCATAATATGTTTGTCCTAGTTCTGATATTCGAAAGTAACTAATCATACTTTCGTGTATAAATAACTGACTTATACTGTTACTAAACCATCAAAACCGCTTATACTAAACTAGTAGTACGCTTATTCTGCGCGTAACGGGATGAGTGAACATGAGCGCAGTAATGAAAGAGTCCACCCACACCTAGCCTACTTACCGGTGTCACTGGTGAACACAATGTTATTTGTATGGGTAAATCAACCAAATCTTAGTCAACAACAATTCTAACTTCTCATCCATTAATTAACCAAAGTCATTGGTAATATACGTAATGGATTTCCAACAGTTATCGATAGGAGGTAAATCAATCGTTCCTGTACAACATGGGATTTGATTAAATGATTTCCATATTTGTTATGAGGCCTATCATAAACAAAACTAAGCCAAACTGAACTAATCTAACTTAACCTAATTGCCAAAGGACGATGTAAGGAATCTCCAAAAAAATATCGTTTGGCTTACAATGATGATTTAAAACAACGATATCGTAATTATCATCTAAAAATAATTAAAAATCCAATATATGTTTATCTAACTAATGAAGGGTCCCCACACTCCGGACTGCTCGCATTGACTACTTCCATCACCACTTCCTACGTCGTGGACATGTTTCCCTCCCTTCCTATGGCATTTTAGTATTGCAGGTACATTAATCTAACTGTCACAAAGGGTCCCCACACTCCGGACTGCTCGCCTTGACTACTTCCATCACCACTTCCTACGTCGTGGACATGTTTACCTCCCTTCCTATGGCATTTTAGTATTGCAGGTACATTAACCTAACTGTCCCAAAGGGTCCCCACACTCCGGACTGCTCGCCTTGACTACTTCCATCACCACTTCCTACGTCGTGGACATGTTTCCCTCCCTTCCTATGGCATTTTAGTATTGCAGGTACATTAACCTAACTGTCACAAAGGGTCCCCACACTCCGGAATGCTCGCCTTGACTACTTCCATCACCACTTCCTACGTCGTGGACATGTTTCCCTCCCTTCCTATGGCATTTTAGTATTGCAGGTACATTAACCTTACTGTCACAAAGGGTCCCCACACTCCGGACTGCTCGCCTTGACTACTTCCTTCACCACTTCCTACGTCGTGGACTTGTTTCCCTCCCTTCCTTTAGCATTTTTTTATTGCAGATCCATTAATCTAACTGTCACAACGGGTCCCCACACTCCGGACTGCTCGCATTGACTACTTCCATCACCACTTCCTACGTCGTGGACATGTTTCCCTCCCTTCCTATAGCATTTTAGTATTGCAGGTACATTAATCTAACTGTCACAAAGGGTCCCCACACTCCGGACTGCTCGCCTTGACTACTTCCATCACCACTTCCTACGTCGTGGACATGTTTACCTCCCTTCCTATGGCATTTTAGTATTGCAGGTACATTAACCTAACTGTCCCAAAGGGTCCCCACACTCCGGACTGCTCGCCTTGACTACTTCCATCACCACTTCCTACGTCGTGGACATGTTTCCCTCCCTTCCTATGGCATTTTAGTATTGCAGGTACATTAACCTAACTGTCACAAAGGGTCCCCACACTCCGGAATGCTCGCCTTGACTACTTCCATCACCACTTCCTACGTCGTGGACATGTTTACCTCCCTTCCCATAGCATTTTTAGAATTTGAGATACATTATTCTAACTGTCACAAAGGGTTCCCACGTTTCGGAATGGTCGCCTCGACTACTTCCTTCACCACTTCCTACATCGTGGACCTGTTTCTCTCCCTTCCCATCGCGTTTTTAGAATTGTAGATACATTATTATAACTGTCACAAAGGCTTTCCACACTCCGGAGCGCTCGCCTTGACTACTTCCTTCACTACTTCCTACATCGTAGACCTGTTTCCCTCTCTTTCCATAGCATTTAAATTACAGATATATTTATTTAACAGTCACAAAGGATTTCCACACTCCGCACTGCTCACCTTTTCCGCTTCCTTTACCACTCTCTACGTCGTGGACCTGTTCCCCCCCCCCTTCGCATAGCATTTTAGTATTACCTCAGAGTAATAAAACAAAATTTTAATACTGAACATAAACGGTATATAACTGCCGATTAATATTGTAAAGTTCAATTTATTATTCAGAAAGTTGTGAAATTTAATTAACTTAAACAACATTATTCTGAAACCTGTGAAATTATAATGATATACATTCATAGACGCCAAACTGTTTACTCCATGAATTAAATAGCTTAGAGTAAAAGTCGTTCTCTCTGTCTTAAGTAGACAACAAAATTGTTGGTCGCAAAACGTAAACAAATAAGAAGAAGAAGAAGGTAGCTCCTAATGTTATTCTTATGGGACAAATTTAAAAATATTTTTAAGGTTTTTATAATTACTACTGAACGGAATCGTCTAGAATTTTAATGAGGTCTTCCCACTGGTGTCATAATTATTTGTGCAAAATTTGAACACTATAAGTGCAACGGTTCTTGAGTTTTTAACGCGAACACAATCACGGACTCACAGACTCACAGACAAGCGGACAACTTTTCTCCGACTCCGCTATACACGATACATAGATTCGTTCACTTCGTTCACTCATCTACTATAATGGCATGCTGATTAAATGAATGTTCAATAGGGTAATAGAGTACTATGGGTTTGTAACCATAGTAGATCAATTACCTGATTCAATCTCTTTAAGAGTTTTAGAGTTTTTTAAACGAGCTGCTATACCCGTTTTTTTGCAGCGAGAATGTATTTCATTACTAGTTTTGAAAATGGCATTTTCCGGTGCGTGCTCAAGTTTTCACAAATTTCACGCACGAAGACGGGAATAATGGAGCAAATGCCGGAAAATCACTTTCGGTACGAGCTATGAACGATACAATTACATCACGATGCAAAAATACATATAAACAGAATAAACTACCTCAGTAATATTAAAACTAATAAATTTCTTAATTTCATTTTGTTTAATGTTTGCTAGGAATATAATCGTCATGAATGAGAGACTTGATGAATTCCAGTTACTCAAAGAACTTCTCATTAATTCAAGTCTTTTACTTTACGGTATTGGATCAAATGACATTTAAACAGTTTTAATTAAAGATTCTAAGAAAACTGTTTAGAAACTTATATTTTAATTAAGTTTTACTGACTCAACGTAATAGTAAATGCTTACAAGTATGAACAGAATTAAATAAATTACACCTTTCTTACAACCATCTCGTCACAATTTTATTTATTTAGTAATTTTGAAAAAATATCTCTTAATGTAAAAAAACGAAAATAACCTTAAAAACATTTGGTTAAAAAAATTAATGCTCATTTAAGCGTTTACGCTGTGATCATTATATTAACATTAGAATCCGCTTATGCTGAGATGACAAGATATCGTGTATGAGATTAGTGACGAGCAAAGAACGTTTTTTGATACGATATTTATGGTTTCGGTTGTTAGTTAATGTATTTTTTTAGAGAAGAAACATTTGTCTATTTTATCACGTACCGGAAAATTACTGATGTTCTTGTAAGCTAAATTATATATTATACTAGCTATTGTACCCGTGCTTCGCAACGGAGAGGACACTGAATCAAAAATTTTGATTTTGAATTACGCTTTATAAAATAGTTACACATTCCCCTTTGGTTTCAGGAACTTAAGGCTACTTAGTACAAATTATATGAGGCGCTGATGCATTTATGGAAAAAATGTACCCATGGTTATGGATATGATTCAATTTTCAAATGATAAGCTTACTTAAACATTTATTTACTTGAAAACGTACATATAAAGTAAATAAGAAAAAATAATTGCACAGCATAAAGCACTCTGTAGTAAAGAAAAAAACAGTTTATATTGATTTAACATATATAATTGACATGTTTTACCGTAGCTGCTGAGGGCTTTTCAAAGTTCAATCTTTACCTGCAGATCAGTGTGTATACATCACAATAATAAGCAAAAATTAACTAAGGGAAAACTTGTATTACTTTGTTTCAGAAAACCAACCACTCTAATTGTTAATCAGGGCACAAATTTCATTAATTTTTAAATTTTGAAATATAGTTACGTTACAGACATTTAATTGATTTTAGAAACAAAAGTGAATTGCTCGCAGCTTAGTTTTGTGATATTCCTGGCTGGAAAAAGAGCTGATCATAGTAACAAGACGATTAACATCCAATTTTCCTATGATGTTTAGATATGGAGGTCAATCAATAAAATAAATATGGCTGGCCATCAAGGTCAATCGCCCTGTCACTGTTGAGTCAAAAACTTCTAAAAAAACTGTCGCATGAAGAATGAACCGACGCGACGCTTAAGTCGTTGATTCAATACTGGGGCATTTCATCAAAACTTGTATTATACAGTAAACAAATATACACAGACATATTACCGTATAAAAATGCCTTAGTTTGAATCCCCACCCTTAGTTAGGCTTTAGAGAAACCAATTTAGAGCGTCAATATTTGAACTTATGACGGGATAGTGTAAACCTTTGCATTATCAAGTAGGGGCTATTCCCCATGAAATCCTGACTCCTTTCTAATCTATATTATAAACAACATTAAATAATCTTAATGGAATGGACTTTGAATTGCGTACCTTAGAAAGTATTTAAAACTTTCTAAATCCCCAAGTAATTGTGTGTACTCAGTACGTTTCTTTATATATATATATATCTCAGATATCCTCGATCTAATATCATAGCTAATTAATAAATTGTACTTTTAAATTGGACAATTTTTAACTAGCGTTGTTTTAATCAGGATTAAAAGCTGAACCTTAAAAATGTGTTTAAACTTTTTAGAACTAGTATATTTCAAGAATGAAATTATACTTCTAACCGATAGTGGAGTTTTATTTGATACTTCAGAAGTAACAGGACATTCCAATCAGTCTCAATACATAAAAAAAAAACTATGGTGATTTTCTGAAATATTATTGCTCACCAGAATTGGCTTCGTTCACAAAAAAGATTGTAGTGGAAAGCTTCATATCATGATATTTAAATTACATCGATATATTTGGCAAACACCAGTTTTTAAGCATCATTTAGTTAAACATAGCTCAAAAATAATGTTAAACCAAAATTAATTCTATTATTTAACGTAAGTAATTAAAATAACCCCAATACATGTCTAAGTGATATAAATTAAAAAACAAATATTAAAAAGAAGATTGGTAATAAAAAACGATTTCAAAATAATGAAAGGAAAAATACTATTACATTTTAAGTTTGTTGTAAGTTTTTTTTAATGCTGCTCTTAAAAAGGAGATTTCAGAGTGAGAGTCTTTAGTCAACTTCGTAATGTAAAACACGAAATTATAGATTAAGAGACTTATAAAGTTAAGTCTTTGTTTTCTTTGGTGTTGACGAAACTTCCTAACACAGTCAGCTCTGGTAACTTCTTGTATTACCTGAAGTTACCAATACCCCATTCAAAGAACCGTAGTCCTCTTAACTATGCTTAAGTAGCTTATCAACTTGACTTAGAGCTAAGTGACTTACTTTAGAATAGTTTGGTGCTTTGAGAACAGTAAATATGATATGTTTGTTGTTTAAACAAATTTTAAGGTGGGCACCCTTCAAAAAAGTTGCAGCTCAACATACAATAGTGTGATTGTATTTTATTGGAAAACCAATTATTAACGTTTTTTATTCCCCCTCTTCAAGTCCTACGATAGTTTCCCGGATCCGCTATAAATATAACTTCAGTCTAGGCATAGAGGGTGGCAACAAAATCACTGAGATAAATTTGTAATCGGAGGAATTTTAACCTGGGACTTTGGAATAATTGAAGTACCTTATCTACCACTGGAAATAATCGCTTCTTGATTATTTACACGTCAAAACACAACAAATTGCCACATAATCACTACGTTTAAACAGTAAAATTAATGTTACTGTTTGATGTCCATTGCGAGAGGTTGGGATATTTAGCAAATACATTGCAAAGGTGATGCCGGTCATAATGTTACCATAGCGCTATAGAGCTACGATTGGCGAAATTGAATCATTCCAGATTCATTTTTATGTTTGATATTTTCTTCCAATTATTTAATTTGTGTGACTAATTTGTGATCTTTATCTAGGTATGTTTTGTATTTTTTAGTTGTATTTTAGGTGTCCAAATAACGCAATATCGTTGAAAGGTAAGTGAGTAGTCTACATACATACCCCTAGAGATTCATAACGAATTTGTGGTTGTCATACTTTGCTATTGAGATTAATTTCATGACACGAGTGATAGTATTTGTGACTAGTACCTCAAAATCTGAAATTCTGTCGATACCTATGTTTTTTAAATAAAAAATTGTCTTTAAGAGCTCGATCAATATACATTAATTCGTACCAAATAACATTGAATACAAATTTTATCTAAACTTACTTTCTATTAGTTTAATTTTCCATTTAGTCTGTTATTAACGCTTACGACACATGCAAAGTCAATCGATGGATGCTTGCTTATTAAATTGATTATAATTTGCCTGGTTCTACTGATGTCCTACAATGCTTATTAAAGTGATTAGAATTTGCCTGGTTCTACTGATGTCATACAATGCTTATTAAATTGATTAGAATTTGCCTGGTTCTACTGATGTCCTACAATGCTTATTAAATTGGTTAGAATTTGCCTGGTTCTACTGATGTCCTACAATGCTTATTAAAAGTAATTGCACCCCGTTGTTCGTATGATAAAACCGATCCACTAGTATGTATAACTATTTTTTTTCTGCTTGTATTTAAATAGTTTTTTCCTCTATGGACTTTACTTCAAACCCTTAAATTTCGTGTGTTGGTGTTTAAGAAGTAGGTTTATGGTAAATGTGTATTATTAAATTATGCTTTCTGTTTTAAAAAGCTTATTAATGAAATGAAACATATTTTACAGTATAACCAATATAGTATGAACAAGTTAACAGTAATTAACTATGCTAAGTGCTATAAAATATATAAGCATTTGTTGTTTAACAAAAAAAGGAAAAAAACTATTCGATAGCTTTGAAAATGTCAATTTTCTCATATAACAATTAATTTTGTATGTTTTATACTGCAATTTAACAAAAAAATGAAAATTCTTTAGGCAATATGTCAATTCCCCCCTTTAAAATAAGTAAAGTGTTAATATGTATTACATAGTTTCCAAGAAATAACATTTTCTAAATGTTTATTATAAAACTAAGAAAACCTTAGCGTTTCTGAATATAGGGCATTGTTTAAAGTAATAAATTAAAATTACTTATGAAAATCCTTAATCATTGACTTTTTCCGTCAAAGATAAATTGATGAATTAAAAGAATTACTTAATTGGTATTCATAAATACATTTTTATAATTATCTGTCATCATAAATATAAAAAAAACACTTATGCAATTCCATCATGGTTCATGAAACTAAATAGACAAAACTGTTGGAGACCCATAACGTGTTTTACTGGTTCACTGGCCATATCAGAGAAAGGTTCAACAAATAAAATATCAGGGAAGTGACCTGAAACTTGCCGGAGCAGTCTTGTCACGAGTTGTGGCTTTATACCTTCTATCTCAAAACGATACACCATCTGTTTGTTATTTGTTCTAAATATATCAAAGAAAACTTGATTTATTCTGCCATCATTAGTGTAGGTTCCATTATTTATTCATTTGTTTATTATTTTTTTAATATTTATTCAGAATTTGTTAAGAAACTTAAAAAATAATGTATTAGGAATATATTTTAAAGGCAAAGTTGCTCAAACGTGTAATGTATGCTATGTAATACATGTATATGGGTTCAATAATGTGGAGTAGAACAAAAAACTAAAGTAGAAGTTACTGTACTGTGAAACAAAATTAAATTGATACCAGTCGTGTATTAAAATAAATTTAAAGACAGAAGTAAATGAAAAGGAATACGAAATCTCTATTTAGGTAACCATTTTAATACTCTTTGGAATTGAAGACAAACCACCAAATAGCTAGTGAACACTTTGAACACAATCATAGGTCAGTAATAAATTAATATGCTGGACAAACTCTTAAGACCCATTCTGTAATAAATACATTTGAATTTGATAGACAGTGAATTAAAATGTTTGACATTGTACTATATCATCAAAGTCGGTAAATAATACAACATGACAATGCTTTAAAAAATCTTATTTTTAAGACAAGCAATTTATTAGCTAACAACTTGTGTTCAAATTTAGAATGTTTTGTAGATATTTTTTTTAGAAGATAGGAACTTCAATGTAAACCATCCATTTGATTGACAATATCCAATATTGAATGTATTCTGTAGACAATGATATATTACATTCCAATATACTGAGACAGGGAATTGAAATATATTTGAATCAAGCTGTGAAGACAACAATAGAATTTCACAGTCATCAGTAAATACAAATCCCAGGATTAATGTTGCTGGAAACAATGTTTGTACAGAAAAATTATTTTTAAGCCGTAAACTAACTAATCCTAGTGTGTTTAAATTCCAATAATACATATATTTTATTACTTTACTATTCATTTGTCAAAATAATATCTTTGAGCAAACGTGTATCTATAGTTTGCATTAATTTTACTTACTATTTACAGAGTAATTTCATTATGGAATACCATTTTTGTAATAAAACTCTTTATTTGCTTAGGTATTTTTGAATTGGAATAGTTCCACCATTTGTTATGAGACATTAAATATTTTTTGTGCTACGTTTATGACATAATTATGTTTCCCATTTATATTTTGGAAAATAAATTACGTTTTGTTATTTATAGGTAGTGGAATTTAGCTACATAGAAAATTGAGTTGTCTTTTACAGAATAGTATATCTTACATAAAATAGTTTTATTAGGATAAATATTGTTATATTTTGTACTACGATTATCAAAAACTTGTGAAGGATACATCTTGCGTTCCAAGCGGTCTATAAAAATATTGAATTATTTTTGTACTGATTCCTCAGTTTTTAATTTAACATCCGTCCAAAGTTATCGAGCTGGTCTAGTGCTAGTGGTTAGAGCGTGGGACTCCGGTTCCTGGGGTCCCGGGTTGAAATCCCACCAGATCACCAATGGATTTTACCTAAAGTGATAATGCCGTAACCCCTAGGTCTAGCCTGAAGTAATGAGAAAAACAATTCATGGCTCGTCCTAGGACAAAAAAGAAAAAAAGCTATCACAAATAATAATAAACCATTAACTAAAATTTGTTTTATGGAATTAAATGAAATATTTAACTGCAATTTTAAAACCATTAGCATATATTAAACGTGAAAGGACATAACTGCCCTATATGAAGTCCTCCTGATTGGTCGTTTACGAAACAATTATCTATTATATTCCCCTAAAGGACAAGCTAAAATTTAATTGTTTTGCTTACTCCGGTATTAGTTTCAATCAGAGTTTAATTAGAATATTAATACCTATTAAAACAATTTATTGCATAAAACAAAAATGTTTTGTAAAAAGGAATATAATTGCAAAAATCACGCATCGAAATGCTTATTGTAAATGAAATGGTAGTGTACTTAAACAAAAAGTGAAATTTGTCTATATGTCTTGTTTGTATTTAACTACTTGGTCTTTATACATATATTAGTGTTGTTATTAGCGTAAAATTGAATGCCAAAATAAAATAAATATTTTTTTATTAGATTAAAACTTTGATTTATATATTTAAATGTTATGTTTATGTTAGAGCTGATGGATGGATACTATTGTTTTGTTACATTCACTAACTTCACTGTTCTCACAGTTTATATGTTGTTTTGTAATCATAAGAAGTTGGACTCAGCCTAGCTGCTAGAAATAAGTAATAGAACTAAAAACTAATTCCGTGTTTTTAACAAGATTCATTATATGTCATGTACATTTACACAAGTATTTTTCCTCTTGTACTGGCTAAAAGTCGATAATACTAAGAATATACTTTTATGTTATTAATTGCTCTACTTTCTTATTCATATCTTTTAGTGTAATAGATTTTTTAGATTAAAAATCTTTATGTCGACGTGTCAATATATTAAAAATATAAATATTTATTTCAAACTTATTAATTTGTGTATGTTTACAAAAATATATCATGTTTCTGTATAGATAAATAACTTCATCGTGTTTATGTTTAAAATTATTAATGATTTCTTACAATAACGTCGGCTTGAATTTATGTATTCTCAAGAATAGGGTTTGAACCATATCGTTACTAAGAAATATAACATACGTCACTGGCGAAAGAATATACATAGTTCACACAGCCTAAAATGCCATTGACATTAAACTTTCCACTAGGTTAAATTGTCACTAGATCGAAGCAGGCTCGTACCTTAACCACAAGGTACGACGTCTGTACCACACAGTGCACAATGTATGCCACACTGTAACAATACAATACACAATAATGCAAACATACAATACACAATAACCCAAACATACAATACACAATAACAATACACAATGTCGGTAACACACCAGCAATGTCAGCACTGTTCTGGCAGTTAGCCTCGTTATGATCTCACCTAAACCTTTGAGCTTTCAAAGTGATTGAATTTTCTAGTTGAACCGAGTCTAGCAACAACAGAAACTGTTCGGAAGGTCGTTATTACCAGTTCCAACTATTCAGATCAACATTTTGGAAACATCATTTTAACTATGTTATTAGGTGTTTAATACCCTTGCACAAAAGATAGTTGTTGAAAAAAAACTGATGTTTATTTAGTGTATGATTACTTTACCAATTATTTTTAGTATGCATGCATACCATACATACCTAGCATATATAACATATAGTGATGAACCGTAAGTTACACTATATAGATCATGTATTTTTTTTTTAAATTACTTTAATCTCAACTACTGAGATTAAAAAAGAGATTAAAACGATGCCAAATGTCGTATGATGGAAATTTTTAATTCAATCTTGAGTTTAATACACAGGCCTAAGAATATAATTAAGTTTCATTATTATTTTAAATTTTACAAAAACACAATCCAGGGGATAAATATAAACTGATATTATGGAATTAACATACTTAAGCAAACATTGTACAAAGGAATGGCTTGGTGTAGAGATCGTATATTTAGGATATTTATGGATTTATGGATAGGTCAACTTATATCTTTATAAAACAGCCAAGCTGGTATCAAGTCAAGCCGAATTCTAAAATATGAAATGTTTATGGAATCCAAGTAAAATATTATAAAGTTTGGAATAAGTTTATTGATCACAAAATGTATAACCTATACACTTACCTGCTTTATATTAGTCCCAGAATGTAGTATTTTCCTAATTTGTCTATTCAGTATAATCGTATTAATTAATATCTCATTCTCTAACATATAAAATAACTAGCTGTACCCGCGGGTATTGCTCCGTTTAACTTCATAAGTATTCGCATGGCTCATTCACGTCCTGGTTGAAGTTCGTTCGCTACGCTTACTCACCTTTAGGTTGGAGCTCGGACGCTGCGCTCACTTGCCTTCAGGTTAGATCGTTCGCTACGCTAACTCGCCTCCAGGTTGAAGTTCGTTCGCTACGCTCACTCACCTTTTGGTTGGAAATTAGCTGTTGTCATAAATAAAAAAAATAAAAATAGTACTGCACCCTGTTCTTGTAACTTTTATGCTATTGAACATACAGAACCAACTTGTTTAATTGAAACAGCTGTTAAGATTCATTAATTCCTTTAAAATATGAAAAATATAGATCATGTATTTTTTTCTATAAATTACTTTAATCTCAACTAGAGAGATTAAAAAAGAGATTAAAAAGGTTGCCAAATCTCGTATGATGGAAATTTTTTATTTAATCTTGAGATTAATATATAGGCCTAAGAATATAATTAAGTTTCATTATTATTTTAAATTTTACAAAAACACAATCCAGGGTATATATATAAACTGATATTATGGAATAAACATACTTAAGCAAACATTGTACAAAGGAATGGCTTGGTGTAGGGATCGTATATTTAGAATATTTATGGATTTATGGATAGATCAACTTCTATCTTTATAAAACAGCCAAGTTGGTATCAAGTCAAGCCAAATTCTAAAATATAAATTTTTGTGGGATCCAAGCAAAATATTATAAAGTTTGGAATAAGTTTATTGATCACAAAATGTATAACCTATACACTTACTTACCTGTTTTATAAAAGTCCCAGAATGTAGTATTTTCCTAATTTGTCTATTCAGTATAATCGTATTAATTAATATCTCATTCTCTAATATATAAAATAACTAGCTGTACCCGCAGGCTTTGCCTCGTTTAACTTCATAAGTATTCGCATGGCTCATTCACGTCCTGGTTGAAGTTCGTTCGCTACGCTCACTCACCTTTAGGTTGGAGCTCGTTCGCTGCCGTCACTTGCCTTCAGGTTACCCCTTTCGCTACGCTAACTCGCCTCCAGGTTGAAGTTCGTTCGCTACGCTCACTCACCTTTTGGTTGGAAATTAGCTGTTGTCATAAATAAAAAAAAATAATAGTACTGCACCCTGTTGGTAATCCTTGTAACTGTTATGCTATTGAACATCATAGAACAGAACCAACTTGTTTAATTGAAACAGCTGTTAAGATTCATTAATTCCTTTTAAATATGAAAAATCATAAGGTTAACTTGGGGAACTACAGAGCCACTGGGGCGGAGCCCGAAAGGATTTTTGAGATAAGAATATGCTTTAATGTTAATCGGGAATGTAAGCTATCATCATGCCAAATTTCAGCCCAATCCATCCAGTAGTTTATGCTTGATTGAGCAACACACACACAAACTCACAAACTTTCAGATTTATAATATTAGTAAGATAAGATAATTATAAAAATTGTTTATTGAATACTGTTTCTATAATCATGCCTGTAAATCTTGAGAATTACTCCAGAGAATTATTTCTATTAAAAAAATATAAGTATAAAAATTAGGAAAATGTAAGTAAAAATTAAAGTTGCATTGTAACGTATAACCATTAGCCATATATGTTGAAAAGTGGACTAGTTTTACGGGTGGAATTATATGTACTGCATTACTTTCAATTAACAGCAACATTAGTAAAAAATGTTTCTATTAGAGAAAAAAAATAGAAGTATACTTTTTGTCCTAAATTTTAAAGGTAAAGAATGTACTAAATTTACGTTACTTAGTTATTTACCTTAAAGAATAATTCCAGTGTGTCAAAAATATTGCTCACCACATGGACTAAGGACTAGTAATTCTATCGCTAGATAGTTTTAAAAACTAGGTTTCGCCTTGGTCGTTTAAGTTGGGTTCCTATAGAAAAAAAAAAAAAACACTTTAGGACATAATGATTGAATTGTACTAAATTTAAACCACCTATTTTACTCAGTGGATTTCAAACGATTATAATTTCAATCCGAATTCATTTATTTTAGTTTGAAACATTAGTTTGGACTTGGACCAAATATTGTTTAGTTTAGACTAATCGTGATGACATATTAATAAATATTTAAAAAGGTAACTTTCTTGTTTAATTCAAAATAAATGATTATTTACATGCGTTGCTTATGTAAGATGCATGTGCTTAGAATATTCTTATGGCATGGCAATGTAGTTTACTTCCGAGAACTATTAACATGTCAAAGTTCGAATGTTATACATTATACAACATGTAAACATTATATTTCAAAACTTTCGAGTCCTATTTTCATTCCAGTAGAATCATTCGCGTACCATTTTCATTCATAGAATGTATGTTTACATTATGTTTACCGAGACCTAATGTATAATAATTTAGGCAGCAGCATGTTGCATTTTCGTTCAATTGTGTTCTAACTAGTTTTAAAACTATTAGATTACCAGGATAAGGTTTAAATACTAACTGATGAGTTTTCACTTTCTGGAGCTCTTGTTTACATTAATTATTTCTGTGTTTTTGCAAGTTTAAATCCCTTCTGTCACTTATTAACTATTGGCCAGTCACAGTATGTATTCAATACATCTAGTTATTATGGGTTAATTGTTTCATTACCTTCATGTCATGTTGAGTTTGATAGGCTTTACGTCAACTATTTTCTCTACTTTTGTACAAAGCAATAGTCATATTAATTAAAGAAGGGTTTTTTTGGAAAAATAAATAAAATCTTCTTAACTTAGTTTAGCACAAACTAACTGCAGACCCATTGTGCCCATAGTCTTTGAAAAGTATACATAAGTTCGAAATGAAAATTTTTTCGTTGTATCATGGTGACCTACCACGAAATCAACGATTATTTTTTAGATTACAGTGTAAGATCATCGAGTAGACCTAAACACGTATATACTCGATGGTAAGGGTTATATAAATAATGAGTAAAAAGAAAAAAACTAACAATCAAGAAAGGGGGTTTTTAATTAGTCATTTTAAGACGGCTAAGCGATTTCTGATTAGCTTAGAGTTCCAAGTTTGTCCTATAAAACATCAGCAGGACGTGAACTAGGTTGAATAAAACAACTTGGCATAAGGAAAATACTAGGTCATAAGCCTGCATAACTTCTTAAATCGTCCAAAGGAGATCATCATTACATTTAAATAGTTTTAGACGAGCCTTAATATGACATCTTGATCGTAAAAATTGGTTACGTATGACGGTTGGAAAAGATGCAACAGAGAAACCCCTCCCCTTTGTACTAAGTAGTTTGATAGTCATGAAAATTAAATAACCTTGAAGATTTTTTTAATATTTCTACTTTGATGGTTTCACTTTTTTTTAGAAAACTAATCAGTGTTTAATGTCTATAAAACATGTCAATTTTAACCACTGAATTCATTCATTAAATAGTGAAGCAAAACGGGAATCAATAACAGTCAGGGCAAATCCACTGCAAATTTAATACTACTATTATCGTTCTAGTATTATTAAGCACCTGCAACGTTAGTTATAAATACTGTAGAGTGTAAATTGTGAAATGCACTTTAATAAAATTTCCATGACAGATTTTGATATTTTCTTTGTCACTAAAAGGATTACGAATCATGCAACACTGTTTTTATTATGACCTTTTTCAACAATATTGACTGATGAAACGTTGCCAAGTAGCAAGGTAGAACACATGTGACAACGCTTACTGACAATTGTTTCCGTCCTGACAAAGGAAGTAAGTGCGAAGAATGGAGACTGAATCACTGCTGCACATCTGTTACAACGCTCATTGTTTACTACAAGTAGCTTGTAGTTGTACTTGCACACAACCTATCTATAAGACGGGACTCAGTGAATGGGATTATTTCCTATATAGTCCTGGCCAGGAAAGGGCTCATAAATTTCTTCGATTAGTTCCTCTCTGGCCAGGGAAATATTCAGAGACTTTTGATAGTATTTTCAAACACTCTGCTAGATTTCGTACAGTCATATAGTTGAAAACATACTAAAGTAATAGATACTCCTGTCATGTCTGTTCTGTAGGTGTGTGTACAAAAACTAAAAGGACTGAAATAATGTAGTTACTTAATGTAGATAACCTTATTTCAACCACGCACTTTAAGCATTACCACACAGAATGGGTAAGCATTTTCATTATTTTGAATTGAAGGCAGCAGCGAATGTCAAGTAAAGAATCTTCTTCTTTGAATGATTTATAAAGTTTGCAGTTTCTCTTCTTTCTACTCATCAGTCTCTCTTCTGTCACATACAGCATCTCCTGACAGATTAGTAGAACGAATGGAACAGAAAAGAATACCTCTGCCATCTACCAACCGAATCCATCTAACCTAACTAATCCAACAAATTTACCTTCGCAGGTTTTTAAGAACTTTAATAGTTTAGTGGTGACTGTGTAATGCAACACAAATATATAAGGATATTTTAAAATACTAGCTGTTGTACCCGTGCTTCGCAACGGGAAGATGTACTATACCGCCTAATCTGAATACTTGTTAAGTAGTTCAAATTTATAAACACAAATCCACCAAATTTATACAAAAAGTAACATCTACATTATAATCGTCCAACTGTTTACATGAAAATATATCAATAACATTAATTTAGACAATTTAATAAATGAACAGCAGAACCTGAATTGATACAGCAACGGTTATAGCATGTTTTCTTTTATTCCCATAATCAATTACAAAGTTTTAGAATAAATAATCTGTGACAAAGATTTAGAATAAATAAACCATACAACATTACTGTCTTTCAATTTGAGAAATATTATACGATATAATCACAGTAATACTAATAAACCGATGGATGTGGTATGATTTCACTCGCCCTTTACCGACTGTTACGATGATCTGTATTTCAAATCATGGGTCAATTGTTTGAATGTTAGGTCAGAAATATGTCACATCATTTACCAGAAGTCAACTGTAAGTAACCTAGCTAGCCCACCGTTAAAAAAGATCACTCCATGCCATTTTGTTCGAAACATGTATTTTACAACGACCCTACAGTTTCGTTACAAGACGTATCGTTGTGTTTCCATGACAACCTGACGCGGACGTATAGTTGACATATGACTGATTATGACGTATGAGTGAGCCTTACTTGTCAGGTCGCATTGGAGCTGAAAAAGTTGAAGAAGGAAGTTTTAGTTTAATTGAAATTTTAAAAAAATATACAATATTGGATTCGGGTTTGTGCTTGCTAGCTAATTTGAAAAATATCAGATGTAGGAACGATACTAAAAAAAGGACTTATTATTTATCGCTGCCATTCTGCTACCTACTGAGCCTTCGATTCACCAAATAAAAAAATTACAGGGGAGTATTTTTTTACAATTATGTATTCAGATACATAGTACAGATAAGTTACACATTTCAACGATAATATGTTTGTATTCGCTTACAAAATAAAAATTAGAAACTAATCATTCTAAAAAAAATCTTTTGTTCAAAAACAGTTATTATATGTCACCTTTATTGTAATCTATACAGGACAGCCAGCAAAGAGAAAGTCAATATATTACAAAACTCCATTAACTAGTCTTCTAGTCTCCATTGTCTAGTCTTGTAGTCTCCATTGTCTAGTATTCTAGTCTACGTTGTCTAGTCTTTTAGTCCCCCGTTGTTAGTATTTTAGTCCATATTGTCTTTACATAACGAAGACTAGACAATGTAGACTAGAAAACTAGACAATGGAGACCAGAAGAATACACAATGGAGACTAGAAGACTAGACAATGCAGATTAGAATAGAAGACTAGACAATGCAGATTAGAATAGAAGACTAGACAATGGAGACTAGAAGACTAGTTAATTGAGTTTTGTAATACTAGTGTACATGTTGCTCGAATTCGAGCAATTGTAAAGTATTACAGGATTTGCAAACCAATAACAATCATACTTAGCTATCAACATTTCAACAAAAACACACCTACCTTCCCTGTAGCAGCAAACCTAAGTACTCATATTAAAATTAACTTGATGTTATTTCTATAGGAAAAAATTGCCATTTTCGAAGAATATCTTTGTATAAATTAAGCCAGGTAAATGGAAATTCGCTTAGTCTGAAGGTTTGCTGCGGATACACAATTTTAATAACAGCAAAGATTGAAGAATCTGAATTATAACTTATATCCATAAATTTATCTAACAATAATTATTTCCTGTAAAATATTATTACAGCAGTTCAAAAATATTGAAACAAACTCGATCAACAAATGATGTAACTGAAAGAATTCCATACTAATGACATTAACATATATTTTGACAGTTCCATTTAATCAATGTTAAATGTTTACATTCGGACATAGAAAAAAAAGATTCGGGCGAGTGACATATTTTATTAATGTTTATGATCCCTACCATTCCTGTTCTAATAATCATTCAGTATTTAATATGTTTGAACCAGCTGTGTGGAATTGTGAAATCTATATAATTAATACGCTACATGAAACTTTGTCGGTTGAACTCCTTCGCCATTTCTTAACCGATTTTATCCATTGACGTCTCATTGGAAAGAGCGTGTCGCGTAGATTTGCAAACTGGCCTTACATTTTCGAAAAAGCCCCTTGCGCTCTGCCCCAGTGGCTTTGAAAGTTCCCATGTTATCCTTATAAAGAACATAATTGTTTACATTTTGATCAGCTGTATAATTTAATTGCTGTTATTTATTTTCCAATTCAACGAAACGCATAGGTTACATTTACTGATTTGGTTGAAATTAAATATTTGCTACTTTAATTTACATTCGTACTTTATTCCAATGTAAAAAATCGAGAAAGCCTGGGCAATTTGATATATTTTACCAAAAAAGAAAAATAAATTGACAGGGTACTGTATTTCTTGAGCAATAATTGAAAGAACCGATTTTTTACCATGGAAACATAGGACACCACATAGTCATAGAACACCACCAAGTAGAAAAAATAGAGATTTTAAAAAAACTATTTACTATCGTTATCATCCTAAATAATGAAGAGCACTTACAATATGAAGATTCCCACAAACAATGAACAGGGATGTTAGCCAAAGTGTTACTATTTTGAATTACTTATATTGGGTGTTGGACAGTGAAAATTCGTTTGGAAAATATATAACTAATTGCTTGAAGAATAGTAAAATAAAAAGGAATAGAGCTTTATGATGATTGGCAAAGGTAAACACTCTAGGGCTGAATTAAACTGGTACGGCAAGGACATTAAATATATGTTTTCATAAAATTCAAGTGATTTTAAAATAATATGACTACATCCACGAAACATTAATAAAACTTTCACTGAAGGATTTGCATTATTCACATTTAAGGGAAACAAAAAACCATCTGAACGACATTTGGCCTTTCAATTCTGCATTTTTTTTCAGGTAAATATAACTTACGTTATAACAGTAACTAGGTAGCCAAATTAATGCCAATTGAAGCAAATAAAATTATGACAGAGAGGTTATGCAGAAAATCAGGCAGTTCTTAAGTAATGTAAACAAAATGTCATCGCTATACAAAATTACTGAAATTTGTAAACATACTAGCGACAACGGGTAGTACTATGCAGACTACATTATCATTGACGAAGGTCAACCTGGACCACCTAATGCGGCTATAAGTGGGAAAGATATGTAGAATACACTAAAAAACCAGATCAGCTTTTGAAAAATGATCAAATATTTACTAGAAATGTTGATTATATGTAACTGTTAGTCACGTAATCTATGAGCTGAGTCTTTTAAACTCATCGGAAATTATGACTTTTATTCGTTTTTAAATAAGTTAATTATTTGTTTTTAAATACTGTAACTACTTTACTTTTTTGCAATTGCTCGATTTCGAGCAACATGTACACTAGTCAAAATTAATTTGACAGTTAGTTCTGCTTGTTTAAATTTTTAAATTTTGTGGGTTTGTTCTTTGTTACCATGGATATCATCAATAAATATTTCACTTTTAATTTCTGACAACAGCTGGAGTTACATAAAAATTTTGTTTCCCATGTTAATCTTATGGATAAATACGAAACTTTAAAGGGCCCCAGGGCATCACTCTATAATTATTTGCTTAAAAAGAAAATTTCCTACACAACTTCAAGTTACACTCTTTCCAATGACACCAAAAACATGTCAATTGGTTCAGTAGTTGCGGAGGAGTAATTGTCACAAAAATCCTGCTTGCGTATTAAATAAGTAATATATATATACAGGGTGTTTTTTTTTAAACTTGCATCTTTATTTATGTAAAAAACGCAATAGATAGACATATGCAGTTAGCGGGAATCATCTATTGACGTAGGGGGCACATTTTTTTAATTCAACGTTACATTTACATTCCCCCCCTTTCCCCCCCTGCCCCCAACTTAATTTTTTTAAATAGCAAGGTACCCCTTGTGACATATCAAATGAAAGAGCATGAAAAAAGACAATTTTTGGTGAAAAAAATTTTTAAATCGGCTCATGAATTTGTGAGATAATCCCCCCCTTTTTCCTCTACCCATAACTTGTTTTTAATGGCAAGGTACCCGCCCTTGTGACATATCAAATAAAAAATAAACTTCACCAAAATTTTTTTTTTCATGCTCTTTCATTTGATATGTCACAAGGGGTACTTTGCTATTAAAAAAAATCAAGTTCCGGGGAAGGGGGGGGAAACATCTCGCAAATTTATGAACCGATTTTTAATTTTTTTTTCATCAAACATTTTCTTTTTTCATGCTCTTTCATTTGATATGTCACAAGGGGTACCTTGCTATTTAAAAAAAAATAAGTTGGGGGCGGGACTAGAAGACTAGATAATGGTAACTAGAAGAATAGACAATGCAGAATAGAAGACTGCACACTAGACTACGGACTTGATCGTGTATGCTGACGATCAATGCTCGGTCTCTGGGAACTTTCACCAAAGTGTACATGTAATGGATCCACTCCTAAAGAACTGGTTTATTTTTATTGCATTCTTAAAAAAATAAATCGTCTTACATAGGCCTAATTTGTCAAACTTGCCATACATATTCAAATGATTAAAAACCCTACGTGTACAAGGGCAAGCTTGTAATATGCTCCAAATGTCTTCTTTATTACATGTTCGTAAAACAAACCAAACATTTGAGCTGTTTGAATATAAAAGTTGGAACTAGTGTAACATGGAGCATATTATTTGTTCTATCCCTTCAAAACCACAGTGGCCAACTATGTGGATCTTGCACTTCATATTTCCCAATATTCTGGAAAACAAACACTAACGTTGACTGTTCAAAATATACATTTGTTGTACAACTTATTTTCAAAGGCTGAATTATATTTACATAGATTATTTTGGTTTTATGAATCCAAAGATTGGTGTAAAATAATTGTAACCGTGATATATAATGTATATGAATAATACTTTACATTTAAATTAACCCTTTAAATATACATTGGAAATTCATACTGTTGTATTTCATCACAAACAACTCAACTAGTAAACATAATAAGAGTTTTAACATAAAAATATCTTAGATATAAAAATATAAATAATACTTCCACCGCAACAAACCTGAAGACTAAGGGAATTCCCATTTGCCTGATTAGATTTTCACTACAATATCTACCTAAAAATGTCATATTTATTCGATATTTAAATAGCATTAGTTTAACGATTACTTATGTTTGCTGCTACAGAAAAGGTATTAAAGTGTTAAAAAAATTGTAAAAAGTAGTAGGTAATGTAATATTCATGCAGTTGATTATAAATAATAAAGTTTTCCAGATTTGATCAAAATGCGTTTTATAAACATTTTACTTATTCTCCATAAGAATAACATAGAGAGTTAGTCAACATGGAGAATAAAGTCAAATCAATATACTGTACTGTATATAAGAAATTCACTGAAACATGATGTTAGACGACTTAATTTGTATTCGGTGAAGACAAGTCACGTTTTTATATCAAATTGCCCTGATAACTCTAACATCAGTATATTGTTTTGTTTGTAGTTGTTCGGGCCAACTACAACAGTAATTTGGATGTAACAGGCTCTAATGAAAATCATAATGCACGAAAGTGAATTATACCTACTTTGCAAAGCGAACATTTTATAAATGTACAATACAATTCACCTCAAGAGTTTGACCAAATTCTAATTCCTTCCGATTCATCCGCATAAAGCAGTTAGAGTTTTCGAGTCGGGCTTGATCCGTCAGAAAGCATGGATCAAACTGAAATTTCCTAACAAGCGGGTTAGACCACAGACTATAGAACCAATTAAATGGTCTATTATCTGTGGTTAAACACGGACATTCAATGAAACAAGGCTTATGTTTCCACAATTAACCATTTTAGTATTGTGCAAGCTAATCATCCTACACCTTCTTACCTTTCGTTCGTTCGTAGGTGGCACGGTAAACCCTAGATCCGGGACCGATATACTTTTTTTCATTTTTATGTCCTAGAGGCCAAAAGCACTATTGGTTCAAAACTGTATATATTTATATACGCACGTGAACGCGATAACTTGAGTAATTTTCATCCAATTTTAATGAAATTTGGCTTGAAGATGTGGTAACAGGTGTTACGTGGAATATGAAATTCGTTGGGATGAACTTGAATGATTACTATAGGCCTAAGACTATATCTTCAACCTATTCATACAAAATGGTATACAATGGAAAACTACATTATAACAATATAGAAGAAATTATCCTTAATTTCTTCATAGTCCACAATGGGAGCGGGGTTTTATGGGGTAAAAATTTTATTTTATAATTTTCGACCATCAGAACATAAAATTCTCCAATTTATTTCAATTTTAAAGACCTTACAAAAACAAATAATTTAGTATACTGAAGTGTTTGTACAGTTGTTGGCTACGGAGAAAAAAAAAATATTTTAAATTTACATGTTATTTTTGTGGAGAATAGGCAAACTGTAGTTGGGTTGTTTATGGATATATTTTAATCAAAATTAGTAAATGTGTTTATTTTATACTAAGCTACCAAAAACAGACTTCATTACCCTTTCTGTTGCAGAAAACTTATGTGCATGTTAAACCTAATGTTATTCAAATAGATTTAATTGAAAATACAAACGAAAATTCGAATAGTCTGTAGGTATGCTGGATCGGGGGCATTTTTATTCTCTTAGTTTGCAGGTTTGTTGCGGTGGGATGTATTCACAGTATTATTAAAGGCAGTGTTCCTTTCAGGTTATGAAATATTTAGAATTATTAGTTGTGTTGTCAATCATGTCATCGAAAACTTACAGGAGAATACCGTCAATTAATATGGTCAAATGTAATAGATTATTTAGAGAGTTGTGCTGGGTAGGAAGTGGTTTATGAGAAGAGGGAGAAGCAAATCCATCTTAATATGAATTTTAAACATTATATTATAACAATTCGCAATTTTTTCACGATGTCAAGAACAAATATAAAATTGGGGTTTAATCATGGCAATATTTTCCTTAGATAGTGAGGCAGTTTCAAGATGTTTAATAACGTTTTGGAAGACGGTCAATAATTTGCATTATGAAATTGTCTTTACACTCTTTTCACATATAAAAATTACCATGTTGCAAAATACAAAAACAAAATACATAAGTTCTTGTATTCTGTAGTGATCTTCTATATAACTTTACTACGATACATAGCTTCATATACATGAAGCTAAATACTACTTTATCTTCTTTACGAAATACAGCCTACATTTGAAAAGGATATCGGAGGCAGTGGTGCTAGGTTTTCAGTGCAGAAGTTATTGTTTAGTATTTACTTATATCGGGAATCGCTATCACTGTGTAGGGCAGGGCTTAATATACTGTTAAAACCAAAGCATTGTGGCTTATTATTCCCTTTCAACAAATATTCCGTATTTGGAGTCGTTATATAATACTGTATGTGTATACATAATTTTACCATGGGTTTCAAAGCTTTAAGGAGAAAAAAGCTCACACTCACACTCAACACTCACATGGTTTAAGAAGGTGACCAATGACTGATTAAGTTCCAAGCAAAATAAACTAAAGAAAGATGTTCAGTCTTCGCAAGAAAAAGTCAATAGAATATTTTATTACAATACATTAGTGGTCTCATTTCCCAAAACGTATAGACGATATTGTGCCCTGAAAGGTTTTATATTTTATGTTCATGATAAGTGAGGTCTGTTTGGAATGAGGTTGTTTAAACTAAAAGGTTATTCTACTCTTGGTAAATAATTTTGGACATCTCTTTACTTTTTGATATTTCAAATCATACGACCAGCTTATATATATTCTAATCAATAAAGGTAACAGTGTACAGTAGTTTAGAAAACAGTTATTTATGAGAACTGGCAGAGAGTGAACAGCCTTGACATGTATACAATTATTGATGAACATTTACGTAGTTATGCCAGGTGTCAAACGAAGTCATTGTTTAGGCTGAACATGTTTCGAGCCGTTATAGCTCATCGTCAGCATTTATAGAGTAATTACATAATTACTAAACATATTCAGTATGGGCATAGAATCGTTATAAAACTGTACATTTAAAACTAATTTCATTCTAAACTTATTATTGTGTAATTTTATTTAGCTATTTTTTTCTTTGGTTTAACCTAAATTGTTATTTGTTATCTTTTGTGTTTAGCAGCTTGCTTGTGATAGAGCAAGAAGGATGTAATCTATTTGATAAATTATCTTTATGTATAATAAATGAAATAAGGAATTGCACTTTTCCATCGTCAATAGAATATATTTTATTGAACTATCATAATCAGGAATTTGTATAAGATTACACTGGCATAAAATTCAAAGTAGTTTCCCAAAACATTAATTCTTAATACTGATAACTCCTAAATAGGTAATTACCTTAACACATTTCATCGGTATAGTTACAAGAAGCAATACTTGCTAAAGAAAATGTATTTCCATGTAACATTTTGGTATTAATTTCGCAATGTAGTATAATTCTTTAAAACAAACCATACATATTACGATAGTTTAGAGAATATTTCGTTGGTTATAATCTCAAAAAGATAAAACACAATTATATGTATATATTTGTTCACTGTATCAATTTTATGCTAAACATTATCCTTAGATAATTAGTTTTATAAAAAAGTAAAACCAAGTCTCCCTCATAACCACCCCATAGACAAGGGAAGAGAATTGGTTCTTTGAATCCATAATCAATTAATTTAATAGCCAATAGACACTCCTGCGAGGCGAGTAATGTTTAATGTTATTTGTTAGTTTATGTTGTAATGTTTGGCAACATCTGTTGTAGGTAGATAATCTAGTGTACGCTATAACATTTTAGGACAACAGCTGTTAGTTGTTTAAGCGTTAACAAATACAAATACCTATCCACTCCATTCATGCAACTGTCTGTTTATACTGATTATATATTTGTATTCCACCGTGAATAACAGGTGTTTACAAATCCTTACACTAACAAACAAACTATTGCACAGAACATTCCTACCGTTAATTTAATGTTTGTATTATATAATGTTATTTACTCGTTTATCCGTTTATGCATATCAGAAAATCCAGTTAAGTTTTGTTTTTGTGACAATAAGTCTATTCATTACAACCATTGCCGAATTGATTCATATTTTGTGGAATAATCCTATACTCTAATTCGAGCTATATCTCTTTTTCCGGCTATCTGTCTGTAAAATATCTTGAAATCCAGCCGAAGGATTTAAAATTTTTTTTTAAATCAGGCTCTTAAAACGTGATTGGCAACTGATTATACCTCAGGAAAATTCGTATTTCGCTACACAACCCATTTGAAAATTAAAATATAACATTAGCCTTTTTTGTTGTAACTATTTTTGTTGAACAAAATAACAAGGAAAAGTAAACAATAGACTTGTAGTATGTGTTTATAACCAGCCTTCAACAGCATACTAGCAAACTTAGTTACAAGTACCTGGGGACCGAGCTTTGCTTGGGGAAAATCATTAGTTTACTCTGAAAGCAGTCTTAGTATTACAGATACATTAATCCATTCCCAAACTCCACACTACACTTCTCGCCTTTACTACTTCCTTCACCACTCCCTACGTCGTGGACCTGTTTCCCTTCCTTCCCATAGCATTTAAGGATTGCAGCCAGATTAATCTAACTGCTACAAACGGTTTCCAGTTCCCACACTCCACACTGCTCTCCCTTACTACTTCCTTCACCGCTTATCCTACGTCACGGACCTGTTTCCTTCCCTTCCCATAGCATTTTAGGATTGCAGATACCTTGATGTAATCGTCATAAACAGATCCCATAATCTGCACTGCTAGCCTTTACTTCCCATCCTTATGGAATATCTGAAGCCAAATTTATTGTTAGTTCTGTCCGGTTTTCTGTAGATGTCGTGTTTTGTTTACAATTTGTTCCTATTATTTTAGGGTTAGTTTCTCATTATTTGTGTCTCACTTATTATTTCATTTTAAAAACACACCTTTTATCTTTTGTAAAGGTTTTATTACTGCACTTGTTAACAGGATATTAAAAAGGAATTTCCACAAAAAAAAAACTTGAAGGAAATCCCCCAAAAATGCCGCCTTTAGCAGAAATAACTAGAGTTCAAACTTCAAAATCGCATTTGCAAACTTTGCTAAGTTGGCTCTTTGCCTTCTCTCACTAAATAATTTGTCATTGTAAAAGTTTTAAAGTATGGTTATAAAATACTAATATATTTACCCAGTTCAAATATAATTTCTGTTATAGTTGTATTCTTAGCTATACATAGATTTAACGGTTTAAGACAAGACTTTAAGTGTTTCAAAATATTTCAAGTCCAAGAAAAAGAATTGACTAAGTAATGCTCACATAAATTAACTCATATACAAAATATTAAAGTAATTGCAAAACTATCACATCATCCATCATGAGAAGGGTCTGGGGAGGATCACGTATACCCCCGGGGTTGTTTGCTTCTTTCATCTCCAGTAGACTGTATTAGACACGTTTGGAGGTTTAGTTTAATCTATACACATACTACTGATAAAAGCAATACCTTCACATTAATACTGTACTCATGTACAATATTGATAACACCAACTCACGTTGGGGGATGATACCAAACCTTTAAAACCAAATGTTATTTTAGTTCGTCCGCTGTATCCTCTAGAATGGAAAATGTTATCTGTATAAAAGATTCAATTGATGCGACCTTAACTAAACACCCTTGAGTGAATATCGATGTTATTTCCTCTTGGGTTTCTGTTCCTGTTCAATAACGATACATATGCAGTGAAGAATTATAAGTATCTAATGACAATTTATGTTGATAATTTTAAGACAATAATGGTACGTGAATATTCCGATTGTAATTTTGAGTACAGAAGGTTGATTTATTAATGTCGTGGTCGTTTCTGCTGATTTGGTCCGTTGGTTATTGCGTAGTTAGAAAACATGGATACATACGCAACAAAGTTGTATAAGAGTATATGTAGAATTTTAAGTTTTTTTTTTCATTAGTATGTAACTTAGTAGTATCTAAATAATTCACGAGACAAAATATTTCAACGCAAGTAAATAGATAGCAAGTTTCTTTTCATGCAAAATCACACATTGACGACAATTATTCTAACATAAGGGATCACTCTTTTACATTAACTATGTTATAAGTAAACTGCAGTCTACAACTCAATTTGTATGGTAGAAAGGTTAGTGTAAAACATCGATATATATACGAATGGTGTAAAATAATGAAAAAACACCATAGTACTCCAAATGGTGCATTTTATATTCTAGTCCACGTCTGTAATTCTAGGAATGTTCTGGAAAATTGGATACAGCAAAGCTCAATCCGACCTCAACAATTTCATCGCCTTCAACATTGTATTGTGCTTACTGTATTGTATAATGGGTATTGTATTGGAGTTATACTAAACAATATCGCAATACATTTATTTAAGCGTCTACTAGTAAATTTAAAGACTTCTGTATCATTAAAAGATTAAATTACATTAATGTAATTAAATTAAAAGTTCGTTACTTAGACAAGAGATATGTTACCAAATGAATGAACAAATTATGAATTAATGTTTAAAAATGAGTAGTGTGAGTATTATAATTATTGAATTACATTATTCTTATCTATACTGTGTGCCATGGCAGGACTTTTTTTACAAAGTATTATTTAATGAATACTATTGCTGTAAAAAGCATGCACGAGGAAGGATTAGTCGATGAAATATTTGTTTTTAAGTAAGGTCATCCACAAAGATAAATTTTATTACCTCATAAAATTATCATACCATTGTTTGTTTTTGTGTGTGTTTTTTTGTGATTTTTCCCCTAAGATACTAGGCACGAGCCCGGGATTGTTTTTCACATTACTTCAGGCTAGACCTATGGGATCTGGCATTATCACTTAGATCAAATCCATTGGTGATTTGGTGGGACTTAAACCCGGGACCTCAGAGACCGAAGTCCCGCGCTCTAACCAGTATAACAGAAATAAATTAGAATTAAATTTATTCGTGACTTGGCTACGTAATCGATTTAATTCAAACTAATTCAATGTGTCTATAATTTGTAAACAGACGAAATTTTGTAGAACATAAACCTCAACGGTTAGATCTTCCTATGGATTTATAACCTCATAAATCTTGGAGTCCATCCCCCTCACCTTCTTATAGAGATAACAACCAATATGTTTAGGTCACATAAACAATAGCCTCGTGTTGATAAATTTGAAATGATCTAACTCAATGTGATTATATTCATTCTATTCAATTATTTGATCAAATCTTTTTTTCCAAAATTATTATGAAAATGATTTTACTATCGTACTTTACGTAACAGAATGTGTAACTATATCGTTATCGGTTCCAGCGACCACAGAATGAAAACATTAATTGTTACAATTTTAATTATGTGTATGCTAGTCGGTTCTACAATTTTGCTATCAAAACGACATTTGAAAGATATATTTATCTCCATTTTTAAGAAAATCCATTGCTCACTCAAAATGATATCGCATTAAAAAACCCCCGCTTAGCTTAGGATATTGAAGCGTTCCTAACACATAATTCGTTTTCCAATAATTTTAAAGTAAAGGGACGCCCGGAAACTGCAAAGGTTGATAACAGAATCTCAAAATTAAAGTTTTTGTATTCAGCTAGGAGGGAGTAGGAAATTGAATTAGAAGGTTCTCTAAAAGAAGGTTAAATAAAAACAACTGTGTTACTGTATCAAGGTTATATACAAAGGATATGTACGGTTAACACGAAAAAAAATCCCACCTTGCAGTCAACAATGTTACTGTTGTTTTATTTATGTTTAACAATAAGCAAATCAATTGTAATAAAGGGATTACTTAACACATTTTTGAATTCAATTATTTATATGTTTTCTACTGCCGTTTTCTATCTATATTGCATATTAATGTGCTATCTTTTTTACATTTGACATATTTTTTTTCCTGTGAAGAAATATTAGTAGAAAGTTTATTAATTGGAATGCCAATACAAATGTAATTTTGATCATTAACTTTTACATAATCGCATAACAATACAAATACTTTTGAACTAATCTAGAAAAGAAGCAAACATACTAAATATTTTAAATTTGTTCGTTCTTCCTCATTGAATCCTTCAAGTGACAGCCAATCTTATATACACAAATTTATAAGAATATTTTAACAAAACAATGTATAGTAAATTTCCGTTTAATAACGATTTTCAATGAAAAACACAACCTAAACACAAATTACAATCAAGTTATAAATGTTGAAGGAGTAAATAAAACCTAGTTTATAAAACTAGGTTACTTACTGTATACTTCCGCCGATATATTTGATAAAACTTCCGGTATCTAAAACCGGAAGTAGTTGATTTTATGAACTCTTCCAGGTTATCAACTGCAACAATTCACGTTCCTCGTGTTTATTTGTTCAATTTATATCTTATAAATTTAACTTTTCTTCACAGAAGTTGCGAATAAAATAAATTATGTCTTCCCACGTTACTAGGTATATTTACATCTTTATACTTTAGTTTGTTTAAAACTTGAATCTTATTTTAGCTGGTGATTGCAAAACGTATTATTTATGAAGTATTTGTTATTTAGATAAGTCTATGTTTTATAAAACAACGTGTTCGAGCCAAACTGATTCTGACTGTGACAGTTGAGACTGATTGATGAGGAGGGTGAGACACAACTCCCGAGACTTTGTTTCGCATTTTGTGCTTATGTACAACAAAGTAAAAATTCACACGACAAAATTATATTTGATTCAGTTGGAGGATTCAGAGGGTCAATAATTAACGATCAATAAATAAAACACGTATAAAAATAAAAATTGTGGATGACATTGAGTTAGTTCATTCCACGGGTCTTAATTATCTTTAGAACAGTATTTCTTAACAGTATTCTGACAATATTAAGTAATAATCTAGCTAGAAAATATGTTTTAATGAATAAGAATGTGTGTTTCGACGTGTATTAATCAGTGAACTGAGTAAATATTATTAGGCCTAGTATTTTGATCTCTTGTAAACGAACAGTTGTAAGGCATCCGAGTAACCATTCACAATTTCCTTTGTTCTTCTTTCGTTAGGATGGAAGCAATAAGAAGTAAACGTAAGATTCTGTATCTAGTATTTGCGAAGTTGAAACAGTAAGGGAATTCACTTAAGAAAATGAGTAGATGGCTATCACTAATATTCGTTATTGCTTTTATTTTAAATATTTTTTTTAAATAACCCTTAAAACCACGTGAATTATGTCTTATATACAACTGAGCATTTTCCCTCATTTTACGAAGGAATATCAGTTTGTTTAAGTTGTAGTACACCCACATCCTGTAGATCTAAGTAGCATATAGAGTTGTTTTTGCCTCAAAAAACATGCAAAGTAAAGTTTCTAGCCGTTTTAGCAAATTTCCCATTAGGGAATAAGCTATTACCGTAGGTCTCATGGTAAGACCTGGCCCCGGGACCGATTTACTTATTCGTTTTGATGTCCCCAGAGGGGGGGCAGGGTTTATGGGGTATTTATGCGGTAAAAATCGGGTTTTCTGATTTTTGACCCTCAAAACATAACATTTCCCAATTTCTCTTCAAACCATTTTAAAGAGCTTGAAAAATACAAATAATTTAGTCCATTGAAGTGTTTTTGTATGGTTATTGGTTACGTAGAAAATTCAAACAATTTTATATTTAAAATTCCCCTGTTATTTTATAGAGAATAAGTAAACTGTTTAAGTTTTCTTGTTTATGGATGCATTTTGATCAAACTTGACTAATGTATTTATTTTATACTAAGCTATTGATATTTTACTAAAACCCCCACTTTATTACCCTCCCTATAACAGCAAACCTAGGTACTCGTTAAACCCAAGATTATTGAATAGAGTTAATTGAAAATCAAATCAGGCTAATGGAATTTCGCTTAGGTTGCAGGTTGGCTGTGGGGAGGGATATTATTGAGTTATTCTTGCATAAATAGTATATAGTATACAGGTCTAAGTAATAAATTTGCTGCATTACTTAAGGGGGCCGATAAATTGCTTTTGTAGGCTTATACGGAAAAATGGTTAAAAACTTTTTACGAAACGATTAAATTAACACAATATATATTCATCATTCACGCACTCATATATCTTCATAATTTATCATTTAAACAAACTCATGCTAATTTTGTCCAGTAAATCTTTCTCTTGGACATAAGCTTTTCTCTTCAACTTCATTCATTACAAATCAAAGTTCATGAATTAGATCAAATTGATTATTTTAAATCACATTAAGGGTAATTATCAGAAGTTGAAAACATTGATCCTGGATCAAACTTCAAACAACTTGGACAAAGAGTTTTATTGAGTTCCATAAGAAAAGCTAAGCACCTTTGGAAGATTTTAAGTAAGTTTCTTGACACGTAGCAACAAAGTTTAACCTATCCAGAGAAGGGATAAGCATCTTATAAGAAAGCCATAAGAAGATTAACGGGTGTTCGACCTAGAATAATACAATATGCAAAGTTGCTTTAGCTTACCTGGCTCACGCCCTACAGGTATTTTATAGGTCAAATTTCTGGGATGTACATAGTGGTATTACGCTCCCTAAAATATTTCCATAAAGAGAAAACTGGTAAAAAAACTTGATTGGTTTAGTGAATATTTGTATCTAGTTGGTTAATCAGCAAATTAAATTGAAAACAAGTAAGAAGTAGTTTTGAGAGGTTATCTTTAAATTAAAACTATTATAGTTATGTAACGTAGTTTGTTCAAATAATGGTGAAATATGACGAAACGAAAATAATAGTTCATCACACAGACAAAAAGTGTCTTTTCATTACCCCGTACCGAGAGTAACTATTTACGATAACAGCTGATATAAAAGAAAGTAGTTGTTTCCCAAGCTCTAATTTAGAGCGAGGGAAAAACTATCAACAGATTTTCTCATGCTCTACATTTATTTTCCCTCGCTCTTGATTAGTTATCCATTTATCCACTACGCAAGCTACTATTTTATTACGGTTTTTTTATGATTTGAATAAGCTGTTTTCATTGATGCATAATCTAAATATATACAGAAACAGGCATTAGTTTGTTTTGCTGTGTTTCGGCATAGTTTTGGCAACTGTGATGATTTGATGAAAAAGCATCAGAGACAAAAACACTTATATGAAGAGGAATACAGATATTTACGAACTGGTTCAAATAACAACATTTTAAACCAAATGAAATAAGTGACGAAGTATTTATCAATACCCCGTGGTCAAAAACTCGACCAAAAATATGTATTGTGTCATACCCCCGCGCGCGCGGTTAAGGGTAAATAGTATGGTTAAAGTAAAAATATTCTCATGTCATAGTCACATACAAAGTACAACAATATAATCAGCTAATTTCTAACAACCAACGTTTCCTTTACGACAGAGAATGCTTGTACCCTAAGCACTAACCATGATGAGAGTTAAATGGGACACAGAGTAGGTGGATAATTTGATTTAAAACCCATTGATGTATAGATTGGGGTAAATGGAAGGTACTAACCACTATTGCCAGTCTATTATTGAAAGGTAATGACTGAGTAGCAAGTAATTTAATTACCTTGTTTAATTACCCCTTGCTTTAGAAGTGAACAGGTACTCCACAAAGCTTGATTTATTGTCAAACAAATTTAAACACAATAGCTTTGTATAATCATATGGTTTATATGAGAATTTATTTTATCATAACACAATCATACTCCTTTGAAAATTTATCCTCCTTATAGATCAGCTGAAATTAGTTTATAATTTTTGATGCCTGTTATAAGTAGAGAGAGTGTTTACGTTTATTTATATCTACATATTTCACTTTAAAATAATTTGAACAAATAAATATATATATTTTTGCTTGGCCTCTGACGTTATGGAACGTATATTTTTGGTGATTATCTAGACCAAGATAAAACTTTTAGGGAATTTCCCTATAGGGAAGTAGCTATTACCGTAGGTGGCACGGTAAGATTAGGCCCGGGGCCTATTTACTTTTTTCATTTTAATGTCCCCAGAGGCCAAAAACACCATTCGTTCAAATTTGTATATATATATATGTCCGTGAACGCGATAACTTGAGTAATTTTTTTCCGATGTTGATGAAATTTGGTTTGAAGGTGTAAGGCGGGATAAACCGAATGAGTTCGCGAACCAGCATGATCGGACCATGGGAACGGGTATTAACGGGGGTTATATAAGGCAAAATTTTATTTTTCCCATTTTTGACCCTCAAAAGATAAAATTTCCCAATTTCTCTCTAAACCATCTTAAAGAGCTTAAACAACAAATAATTCAGTATATAAAACTGTTTTTGTACGGTAATGGGTTATGGAGGAAACTAAAAACATTGTAAATGAAAGATTCCCATGGTATTCTTATGGAGAATATTGTAAAATGTTGTAGTTTGCTTGTTTATGGATACATTTTGATCAAACTAGGCAAATTTATTGATTTTATACTAAGCTATAACTATTCTACTTAAAAACACACTTTATTAGTTTCCTTGTAGCATCAAACCTAGGTACTCGTTAAACCTAATGTTATTTAAATGGATTAATCATAAAAAAATGATAAATAAAATTTGGTGAAAATCATTTCAGGCAAATGGAAATTCGCTTAGACGGAAGGTTTGCTGCGGCGGGGATATTTTTCAATGTGATGATAAGTCTACATGAAGTGCCAAAATTCAAGAGTTCCAGTTAGCATTATTTTGAAATATCATTATTAGGCTGACAATAAATCAAGATGAGGAAACAGCCAGGAGTATCTTTGCCTAATATGAACGAATAATGAGTATTAAATGGAGTGACATGCCTTGTTTAGCTTTGTTACTGACCTAGATATTAGTGAGGATTAATTTTTAAAAACCCAATGACCTTGGACATACGGGCCCAGTTTAGAACCATTAAAAAGCTACACTTTTCACAATAATCCTATCGAATGGAAACCTTTTGATCACCAGGCGTGTACTATAAACCCTAACCCACCCTTATTTATATCACTAATATTACACGTAAAACAGCGAATTCTATCAAATCTCAAGAGCTTGTTTATGCATCGATGTATATTAAGCCTCTCTAAATCCTAATGTACTCAATGACACAACGAACCTCTCAGTAACCCCTCTAGAACACCCTGTATTGTTGGTGACAGGTGCACTGGAGTGATGGATCTAAGAGGTACCTAACCTACTTCAACACAACCTGTCACAACTGGTTGTGATAGAGAACAGCGGATATTTGATTGTAGAAATAGACATCAATAAACATTAGACAAAATAATATTTAAATTTTTAAAACGTAATAAACAAAATGGACGTTTTGTAAAAACATTCAACATGGTTGATAAGCTTTTAATACATCAAGAGAAGAGAACTGTTGTATTCGTAAGAAAAACAAACATTAAAACTCCTTACGAAAATGATTAAAACTTTGTGATTTTTTTAAATATAAGTTTAACGGACGAAACAAGGCCAAATCCGAAACTTAAGCAGCAATATCAACAGTAAAGTTAGCAATAGAATACTACATGACATTTTTTATCGATGAAACCTTTATTTAAGTAAATTGTTATACTGGGAATTGTTGTTCATTGTTATTTTAGGTAGATTGTTTTAAGGCAATCGTCAGTGATCTGAATAACCTTTGTACAGACATCGCAATGGGAATATGTTTTGTTTTGTTTAATTAATTCAACAGATAAACATACTCGTATTCTTAGGTTCAGAGAAGATTGGTTGTTTGTGATTGTGTTATTTTATTATATAATAACATTATACTAATTCTAACAGGTCTACCTATTCTAGCACCATAATTTATTGTATTAAAACGCACACATTTTTACTCTAACATTAACTGTATACAAAATATGTAGTTCAAATTATTTTTAATGTTGTTATCTCCAACAGTTATATACAACGTAGACCTATTCAACTATTTTTACAAACGCAATCTATTTTTTATACATATAATGTATTATGTTGATGTTATATTACTATACTGTCATATTTGCATACAGAATATTTGAAATTATTTTTGAACCACAGGTTAAGCGCAGAAAGTGTCATGGAACTCTAACTTTGAATTTATGTCTTTTTCATTTCCGTTAAACTAAGTTTAAAAGAAAAGAATCGACTTAATTTATTACCAAATCTAAAACACCTAAAAGTTCTACTGGGATTGAAATGGACAATTCTGTTCTTGACAGATACTCAGAGATGCATTGACAAAGGTTTAAAGATGTTAACAAGGCAATGAATATGCGATGAAACCCAGAACTGAACTCAACCCTAAACTCACAGTTCACAAGTAAGGGAGTTTGCGTATAAAAACTATTCCTAAGTATCAAACATTCGAGAGAAAATTATGTACTGTATTTTGTTAATATATTTTCAATCAATAAGACATTGGGAATAATAATTATCGCACAAATTCGTAGGCCTACATTTAAAAATTGTGTGATAAGTAAAGATAAAGGTATTTCAAAGGCTTCAATGGTAAGTGGCCCAAAATGCATTATAGCTTTGTGGATGTGCCAGAAGATTCGAACCCGTCTCACACCACACCGAAGTCCGAGACGCTAACCACTAGCATTGACTTTATATCCCTACACTTTATATCTCTTCATGTGTAGAGATATAAAGTCAATGCCACTAAGCTACTACTAACCAACCCAATCATCATTATTGTTTGAGTTTATACAATGTTTCAAAAATATAGATAAATAAAAAAAAATTATAGAAGCCTGCGTCACTTCGTGACTTCAAAATTCGCGAGATGTTTTATGTATAGTTGATAGGAGTGAAAAAGATTATGTCTCATCATATCCCTATTATTTGCATTGCGAGTCCTATTATTTTCATTGCGTGCTCGATCTCTTTGAGGCACCTTAGAAAAATAATAAATACCAATGAAACATGCAATGAAAGTAGAAAATCTAACGCAGGTAATTTTCTTCTTTACATTTTACACAAATAACATTAAAATATTTTACTTGAATTTTCTAAACACATCACATTTTCTGTAACATGATCAATAAAACATACTATGAAGTCACAAAATCCTCTCACAACACAATATCTAACGTAAGTTATTTTCTTCTTTACATTTTATACAAATAACATTACAACATTTTACTTGAATTCACTGAAACATCACCAACTACATATAACCCCATTTTGGTACCTATTCATGTTAACAAAACTGAATCATGGTCATCTGTTTTGATGTAAACTTGAAAAAGCTCAGATAAATGACAACAGAATTCAGCACTATAAAATTTTAAAGGCCCATCGGACGAAGGCCTTTCACGGGATATCATCCAAACCTGCAAAAGGCACATCTAGAGGATAAAATCCTTAAATTGATACCGAATATGCCTATAAATATAAATATTTAGGGGTTGATTTGCTGCACACAAACGTCCTGAAACTTCTTTTAATAAGATACGTTAGAAATATTGAACGTTAGTAACATGCATAGTTATTCGTTGTTAGGTTTACTGTACTTGACTACTTAAAACACATTTTTATTTATGATTCATGAGGTTGTAAGTTGAGATATTGCCAGGATTCTAAGGGCAAAAAAACAAACTAAATTTGAATTCATTAGCTATTAAAAACCATCTTTTATAAAATAAATAAACTTTATTAATTTGCAAGTCAAATATATTTTTACAACAATTATTTACATTTCCTCGTTTGTATTGTACAGTAGTTTGATATTTTCTGAATAAATTATTGTAGGCACAAACATTTTTATACTTTGTTTTCCTTACAGTGCCACTACCTTTTAAATGTTGTAATTATGGGTTTAATGCATCTTTTGTAAAATAAACACTCAATAAACGTCACCCAAGCTGTTAAATATTATTTAATATTTAAGGTAGGTATTAAGTAGGTATATTTAAGTAGGTATTAGGGTCCGCCCCGCGGAAAAATTACCACTTTTGAAGTGGTTTGGGGATTTTTCTTTAAGCATGTTTAACGTTTAGAACTGTGTCGGTCAAAAACCTCCGTAACATTTTTATTAAAGATAAAGATAAAGTAATACGATTTGGTACATCAACACGACACCTAAAAATCAACTTTTATGGAAATATCAGTTTTCTGTTATATCCCAGAATCAGTTCACATATCTATCAGTTGACGTCCCAGAAGGAGTCAGGAAGAATTCTTAAATGTAAGCATAGGTTGCACATCAAATGAAAGGTCTTTTGAAAGAAGACCCTCGTGCGGGACATTATGTACACTATGTAATTCCAGGGTCAAATGGGGGGCTTTAGCCTCTATTGCCCCCCCCCCTGGAACTAACACTGGGAATCGGGATTGCCTTGGAGGCCCCTCTGCTCACATACCCTATTAGCATCAATGGATATTTACAACCTGATAATAATGAGACCCGGAGGATTGGAATCCATATATCTAGAAAACAAAAAGTATTAGCCTCATGGACGAGGAGAAGATATTCTTTAATATAGAATTTCACCCAAATAAGCAATTTTTTTACAAATCTGGTTGAGTGTTTTCCCTTCAATTACTGCAATAAAGCTTTATCCTATCAGTTATGATAGAAATGGAAAAGGGTCGCAAAAACCTGAGTGACGTATTATTGGACTCGGCTCTACAAGGCAGAAGACACACAACAACCCCCAAGGGAAATACGAGAGAAAGTTAAAGCAACGTGTGTCCCACCAAACCCCAGATAATATTAGTAATGTACCTGTATTATATTGAGGAAAATATGCATTTACTCGTCAAAAATACGATCCTTGTTATGAGAATATTTAAATATTTGTAATGATTAATTATTTTACTGCACCAATAACCAACCAAGCGATTAGTGTTAAAATTTTAAAGACCATTAATTACAATCAAGCTGATATAAATGGGGTATAACATCATAACGATTTAATTTGTTGCTTCTCTAGAATGCAATATGTAGCTTTTTAACTCGTGACAGTGTTTTTGTCTTGACAGTTTGTGACTGCGACAGAATGAAATATGGTTTGACACCTTCAGCGTGTGACCCTGAGAGGACATAAAGTGTTTTCCTTTTGACATTTTCGAAATAAATGTGGCGTGCGATTGAAAAATTCTCTTTGGCCCTGGTTTATAGCTGTGTTCAGTGCTATACAGTATATACGGGGTGTCCCACGAAGGGGTTTAAACGTTTGATTTTATATTACGTGCCCATTCATGCATCGAACTTTTTTAAACTTTACACAGTTTAAGAAGTAGGATATAAAAATATTCTGGAACAATTTCAACTCCCTAACCTTAGTAGAAACAAAATGGTGGCATATTGAAAAACGATGCTTTAAAAACATTAAAGAAGGTATTTTTGGTTTTATAAAATATTTGTATTGTTACTTTCCAGGGCAATATGACTGAAATAAAAAAAACTAGAACATAGCCTAATGGAAAACCTTAATGTACAAAATTATTCAAACTGTAACCCATCCACAGCAACACACTGATAACAGTGCGTAACAAATTATTCTTAAGCTCTTACAAAGAAACCCTGCGGTATCCGGAGAAATTCCTGTTCTATTAATCGTTTTAGTTCCTCATCATTATTGAAGCTATGTGGATAAATTTGTTCCTTCAAGAAACCCCATAAAAAGATGTCGCAAACAGTTAAATCATGTGATCGGGGTGGCCAATCTAAAAAAATCATTTCAACGACCAATCCAACGGCCATGAAGGTTGCCATTTAGTAATTGCTTGACAGGATTTGCGAAATGAGGTGGTGCACCATCTTGTTGAAAGGTTGCTTGAAATTAATTTCTGGTACCGTCAAATGAGGCAAGACCTGTTCATTTAAAACTCATTTTACAATCAAACAGCTGTTCTTCAACAATGAGCGTTAAGCTGGGTTTTCCTAGGCGCGGAAGCCGAGAGCGGAGAGAGGAACGCGGAGAGCGGAAAAGAGATTAACATGGTGTTCCGCTCCGCTTCTAGGAAAACGGTAACATTAATTACCTAAGACAAGTGGAGTCCGCTCTCCGCTTTCCTCTCTCCGCTCTCCGCTTCCGCGCCTAGGAAAACCCGGCTTTAGAACCGCAACGTAGTAAACAAATCAGATAATAAATCATGAAAGTAGTTTTTATAGGAAGCAAATTGGTAAATTTTTCAATATGCCACCATTTTGTTTCTACTAAAGTTAGGGAGTTGAAATTTTTCCAGAATAGAACCTACTTTGTAAACTGTGTAAAGTTTAAAAAAGTTCGGTGCATGAATGGGCACGTAATATAAAATCAAACGTTTAAACCCCTTCGTGGGACACCCGGTACACTCCTTTAATCTATGGTGCTATTCATCGGCAATGGTGACGTTATTTTTAACCAGTGATGTAATTACAGTTATTTCAAATACAACATTTCCCTGTGAGTCCATAAGTAATAAATCTATTTTAATGTTTATGGCATTCGAATTATATCTACGGTTTAGTTTTGAGAAATGTCTCGAACTCCTAATACATGGATATTATATTACTTCATCTACCGTATGCGTTTACCCTGAACAGCTGAGCCACACTCCGTTGACACTTTACGTAATATGTAGTTTATGTTTCTACTTTTCTAAGAACGTAAAATATTATTTTACCAATCAGCTTTAAAATGTGACCATATAGCGTTTGTGTTTCAATCGCTGATTTTATTATTTTTGGGCTTAGGAGTATTCTTGATGGACAGAGATATCTCCACAAGTTATATGGAGCAGCACATATCCTACACCTTCGTTTTTTAGAACCTCCTTAGTAGTCCTGTTTTTAAGCCAAAATTGAAACGTCCAATGCATACAAATAAACATGTACGACATAAAAAATGCTAACCTATTAGATAAAAAAAAATATATTCTCAGGAGATGGAAAATCGGTATGAACATTCAGAAAATTTGCAGGTGAAATATAAAAAAGCATAAATTTATTTTATCTATAGGCTGAAATAGGAATATATTTAACATTTTAACAATTTAAATTGTAGAAAAATAAAATAATACTTTTATCAGATCAGATATCCAAAGATGCATTGGGTTTGAACTATGTTAAACCATAGATTAGTTGTTCGTTGTACCATAGACTAACACAAGTAGACTTCCCAACGCATTGTAAATTTTGAATCTCGCTTTTCGTGTCCAGTTCATCTCCGGTGACACTGGTTGCTAGTGTCGACGAAATTTTGTTTCTATTATTTAAGAGTTAATTTCATGATTTGTGCTGTACTGTTTGGTTGTATAACTAGTATATGAGTTATTGTTTATAATTAAATAGTTTTATTTGGTTAAACGGGGTTTTAAATTACTAAAATAACAAGAAACAAATTGTAAACAAAACACGACCTCTACAGTGCACCGGACAGAACCAACAAGTAGTACGTTTTCTGTGCCAACGATAAAATTGGCTTCAGCTGTTCCATGACTATAGGAAATCTAGGTTGTACCATAGATTAAACATGGTATGTTTAATCTATGGTTGTACTACATTAGTTCCACCATGACCTTAGTTAGTTAGATTATGTACCTTACATGGTTAAACTTAATAACCGTGTGTATGGAAGCTAAATGTTGTGGATAGCAACTTAAATACTGCATTTAAGGATTTTTCACACTATGTATTGTTTTTATTTTAATATTGTTACTTCCGGTAATCCATTATACCTTTGACTATTAATACAACGATTATATGATAATCTATTAGGGTTATACTTCCGGAAGCTTATAGTAAAGTTAACTTCGCATTTGCATGGTTAAAAACAGCTATCGACCTCTCTGATAGACTAAAAAAAAACTACCAATCGGAGGGCGGATTTTGTCTGATTTTGGATGTTATAAAGCAGTAATTTGTCATTAAAATAGGCTACACACTAAAAAGCTTCTGTTGCAATTTTTCCAAGGGAAAAGATGTATTAACTGTAGTTTTCTTGGACTAAAATGTCTTTCTTTCTCACTGTGGAAAACACAGTTAATACAATTCTCAACATTATAACCCATTGAAATAGAAAAAGTTTTTTTTATGTTTTTTAAACTAAGGTGCGGTTGATTTTTTCGTGCTTATTATTTTACAGTGAAAGGTCTCTGAAAATACAATGCAAAAGCAATTAATTTACTCACTTTTATAGGCTAGATTAGGGAGATTTGTATGACTCTGAAAAGGGTGCGTATTTTCATTCGAAAATTAACGGACGATGATTGTTGGATGAGTGACATCTTTGTTATTGACTAAGACCAGATGGTTTAGCCAGGATCAATAGCCCAATGATCAAGGACAACTGGGCCCAGTAAAAAAGTTAATTTTACTTTCTCCCCCTATACCTACTTTATGAAATTTAATGTTTGCTATTTCTATTGTCCACCTTACAGACGTGGATTTCCGTTTTTTTTTTTTTTTTTTATTTTAAGGCAATTTTTGGCTACCTTTATTGAGTATTTTCAAGAAATGCTTACTAAAATTGTAGGAAATTTTATTCTTTCGGATAATTACTTTGGTCGATTTCCTAACAATTTAAAAGCTATTTGCAAAAACGTTAAACAAACTCCGAATATATACTGGTGAAAAAAGTTAGAGATTTATTTTTAACTTGTACAATTAATTCTACAGTTCTAATACTGGATCGATTTTGTTAAATGATACGTCTTTGTGGTTGTAAGGCATAAACTCTTTGAGTTGCTTTTCCATTTGATGCGTTATTTATAGCGGTAAATTTAATAGTATAAAAGCTATATAAACTGTTAAAACCCCGATATTCATTTATAATCAATCACCCGGTACCTTACCCGTTGAAGGAGGAGGCGGCAGGAGTCAACCACCACGCTACTGGCAGGGCCTGCTATTTAACATGGGACTAATTTACTTTTCACTTAACTGCAATTAAACGATTGCGTATTTGGCATGGATCAAAAAGTAGTATTAAAAAGCATAACTTAACCTACGTGTAGCATGCAAAAACATTTAAAAAAAAAAAATTTTTAATTTGTTTTTGTTGAAATCAAAAATATTATTTTCCATAAGGATTTGACAGAACTAGTTCAATGTTACAGTAGGTAAACTGTAACGAGTCAAATGGGTAGGGGGGTAAAAATATAACGATCTAGACCACGAACATTAAACAGCTAAACATAAGCTGTTGAGTAAGCCTAGTCGCGACACTAAACTGACGTCGTACCTAACCTCCAATTCCAAGACCGCAGACGACGTTGGTGTCAGTTTGGTTGTTTGGCTGTTCGACTGCGTCTGAGGCCGGGCCACGGGAGAGAAGATGAGCAGCGAGGTCACCTTTGAGCGGTACGCGGCTGTAAGCCGGTTAAAGCTGCCATGCGCCTGCCTTCGCTGCCAGTTTTTTTTTGTTTCTGTAACTCGTTGACCAATCAGGAATCGTTTTAACTTTCGTCTCGATTCTGAGACGAAGGTGAAGTAAGAAGAAGTTTTCGTGAAGTTTTGTTCATTCGTAATCCCGGCTTTTCGTAAGTTTGTTTCGTTTTGGTTCGCTCTCGAAAATTCGTGCAAGTTTAAGTTCGTATCGCAAGCTCTGAAAGCTTAAGTTCGTACGTATTGTTTCGTAGTGAATATTGTGATATAATTTCGTCATCGGGTAAGTTTTGTAACTAACTTACAGATTATTGTATATTATTTGACCAGTTTTCGTGTACTTAACTTGGTTGAACTTGAAGGCTAGGCCTGATTCGCAGACCTAGTCATACGCCTTAACCAACAATTTGAGTAAAGTACTGCAGTTGGTGAAATATATTTTCAATTACGTTTCATAATCCGTCTTGGGACTTTCTTTTTTAATTCTGAAAACCCCTTTTTTAAAGTTCCCCAGACGTACCAAAGTCTGTTCCAGCAGACAGGTTTCTGCTGGACAAGTTCTGTCGAAGTTGGTCTAAGTTGAACACGTGAGGAAGTTAAAGTTTTAGTTTTTCGTTTTTGGCTCAAGGAGCAGTTTCACCTTTTTAGTTTCGTTTTTTTTGTTCGTTCCTCACCTGGACCACTTAGGCTAACTTGTTTTCTTATCATTTTAGTAAATTCAGACTCTGTGGGAGTTAGGCTAGGTTAGGCCTATCTTGTACTAACCTTGTTTGTTTCAGGGTGACGACGTAACTCCGTAGGTAAGCGGAGTGCCTACTTAGCTTACTTGTTGATTTGTTAAGTTGGCTAGTAGTGTGTCATTTAGATATTTGCCCACAGAGTCAAGTCAAAATTATTTATTTCCCCACAAGCCCTAGGCTAGAGTGGTGATTTCGAGTAGGGTGTTTAGTAACCCGCAACGTTCGTCTCGAGCTCTGACAACCAGGGCTATCAAAGTTAGGCTATCCGAATCACTATCGACTCCTGGGAAACTCCCCGCGACCAGACTAGGGCGAATCCTGGGATCTCGTTTTCTTACCGGTGGCGTAATTTACCTCTTGTCGTCCGCCAGGAAAATTACGTCACAAAACGTTATCGTAAAATTGTGAAATTTGGCTTACAAGTAACCTTATATATTCAGTCTTAAAACTACTTTTTAGTTTTCTTGAAAAGTGAATTGGTTTCAATGTTTTTCGTTGTTTTAAAATAACTCTACAACTGCAACCCCCTCACGCGCAGCGCGGGGCGGCGTAACAGTTCAGCGTTCTCCACACAGATAGCACTAGCGTCGATGTGAAAGAAAAGGCGCGCAAAATACAAATTTTAGTATAAACCCACACTTAGCAAAGTCTACATCGGAAGATCAACAATTTTGGCAGTGTCAGTATTATTGAGTTGTTTCTATCAAACCGTGATGGGTCATCTGAAGAAGTTCCCGTCGAGGACGAAAAAGCGGAAGCTGCCTTCCTATTTAAAAAAATACTTTGATGATAAGAAGTAAGTATGCATAATATTTAGTCTTGATTTTAGAATAGGCCTGGATACTATATAGGAGACTTATTGTGGTATTAGTACTGTAATTCAAAAAATAATTATGTGCAATTCAATTAACTTCACTGTGACTTAAGAGGGACTTTTAAATGAGGCCTACAATAATTTGTAGTAGGTATTTACTGTCCAAACTTAAAAAAACATATATTTTTTGTCAGTTTGACGTTTGACGCATTAGCATTGTACCATCATACCTCTTGTATTTTCAGGAAAGAACCAAGTCACGATGGGGAGAAAGACGCAACAGAAACTTCTCACGTCTCAATGCTGTGTGGTCGTAGAATAGTGACAATTAAAGATATTTTCGATCAAGTGAAAGAATTAGATAATCATAGTCCCACAGGTTGTAGTTTCAAAGATTTGACATTTTTGCGGGAAAAGAGAGTTGGACTGAAGAGTGGTTTTGTATTTAAATGTTCCATGTGCAACATAACAAAGGTTATTTGGTCAGAAACAAAGAAAAATGATTTGATGGATGTAAATACAAGTGCTGTTAGTGGAACTATGGCAACAGGTGGAGGCCATGCTCAATTAGAGGAAGTTTTTTCCACAATGGACATTCCCCCGATGAGCAACAAAACCTTTAAGAAAATAGAGGACAAGCTAAATATAAATTATTTTAGGGAAACATTTACTGTATGTCCACTTATTTGCTTTGGATATAACGTAAGTTAAAAAGTTTAACCAATCCTTTATCCATTAATCATATAATTCATTTCACGGCTGTTTGTTTATCACTATTATTAACTTTATTTGATGTAAAATTATTATTATTATTATTCAAGATTTGCCATTTGCTACAATAACGTCGTATATTGGAGACCGTTACTAAGTTGTAGTTATTATTATTTTTTTTTTATATACGTACAATAGTTAATATTTAATTATATAACTACCTTTTAGGTAATCTCGGAGTTGGTAGCTACAGCTGAGTGTGAAATGAAAGAAGCAGCACAGGAAGAAGCAAGACACGCATAGCAGTAGAAAATGGAGAGGTTGACGAAGATGGCACGCCGCTTCTCACTGTCGTTGCTGATGGCAGCTGGTGCAAAAGGTCCTACAGATCTAATTACTCGTCACTGTCAGGAGTGGTAAGTAGGTTTGACCCCCGTCTGGGCAAACAAATGTTGTGCTAGTTTTTTTATAATTTTTTTACGAAATGTTTAATCAATTTACTCAACTAATAATTACCGTAAGCTTTTCATACAAAATCTTTTATTATTTTGTGTTAAATTAAACGGTTGGTTGGATATCAGTTTTGTTATGGTTAGTTAGCCATCAGCAGGGACGTAACTAGGGGGGGGGGGGGTGAATGATAAATGCTATATAACTGTTATTTTACTGTTTACGAATCATTACGGTACGTATGAACTTGTACGGTGCGAGAATGAGGATAAGCATACTGCGTTATCTGTCTGTCGTCGATGAGTCACTAGGACGGCGCCGGCGCGGTGTCAAAACAATCCACACCCCTCCCGATACCCACCTACCCCTCCGCACACCATCCCTCACACCAGTCACCACACACACACACACACATACTACAAACACAACACTAGCAATACTAGTAATATTATTAGTTACTAGCAATATTATTTTCGTGAATCATTTCGTTTTCAAATAAAATATTTGTCTTTGAAAATACGAACCATATTGCATTCAATTATTTACCACCTATACAGTATCTAGGCCTTAATACTTTGAACTTTGGGTTAAGCATTTTAAGATCTAAATACTGTTGTATTAATGTATTGCACCGATGGACACACCACACATTTTTTAAGAAGAGTTGTAAGGAATTGGGTTCAGTCCAATTGAAGGGGTGGCGCCAAAATAGGTGTTTGCCCCGGGTACTGAATAGCCTAGTTACGTCCCTGGCCATCAGTATTTTTGGATGGTTGGGCCATTGATGGAGAATGGTTGGTTGGAAAACAGTTCAAAGAGATGGCATTTCTACCGTTGGCCAACTGTGTGGCTCCACAATTTACCAACATTGGCCCAACCATCTGTGCTACATGGGCTTGCGAATAATCACCTTTTAACATTCACTCCATCACATCAAATTGGGTGTGACAGGTTTATTGCTACGAGGGTATTTATCTGTTCTCAAAAGAAAATAATTCTCTATTATAAAAAATTGGCAACTAACGCGTGTATGTAATGTGTACTACTAAGGTTTTTGGGTTTTTATTTACAGGCGGCTATTGTCGGCCACAATACAAAAAAGGTGCTGTACATGGGAGTGAAGAATAAATATTGCACTCCATGCTCCCGAGCTGCATCTTTAGGAAAGGAGCCAACAGAGCATACCTGCTACAAAAACTGGGAGTCAACCCAGAGCTCTTCTAGTATGGAACCTGCCATCATCGCAGACGGCTTTCAACGTAGTGAAGAGATGTATGGAGTGAGATACGCTCGTCTTATCGCAGACGGCGACAGTAGTGTATACAAAAGGATTAGAGAGAGCAGACCATATAAAAGTATTACTGTTGAAAAAATAGAATGTAAGAACCATTTGCTGCGAAACTTCTCCAACAAGCTAAGGCAAATTGCAGTTACATCGAACAAAAACAAAAACAGTATCCTTATGAGAAAAAAATTGGGTGAAAACGTTTTCCGTTGTAGAATGGCTGTCCAAAAAGCCCAGGAATACAGGAAGAAACAAGATTTGCCAAACGTAGAAAAGATTAAACAGCTGAGGCTGGATATTTTGAATGTACCCAGTCATGTATTTGGACAGCATGAGCATTGTAGAGAAAGGGGATACTTTTGTACAAAGGAAGCGCAAGATGTAAATAGTGAAGGAAATTTTGTTCCACAGTTAGTGTCCGCTGGATTGTATAATTTAATCTGTGATGTTATTCGTGACCTGAGCCGCCATTCACGGAGTTTGATCACGGATGTAACCTCTAATGCAGTTGAGCACTACAATTCGATCGTGGCTAAGTACATTGGAGGAAAACGGGTGAACTTCGCCATGAGAGGATCGTACCAAGGACGGTGTTCAGCGGCAGTTCTTCAACATAATACAGGAAACACCCACTACGTACTCCACAAGCACATGTACAAAGCTAGCCCTGGATATTATACCAAAAGTACAGGTTTGAAAAGAAAAAGAAAGGTTGTGAAAGGACAGGGACAGAAAAAATCAAGAAAGACATTGTTTCAGGTGAGCTCTAACAACGATGCGGATTATGGCGTAGCAGCCCAAAAGCCGGACATCGACGAGGAAACAATGAAAATGGAAACCGAAGAATTTCTAAAAAAACTTCAACGATCAAAAGAGGAAAGAATTCGAATCGAGCGAGCCACCGTCGAACAGAGTGACAGTGGAGAGTGGCTCGAAATACGCCGTAACCTATTGACCGCCTCTAATTTTGGGCGTGTATGTAAAATGAAACCAACGACCGGTTGTGGTTCGTTGGTAAAGCAATTATTATACTCTACTTTTGACTGTGAGTCAATGGCCTACGGCCGCCAAAATGAACCGGTGGCCAGAGAAGAAGCTGCTTCTTTATTACAGAAAACTATACAACCATGCGGCTTGTTTATCGACGACGAAAAACCTTTTTTAGGGGCATCTCCTGATGGGTTAATCGACGATGATGGCTTGATTGAGATCAAATGCCCATCTTCATGCAAAAACCTGACACCGGATGAAGCAGTCATCTCCAGAAAATGTACATTTTGGAAAAAGGAAAAGGATGGAACGATTGGTGAAATAAATAAGGGGCATGACTTTTACTACCAAATGCAAGGCCAGTTGAGCATTACAAAACGACGTTATTGCCAGTTTGTACTGTGGACAACTAAAGGAATAAAAATGGAAAAAATCGAACGAGATGATGAGTTCTGGCAAAATAACATGGTCCCTAAGTTAGAGAGATTTTATCTCAATTGCATTCTACCTGAATTAATTGATCCCCGCCATTGCAGATCAATGGAAATCCGAAATCCGTCGTATATTGTTAATGCCCAGGAAAAGCAAAAAGCATCTAAGAAGACAAACAAAAGCGATGGTTAAATGTCATCATAGCTTGTAAAATGATTATTCATTTTTGTACATATAATTTTTTGTAATACATGTTTGTTTTGATTTTTTTGGAAAAGACTCATTAACATCAACTACACTGTAAAGCCGAAATAAATAGTTTTCTAAAAGAAAACATGAGTATTGAATTGACCATACCCATTTCCATCAAATTATTTAAACTCAGTTATATAAATTGAGTGTAAATGAAAACTCAATTCCATAGAAGAACTTTTAATGTAATGTAATAAAACATATACTGAAAAAACAACAATTAATTATGGTATCTCATTTATGAAATAAATAAAGTAATGAATAAATAAATAAATAAAGCTATGAAATAAATTGCATATTTGCATAAACGTAAAATTTCAAATTTAATTCAGTTTTATCAAAATAATATAGTAATAATTACCGGCTTCTCGCACGCACTACATACATTTTAAAACTAAAAAAATAAAATTTTAAAACGTATAAATTAAATTTGTACGTTAAAAATTAGCGTAGCATTGCAGGCCGAATGTTTGTTTGTGTAAAAAGACAGATTCATTCGACCCGTCGCGTCGGCCTCAGTATTGCACCATTTCGAAATGTACGAACTGTCCATTTTTCAACACTGCTCTATATATGGAAGTTACGATCAATAGTCTCAAGGTCAAAAACTAGCCGTGCGGGTTGCGGACCGTACAAATGCAGGAGTCGCAGATTGACGATTTTCAACCTGACTCCTGCCGCCTCTGCACTGCAGCTAGCGATCCTAGCAGCGCTAACTGAAACTGAATGCGGCAACTTCCTACTTCCTAGTTCGAAGCGCTAGCTGTTTTACTAACTGCACTCTAGCGGTGCAAAACGAAACTACGTACAGCAGCAGAAGTAGTACAGAGTGTAGCCGCTAGAGCGATTCAGCGATTTCAACAAACGGAAGTTGTGTTTCCTAATAAATTAAAAGAATTACAGACACTTTTCGAGAAATAATATCCTCAGAAAGGGGTTAGTAATATGTATTTAATAGGTTTAAATAACTTTTAAAGTAATAGTAATTTGTTTAAGACAATAATATTGTAATTTACCGATTGGCTCTCGCTTTGAAAACAGCATCCATGTTTGGTTGGGTACCTTGAATTCCCCTCATTAAGACAACTTTGCGCAGTGGCAATATCGTAACCAATGAAGTGCGATTATTGCTAATTGAAAACTTTTACCAATACCCCGCCATGGGGGCTTGAAATATAGCCCACATCGGCAATTTTTGGCAGCCTCTACGGAGGCTCATAATAACGAATGGATTGAAGGAGAACGACCGTTTCGCAGTAGAAATAAATCATACTTTTAAGGAACATGTTCCTAGGGTGTATTACAGACTATAGTGCCAGGAGGCCGTGCTACTGCTCTCTCATTCTAGTAAAAAGGAACTGAATAAATGAATAACCGTTACAACAAGAAGCATTCTTTAGTCGGCCCTTGTCTTGTTAAACTATTGTTTGTTTATTATACGTCTACAGGTAGCTGAGCCCCTGAGCTACCAGGGCTTGGACCCACAACTGTCAGGAAGTATATGCTCCAAGCGAGCAGGAACTTCACGAGAAGTGGAGTTATATACACAAAGACGCCACAGTCAACATGACTTGGACTTGATTGTTTATTATGTTGTCGTTTTCTCCATGTCGTCACTCCTGTCATAAACTGTCACACCAGCAGTTTGAGATACAATATCAACCATTTTAGATGGTTGTCTTTGATTGCTTGCCAAGCTTGGTTAAATTTGTTTCAAAATACTAGCCTAGGCACTGCAATGACAAAATGGTATATCAGATGCTTTATAGGTTGGGCAAATAAGTAGGACCCTACCTATTTCCTCCAAATGTTGGATGCGTGTAACTTTAAAATTTAACCTTTTCCACCTTTAAAACGCTATAGAGTCCCGAGTCACGAATGGTGAAGGTAGGGAGGGACGAGACTGACGAGAGACTATTTATTTATTTATTTTTACGGCAAACACCATTTTTACAATCGTTTTACATTGTGATACATGTGACAAGATGCTTATTACATGCTGATAAATGTTGTACAGATACATCAGTGATACATGCAAAGATTAAAATGAAAAGATGAAAAACATGTTTAATGAAAATGACATGCAGTTGTGATAACAATTGAAGAGTGAAAGTTGAATTAACTAGGTAATCATAATAATTAAGTAACATCAACATGCTCAGCGAATAACAGAATATAACTATAGGTAACAATAACAAATAAAATATATAACATGCTTGGCGATAAATAATCTATAACTAGTTAACAATAATAATTGGCAACAATACTGACAGTGGTAATGCATGCAATACGGAAACGAGTAATAATGATAACAATAACAGACTAGAAATAGATAAAAGTGATGATGAATGAAGTAGGCAACAGTGATACAATTTATAAAAAAGATAACAAAAGTTAGACTTTGATGCAAACAGCAGCTAGATAAATCGAAACAACCCCCCCCCCCCGCCCCACAATGTGGTTGTGACCCTTTAAAGGCGCCACCAATAACAAAACACAACACTGTTTCATGACCAGAACACTGTAGTGAGGTCACTTTAGTGGAGTAGCCTCCGGACGTCTCGCTTGAATGAAGCTGGTGATGACCCGAAGAAGTCGAGACGAGAAGACACATCTTCGCTGGTTCTCAGGAGTCTAGAGATGCCGTGGTTACGAGCATAGTTAGTCGGCTGGTATCTCCTTGTGAAGACTGCTCTTAATCCAGTGCCCCTGGGGAATCAACACAGTTCGTTTTTTTATCAGGAACGGTTCCATCCAATCTGTTCCACAGAGCAACACTTTTTTACGCAAAATTTGCAGTTCAAAAAAAAAATAGGATTTATTACTGGGCGAGATGGTCGTAATCCCGACCATCGAACCCAAGTTTGTTGGTCGAGTGCGAAGAGCACTGAACGAATGGTTTTTTTTCGATAAAGAAAGAAAAGAAGTATAACTACGAACGACTGTCAGTAGTGTAGAAGTGGACTGGAGTCAGTAGAGATGGGAATTACCGTTACTTTTGAGAAACGCGTTACACCGTTCCATTACAACTTGGTAACAGGTTACAGTAACCTGTTAATTTTGTAACCTGTTACCGGTCCGTTCCTCCCCCACCACACCGTGACATCCAGGTGACATCCCGGTACGATGCCATAGCTTATAATGTCATAGCTTATAATTGCGAATATGTTGCATAGCTTATAATCTTGAAAATGTGGCATAGCTTATAATGGAAAATTTAAATTGTTCCATAGCTTATAATCGTAGAAATGTGGCATAGCTTATAACGGTTTTCTTAAAATGTGGCATAACTTATAATGGTATAGCTCAAATGTGCTGCAGCTTATAATATCTCGTTTGTTCTATAGCTTATAATTTTAAAAACGTGGCATAGCTTATAACGCGCGGGAATTACGTCATAGCGGATGGGACAGCTGATCGATCCTGAGTACACAAAAATATTATCGTGCAATGGTCCTCAAATTATCGTATGGAGAAGTTGCGTTAAGTGCAGCCAACGTAGCAAAACCAAAAGTATTTCAATTTTTTTTACTCCTGGACGACATATGTAATAGATGTAGCCTATATATGAAATGGTTTTTTGTTGAATAATAGAATAACTTTTTGTATCTGCTGTTTTACTTTAATTACGTAAGCTGAAATATATTATCATAAGCTTGATGTTGCTCGTGTTGCTTATTTATGCTATGCATGATAACTATTGTATAATATTTATTTTGTAATATTGTGTAATACCGGTGTAAAAATACTTTTTCATAGATAAAACCGATAAAATAGATGTAGCCTATATATGAAATGGTTTTTTGTTGAATAATAGAATAACTTTTTGTATCTGCTGTTTTACTTTAATTACGTAAGCTGAAATATATTATCATAAGCTTGATGTTGCTCGTGTTGCTTATTTATGCTATGCATGATAACTATTGTATAATATTTATTTTGTAATGTGTAATACCGGTGTAAAAATACTTTTTCATAGATAAAACCGTAGACGACTATGCAGCATAAGTAGACTTCTCATCCCATTGTTGATTTTGAAGCTTGTTTTTCGTGTATAGTTCATATACGTCGACACTGATCGCTATAGTGTAAACGAAATCTCGTTTCTATTTTATTACGGTAATTTTAAGGTTTGTGCTTTACTGTTTGGTTATATAACTAGGAGACCAGTTATTTTTATAATAGATAGTTTTATTTGGTTAAATTAGGTTTTAAATAAATGAAATGAAATAACAATTAAGAAACATACCTATTGTAAAAAAAACACAACCTCTAAAGTCAGCATAGAATAGCAATAAAATTTGCTTCAGCTTTTCAAGAAGGATGACAAATATTCTAAGGGACTTAATGTTTGATCTATGATCAAAACATATTTAGTAGATTTGTCATACTTATGGAACAGCTTAAGCCCAAATTTTAGTTTTATTTCTTTACGGACAGAAATAAATCTATGCAATGTATATTATAGAGGTCATGTTTTGTTTACAATTTGTTTCTTATTATTTCACTGTTACGCCTTCATTTAGCCAAATAAAACAATCTTGTCATGTAGCGGTCAGTGTCACAGGACAAGAACTACAGTAGACACAAAAACCGAGATTTTTAATTTACAAATTTACAGTCAGTCAGAGTTCTGTGTTTAAATTTAGAGATATCCAGCAGGTGTTCACCTTTGAGATTAAAGTCAAATTTAACAAGCTGGCCTTCCTCTCTATGGAAAATTAGAACTGTGAGTTTTAAATAAGAAAGTGCAATGGTGAGATATGAGACCTGATTATATGGTTGTAAAGTATATTTTTATGGGAGCGTGTTAAAGGTGCCACCATGGCACACAAGGAAAAAAACGTCGATAAAGCGTTGGTTAGTTTCTATAAATGGTAATACAGGGAGCCAGAAAGTAGTATTACTCTTCATGCAATATCTGGATGACTTTACCTTGCAATTTCTTAGCTTCCACTCTACTGTCCCATAAAATGAAATTTTTATCCACTGACAGTTTATCACTCCTTCTCTGGAATGAAATTAACTTTGGGTCTACAATTTCACGCCACCCACACAACACAAAATCCCAAACCCTAGACAACAGTGGATCTTTATCAGTCAAATGTCGTCTTATAGCTATATAAAAATAAGTGATTGGAGAATAGTCAAAGAGGTTAATTTCTGTTACACAATTGGTCATGTTGAATGTGGTGTGGTCTCTGACACAACACTGCTCGTTCAGCTCAAAAAATTTTCAAAATTTTGAGGAACTCATGGAGCAATCCCTTGTACAGGCATCGGTTTGGTTCCATGCTAACTTTTTGTCTCTCAATGAAACCAAAACACAATCTTTGGTCTTTAGCTGAAAAACATTAAACAAGATATGTGACCTCTGTTAAGCTCTTGGGTATTTGCATTGATACAAAACTTACTTGGAGCCCTCATATAACCTTGGTTTGCAGTAAACTTTCCAGAGCTATCTTCCTTTTGAGAAGTCTAAAAAGTTGTCTAAATAAAAACTGTTAAAAAAAGCCTATCTAGCTTTTTTTCAAGGAGTTCTTTTGTATGGGCTCAGACTCTGGGGTGGGTCTGCTGAAATTAATGATGTAATGCTAATACAAAAAAGAGCTGGAAGAATCCTAGCAAACGCTGAGTATGATGCCCCTTTCAGACCTCCTCTTTGTAAAATGAGGAAATCATGACTGTTTGTAGTTTGTATGTTTTTGTTTCAGTTGTGCATGTAAAAAATGATCTCCAGTCACTTATTTGTAGGGGTGATTATCATATGTACAATACCAGAAATAAGAAAAATATTGATGGACAACTATGTTACGTTAAGTAAAACAAAGTTTATTTTTGTTTGTTTGAATAAAAACAAACAATTTTGATTGAAATTTGTCAGTAAAGGTCCTTATAATTCTACAAAAAACAGTGCAATCCCCATTCCTGTAAAAATTATGTTTCAAAAGTTAATGCAACTTTTCTGTTAAAAAGTAACCCAAGCATGATTTTTTATTGCAAGAAAAATTAAAATATTCTTCCCAAAGATCGGAAACATACGTTTGACAATAGTTTTGTCCATTTATGTAATTTCTGTAATATCAAAAATGATATATCCAAGTATTTATAAACAGTAGGTACTAAAATTCTAAAATCCATACTGAACTCTACGTCGTTAGCAAAACTTGACACAAGAAGGCACTTAGTTACCAAAATAGTCATAATGTAATAAGGAATAAGTAATAAGTTTATTTAAGATTTTATTTGTATTGATCAAGTGATTCAGTACTAAGTAAAAGTGTAAAGAAAAAAACGAGTTTCTAACAACATATTTAAATATATTTTTACTCTCACCACCACCACACAACACGCTCCCATAAAAATATGCTTTACAGCCTAATCAGGTCTCATATCTCACCATTGCACTTTCTTATTTAAAACTCACAGTTCTAATTTTCCATAGAGAGGAAGGCCAGCTTGTTAAATTTAACTTTAATCTCAAAAGTTAACACCTGCTAGATAACTCTAAATTTAAACACAGAATTCTGACTGTTAATTTTAAATCTCGGTAAATACTCTCAAATACCTCTCGACTGACTGGTTCTTTACAAATTGGTTGCTCCTGGGTTGGAAGAACTAAGTGAAAAAATATATTACAACAGAGCGTTGGCAGTGGAAGCTTGCTGATAAATAGAAATGTAGTGGGCCCTGTGGAATAAAATTACCCCCAGAAGTCTTCAGGGGACGTTCTTGGTAGTGTTTAGTTCTTCCAGTGCTGAAAACAATCTTTATGACTACACTGACTCTACCTTGCTCACTACTACACTTAACTTAGTGTGCACCCAAGGTGTATCTTTTGTAGTGGATTCTTATTGGTTATAATTACGACTCTTTATTTATGCTAGGATTGAAATACCAAAGGTTAATGATAATCAGCAAATAAATCACAATTCCATATATTTAAAAATAACTTCAGTGGAGAATATAATTATAATATAACCACAAGGTGATGTGTTATGAAATGTATGGACTTTTTACCCTAATATATTTGCCATTTATGTTATCACTACTATATATCGAACCTCTCGGTAGAAGAAGTGATTACAATATAGCCGCGACAGTGACATTAAGGTGTGAAATTTTAATGTTTGAGACGATCAATCCAAAGACAGGGTGGCTAGTGAAATCACATTGAAAAATTCCCTCGACTTTTCCCTGACGATTCCATTATTTTTTTTAATCTTCCATGATTGACAAATTCAATTTTAATACTAACTAAGTCTTCAAAAGGACTAATCTTTATCTGAAGAATATCTTATGTTTGTTGACATGAAAAAATACATAAATCTATAGATACAGGCTTGTAGCTTATATTCAAACTTTGCAGCTTGCTTTAATAAAATTAAACAGAGTTTGATAAGATGATACGCAGTTAATAACAAAATTTAATTTGTACAAAAACACAAAATTTATTTGTACAAACATATTTTTTAGTTTTCCCCGACACGGCATACATAATCTCACCAGATCGACCTTTACTAACAATTATTTTAAACATTTTACAGTTTTCCCTGACTTATGACAAAATTCCCTGACTTTTCCAGATATTTAATATTCCCTGACATTTCCAGGTTTTCCAGGTCACTAGCCATCCTGAAAGACTATAAAATTGAAGTGTAGATCTCGTTGTCCAATTGTTACACAGTATAACTGTACGTAACTCAATTCAATGGTATGAAAGATTATTTATTATTTATAGCTAAAGAGTGTTATGGCGGATACGTCTATATTGGAATACACTCCCACTAACTACAATCGCAAGCCAGAATCGAAACTGCAGCCCTTCCAAGTGTATTAAATTTTCCAATTAATTTCACCATTGGCAATTATACTCTTGTAACCTTTTGTTTGGAATAATACTTTGTTATGGGAATAATGTGTTTGCAATGACGATTATAATACAAACATTTTAATCAAATTACGTTAATTTTATCACAAATAATTGAACATTTATTTATTTTTTAGAATAATGATAATATCACTGACTATGTATCAATACCAATTAATCAGATCAAAATGGATACAAAATGTACTTATTAGTATCTGAATCTGAAAACATGTGCTCAAGAACAGGAAATGACAAAACATAACATAAAATGTAACGGCTTGTACGACCCACTAAGAGTAATTATAACACTAATACAATAAATAATATATAGTTACTTACAATTGGACGTCAGACACAAAACACTTAAGGAATCAGAGAGAATACGGATGAGTTTTTTTCCAAAATACGGACAAATTGAATTTTGGTTGAACTAAGACGAGAAATTTCGGGAGCGGTATGTATAAGTTGGTCAATTTTAATCAATTTTATGTATAGATAATGAGAAAAATGTTATAACTGAACATAATATTTGTATTAGCAAGCCTATTCTTTAAATATAATAATCTTACAAATTTGATTGTCCGGATGCAGATTAACTCCTAGGGAGGAATTCGGAAATCCATTATGTCTTACTGGGATAGTTATGAAGTACTTTTATTTAAGGACTGGTCTTGGTTGTGTTACTTACTTTTTTAAAAGTAGAAAATCAATGATTAGGCTCAATAATGGAGTGTATTTTAATGTTTTATCAAGAATAATAGGCGAAGAGCATTAAACATTTTGGTTTATAAAATATTTTTTAGATAAGGGTAGGGACCTTAATAAAACACAACAATGAATCATAATAGGTAGTCTATATATTGAAGAAAGTTTTACTGTTTAAAAAATACTTCTTACAACACAATTGAAATAAATAAAGATTATAAGGCGAAGTTAATAGCTGAGCAACCCTTCTGCATTCTTCTGTCATGATATCCTGAAACAAATGAACAATAACTCAAAATTGTTATCTATATATTAATTTGAAACTGTTTTACTTTGTCATAGCTAATTTGAGAGGACGGCTGGGCGTAGAAACTCGGTAGGGGTGTCTAAAGAAAGGGCTTGGTCTGTAGATGAGCCATCAAAAGAGAAACGTGGTAAATTCCCTTGGGGCTCTGCCCCAGTGGCCTTTAAATTCCCATCCCATATTATTCTTATGGGGGAAAAACGGGTTTTTGTCACAGCTAATTCCAGAGAACGGCTGGGCGTACAAACTTGGTAGGGGTCTCTAAAGAAAGGCCTTGGTCTGTAGATGAGCCATCAAAAGAGAGACGAGGTAAATTCCCTTGGGGCTCTGCCCCAGAGGCATTTAACCCTCCGAAGGTCACGCTTCTAAAAATAGACGCATAACACACTTTGTGTAGTGTCACGCGTCTATTTTTAGACGCACGAACATCGTTTACGGCGAAGGCTCTATGACTGACTGAATCGGATTGAACTGGATCGAGTTAGGTATCGTTCTTTTCATTAGATTCTAAGCTTTCTAAAGGTCTGTCTCTAAGCGCTGTTTGTTCTCTGAGCCGATCGTAATTGTAGCAGACAGCTGACGTGCATATTAGTAAACAGGTTACTTAACCTCGGACCGATGACTGATGTGTTTTATTATGTTTATCATTGTTTTAGTGTTAAAAATCAAAAGTAGTGATATACGTGGTGAATTATAAGAAGATTTAAGTGGTTTTGAAGTGCTGGTTGATGATCCTGAAGAAGTAGGTAGTGATATTGATGTAAATTATCAGCCAGATTCCTAGCTATGGTTAGGCTATGCATTCTTAGCTAAACGCTATGTACTGAAATCCGTTTTTCGCTCATAACTTATTTATTTGATAACTTACCTCGCTATATGATTATATATTTGTAATCCTCATTAAATTTAGAACAAAGTGGCTATTTTCAAATATTTATAGGCCTATAATTTATACAATTTCATTGAGCGCGAACTTATTTTTTTTTTTGAAAATTTTGAAATTATATTTTTTTTTACCTAAAATTTTTTTTTTTTTAAATGTTCCTTATGTTTTATATATAATATTGAAGCCCATGATTTTCCAAACAAAATGGTATATTGAACATTAGAATTAACATTGTTTTAAGCTTCTCAGATCCGTTTTAATAAAACCTTGCAAAGGGGCCAAAAATAGGTGGACATTAAGGCCTAAACTATGGACCTTTGGAGGGTTAAAGTCCCCTCAGCAGATTTGTTTACATTATGACCATATGTATAATTTTACATTACTTTTTAATGAAACAGCTGTTAATATTTAAATTGTGATTTACTAAATCTGTCAAAATGAAGTATTTGCAAAGGTTTTTTTCTGATTTCAAAATCGATTTTCTTCTGCATCGTGTCATGTTTTGCAATATAATTTTGTAATGTTGTAATGTGATAATGTGCAATCCAAATCAGTGGATAATCCTAATATCCCAGTAACTCTAAAAATTATTTCTTATGGAGTTACAGTAACTTATGTCTATTGTGTGGGTTGGTTTCTGCCTTTTTTACCACTTCTTGGAGATTGTACGTAGGTGTGTTGCACGTAAATGATATTCTTTGGCGTATTGCATCCGTAGACGATACTTGGGTTGGTGTAACTATTACAATGGAAAAAAACGAGAAATCCTGGACAATTTGATATAGGCCTTCTAAAAATTAAACTGAATTAGAAGAAATAGAAATAATGTTTTTTTCCCATTTATATGTCCCATTTATACGTCATGTGGTCACTGAGCAGTACCTTGTTACTGTTTATTTCTCGCTGTTCCACAGCCATATCTTGTATGGTATACTCCTTTGGGGTCACGCTCCCACATGCAGTAGATTGTTGATACTCCAAAAGGAGGCGTTGAGAGTGATAATACTGACTGTTTATGGACAATATGTCCTCAATTGTCTGATACACGTTAGCCAGAACATCTCTAAGTATGGAAGAAGACAAGATATACATCAGCATAACACCAGGAACGCTAGAAACCTCGACACCCCTCAATGCAGACTGTCCAAATCCCTGAATAGCTTCCCAGTGACCGCAATTAAACTCTACAATAGTCTGCCTGAAGAAGTCAGAAGTATGGATGTGGCTGGGTTTAAAACCACAGTGAAGGAAAAACTTCAAAATAGGCCTATTTACACATTTAAAGAATTAGATGACGTGCCACTTTTTTAACTCGCCGCCATCTCAGTTTACTTTTTAAAATAAATTTGACGCAGTCCATCCGGAATCCCGGTCAGAGACGAAGCCTTCAAGTATTCAAGTAAGTAAGTATTAAGTATAATCGTTATTATAGAGAACCTAATGGGGCTATGAGTGGGAAACATTTGTAGAAAACACTAAAAAACAAGATCAGCTTTTGAAAAAAGATAAGATATTAACAATCAATTTTGATTATATATAACTGTTGTGTACATCGTGATTATTTCCATAATCTTTGACTCGACTTTTATAAAGTCATCGGAAATTATGACCGTTATTCGTTTTAAAATAACACTTGTAATGCTTCGCAATTGCTCGAATTCGAGCAACAGGTACACTAGTCAGAACTAAATAGAGAAAGGGGTGTCTTGTTAGCTTGGTGGTTAATTTGTCCTGGACTTTGCTGCAAGAGAAATTGGGATTGACTTAAAGGATCCTTGCACAAGGTGAGAGGATTAAACATAATTTTTCCATTGATATTGCACACACTTGCCCAGCACAACACAAACCTGCTAACAGCAGGCTACTATTAAAATTAAAGTAAAGTAAAGTACTGTAGAACCAAATCAGATTACGCTCTTGTGTCCACCATAGCACTATAGAACACCAAAGAGCACTAAACGGTTTTCATAGTCTTTTATCAATTAAGTATTAAATGTATTTATTCAAATACATACAAATTATAACCCAGTGAATGATTGAAATACATGTCATGATGAAACCATACAGCGGTAGCCCAAGTACGGCTTCATCATATAAAATCATATGCTAGTTGGTTTGACCATACTGGGCAGGAGTAGAGTGGCCAGCTGTGCTGCGGTTAGCGTATATTCCGGCGCCGACCACCAGGGGTAATGTGTAGTTACGGCGCACACCGCTGCAGCATCAAGCGCTAGCGACCGTTTCCATAACAACTTGGTAGTTGGGAGTAGTGTTGCCAACTTTGGAGGAATCCCCCAGAATTGGAGTTTATTGACTTATTTAATATTAAGCAATAAATTAATATAAATGCCATCTTTTATTGTATTTTTTTAAACATATATTTGTTATACTTTTGTAGTTCCATTACAATGATTCAAAGTTTTTCTTTATTAATCCATAATTTTAGGAAGTGGTTTATTGGAAGGTTTTGTTTTATATTTGCAAGGTCAAAATAAAATTTAACCAGGATGTCGAGTAGTCGGGGAAAACGGGAAAGTCAGGTATTAGTATTGAATTTCAAAATGGTCTGGAAAAGTTGAGATTTAGTCTTTATTTTGATATCAAAGTCGGTAAATTTCATGATTTTTACCTCAATCGCGCTAGACAACGATCACGTTTCTGTGATGGCGCAAGACGATGATGTGTCTACACGACCGCGGGAGATGTTCTTAAACCGCGACTGTGCTAGACGACGTTTTCGTGACCACGGACCACGGGAAAAATGATCACGTCTTTTCTGAGATCGCGCAAGACGATTGTATATACGGCCGCTGAAGATGTTCACAATTTTGCTGCAATCGTGGACGACGATGACGTTTCGTATTCAATGATGATGTCTACACAGCCGCGGAAGATGTTCATGATTTTGACACGATTGCAGAAGTCGACAATAGCGAATAGTAATCATTTCGTTTGCAAGAGTGGTAGTGCTGGTAACAGCTGGCGAGTAGTCGACGACGACACTGAATCAAATACCGATAACTGATATCGAACAGCAAAAACGCTCTAGTGGCAGATCGCAAAACCTTTCTTTGACAGTCTATATTTACTCTATTGTCTACGACTATAGTATTACTCATCTACCATAGCCATAATGTTCTACTTCTTCACCCAAACAAAAAAAAAAATTAATTATTAAAGATTCACAAAATATCACAAATTATTCGTGAAATTAAAAACCTAAACATAACTGTAAACAGACAGTTATATCATTGTGTATCACAGTTTTTTGTTGCTGCTTAGCTCAAATTAGCTGTTTTCATAAATGAAAAAAATATAATAGTGCTGCATCCTGTTGGTAAATCTTATAACTTTTAATGCCTTTGCATATCATAGAACCAACCTTTTTAGTTGAAACAGCTGACTAAATTCTTTAATTCCATTTAAATATGAGTACTCATAAGGTTAACATGGGAAACTCTAGAGCCACTGGGGCGGAGCCCGAAAGGATTTTTGAGATAAAAATATGCCTATACCTATGTTAATCGTGAATGTGAGCTATCATCATGCCAAATTTGAGCCCAATCCATCCAGTAATTAACATGTGATTGAACTTCAAACACACAAACAAACAAACAAACACACAAACTTTCACATCTATAATATTAGTAAGATAGTAGCCTTTCTCATTTCACATGATCTGACAAGGACGGTGTCTCATCAAACTAGTATGATCGTTTTTGTTCAAGCTCCTACGTATGAGCAATCGATGTATCTAAGGTTTAATGGGTGTTGGGTAAAAATAACTAATTTAATTCTGTGCTGGTATTAACATTTTTTTACCACAAAAAGATGTGAAACTACTTTATTGTTACCAGTTGTGTGGGGGCAATAAACTATAAACAAATAACTTGGTCTTTCCACATATTTAGACTGGTGTAGTTGTACAGCGTAAGTCTCCGGTTCCGAAGATAACGGATTCACATCCTGGAAATCACCATGACAATTTGACAGATGGCCACCCTGTGCGTTGCTCCTCATGAACGTTGGTGCGGCCATCTTTAAATGCCCTTACCCACCTGCGTAGGTACCATTCCGCTACTCATAATTTTCTCCCCATACACTTCACTAATCTGTCAATGAATTTAAATGGCTTTCACACGTTTAGCACTTTAAAATCTTATTACCGGTACAATTCAATTCAATTCAATTTCAATATTTGTCATGAGAGCCGAAGCCCCCTGACTACATACCCGGTACCTATCGTGAGACTTACCCGGGCCCCATGATGTAGGCCGAAGCTTACGCATCAACCTTTTGCACATCATGGGCGGATGACTTAAGGTCATCAGGCTCACCGGCTGCCGAAGCAGACCCTTCGGAAAGAGGGTTGCCCCTCAATCCTAACCAGGGTTTCCGGCTACTTGTTTAAGCGTCACTCCACCTGGGTTTTACTAGGTCGGGACCTAGAGGACCATGGTAGAGCGCCCCGACGCATTTAGTGCAAGTAACACTCGGGACCTATCTAATCCCTGACAGGCAAACCCGCCATCAATAGCCAGAAGGAAGGGGACCCCTCCCATTTACACCACTACCCAATCGAGGCCTTACCCAGTTACTGGGAAACCAGAGATAACCAGAGCGATAGATCCCCAGATACCCCTGGCGGGCTCGGACCCAGCACCCGATCTACTTCGTTTGCCCGTCAGACCCAACATCACTGCCAGGCCATCAGGGTTTCCCAAAAGGAGGCAAGTATAGAAGAGGGACCCACCCGGATGAACCTATCCACCAGAGGTGGCGACACCCTTGACTCAATTGAGGTTCCGGGAAGAACCCCCCACACTCAAGATAACCATACCGTCCGTGCTCAGAGACAGGGATTGGTTTGCATAAGTGCCTACAAACCGTTACCCTCACACTGCGGAAAGTTACGTTGCCCTTGAGTGTCCCCGTGAGCTACGGGTACTTGCCCGTTTTCACCTCCAGGAAAGGTTACTTCCAAAGTCGAGGATTTGCCACACTGAATGCTGGTCGCACACAACAAGCAGGCCGAAGCCCAAAGAACCACAGACACAGGTAGGTTAGAGAATATGATGCACTTCCATCTCTCCTAGAGCTAAACACCCCTCCATCCCCGGTACAGCGCTCCATATTACCGGTACAGCGCAAACTTCACAGGCGACGGCAGTCTCAATTGGCGGCACCGTTTTGAATGCTCTAAACCGGATGTAAACACAGCCGATTTGTGCCGAATTTCCAGCGCAGACTTGCCAATACATCCACATACACAGCACAAATGTCCAAAATGCCAATCGCAGCACTGAAATGGAGAAATTTAAAAACAGTACTTACTTAAATAACATGCCTTGTATTATTCTGTCACCATAGGTAGGTAACTCTGAAACTTGAACAGTGCTGTAAGTTGATTAAAGTGTATTTTTTTTCCAAATATAAAAACTTAACCGCCACAGCACATCATAAGTTAACACGATGACTGCTGAAAACAACGTACAGGCGCTCCCAAGTGGCGGGCGAAGCCCCGGCACGCAACCGAATCAGCGAACGCAATTGGCATTCAAATATTTCAGTCTGACGAATCACAAAAGAGCAGTGGTGACTGTGCTGCGTTACCCCGAGAGTGGATGTAGTTCACTGAAACACCCAAAGGTAGCAGCACTGCACGGATCCGTATCCAGTGTCTTTGTAATGTGGGTTGAAGAGAAAAAATCCCCGAAACCGGGACAAAAGCATTGCCAGACAGGATTTTACGGGAAATTTTAGTATCAACCTACACCAAAGTAAAGCTCGCATTCTAAGCTGGCAGGCTGGCAACGATTATAACGTCTCCGTCTGAGGCTAAGCTCACACACTGACTCAATATATTTCTGTTGGTCTGGTGCCGACTTTTGTTGGCGCGCGCCACATTGAAGTACTAGCGACGCCGACTAGAGTCGGCGTTAGCAGTCAACGTGTTAATGTTAAACAAGGACTGAAAATGCTTCTAAGTCTTATTGATAACTTAGCCAAACTTACTTATCTTTATTGCTTTCGATTCTTTTCCAAGAAAATTTCTCTCCTTCTTATTTGGCCCCAAATAAGCAGACAACTTCATCAATATTGTTTACATGTGAAGTACTCTCATACATTAACACCAAACATTTGCAATGCTCCAAGCTTTACAAGAAAATTTACCTGGAACAAAAATAGGCAGTGTACATCATTCAGGCCTACTTCTTGTTAAAAGTAAAAACAGAATATAGAACTAATGACTCAAGGTAGGGCATATTTTCTTTGTACAAATATTTGGATTGGTAGATAAAAACTTAAAAACTCGAAGGCCACTGGTTCTCTTGGACCCAAGTGTCATTACCCAGGTGGAACTAATAAAGTGTGTTTTTTATTAAAACACTAGCAGAGTACCCGTCCTTCGTACGGGGTTGGCATATAAGTATCAAATGCTTATAGCAGTTATGAGTGAGGACATGGTTTAAGAAATTTCGGTTCTTTTTGAAGTTCGTTCGCTACGCTCACTCACCTTTAGGTTGGAGCTCGTTCGCTGCGCTCACTTTCCTTCAGGTTAGCTCGTTCGCTACGCTCACTTGCCTTCAGGTTAGCTCGTTCGCTACGCTCACTCGCCTCCAGGTTGAAGTTCGTTCAAATATAAATTAAGCTTTTTGTTGGTCGCAAAACATAAACAAATAAAAAGTAGAAGAAGGTAGCTTCTAATGTTATTCTTATGGGACAAATTTAAAAATGTATTTTGAGGGTTTTATAATTACTACTGAACGGAATCGTCTAAATTTTATGGTGTCTTTCCATTGGTGTCATAATTAAGATTCGTGCAATTTTTTAACACTATAGGTGCAACGGTTAGCTTGAGTTTTTTATGCGAACACTTACACACACACACAGTTAAGCGGACAACTAATCCACGACTCCACTATACACAACACGATACATAGATGACATATTATTTTTTTTTAATTTCTTTAGAAAGGTCTAGAGAATAATTGATAAATTTTGTGTTTTAAGGGTAAAAAATGAGAAAACCCCATTTTTTGGCCTAGGCCCCTTCTCTGCATAGAACTCATTAAAACCCGGTCCCATGGCCCGATCATGCTAGTTCGCGAACTCATTCAGATTTATCCCGCCTTACACCTTCAAACCGAATTTTCATTTGATTTTAGGTTATGAAAGAAACATAATACAAGGATATTTGCCTTTGCCAATTACAATCAATTGTAAGTATGGTGGGCTAATATGAAAAAAGTTGACCCATAGGCCTACTTGCCTAATTTGTAATTTTATCCATGTACTCAGGTATGTGTCACAATTTTATTTTCTTAGGTAGCCTACATGTTTTTTTGCCATAAGTTAACTGCATGGTTTGCTGCCTTGTTTACTGCGTGAAATTAACCTAACTTAAGTTTTGTGACGTTGCCTATTGTAAGTTATTTTATAGACTACTAAATTTCCATTCATTCTTGGCTTAAAATACCTAATATGAATCGTCGCCATTTCATTGAATAGTATTAACAGTATTGATGGTAGAATAAGTTAAAGGGTACAGTTTCTTAACTGGGCTACGCTAATTTTATTGAAACTATCTCAATTCGATTAGTAAACCTACATGCGATTTTCACCATCAGCAAGTTTGGTTGATTAAGTTAGGTTATAATTTAATTTGATAATAAACTTAGATAGGTATATTTTAAAATATCTATTATTAATCAATATTTTTAATTCAATACTGTAGTTCAATAAAATATATTAACTTAAGTTAGCGTAGCCCAGTTAAGAAACTGTAGGCCTACCCAAGTTAAATCTCTTGGCTCAGTATTATCACGCTTACCATTTCTAAGGTTACACAAATGATACAAACTTGATAGCCTACTTATATCGAATATAGGCCTACTCGAATACTTAATACTCATTCAAATGAGTGTAGGACGTAAACTTAAGGGCTGCACTTTACTTTACGTCCTACACTCATTCGAATGAAAATATCGATCGATATATCGATTATTAGATAAGTTATATCATTTGGTTAGTTAGGTAAGGTTAACCTAACCTAACTAACCAAACGATATATCAAATGAAACAATCTAATAATCGATATTTTCATTCGAATGAGTGTAGGACGTAAAATAAAGTGCAGCCGTTGAATACATTCACTGATATTTTTATTAAGTTAATTGTTTAGGCCTGTCACAGGAAATCTGTAACTTGAGTCACAGCTACCTTAAGCTTAAGTAGGCTAGGCAACTGTACCTACTAACTTAACCTAATAACACTCAAGCAAATAATAGCCTACTGCATTTTGTTACTTTGAATAACAAGGCCTAGGAACAGGATTGGATTAAAACACAACTTACTGGATTTCAACACCTCAATAGTTTTGGAATTTTTTGATGTTTACAATTTATTAATAATTATTGTTCCTCTTCTTTATCTTCTGTCAACACCAGCCAGACTATTGACAAGATTCATTAATTTTCAATGCCGTTATCCTTCACTTCATTTTCATATCTTTTAACTTCTCACTATAAATATTTCTTGCATTTTCATTGTCATATAGCATGTAATTGTTGCCATTTCTCGTATAAAAATCGTTTAAAACATTTAAATAAATAAATGTTTAGGTTATAAATTACGATATCGCAGTTGTCAGTACGGTCAATTACAATAATTATCGTATCCTACCATAAAATATCGTATATATGGTAGACATGACTGAAGCGAGCAGCTGATGCCATTCCCACAATGCAACATTCTCTTCAATTATAAGCTATGCCCCAAAATCAGGATTATAAGGTATGACTCAAAATCAGGATTATAAGCTATAGAACAGAATCGGAATTATAAGCTGCGCCACTATTTGACCATTATAAGTTGTGAAACTGAAAATGTGTCATACCTTATAACGTTTTAGAGAAATTGTGGCATAGCTTATAATTTTTCGTGAAAGTGTGGCATAGCTTATAACTGATTATAAGCTATGCCACATTTTCAACATTATAAGCTATGGAACAAATTCACGATTATAAGCTATGACATTATTAGCTATTACACCCCACGGACATCCCAGCCCCAGCTCGGCGGGCATGTAACGAAATTCTCGCTGGGTGTTATTGCTCTACCCTGTTACTGGTACTGGCCGTATGTTCGTTCTGGCTCGGCTGGGCTGTAACGTTATTATTCCAGCTTGGCGTTACTCTCTGCGGGTGGTTTATTCGTTCCAGTTTGGCCGTAATGTAACGAAATTCTCGCTGGGTGTTATTGCTCTACCATGTTACTGGCCGTGTTCGTTCGTTTCGGCCCGGATATACTGTAACCATAGATAAAACATACGTAACTTAATTCTAGCATGGGTGTTACCTAGCTGGACGCTGGACGTTTCTTCCAGTTTTTCCATAATTATTGTTGGTGTTATTGTTGCCACACTATGTACAGTTCTCGTGTACGTTAAATTCCGGCTGGAATGGAACGTTTTCTCACATTTTATTATTTTAAAGACTTTTTTGTTGCTTTCAGGACTTTGATCCTGACGGAACCGGTACAGGAGATCAATTCATAAGCCAATGAGCGCAGCGTTACAAAAATAACAGGGTATTCTGAGTAATGTGCTATCTTGATAACAGGTTACAATTTATTAACAGTGTTATTTACCCTGTTACGTTAAATAACGCCCATCTCTAGGAGTCAGTCAGTGTCAGACTGTCAGCGTCAGCACTCAGCAGTCAAGTCAAAACAAAAAACAAAAGTCAAGTCCAAGTGTCAAGTAGAAGTCCAAGTGAATCCCTCTTCTTCCCTTATTCATTCTCTATCCCTCCTTTTCTCGTGTCGGACTCAGTTTACATCGAAAATTTCGTCTTAATTTTTTATATATCACTTCAAGTACAATGGTCAGTAATTCTGTATTATTATAGTTATTAGTTAACGTACATGATGGAGCTACAAAAGTATAGATAGTGGGCTACAACAACCACGTTTAGTTTGAGGTTAGGACTGCAATCAAATAGGGAATAATAATATGAGTTTACTTTTTATTTTGCCATCATGAAGTTATTCAAAAAAATAGTTTGATATTACCAAATAAGTAATGCCAATGCATATACTGTCCAATTCTAGGCATAGCCTACTAATTGTTGCATCAACTTGATCTTAAATTGTTTGCAGAAAAAAGTTATCTAACTTATATATCATGTTGAAGTTAACTATTCTCATGTAAGTTACTTTTCCACCATGCATAGTAGCCTAACTTACTATTAAAGTTTAGGCTTTTGCCCAATTATCGTCCATTAGAATTAATGAAACTTAACATAGCCTATTTTCCACAGCCGAAAACCAAGAAGAAGTGGATTGACAAGAAGAATGCTGTTACGTTTCACCTGGTTCACCGCAGTCAACAAGATCCGTTGGCTGCTGATGACAGTGCACCTCAAAGAGTACTTTTGGCTGCACCTTCCTCTCAGGTAAGTTATGAGAGTGAAAAAATATGGCTTATTATGTAGGCTAGACAATAACAAGGTTGTGGCTAGAACAGGTATCAGCGGGTCTCTAATTTTTCCAAATGTAGGGAGTGTCAGAATAAAAAGCCAGTAGGGGATTCGCAATTTTATATAACATCCTTAGTTAGGTACCTCTCACATTTTAGGATGCCATAGGTTCTCTAGCCTGGGATATTTTATAGCATCATTTCAATACTAGTGTACCTGTTGCTCAAATTCGAGCAATTGCGAAGCATTACAGGCGACTCAAAGATTATGGAAATACTCAGATCATACAAGATCAAAATCTTTTGTAAATATCTTATCTTTTTCCAAAAAGCTGATCTTGTTTTTTGAGCGTTTTTAGTGTAAAAAAAAAACATTATTTCTATTTCTTCTACTTAGTTGTGTTCTATGACTTTTTCTATGTTTCCATTGTTTGCAAATCGGTTATTTCAATGATTGCTCAAAAAATGTAGCACAGTGTTAATTCAGTTTTATTTTTAGCCTATATCAAATTGTCCAGGATTTCTCGCTCTTTTCCATTGTAATAATTACACCAACCCAAGTTTCGTCTACAGATGCAATATGCCAAAGAATATCACCTACGTACAATCTCCAAGAAGTGGTAAAAAAGGCAGAAACCAACCCATACAATAGATATAAGTTAACTCCATAAGAAATAATTTTAAAAGTTACTGTGATATTAGGATTGTCCACTGATTTGGTAATGGAACATTATATTGCAAAACATGACACGATGCAGAAGAAAATCAATTTTAAAATCTGAAAAATCCATTGCTAATACTGTACTTCAGTTTGACAAATTCAATAAATCACAATTTAAATAAGTTATTAACAGCTGTTGCATTAAAAAAAGTAGTGTAGAATTATGCATATGGTCTTAATGTAAACAAATCTGAAGAGCCAACTTTTAAAGGCTTCTGGGGCAGAGCCCCAATGGAATTTACCTCTTTTGATGGCTCATCTACAGACCAAGACCTTTCTTTAGAGACCCCTACCAAGTTTCTACGCCCAGCCGTTCTCTCAAATTAGCTGTGACAAAAACCCCGTTTTCCTCCATAAGAATAACATGGGATGGGAATTTAAAGGCCACGGGGGCAGAGCCCCAAGGGAATTCACCATTTTTCTCTTTTGATGGCTCATCTACAGACCAAGACCTTTCTTTAGACACCTCTACCGAGTTTCTACGCCCAGCCATTCTCTCAAAATAGCTGTGACAAAGAAAAACAGTTTCAAATTAATATATAGAATGTTGTAAGTTTAGTAAGCTTCTTGTTGCCCTTCTTGGTACGACCATTGAGACCCTTCCAGATCGCATAGGGAGTCCTATCCCTTTACCTTCTGTTGTCATCTTTAAATGCAATATCAGTATTGACGACTAACTTAACTTAGAAGAAAATGGCTCAGTGAATTTACGCAATTCAACTATCAATTATTGAGACGGAGACGCCCCCTAGGTCTAGGTGTGTATTTTAACCCAAATATGAGGCTGAAGCTAAAGTATCACAAACACTTTTTGTGTTCGGATTAAGCGGACGTTTGGATTGGCAGGACTCAAGTGTATTATCGTCTCCCGTGGTCATGGAAACGTCACTGTTGTCATGCATGATCGCGGTAAATTGAAAATTCTAAGCAGACATAGGCCTACAAAATTCACCGATAATTCCCAGTTTAAAAAATTACACATAGCTCCCAGTTTTCCCGGTTGGTGGACACCCTGTTAGGCTATATATTGCAAAGGGGCGCTATTATTAGTTGTGCCTAGGGAGCTGGCAGTGGCAGAGTCAAAAATGGGCCTGCAGCTGTTTCATTAGTTAAAGTATTGCGTGCAGAGTATGACTTTAATAGGACACAGTCTGGTTTTGTTTGGTTTGCCCAGCCTTAGAAGCTTAATACCACAAAGGCTATAGGGAAGCCAATATCATTAATTGCTTTCAATGTCCAGTTAGGTACTGTCTAAATAAGTTTTCTCACCAAGTTCTTGTGATGAGAAATTCTTGATTCTTTATCAGGACACATTTTCTCAGGGATGTTGTGCACTAAAACATTTTTTCTCTTCTTGTTGTTGTTGTCATTTTTTTAGCATCGCGCCATTTCTGTATTCTTTTGTGATCATTTCTCCCTTAAACTATTATGATGGAAAATTTTTCAGCTATTTTTATCCATGAAACTATAGCTTAATATGACTTTGTGAGGCCATTTCCACTCTTAAATTTTAGAAATGCTAACTTAATTGGGACATATCGTTTCAGTTGATAAACATAAAAACTTGTTGCATTTTTACTTAACTAAATTTTTTCTAACTAACTAAAGTTTTCATTACAAACAATTTTGATTTTAGAGTAAATCGAAAAAACAAAAAGAGGAAGAGATGAAGTATGGAATCTATTTTGACGATGATTATGACTACCTCCAACACTTGCGGGAGAACGACTCAATGGTTGCACATTGGGAAGAAACACCAGAAAGAGAAAAGCCACAAAAGGTAAGACCATTAAACAACATACCTTTTAGCCCTATCCTTCTAAAAATCTGTATGAATATTTTTTTATGCATAAGGCAAACTAGAAGGTATCAACTAAAATATGATCAGGAGGCTGAAATCCAATTAAATTAACTTCTTTTTCCTATTTTTAAAAGATCCCTTTAATTGATTAAAAGCCTAAAATTGTTAGTTTTTGATTTGGCCAGGAGCAGTTTAATTACAATTAGGCTTTTATAGGCTGGTCCATAAAAGCTTGAAAGTGCTCATAAAAAAATCATATTGGAAAGAGCAATTCCTGTTTCTTGGAATGATGTCAAATAAAAATATAGGTCCACCTAAGACCAAAATAATCTAGGCTTGATTGTTTTGGATATATTTTTACTTCCATTCTTTTTGCATTTTTTTATTGAGATGTAAAACAGAGTTTTTAATCCTTGAAGCCCCAAAGACTGCTATATCGTTCATAGATCTGACCAAACATTTACAAAAATCTGCCAGTAGGCTACCTAGGCCTATATTTTATGAGTAAGTTGGGCTAACCCAACAAACACGGCTGGAAATCTCGATATCACAATTGTGCTTTGTGTTTATCTGTAGATGCCTAGGCCTATTGTTATCGCGGATCATTGGGCCTAAAAATGGCTTGGTCTGTGGTGATGACTCCCTAGCCTCAACACACATTTAGAGACAGCACCGTGTATCGAAAGTTAGAATCTTGTCTGGATTAGGTCAACCTAATCCATGGCCATAATTTTAGGTCTACCTAAAATGATGGCTTAACGGTTTATTACCTTAAATTGAACATAAGATTAAGTTAACTGGATGGATTTTCTGTGAGTTAGATGTTCCATACTTTGCGCCTATCTTTTCTGTTTCAAGCCTCATAATTTTAATAAATCGAGCTCAAGCTATAGCTAAATAAAATTATCATGCACACAAATGGCATACCGGTGCTGAATTACCTTCTCTTGCTAAGTCAGCTTTGACTTCGGAATGTTGTTATATCGACAATTATAAAACCACGTTAAACACATATGTCCACATCTTTAAACTCACCGTTCTTACATATCTTTTCATATTGATCAATCCAGCTTCATCCTCTTGCTTTCCCCAGTTTTCAAAATCATCAATAAAGTGTTAGTGGAATTTCAAATTCCCTGGTGATTTAACCTTTTTACGTTAAACCATTGTCCACTATAATCACATTTCTTTTTTTGACTGGTAGACTTCAGTGCTAGCCAAAAGCCATTGCCAAACAAACAAAGGAATTTGGATTTTCATGTCTTGCCTGGAATCAAAACACAGCTGACGTTCACTGTACTGCAAAACTTCAAGCTATTGAGGCACTTCCTGTGAACTTTGACTTATAAAGGAACATCGTCGAGTTATAGAGGTTCACTGTTCAAAAACCATTAAAATTCTACTTTTTGGGTTTAAACATTTAAAACCTTCAACTTATAGAGGTACTTTTTACATTGTGATTAATGGGGATGTCAAGGTGTGAACAATTTGAGATATCAAGGAATTCAAGATCCTAGAACCCCTAACAACCGGCCTTCTAATTTCTGATCCTCGGTTTATACGTCCACTTCCCGGAATCAATGCCAAATATATTTCCCACTGCTGTACATGTAGTCTTCATGATTTGAACGTTCTCACAGTTTATCTGTTTCCTGTTAATATACATTTTTAGCAGGTTCACTACTCAGTTGAGCTAGTAGATTTAAAAAAGAGACTTAAACACTACTTTTAACCGATCACAAGTTGTCATTAGATACAAATTATTGTTTTAATAATAGGTTGGTTAATCCAGCTAAAATTTTATCCAGCCAGGGGCTTGGTCCCAGGTAGGCCGGATAAGGGGTTTTACTGTATCAAGGTTCAAGTTATTGAGGTCCTACTGTACCAATCAATGAATGACTCCTGGGGCTCAAAGTGTTAGACATAAGGTGCAAAGATCAAATTGGATTTTTGTGTGTGTAGATTATCAAAATCTCAACGTTCTTTTACAGTCATTCATAGCGATTGATTTCTCACTCATTTCAGGAAAACAAAATCAAATTGCCATCATCAGTTTTTGCTTCCGAGGTACAAGAAGATGTAGGACTACTAAACAAAGCAGCACCTCAATCAGGTAATCAATTTAACATATCTTTGTCTTGGCGTAAATTAACAAAAAACACTTTTTATTGTTTATGAATGTAACTGAGTGATTTACTTTAGCTGATTGATACTTAATGCTTACGTGATAAACAGAAGGTTGATAGTTTGATCCTGAAAGTTTGTTTGGGCTTCATGGTTCAAAACTGGACCCAGCTGTTATTGAGCTCTTGATAAATGTTTCTGGGCAAAGAAATAGGCTAATCGTAGCCCTTCATTCTTAATTGACTCAAAACGTTTTCAGGACTCCGTTTGGATTTAGACCCCGACATAGTTGCTGCAATGGACGAAGATTTTGACTTTGAGGACCCTGAAAACCAACTGGAAGATGACTTTATTTTAAAAGCAAATGCCTCTGGAGATGAGTAGTAAGTTTTAATTAAGGATTACAAATTTTTCTTTTAAGTTTTTTTTTACACACTTTGTGTATGTTTTGATAACATAAAAAAGTAACTAGGCCTAAGTCCTTTTCCCTAAAACTTGATAAATGTATAGTAATGTAATCTTAATTGTTCCCATAGAACATTTTTAGTAAAATATGGTAACTTATGTTTATTAGTGTTTATTGCGTGTTCTTATCATCAAGTCCATAAAAGGATTTGTAATATTTAATTATTTTTTTATATAATTGGATTTTTATTACCATATGCTCCTCCCTCTTAAGACACCAATATGATTGGACCCTTGCCCAGGTTATAAAATGCACAAACCGTCAAAAGTTAATAGCCTACTAAAACTAATGAATTTGTTACGATAAAACTTGTTCCAAGTGGACTACTATTTAATTATTGTTTCATACTGAAAAAAAATTTGTACAGCATCTGTACAGTGCTGGATGAACAGGTATATTCATTTAGGCCAAGTGTAAATTGCTTGACAGACACTCCAGTCCAAATTCAATATAAATTTTTACTTTCTCCACCTATACATATTATATATGGAGAAAGTATTGTTTTTGTCAACATTTTTTAGTTGCAGTTTTAGGTGAAAAAATTTCTTTTGGGCCGCCCTGCCCTAGCCCTTATTTGTTTTAAGTGATACTAGTTGCTCTGCCCGTGCTTTGCTACGGGGTGAGAATGAAGAAAAGAATAATTCGGTTTTACAATAAGATGCTATAAGAAACACACTTACCAGGAAACATATAGGCTCAATCGTTCTTATTGATTATTTAAATGAAGATCTCTTAATGTATCACTATCATTTTATATCAAATCAAAATCAAATCAAAACATACTTTATTTCCAAAAATATGCCGAATATAAATTATAACACAACTTCCAGTGAACAGACACCCTATTAGCTATTGCATAGATAAAAATAATTAAATATAAAAATACATATAAACTTAATAATAACAACAAAGGATGTAAGGTCTCAGAGAAGCCATGTTAAACATAATATATTATGGAAATGAGCCTACATGGGCTGGAAGCCTGTGCGTAGGCTCAGTCGCTATCAGTGACTGTATTTGTTGGAAAAATACTATTCATAAATATTCAGAGAATTTTAAAAACAAATAATTTAATATAATTGTAAAACTATTCTGAGGCTAAGTAAGTGAAATGAGCAATTTGAGGAATGAGGCAAGGCGGAGGGCACATACATAAATATAGTTAAGAATGTTCGATGTTAGTGATTCAGTTATTTAGTAAGGATTACGAGAGAATAAAGTAGGGTCAAGTCTGTCTGTACTCTGCTTTGATTAGGAGTTCTGATTCATCTACACCCCACTCTATCAGACAGCCAGTGATGCATTTTTTGAAAATAGAAATCGATGGAGAATGAAACAAATGATAAGAATTACAACGGGAGATAACATTACGATATAAAACTTCAGAAATGTAAGAGGAATTTGTTAATGAGTACGACTTGGCTAAATGGGAGGTAGATATTCCGACATTCTGTGCATATCGGGTATTATAAGAATGTGATGTTTGGTTAAAAATAGAATCGAAGTTCTTGAAAACATGAATTGAAAGAAATTTGATAAATAACTGTCTTACACTGAGTAAGGATAATTCACGAAATAATGTGTTAGTAGGGTATCGAATTGGCTTATTGAAACAAACTTTGAGTAATAACTTCTGAAGGACAAAGAGAGGTTCTAAAACAGTGGGAAAAGCTCCGCCCCATACGATGATGCCAAATGAAAGTAGCGACTGGACATAGGCGTAATATGCTAGCTTCATTTCCTGTGTTGTTAATATGTCACGCAGTTTCCTAAATGCAAAGATATATTTACGCAATTTAGAGGTTAAAAAATGTATGTGGTCAGACCACTTCATACGATTGTCAAAAATCACACCTAAATATTTACCTATAGGAACTTACTTTCTCAATTTGCTCACAAGAGCAAAATCTATTTAAAAAGTTGCCACAAGAGTGAATTGAAATATTTTCCAAGTTATAATCAGTAGTATCTCTTAGTGAAATAGGTAAGAATTTGGTTTTTGAAACATTTAAGGATAGAACATTTTGGTCAAACCATTTTTGTATTAAAAGAAGATCATGATTAGCATCATCACGGACGTTTTCCCAACTTGTCCCGTTTTCAAGAATGACGGTATCATCGGCAAATAAAAACAGTTTGCCTTTAATTGAAAGTTTTGTGATATTATTTATATAAATTAAAAACAGGACAGGCCCAAGAGTGCTTCCTTGAATTACCCCATAGTTTATGGGTTCTACGTCACTGGAAATTCCGTTAATCACCACACTTTGCTTTCTGTCGGATAAATAGCTCTGAAACCACTGATGAGCGGTGCCACGAATGCCAATGTTTTCTAGTTTAACCAAAAGCTTTGTTCGATCAACAGAATCAAATGCCTTTTTTAGATCTAGGAATACCAGCATACTCCGTCTGCTGTGAGAGATATTATCATTTATGTTTTTACTTACTTCGAATAGAGCGTCAGATATATTTTTTTCTTTTACAAAACCGTACTGTTCTTTGCTTAAAATTTCGTTTGTTTCAAGGTAATTAACAAGCTGATCTTTCACAATGCGTTCTAAAATTTTTGAGAAAACACTCAGCATAGATATGGGGCGGAAGTTATTGACGTCTGAAAAATCGTTGGATTTGTAAAGGGGATATACTTTGGCTGTCTTAAAGGGGGTTGGAAAAGTGCCAGATGTTAAACTAAGATTGATCAAATGAGTTAGCGGTCGGAGAAAAATATGTATTTGTTGTTTTAGAAAATCAGCAGATATATTGTCAAAGCCAGGTGCAGACCCTCCCCTAAGTGAGTTAACGTAACGTGTGACGTCATGTTCAGTGATTGTGTGTAGCGTGAGCTGCGAGTCATGCCTGTAGTCGGCGTCGTTCAGTATTGGGGTTCCTCCAGAGTCAATATTATTGGCCAGATTTTGACCAACAAGAGAGAAAAAAGTATTGAAATCACTAGCAATTCGCTTTAATGTTTCACCGTTAAAAACATGTGATTGAGGTAAAAACTTCTGTACAGGAAATGCATCTCGAGATTTGACTCTCCCAGACAGCTCATTGATAACACCCCAAAGCACTTTGGGATCTTTATTCCCCTGATTAATTTTGCTTCTGTAATAATCTCTCTTTGCATTTTTTAACGATCGACTTAAATTGCTTCTAACTATGATAAAGCGAATCCTTAGGTTTTCATTAAAAGGTTGTTTTTTTAGAGTTTTACTAAGCTTGTCCCTCTCACGAATTTGTTGAACAAGATCCAGCGTTATCCAAGGTTTTATCTTTTTAAATCTTGTATTTTTATTTGATAATTTTCTTGAGCTTTTATTAGACACTGATATAATTTCGTTAAAACGCTCAGAACATACATTGGTATCGAAACAGTTCAGAACGGTTCCCCAATCTGCGTGAGTAAGATTGTCGGCAAGTAGTGTGCGGTCAATGTAAGTGCGACTTGTTTTGTCGGACTGATTGTTGGATGAATTGTTCGTGGTTACAGTCAAATTCAGTGCAGTTCCATAGTGATCGGTGATACCTGTCTCAAAAATAGCTGTATTTATATATTTTAAATCTGCAATACGGACAAATATATGATCCAAACAAGACATAGAGTTATAGGAGACACGTGTGGGTTTATCAATACACTGAACTAAGCCATTGCCTATCAAACAATTTAAATATCTGTCAGAAATGAGATTACCTTTGAGCAAGTCAATATTTATATCACCCACAAAAATCACCTTTACATTCAAAGGCAAATAGTTAAAGAATTCTTCGAGTTCTGATAAAAATAGGTCAACGTTGCTGTCATGAGTTCTGTACAGTGTAGTGAGAATGTATTGCTCACTGTGTAAAGTAAAGTTCAAGCGTAAACCAAAAACGTCTCCAATAGTAATCTGTACATAAGTGAAAGCCAGACGATTATTTACATAAACTAGTACACCGTCATTTTGATTGCGATAGTTATCTGTAGTCACAAGGTCAAAGCCCTCTATAACCTCTCCCCCCACCCCACCCCTCAACCAACATTCAGAAAGAACAATGAAATCAAGATTATGAATAAACGGATGTAATAAGACTAACAACTCGTCAAAATTCTTCTGGATACTACGAATATTAATGTGAAATAATTTTAACGTGCTATCATTAAGCTTCGTATTAAAAAAATTAAAATAATCCGTCTCTGTGTCTAATGCTACACAGGAATTAAATGAAAGTATATCGTCATCCACATCACCCAACATGACCTCTGCACAGCCTCCCACCCAGTCAAGGACCCTGAATTTAAAGTAGGAAAAAACTAATTATAATAAAAAATCAAGTAATAATTGTAACAGAGTTGTAAAAGTTAGGATATTGAACATATTAAAATTGAGCTTTGGAGTCCAAAGCTATACTAACCTTAAATAACAAATAATTGTAACAGTAATGAAAAACTAAAATATCTTTTACCCTGAACATGTGATACGAATCATAAAATACCTATAACTGGGAACTAACAACAATCATGGAAATTTAAAATACTTGTTACCATCAATTATTAATTGCATTTAAAAATATATTATTAGATATTGCATGTATTTTTTTAATAAACAATGATAAACATAACACTAGACTTTTGAGGGCAAGAAATATAACGAAAGTTTATCTAGTTATACTAAATGAAAGCACAAAAGTCTAATTAAATAATTATGTTACTAACCATCAGTTTTAATCACAAGAAAGAAAAGCCTATATTAATGATACAGTAGTAAAAAAATAATGTTTACGACTTGTATAGTGAAGAAGTTTACCTACTTTAGGATGACACGTTTTCCTCGTGTGTAGTAGGTTTTTTGTATATGTCCAAGTCCTTGATTTCCATCACGCGGATGGCCGAGTCCTTCTCCGTGGGTTTGATTAGCACCTTCCCGTTAAAATATCCCGCGAAATGCAGCCTCCCCTCCCGTTGCAGTCTTCTCGCAGTACCCAGCAGCTGCTTGTTGTGGGGTGTCAACTGCTCATTGATGTAGACGTCCGTGGATGGAAGTGAACGTGCCAGATCAGATGCCTTGAAACTCTTTCTGCGTCTGGCAGCGCTGAGCCACAACTCTTTGAAGGTGCGGGAGACAAACTGCACAATAATCGGTGGATGTGACAGCTTCTCCGAGTACTTGCGAAGACGGTGTGCTATTGAAATATCACCCCTTTGGTAGTCGACCCCGATGACGCTGGCAATCTTCTGTAGAACGATGTAGATATTTTCATCTTTGGTAAGAGGCAGTCCAACAATCTCTATGTTGGCACAGCGAGAGTGTTGCTCAGTCTCGCGCAACTGCTGACGCATCTTGTTCACTTGGTCGCTTATCTCTGCGCTGGCCTGCTCCGACGTGCAGCATCTCTGATCTAACTCTGTGAAATTAGCCTCTAGAGATGTCAGTCTACCCTCGAACTTTTGCAGGTCCACTTTGAGTGAATTGATACACTCCATAACATCAGATATTTTTGTATCAGTATTAGTATTAATGTCAGTTTTAAGAGAGTTAATAGCATCGAAGAATACCTTGTTTGATACTGCTACACTTTCTTCCGGTCGCACAACACTCGGGTCGCACTGATCACATTTCCAGGATTTAATTTTGTTTTTGGTTAGGTTCTGCGTAGTGCCGAATCTTGTACACGCAGGATGAAACACACTCGAACAATCCACACACTTTACGGGTATTTCGCCACTTGACAGGTCTATTTTGCATTTACCGCACTTTTCCGCCATAGTCACAACTATAATAAACTGGGAAGACTAATGAACCACAGTATATAAATAAAAATATATAGGTTACAAGAATTGAGGTTATGAATTAAGTCCGTGACTGAGCAGGTATAGGCCTGGCTCAGACGATCTCTGATAAGAGGTCCGTCCTGGTCGGCTGACTGATAACGACTGATAAATATATAGTGTATTGCATTTAAAATATATGCAAAAGTATAATTCATTGACCACATGTCACCAAGAAACAATTATTTTCCTTGTAAACAAATTAAATTAAATAGTAGAACAGCATTTCTGACAACAGCTGGAGTTTCATAACAATGTTTGTTTCCCATGTTAATCTTATGGAGAAATACGAAACTTTAAAGGGCCCTAGGGCCTCACTCTCTAATTATTTCCCTAAAAAGAAAGTTTCCTGCACAACTTTACGTTACGCTCTTTCCGATGACACCAAAAACATGTCAATCGGTTCAGTAGTTTCGGAGGAGTAATTGTCACAAAAATCCTGCTTGCGTATTAAATAAGTATAGATATGTGTATGGATGTGTACAAAACTACAGGCTACACTTGTGATCCGTTTTGATGAAATTTGGTAACTAAGTAGGAACTAAACAAAAACCTCCAGGCCTCCTTTTTTAATATTTTTTTTAGTATTCTTATCTAGTTAAATATATGTTTTACGTTCCTCCATCTAATTAATAGTCCAACAATTAGAATTGCTTAATAGCTTATATGTTTGTTGCGAAGACAAAATTTTCAAAGCTTGTAACTCGGATTAAAAAAAGAATTAAATAACTAAGGCATAAATTTTACGTTCCGAACAACCAACCACACTAGAAATATTTTGCACAACTAACAATAGAGGAACCAAAAATAAAATAAACAAGACTGGAGTTTGCAAGATTAATTGCCTAGATTATCCACGCAAATATATAGGCCGAAAGGCCAGGCATTTGAAACCCGTTACATGAAACATAGACGAACTCCAAAAATTTCTAATCGGGAATCAGCCATTGCCTTAACCTGGTTCACTTAAGGGCGCGCTTTACCCGCAGTAGAAATCCTGCGATCGTTGTTGCTAACGCCAGTTACGCCGTTATGAGCTGGGAGCGCTAGGAGCGATGCGGCGAGAGGGGAAATGGCAAGATGGCCGCAACTGGCAAGCAGCGAACTCCGGGCTGCACAGCGCTTGAGACTGAGATGGCTCTCGCACGCGCAGTCGCGCCCGCCCGCGCACCACTCACTGCCAGCCACGGCCACAGTAGACCAGCGCTTTTCGGTAGCCTTGCCTCGTCGCATCAACACAACCACACAACTCAAACTAGGCTACTACTGGGTGTAAGCGCTCCGATGTCGCGTACAGTATAATCATAGACTAAGCAACAAGTTTGTTTCATCTATGGTAGAATGTAGCGAAGTAAGCTATGTTTGTTATTCAAAATTATTATTTTTTTTCTACACCATTAGACATCTTAAAATTATGGACATTGGCAGTAAAAAAAGGAAATTTGTGTACATGACGTACAAATACACATTATAATTTGTCCTTCACTATATGCAAAGTATACACAACAAATACATAAAGGGTACCTAATATTATTTTATTTTCCAACAGGACCCTAGTCCACATCCTGGATTACATGGCAACTATTTAAAAACTCGGTAGGATTATAAAATTATTTGAAAATATATTTATTAATAAGGATTTGATGATTGAGTTGATTATGGATTATAGATTTTGATGATTTGATGAATTAAATCTCGGATATAGACCCTAATAGAATTTATATCCTATCTCTGATGGGTAGCCCTCTTGGGTATCTGGGATCAATAAGTTCTGGCAGAATGCATTTGAAATAGAAGTCAGTTAGTGGATTTTCCATATTCTTCCTCCAGAACTCATCGTCTCTCATGATCTTCTCCACTGACAAACCATGAGGTGTCCAAACTACAAACAAACAGTATTTCTTCCCGGTTATATGAAGCTGCCCTAGCACTTGGTAATGGTAGCAATGTTGTGTTTTCAATCTCAGCTCTCCTTCGTCATTGAGATAACAAAATTTTATCACTTTCTGACGCACTGCCTCTGCTGGTGTTAGGTTTTTAGCAGACGCTGGACACTTCACCTGTAACAAAATTAAAATAAAATAAATGGATTTGGGTGTTTTGATCATTTGTCTATGTCAATAGGATACCAAGATAAAAGTGCTAAACACAGTACGTTGTCCAATGTTATTCGTATAAAGAATAAGAATAATTTTATTTCTCGCCTATTTATGAACATACACACTGACACACTTTGGTATGAGGCTTAATCTTATTGTCGCCTGTTGATATTTGCTCAAAAAACACAATTTTGCCGATTAAGTCCATACAATCATACCTGAGTACTCATCCCCCTATGATTCTTATGGAGAATAAGTAAAATGATATGCCTCTCTTAATTATTACCATAAAATCCATATTTTTTACTGGGTATATAGGTTCACCTACATAGCTTCACCTATTTGAGATTTGTCTAACAACTATAATTTGTGATCCTTGTTACAGCAAACCTGACTACTCAGGCTGCTACGTTATTCTTATCGAGAATAATTCAAATTTTACAAATATCATTAATGTTATTAATGGAAAGGGATGACACTTGTTATGTGGCTTCACCTGGTTGATACTTGTATGACAACCAAATATTTTCTGTTCTTTGTTTCAGCAAATATTTGATTTAATGAAAGATTTAGAATGAAGGTGTAATAAATATGCAACATTTAAAAGTCCACGTACCTCCACTAAAGCTTTTTGATCCCACACTCCGTCAGGTGATGCTGCAAGAAATGGATGTTGTGGGTCTATGTAGAGTCCACAATCTTCAACTTTGACCAAGAGTAGGTCTTCTAATGCGGTTATGGCAACTCTCTCGTTTTCCATAACATACTTTGTTGCCTTGTTTCCGGTGAATTCTTTGTAGAGTAATTGCACCACCGTTTTTTGACATGAAGTAGACTGCCTCATTCGACAAATCTTGCCAAAATTTGAAGCTGTCAATCGTTTTCTTCGTTCATTTTTCCAAAGTTCGCAGGAGCTCTGGCCACGAGAATCTGATTCAATTTGATCTCGATTGCCAGCGTCAAGTTCTAATGACTTCATGAAATGGAATTTTTTACTTTCATATACATCCGGTTCAAGGTCCGGAACCGGCACATCACCATAGTCTTTGTCGGCACACATAATACGTGACTTTTTGGCGATCGGCTCCCGAAAAAGCTTTTTCCTTGGCTTCGACTTCCTCCTCTATCTCCTCGCAGCCAAGCTCTTTGAGTGGAGTCCTGGGCTCAGTCCAAATGCCAACTTCTTATGAATAACCCTATGTAGTTCTTCGCTGTTATTCATCGTCAACGCCGACAACTCACTCCTTGCCGTGTAGCTATTCCTTTGAATGAAGTTTACTCTTTTACCCCCCACCAGTTTGCATACTATAGCATTGTAGCTCTCGACGATGTTTGAGGTTACACATTGGAGTAAGCTGTACGTGAAGTTGGTTAGATAAGCATTGGCAGCCATGATCTCTTGCCAAACACCATAGGATTTTAAAAGCTCCACATAATTCCTATCTCCCTCTTTTTGCCGCTTGCAAAAATAGTTTGGGCACTTGGAGTGATCACCAAACACATGATTTGGCCCATTGATAATGTCGGATTGTAGGAGTTTTACAGTTTCGTGAAGACGCTGGGTTTCCATATTTTTTTTATGGTGTTTTACAGCTCCTGTTACTGCGTGCCGTAGTCTCATTAAACTACTGAGCACCTTATCTCTTAGTTCTCCTGGGACTGGGCCGGTCTGGTTTCTTCTCTGCTCACCAATGTCTCTCACTTTTCTAATGTAGTTTCGGAGTAGATGATTCGTACACTCAATTTTAATTATTGGTGTACGTGGACCATACGGCTGACATTCAGTAAGTTTTGACGTGACGCTACTATCACCATCACCTGAAACAACATAGGCAACAATATATAAATCTCGAATACAAACGACTTCCACAAATCATTTTAAAAATTATTAAAAACATTTCATAAATCAACAAACTTCAAAATTCCCTTACCTTATGTGTGTGTGTGTGTGGACGTACATATAAATGAAACAATAGGCCAATTAACAGACAGACCGATAGAAATTGAGATAAGACTTATCTCTGTTTTCATATTCTATGAAATGTAATTTTTTTTTCATATTTATTCATATTTTGGGTAAAATTATCGAAAACGTTCATAGTTGTAAGAAATGTACAGACAAATCTGAAATTTGATTGATGTAGCTAAAAAAAAAAGTTATGGTAATTTTTGCCTGCATTTTCGATATTTTAAGAAACCCTATCTGCAAGTAAACTATAGACAAACCTACGACAAAATACTCACCTATTACATTCACGTACTTCAAGTTGTACATCTCGATACTTTTTTTAAACCCTTCCACTATTATGTCAGCCTTTATTGCCGTCGATGACTTGGTCCAATTCTTATAGCACACATGTTCAGCTGGTTGGATTTGTTTGTACTCAGCCCGTGCACAGATAGAACAATAAGAGTTGCGAACCCCGACAAAGAGAACCTTCTTGGTCTTATACCCCATGATGCAAGCCTTGAAAATGAAATGTGACGCAATAAGAATGGTCGTTCAAAGGATGATAGTACATTTTTTTACAAGCATAATTAGTGTGTTTTATGCAATCATCAATATGATTCAATAAAGTGAATGAAGCTTCATACCAAGTTCCAGTTATTTAGGTTTATATCTTCACTTATTTTCGATTTATGAATGGCAATTTTAGCAATTTGGTGTTTAGCAATTTTAATATCCCTGCAATGGTTGGACATAGAACAATAACTTCAAAACTAACATAGTATTTTTTCAGCCAAACCTATTATTAAAAACAAACCTAATGTTTTCAGTAATTTTAAATGATAAAAAAGGTAAAGACCATTTCCCTCATCAACATAGGACATTTCTTACACGTATGTACTTACCACTCCGGAGAGAGCATTGTAGTTGGTTTTGTAAGACCTTTTACTCCAGGCACCATCGACTACTACTGTAATTTCTGGAGTTCCCGTTTCTTTATCAACTCTGCCTTCCTCGATCGCTAATTTAGCTTCCTCTTTAGCAGCTTCAGCCATGCTCTCCCATGAGCATTCATGAATGGCTGTATATAAGAGCTCTTGGTGTTTGTTATACGTTTTTGTAGACATACACGGCATGTCTAAACTGCAACACAGCTCCTCCAGTTGACTATATCCTTGGCCGATATTGGTCATACCTTCAACCTGCATGAATAATATTACTGTAATTGTAATTTTACATAAGGTAACTTATATAATATTTGTTTAATGTATCTAAATGTAAATGTAATTAACCAGCTAATTAAATAGTAAAAGTTAAGCAGTCAATGATAAAGTTCTCACAAATTTCTTTTAAATGAAGTGTTTTTTTAAATCTTTTTTTATCGAACGTGGCACTTTAAATTTTGGCTCGTAATAGTTCAATCTTAAGTCACAAAATTAATAGAATACATGCTTTTTTGCGGCAATAATAAAACATTTAGTCAAAATAAGCATGTATCGTATGAAACATTTTGCAATAAATCAGTTATCTATACGATATTAACCGATCTTAATAATCTTTCTTTATACTGTAGTTTAGAAGATAAATTTATAGAATTGTAAGTGGTAAGTAGGGGTTCTTTTTAAGTGACTTTGTGTAATAGTGAGAGACACATTTATGCATTGGAAATTCACTTAGTATGAAGGTCTGCTGCAACGTGGGTATTTTGATATCACCTTGTATATACTGGTGCTGTATACAACAATACTATTTCAATTAATAATGGTATCGCGCGTATAGTCTTAATACTTACCATTGAAGTATTCACATTCATTACATTTCCATTGTTAGGTAATATGTCCGTCGTGATTTTTTCAATCCTCCGACAAACCTTGCAATGGAATGTCAATTCATCTATCAGACCAATGTGTCTGTCATTTATCAAATACATATCTGAAAACTTGCAGTCAAAAGGCTCGTGGTTTTCTAGAGATTGCAGGGATTTGATAAAATGATCTATGTTAACTATCCTCCTTCCATGTATGGATATTTCTTTGGCAATATCTTCGTTATCTTCTTCATCTCTGTAAACACAAATTTATCAAGTTCCAAACTTGTAGTCGAATAATTATCATACACTCTAAAGTCAACGACCAGACTTCACATAGATGTATTTCATTTAGGCTACTTTTTTAGAAACTATTTTCAAAAATAAATGTTAATTGTTAATTATTAAACTGTTAATTGTCTTTATAATGTGAATTAAAATTTCGTAAATTACTTTTAGGGCAAAAAATATATTAAGCATGCAGAAGTAGTGTATAACATTTTAAACTGTGAAAAATTAACAGTAATAAAAAATAGGTTTGTATTACCCATCTTTCTTTAATAATTTACATAAAAATACATTTTTCTCTAAAGGGAGTTTCTAAGAAATAACATAGTTTAGAAAATACCTGGGAGCGAGAAGCTCAATTCCGGCTAACCAGTCTGAATCGTCACTGTCACTGTCAAGACTGTCATTCCGCCTGCAAAAAACATAATCAAATTTAACGTATTTACCGATTTAAAATTAACAAATGTAGTTTTAATAAACATTCTACATAGGTAGACATTTTACATTTTTAAATACATAGTTTTAACTTCATGAACAACAATAGTTACTAATACTGTACTTTATACTGACTTTAGTCAGTTCTAATTATTTATCAAGTAACTGTTAGAACATTAATATTTTAATTCTCTGTACAATTGATAAAAAGATAAATTGTATGTATTACCGAGTTAATACTACTGTATAAGGTTAGTGATTGGAAAAAAAAAAATACCTAGCATCAATATTATTTATAATGCATTAATTACCTGATGGTAATAGTCTCTCTTCCAGCATCAGGCAGATCATCATTGTTTAGTATTCCTGTAGGTTCAGCCTCAGTAACGTTATCCTTTTTGGAAATTATATCATGGTCTTTAGGAGTACTGTGATGGAAGCTGTCGCTAATCTGACATTCGGAGAGGCGTACGAAGCTGAAAAAAATATATACTGAACAAGGTATATGATAAGTCTGTACCTACTGTACTCAATAATAATTGGGTTTATTTCTCCGAGTGATTGTGTTAGCTGTAGGCCTACACAGTTTGGCAACAATGAACAGTTATTTTATAAGGATCGACTAAATGCAGAGGATTAATTAGTAATGGTAATGTTATAGCTAAATAGTTGATCTTCAAAATGCATTCCAACATTTTTTCGAAGGAGCTTTTATACTTTAATACCATTTATACTTTATAAACCTTATGAAAAGCTAAATAACGGGCAGGCAGGGCGAATTATTACCTTACCTTGTATCAGTAGATTCTATTATTTCATCATTGTTGTTCATTTCTGACATGACTGTGTTATGTTTTGAAGTAATGCCTGATTCATCTGTTTTTGGCAAATCATGGAAGACAGTAGCGTTAGACTGACATTCGCTTGCAGATACTAGGCTGAAAAAAATGGGTAGTTTAAATAATGATTAGGTTACCTTTTTTAAACCTTTTAATGATTATTTATTGCTCATTCCGGTTCATTAAACTTTCCATAATTTAAAAACAATGTTTTTAAAAAGGACCTTTTGATATTCGTTACACATTTTCCAGTATCTATCAATTGATTAAGTAGGCAAGTATTTCGTTTTTTTAATCATACAGTTATCCCGCTTATGGTAATCTAAAACACATTTAAAAAATTGCCCGCGCGTTTATTGTATTGAGTATAAACAACTGGTACTAATAATTTGATTTTTATCAATGGCCCCCTGTTATTTACTTATCCGGTACACACAGATCTAAGATTTATTTGTACACTGTTTATTACTATATTTCACTGCACAAAGTACTAGCTGATATAGATTGTATAGATTTTTGCTATGGATTATAAACAAAACAATGACAGTCTGTTGGTAGCTATAACCCTTATAACAGTTGTTGCCTTATTTGTCATAAGTTCGCCTTATTTTGACAATGACCTTCAAACCTATAAAGACAGTTACGGTACTTATTTTATCTGCTTATTAATTGGCTTATATTGATTCCTAAACATAATTAACAATAATAATAACAATAATATAACAAACCACTCACCAAATATTTCTCTTTCTTTCCCGCCACTTATCAAGATTCTTCGCTGTAGACCTTTTCCTTTTAGTGGAAAGTGTCAAATGTCGTTTGACACGAGTTTTCCTTGAAGTTCCAGGCATTTAAAAACTCACTTTTAACTATCTCTAAACTTCACAAACACAGTTAAACACAGAGGTAGAGTAGCGCCGGGTTTGACAGATGGAAACACGTGGATCAAGCATTGGAGGGGTGAGAAGCGGTGCTGAGAGGGGGATTTCCGGCGAGCTTCCCCGAGCTGTCGCTAGACGCCGGCACCGCACAGTGGTAATTTTTAATTTGCAGAGGTTTCCAAGATTACTCTTTTCGAATTAACCAATAATGATAGCTACGCACTCTAAACGGATTATAGTAGTAAAAAGACCAATCTATAGTTCTGCGTTTTTAAAATTTTCAAATAACGTTTTTTAAATAAGTTACGGCTAGTCGAAAAGGCCCTTTTTTCTTGTACTAAAACTCAAGTTTATAAGGTGTGTAATAAAGATAATTGAAATATAGAAACGCAGAACTATAGAAAATTTCATCCTCTTTAATATGAGACCTTAAATTTGATTCTATCTTCAATGTAGCAGGTGAAAAGAGAAATCTTGCAAACCCTTGCATTCGGTTGCGCGTCAGGGGTAAAGCGCGCCCTTAAATCAGTCAATGAGCTACCACAATATACGATATTTAAGAAATTTTACACGTCTATTGGAAAGATAGCTAACTCACACGCCTTGAGGTGTTTGGGATTTATAAAATTTACAATGATGAATAGAGTAAGCACCACATCATCAACAACAAAAAAAGCTACCATTCCGTTTTCTCTCGATCTTCAATACAATTCTATATTAAAAACAGCTGACCGAAGATGTGATAACATCAATGATAAGGGATGGAGAGGAGATGGCATGATGTCCTCCAGTCTGCTACCAACCCTGCGCCGAGCGATTCAGTGACAGCGCTATCAAAATGTTTGTGTATTCATACCATTTTTATATTCATCTTGTGTTCCTTTTAATTTTGTTTGGACAAGTTGCAAGCTTTGAAAATGTTGTCTTTGCAACAAAACATATATATATAAGCCAAAAATTGTGCAATTTTAATTGTGTTTGACGAAGGTATGTTAATGTTAAATCAATTTTTGTCCAGGGGCCAAAAACATAAAATTTTTAATTTTTTATGTGGATCGCTTAATAAAAACCCCAAAAAACATATTTTTACAAAGACTTCTTAAACTTTTTCAATGAAAACTTATTATGTTGTTGTACTTTTAACTCCGAACAACATGGCACAATCCGCAGTGCTGTAAACATTCCAGTTCAACAGCTATGCATGTTTTTGGGATTAGCCCCATAAAACCCCATAGTTACTCCTTCTGTTTACTGATTATAATTAGGTTGTATTTAACTTGCACACTTTTTTCAGTTCTGAGGATGAAGGAGATGATGATGAGTACATAGACTCCGATGACCTCAGTGAAGATGAAGGTAGCGTCAGTACGGTGGGAGGTCGCAGTAAAGAGTCGGACGATACTATCGGCTCCTTCCGCCAAGAAGAGACCAAGTCAAGGTTTACCGAGTTTTCTATGTCCAGTTCAGTCGTGCCTCGTAACGACCAACTTACACTGCTGGACGATCGGTTCGAGAAGGTTGGTAGACCTGAACTAATCTTCTTCCTCTAAGCCAATGTTTCCCAACCTGTAGTATGCTTAAACCATTGTGGTGGTACGTGATGACGACATAAGTATGAGTACATTTTAGGATTGTTTGGTTGTAATAGTTAATGGCAACTGTGTAAAATAATCAAGACGTATGATCGAAGAAAAAGTAATTTCATTAGTTTAACATAGTTACTTACTTAGCACTTTAAATTTATATGAGCAAAAAAGTCTTGCATCTGGTGCTAAATTGAATAAATATATCCCTCCCAGGAAAGCTTGCTGCCATTTTTCAGAAATGATCAAGGCTCGTACATGATTATAAGCATATTTATATCTAATTATAATCAAGTTTCTGAATTCTATGTTAATACCAGTTAACAAAATAGCATATGACCTTCATAATATTTTTTTTCAAATTCTACTTAATAGTGACAAAGTGGTACCATATGAAAAAAATAATTATGTTTTTCTTGTGGTGTTGTAGGCTATATCAGAAATAATGGTGGAAGAATACTGCTCTAAACAATAGGACGTTTAGATTGATAAATTGTTGTTGTTGTGTCCTGTAAACAAATTTTCCTGAAGTTTTTAGGGCTACACACAGATGAAAACCTAAATCATAATGGCAACATTGCATGCAATGTTTATGGCAGTAAGACTTGGTCTTGCTCCTTTCACAGAAAAATAAAAAACGTGTCTAAGTGGTTGAGTGACAGTAATGTGTGATTGTTTTCTCACCTTAAACCTTATCTCAGCAGTCGTTCCCAAAATAATAAACCTATTCACATATTTACGCTCCAGAAGAAGGATGTACAGAATTCCTGTCACTGGAGGAGAGAGTGTTACAAATTTTCAATTAAATAAGGACTAACTACTCAACTGCCCTTTTAAGCCTTCAACTAATTGTAGGCTACATTTTGGATGCCTTATTAATTTTAAAACAAAACTATGGGGTTTTTTTGCCTCTGATCCCCTCACTTAAAAAAAAGTCTTTACCATTCCAAACCATAAACCTCATTTTGAAACACCATGTTATTTATAATGCCACCACTCTTTTTAAAACCTGTTTCCCTAACAAAGCTTATTCTTGTATTTTGTTCAATATTAATCAACAGAAAAAAATTATACAGTAGTTCAGTAGATGTAGCAACACTGAAACTGACGTAACAACTAGCCTAATGAGTTAAAATGTTTCAGATGTTTGCTGAGTATGATGAAAATGAGATAGGAGCTTTGGACTGTGAAGAGATCGAAGGTGAAATAAATCCAGCTGATGACATGGTGCTGCGACTGGCTGAAGAAGAGTTTGACACACGTTCTAAAGTAAGATCAATGCGTTGTTCAATCAATACCTTATCATAATAACCCTGTTGCAGCAAACCTGCACTCGACTTTGTGAGTTGTAGGTTTTACTGTACCCACAGTAATAATAGCTTCATCCCTATAGGGAAATTTGCTAAATTCCCAAATTTAACCTAATTTCAAGTAATCTACTACTTATAGTCATACCTGGCTTATAAGGTCAACCCAAGGAAGGAGACTCAAACTGTTACTATGAAGGCTGTGCATAAATTGAGGTATCCAATGATTACCAGCCACACTCATGTGAGCTATTTCAAATCTTGACACCAGAGCCGTGGTTTTTACCTCTCCCTCTACTATTCTAAGCGAGGAACATGAATAGAGACATATTTGTGAACGTAGTTAATGTGGCTAATGGGTGGATGGAGAGTTAGGAGGTAGTTGTAAATATTCTTAGAATGTCTAGCACAGTGTATATACAGGGTGTTGAAAATGTCTGGACCAACATTATATCTGGTGAGTGGTTAAAGAAAAACAACTGATATTTTGTGTACGGATATACTATGGTTTTACCTATCTTTTGGTGCCTTATGAAATTTTTTACCACTCATAGGGAACGTCCTGTGGAGGATGCAGTAAAAAGTTTTAATGGAAGCCTATGGTAAATGATACATCATTTTAAAGGCCATTTTCTTCTGAGTAAGGAGCCGCAAGTTTCATCTCAAAAGGACCACCCTAGCAAAAATGGCAACTGTTTGAAATTTAAAAACCCATTGCTATTTAAATGGTCCGTATTTGTTTCCTTTAAATGCTATTACAAGCCAGTTACGAAGTACAGTAGTTTATCACGTGGTGAACTGAAAAATGACTGAAAAAAAAACATTTAACTAAATTGTTTGTGTTGTTTTACTAAACTTATTTTTAACAGAAATACCAATTAAGCTTTCAATTATTTTCAAAAACTTCAAACAGTCGCCATTTTTGCTAGGGTGGTCCTTTTGAGATGAAACTTGCGGCTCCTTACTCAGAAAAAAATGGCCTTTAAAATGATGTATCATTTAGCATAGGCTTCCATTAAAACTTTTTACTGCATCCTCCACCGGACGTTCCCTATAAGTGGGTTTTTAAATTTCAAACAGTCGCCATTTTTGCTAGGGTGGTCCTTTTGAGATGAAACTTGCGGCTCCTTACTCAGAAAAAAATGGCCTTTAAAATGATGTATCATTTAGCATAGGCTTCCATTAAAACTTTTTACTGCATCCTCCACAGGACGTTCCCTATAAGTGGTAAAAAATTTCATAAGGCATCAAAAGATAGGTAAAACCATAGTATATCCGTACACAAAATATCAGTTGTTTTTCTTAAACCACTCACCAGATATAATGTTGGTTCCAGACATTTTCAACACCCTGTATAAGCTGTGACTATACTTCAGATTTAATTGAGTCAGTGACAGTAAATAGTTTTTTTTGTGCGGACTTTGGTGTGACTGAGGAAGAGGTAACTGATAAAGAGACGTCGCTAAGACTATCGAGGACTGTAAAACCCCTTACACTTTTTGGTTAGCAAACAAAGTTTTAAATCACTATCAAAGGTCTGTGGGTCCCTGATATTTTTGGTTCAGGTGAGGCTTCAGTTCGGGATGGAAAATATTGTCTGGCCAAGGTTAGGTTAGGTCAATGAAGTCAAGTTTATATTTTTGCCTCAGAGAAAGCGTCTGCAAAGATGTGCGATATAAAATTATGATTTTGTCCTGATTGTGGGTGATGTTCAATGGTTTGTCATGTTCATGGGAGTAAAAAAAATTATGTTGCCGTAATCTCACAGATATATTTACAATTGGCTCCTTGGATGTTCTTCATTTCACTCTAACTGCAGAATATTTTGCTGAGACTAGAAGATGTTCTCGGGTTTTTTCATAGTGACTGCAAAAAATGTTAATAGTCTTACCGTGAATATGTTCTTACTTTATGGGTGACTGCAGAAGATGTTTACGATCTTGCTGTGAACGTAGAAGAAGTTCTCAGATTCACCGTGACCACAAGTTCCTCCAAGGGTCAATCCATTTCAAGTGGTCCAAAGATGGTTGCTTCAAGACTTTAAAATTTTTTTGATATTTTTATCCTTGAAAGTACACATTATTAGATGTACAAAAACAGAATTATTTTATTTTTCTACTGTATGACGGCCATGTTTTTGTTAGTCGAATGCCCGTATTCAGCTATTTCAGAGCTGTGCATTATATTTAAATATCTACTAATCTTAGAACATTAAAATAAAAACCAATCTCTTCAGAAAGATCTAAACTTTAATATGGTAATAAAGTTACCGTATACACTTTAAACTAAATATATAGGTCTAATTACCTGGTTAAAGTTTAACATCCACGTAAACGATGTTACGAAAACTGATTTTTATGAATCACTTCTAGGAGTCAAAATGGTTTACGATTTGTCGTAATTATGTTAGACGTTCACGATTTTGCCAATGTTATAGAAGATGTTCTCGAATTCGTTGTGACCTTCAAAGACTTTCGAGTCTATTGCGATATAGGGGATGCAATATTGTTTGGATCAATTGTAATACCACAAATAATTTCTTATAAAAAGTAATAAAAGTTAATACAATTTTAAATTTATTGTGAGCCCTACTAAAAAAGTTAATTTTTATTAATTAATTTTTATTAATTTTAGCTGAATTTTTATTTAAACCTGACCCCCACCTGACCTGAAGCAAAAAGTACTGGCTCGCAGACACCAAATACTAAAATGAATGAACATTCGCTACCATACCATCCTCGTACAATGTTTACGACTTTCTAAAATATGTATGATTACTGGCAATTATTATTATCCATAAGTAGACCCTTCCCACTGAGACCTAATCACAGAAGATGATTCACACTTGATGGAATCGTGGTTTTGTTTCCCTCACTAGACTACTATGAAGAGATTAACTGTTCGACAAGGGGAGGTGGGACTGGGTCCCACAGCGTCACACAGCATGCAGTGGTTGGATTTGAACCAGCTTGCTTAGTTGCAACAAGAGTTTGATGCAAACCTTAATTTACAGACAACCCTCATTTTTATTGTACATTCCTTGGATATTGTGCCTTGGCTTAGGATGGAAATTGAAATCCTATTAAAGATTGAAGGTTGGACCTAAAGTCGGGACCACGTAAGTTTGCAGTTGGTTGCAGCCAATCACAAAACAAGGCTAGTGCGACGTTGCCACATCGCCCGTTGACAACACTAATTAAAATATACTAAGCAATATTTTCAAATCAGCTGGTATTATTAGATTTGGCAACACCGCACGGTTCTCATTGGTTCATCCAAAACCATATGGTAAATAGGCTCCTCCCTCAACTACAAACTTACGTGGTCCCGACTGTATGTCAAGTATTTGATCTTACCACTGAGTTAGAGGGATTACCATTGGTTATAGATTGTGTCAACTACAGCAGTGAGCAGTATTGTGACTCTCTTGTTGTCAAGAGCCTTTCTCTCGTCCTTCCCACTTCCTATCCTGATTGACACGAACTATAGTTTTACAAATGATATATTTGACCCAAGGTGTTAAATGGACCATAATGGTGTACTCTCCAATAAAATTTATTTGCTATGATTTTACTTAACAGAATATCTTGTCATTGTTCATTTCAGGTACCAGATCCAGAAGGTAACAACATACTCTTGTCAGATTCAGATACGTCTAGCCTAGAGGATGAAAGATTCGTTCTGATAGAAGAGAAAGAGAAATGGGACTGTGAGTCAATCCTCTCAACATACTCAAACATCTATAATCATCCTAAACTCATTACTGAGCCAAAAGTGAGTACATTCATTCATAAGCTTTAGTGGTAGTATGATTCAAGAATACAAATGTCAAAACCAAAATCTAAACAATTTTGTCTTGAATCTCTCTTGAACTCGAGTACAATTTTTATATGATATGGTCAAAATTTCCTTTTAGGTTTCTTTCTCTGCTATTTAAACTTCATTTTGAATCAATTTTAAATCTTAAAGTATAACGTATAACCCTAGCAACGTTTTGATCATCTCATGCCATTGCGACAACCACATCTCTTACCGCTATTGCAGTGATTCCCATCAAAATCCATTAAATCTTAAAACTTGAATCTTTTCTCTAGATATGGTGGAGTTGAGAATCGAGATTTAGATTGGACCCATCATTAAAATAGGCTCACAATATTTTTGCTGTTTGCTTATTGAGACGTTACATTAGAAAGACATGGGTGTGGCCTAATGTTTTTGCTCATTCGTCAAATTAAGGACCAAAACTTATATCTGATGAACCATTTACTTTTAAATACTGAATCAGACATCCCTTCTAAATTATAGGTGTAACCAATTTTATTATTTAAAAAGGACATATTTGAATTTGAGTGAGCCATTTACAGAGTGCGCTTCTGTTTAAGAAGATTCACTTCACTCCTTGTTTCATACTAAAAGATCAAACAAGTGGAGTTTATATGTGACAAAAATAATTTAAAGTTATCAACAAGTTTCCTCTCAGTTAACTTGGTTAAGCAGTTCCCGTAATTAACAGAAATCAGTAATGAATGACATAAATTCAACTACAATTTTCATTCTTAAACTGGATGCAAGTTTAGCATTGGAATGAAATTTCTAGTTCTACATTGCAAGGTTGATAGTAAGTGTTAACTTTCCAATTTTCTTTCAGGTTAGTAAAATAAAGATCAGCAGCCGCACGGGGATGCCTGTAGCAGACGACAGACTGACAGCCAAGAACCTAGCCAGACTGGGGGGAGAGGGGGGTAAAAGTGGTCCGGGGTCTGTCATCTCGGCACTGTCTACACTCTCCATACGCAACAAGGACGAGACTCCAGAGGAGAAGAAACAGAGGAAAACTGCCCTTAAACAGTACCGAAAGGTCAGTGTCTGCAGTGAATATTGGACAGTACGGTAAAACAACTAACAATTCTTTGAGACAGCAACCCACACTAGGGTGTGTGTTTTCAGCTGAATATCAATTCAAGGTGATGTAGAATGGTTTGAGATGAACTGTGTAACTTTTTTACAGATTAAGATTAGCTATTAGTCAAGAACATCTATATATGTATAGGCAAGCACGTTTCTTTTAAACCTTTTTTCTCATCTCGTGTAGTTATTGAATCATTTGTTTAAATTACACTTGTATCTTGTAAAACTACTCCACTTTCCCAAAATGAGTCTCATTTTGGCCCAAAACTGAATAGTAAGATCTTTTGTGGTCTCAAGCCTTACGTTGATTATATTAGCTCCAAAGAATGTATGCTGGAATCTACTATTGGTAAAAGAACTCCTAGGCTTATGCTCTGTTACAAAGCACAGGGACTACTTGTTCTTTTAACGATTTACAATTTTTCAAAACTGTTTTCATTGTTCACAGGAGCGAAGAATAGAAAGAAAGATCAACAGTAGCGCATTCAAGGAAGAAAAGAAACGCCAAGAGAAGAACATGATGAATGCCAGAGTGAATACTGTAGCAGTTCACCTTTGATGAAATTATCTTCTTTGTTCAAGAAACTTGGCGGTTTTTGTAAATAAGAAACTTAACTTTTTTTCCTTTTTAACAAGTAATGGAATCAAAAGTCTTATCCAGATAAAAAGATAAAGAACTAGTTGGCTCCAAACTAAGTTGTTTTTACTGTTCTAAAATTTATGGTAGATGGGAGATTTGCATTTATATAAAATAGAAATTAGTATTCATCACAGAGAAAAAAGGTTCAGACGATGCAAGCTAATGGTATAACTGTGCGCTTTCAGCTATGATATGTTGGGGCGGAAATATACTTGTGACAATCAAGGAAGAGCCTGAACGATGAGCACTTTGCAGAAATGCCTATCACACAGGACACAGGGTCTTCCTCCATCGTGAGCATTCAGTACATGAGGGCAAGGGGGGCAGAGGAAGGTCATGAAGTCGTTGCCTTAAGACACCAGCACTAGCGCTAGACACCACCTTAGTATACCATTGAATGTTTCCTCTTTATCTTACTTCTCTGTGTTTTTATTTAGATTGATGCGTACGGAGCAAATTTTAACTTAAGAAAATTAAGTGGGTGACTTGAAAGAAGTTCTTGAACTTTCTATCTAGTTGCCATTGAGGAAAATGATTACATTTTAACCAAAAGAACTACATTGTTAAACCTGAAATATCATCAGGGAGTAGTTAAATTAATCCTTTCTTGAACTCATTTTAATAGAGCCAATAAGTTGATATCCTTCCATAGCATATCATGGAATTTTAATAATTTTATCTTATCCTAAATTATCATTTATTACCATTATTGCCTAGTATGTTTTCCTAACTATATTAATTTGGAAACTCCAGCAAAGTTTAGTTTTTTATGAAATATATTATTTATAATTTAAGTTGGGGCCTAAAATAATTTATTAGCAAAGCTAGGAAATGTCAAATTTTTACAAGAAATGAAGAAATAATAATTTTTTATCCTTAGGGACTTCCCTGTTTCTTGAGTCCATTATTTTATGTTAGCAAATGTTGTTTTCAACATGTATATAAATATGTTTTCTAAAACACTATGTTTTATTTATTTGTACTCCTGGTTCGTCTTGCTTAGTTTTTATAAGCATTATACATATACGTCTACCTCTATCCCTACCTCCAACGCTAACCTTTACCTCTACCACCAACTCTACCCCTATCCCTACCTCAAACTCTACCTCTATCTCTACCTCCGACTTTACCCCTATCCCTATCCCAAACTCTACCTACAACTCTAACCTTATCTCTGCCTCCAACTTTACCCCTATCCCTATCTCAAACTCTACCTCCAACACTAACCCTTACCTCTACCTCCTCCAACTCTAACCCAATCCCTACTTCCAACTCTAACCCTTATCTCTATCTCCAACTCTATCCCTACCTCAAACTCTGCCTTCAACGCTAACCCTTCACATACCCTATAAATACCCTTATTCAGTTTTTGTCTGACCCTTATCTCTATCTCCAACTCTATCCCTACCTCAAACTCTGCCTTCAACGCTAACCCTTCACATACTCTATAAATACCCTTATTCAGTTTTTGTCTGATAGAGGAATGGGCTTAATTTTAAATCCTCTTATAACTTATATACAGACAAGTTAAAAAAAAGTTTAACTTTTTATCTTTTCCACAAAACAGATTGCATTTAATGTCTTGTATAGCACAACTTTAATAACAATTCTCTCATGGGGATTATCAAAATATAATACTTGCTATAAGGTTGACATTTCTTTGAAGGGTTACAATAACTTAGGTGATATTAAATCCAGGATATTTGAAAATGAAAATGACTATTGTTATCAAGGGCAATGTTATTGAGGTTCTACTATATGACTTAACACACTAGCGTCAGGTTGCACAAACTGGATGAATACCATACCAACTGTTACAAACAAAACAAACATCTCAGTTACCGAACTACAGTCAAAGTCAAATAATCCTAAACAGTCAAAGGTTTGTGGCATGAGGTCTAATTCCTGCATAAAGACCTGCATTTGTTGTTTCTTTGATAGTGGTAAGCGTGAACAACTAATCTCTCGATCGAGTTCATTGTTTATATATTCCATTTTCTCATTCACGGACGAACAACAGTGCACTACCCAAAGGAATCCCACGTTTTCTATAGCTACATGAAGCATAATGAAGAGATCTAGGCTAGATTTGAACATGTTTGTTCGGAGTCCCAAGTCCAGCCAGATATGAGCCATGAACTTTGAAACATCAATGAAGTTTTTAATCATCACCACTGTTACGATCAAAGAGTAGAAATTGTCAATTTTTTCATTTATTTCGAGCAACTTATGAAAATAGGAGATGTTAATCGACTCTGAACTTGGTTTGGTTTTAACGCAATCAAGTCTTTTAGCCACAAAGCATTTTAGCACTGCCATTTGGTAGATTAGACTGTAAGCTAGAACTGTACAAAAACAATCTTCTACAACTTTTACCTCAAATCCGATGATGAAGAAGCAAATGAAGAAATTCTGCAATGCCAACCACATGTAAAACATTGCAGAAATAAAAGCTTTGTAGTCGTTTTTAGGTTGGAAACCCAAAAACATTTCATCAATCCGACCAATGTCTATTAGGGTCACACGGTTTTCCTCTTTTGAGACATACTTCAAGGAACATAACCTTGCTAATGTCCCGATAATACTTGCCACCATACTCACAAAGGAGATTATGTCCAACACCAGATAAGACTCGAACAAGGCTATTGCAGAACAAGTAAAACATAATTTGAAAAACCATTTCTCAAATTTGCTTTTAGAACCCCCTCCGATTTTGGTGACAGAAATGGGTAGATTGTCTAATACTGTGACAAAGGATGTGAAAGGTATCATGTTTGTTGGTGAATAACACTATCCTGGATTGGTCTAGTAAATTATTGGTTTGAACTTGTAGTTGCTATCTAGCAAAGAAAGATGCACTAAATAATTCAGGCAATTTACCTTATTGTTTTGGATACTGGAATCATTAGGACTTGTATCGATTCCATGTTTAATCTCTTTTTTTACTCTATCCTCCTTAATAGGAGTGAAAATGTGTACTGCAGTTCTAGCATACACTTCCAATCTATTTCTCTTCCATTGTTTACTCCTTATCTTCAATTCCTCACTTCATGCTCTTCCTTATTCTAGTTAATTTTCTTTCATTTTGAAAAATAAAGTAATATCTCAACCCAAGTAAACTACCTGTACAACCTACTGTATTACATAACATTGGTTGAATAAAAACTGTTCATTACTGATCACTTATCAAAGCTAGTGACACACTTGGTGTAAATATATTTTTTTCAATTTGAATGCAGGGTGATTGTAGATATAAGAGAGAGATGGTTCTTGTAGCTTTGTCAAGAGATGTGTCTTTAGTCAGGACCCAAACTATCAAGGACATCTATATCTAGTTTTGAATAACGGAATAACCAACAAGCTACATTCTTGTTTTAGTGTTGAATCAAGTGACTCTCCCTCGGAAGTATTCGCTGACAAAAAATGCTTTGAATGAACACAACTTAAACACCAACAACAATTGAGACGTCCAAAACTCCCAAAATAAGGTGCTATTGCTATTGTATGAGTGTTCAATCCAATTACAATGAATGTTAGTATTCTTGAAAACAAGACTGCTGGGAGTTTTTTTTTAACTTGTACAATAAAAACACGTTCATTATCCGATGTACTGGTATTTAATAAGATAGTCTACTTTTAATATCTATTCAGTTTATTTCAAACTCCTTTGTCAGTATATTGAGTGTATGATAAACAAACAAGAATATTATATTGGTGGAGAGCTCAAGTGCTAGATAAATATTGCAAGTTAATCCCACTGAAACATTATATCGAGTTGTTTCAATTTTAATATATGAACTTAATCTTATGTTTGTACATATATCTTTATTCTTCATGGTTCATGGACCAGCAATGCAACTTAGAGGAATATTAGTTCCACACCAATATGGTGCTGTTTCTGTCTCATTATGATCTTTGAACACAGAATTGCTCGATCTGCTTCCCTTTTAACACGTTTGAGTGTTGATATGACAGGGAATAACGTTCAACATTGAAATAAATACAGCTTCCATGTTTAATGTTTCATGTCGACCCGCAATTTTGATGTTAAAGTTACTTAGTTAGGCTCATATTGTTATTGATTGGTTTTCATAGGAATGGATGAAAATGACAATATTTTCACTCTTGTTTTTAATTATGAGATAATTTTTTACGTTTTCAATATAGATTAGTTTCTCTGACAACAAAAAGAATACCCCCGCCGCAGCAAACCTGCAGACTAAGCGAATTTCCATTGGAACCTGATTGGATTTACACTAAAATGCCTCCATAAAAATTATCACATTTATTTCCTATTTAAATAGAATTAGTTTAACGAGTATTTAGGTTTGCTGCATCAGGGAGGGTAAAAAAGTGCTTTTTTTTTGTAAAATGTTAATAGTTTAGTAAGAAATTAAAGTATTTTCTAAATTCGATCAAAATATGTTCATAAACAAGCAAACTACAACAGTTGACTTATTGTCCATAAAAATAACATGTCAATTTTAAATTTACAATATTTTGGAATTTTCTCCGTAACCATTAGGCGCACAACAACGCTCCAATAAACTAAATTATTAGTTTTTTTAAGCTCTACAAAATGGTTTGGAAAGAAATGGTAAAATTTTGTGTTTTTTGGGTCAAAAATGGGAAAAACCTATTTTTACCCCATAAAACCCCATATAAAACCCCGTTCCCAGTTAAATATCTATATCTACTTCAGATCATGCTGGTTCGCGAACTCGTTAGAATAAATGTAGGTTTACACGTTTATACCAAATTTCATCAAAATCGGATCATTTTTGCTCGAGTTATCGCGCTAACGGACACATATATATATGTATATGAATTTGAAGGGATGGTGTTTTTGGCCTCTAGGGACCTTAAAACGAAAAAGTAAATCGGTCCCGGGTCCAGGTCTTACCATGAGTACTACGGTAATGGTAATAGCTTATTCCCTATATGGGAAATTCGCTAAAATTAAAAATGTTTGCTTAGATTTGCTTAGGCCTATTATTTCTCATTTTTAGCGAATTTCCCATATTAAGAAATAAGCTATTACCGTAGTACTCATGGTAAGACCTGGACGCGGGACCGATTTTTTTTTTCGTTTTGAGGTCCCTAGAGGCCAAAAACACCATCCGTTCAAATTCATATATATATACATATTTATATATTTATATATATATATATATGTGTCCGTTAGCACAATAACTCGAGCAAAAATGATCCGATTTTGATGAAATTTGGTACAAACGTGTAAACCTACGTTTATTTGAACGAGTTCGCGATCCAGCATGATCGGACCATGGGAACCGGGGTTTACGGGGGGTTTTATGGGGTAAAAATAGGTTTTTCCCATTTTTGACCCAAAAAACATAAAATAATGCAATTTCTTTCCAAACCATTTTAACTTAAAAAAAAACAGCTTAAAAAAACAAATAATTTAGTATATTGAAGCGTTATTATGCGCCTAATGGTTACGGAGAAAATTCCAAAAAATTGTAAATTTAAAATTCCCATGTTATTCTTATGGAGAATAAGTAAACTGTTGTAGTTTGCTTGTTTATGAACATATTTTGATCAAATTTGGAAAATGTTTTTATTTCTTACTAACTATTAACATTTTACAAAAAAAAACCAGTTTTACCCTTCCTGATGCAGCAAACCTAAGTGCTTGTTAAACTAATTCTATTTGAATAGGGAATAAATGTTATATTTTTAAGTAGACATTTCAGTGTAAATCCAATCAGGCAAATGGAAATTCGCTTAGTCTGCAGGATTGCTGCGGCGGGGTATCTGTTAATTATACATTTCCATTAAGCTGATTAAAATAAGTAACATCAAATATTTTTTTAAACCAAACTATTTGCTTATTTACTCTGTATTGATGTCTTTCATCCCCCATTTTCATTCAGATGTTAGTGAAGAAAATACCACTGTAGGCTTTACTTGTGAATGTTTCTAAATACGAAACTTTTGGTTTGATGAATTCCAAATTACTACTTTCCTTCCATTACATTGCTCACCTTACTTTTAGCTAATTTTCTTTTAAATGTTTCCAATTCCTCTTGCATTAAATATCTACTATAGTTTGGCCGCTTAGAAAACGACCTGCACGCTAGTTGAATTTCTCTAAGATTTCACAAACAAGATGCTTGTCCACTATTTCATTTTACTGTATTTTTAATATTCTAGTTTTCTTACTGTTTCTAATGTCTAACCCCAGTGCTAGAGGGCAAAACAAAAAATCAGCCTTTAAATTAATACTCTGCAGAGTAGAACCAACAATCCTTAAATTTGAGGCCAGCTCTAAGTCAACAAGGACTTTTATTAGGCTTAATAAATAAATTAAGCGTGATAAACATTACACTTCCATCCAAATCAGAGCATATTTTAAGGGATTTCCAGTGGGTGACAGTGGCGCCGGACTTACCGGGGGGCCTGGGGGTGGGGGGTATTCATACCCCCATTAAAAAGGGGGTACGAGGCCCCCCCGGAAATTTTTGGATAAATTTAAGTGAAAATCACAATCAACGTATCTTTTAGTGAATTTTTAGATTAGGCTATATTTGCTTGTAAATAGTCTCTTGGGCCATAATCATACATAGCTCAATACTCTAAAAAATTTACATAATGTTATTTTAAATTCCTATAGATTTAAAATGTGAATCATTAAAAAAAAATATGCCGGCACCACCCATAGTCAACTGGGCGACAAAATCTCAGCACTGGGCGACAATCCCTGATCCAAATAAAAAAACATCATACTACAGGTAGCTTGGTACCTTAAAATGTATTCTACATAATAAGATGACACACTCAGAAGTCAATTCAACTAATTCCTTATGGTAAAAATGTGCAGTATGGAAAATGTATACAGTGTGTAAATTAAGTTTTGAAACAAATCTGTATTTTCAAAACCTAAATAGATAGAAATATTCTGTTTGTGGCAATAATTGTTAACAAAGGTTCTGCAATTTTTTACATCAACATTTTTTTTACCCCCCCCCCCCCTAACAGGGTAGGGGGTAGGGAGTGAATTATTTTTTTCAAATAGGAACTTCTATTGAAATTACCTGCCATTTTGGCTAGGGGTGAGATATTTAACTCGGATTTGCGTCATTGTGTTTCTTTAGACAAACCCTTCAAAATGAGGGGTCACTCAATAGCGGTTGCTATTTGAAAAAAAATAAGTCACCCCCTACCCCCTACGCTGTTAGGGGGGTAAAACATATTTTTGGTGTAAAAAATTGCGAAACCTTTGTTAACAATTATTGCCAAAAACAGAATATTTCTATCTATTTCGGTTTTAAAAATACAGATTTGTTTCAATGCTTAATTTACACACTGTATAGCCTATTAACAGGCAAGCATGTTATTTCTTTCAAACATTTTTTCTTAGCTTGTGTAAAATCTATGTACACAGGTAAAATCTATGTACAAGTATGTTTTAGACAGGTAAAATCTATGTATACTGTTAGAAAGGATTTCCTGTAGATATGCAGTCCCTTTAAAAATTAAAATAGGCTAAAAAATAAACACAAAAAATGAATTTGAAATTAAAAAAAATAACATGGGCCTTATGGGGTGAAGAAATGACAACAAAAATAAACAGAAAATCAAAACAAATTGAAGAAATTAGAATCACATGTTTTATTTATAGTGTGGGGTGAAAATAGAGAAGCCTGTACATTACATATTTTTGGTCAGTTTTCGACCACTAGTTTAAATAATTCTATTTATAGAAAACTATAATATAGTTTTTCAGCAAATTCTTATAAGGCTAACTTTATAAACATAAACAAGTCTTGAAATTTAAAGTAAATTGTAATTGGGTTATTCAAATTTCCATTCTTGGTACTATTTCAAGTTAATACAATCAACTATACTGACACTACTTGCAAACTGCGTTATCGACACTACTTGCAAACTGCTTTTCCAACACGACTTGCACCCTCGTGGTCTGCACGCGAGCGCTTTGCGGAGAAAGAGAGAACTAGGAAAAATTAAAAACAACGTAGTACAATGGTAGTACCACGCTTAAGGTGCCGGTACTACTCAATAAGTACCTGCTACACTCACTCTGTACGAAACATTGTTCCTTCAATAGAATGAATTGGCCATGAATGTGATCCGTATTGGCAAACATTGGTTTATTATTTGTACTGTAATCCATAACATTATTTCGGTACTACTCAATAAGTACCTGGTACACTGTACGAAACATTGTTCCTTCAATAGAATGAATTGGCCATGAATGTGATCCGTATTGGCAAACATTGGTTTATTATTTGTACTGTAATCCATAACATTATTTCGTCTTTCTTTTACATATTATGTTTAATCGTTGATTTTGGAAAATAAAATATACGGTTTTGTTCTATTGTAAAATTTGAAGTAGGTTTTGTTATGTATTCCATAACTGGTTTTGGTGCGAGTGTCCACGTTGAATATTATTGTTTCTTATTTATTTGGTCACGTTGTTTTACAATGGTTTTACAGGACACAATCTACTCTTGACTATGAGGAAAGAATCAACAATTTACAAATAATTTATTTTATTTGGTTGAAATACAAGTTATTATTTAATAAGTTGTTGAAATGTTCAGCCCATCAAATTACCTCTCTATGAAGTTCTAACTTTGAATTCAGGCACAAATAAATAGATTTGAAACCACTGACTGTATAAATCAACCATACAGAACGAATTCCTTGCTTTTGAAAGATATTGCTTTACTTACCCTTTTATATTCGAATAGTAAATGTCTTTTAATCCTCCTAAAGGTTCTTATAGTAATTTACAACATTTAACAATTTACTGTATTTACCGACTAGACAATCAATACAGAGTAGAGCTTTATCAGGATTGACCCAGCGACATTCTGGTTATTTAGAAGGTATGAAGTGTCCACATAGATGGGACGTCTATCGTCTACACTCCAGTACGCCAAAGTCAATAGTACGTTACTTTCACAAAAGTAATAAAAAGTTATAGATTTTTTATCGAACAAGCTAAGCTGGATTTCTTACCACTTAAAACTATTTCGTGTAACAAAAGCTAAAAGTACAAATCAAAGTAGGCCTACCATATCCACTCGTCAATACTGCCCCTATGGTCGAGCTATTGAGATGTGAGGTGCTGGTTTCGTATGCAAGCCGCAAGTTGAAGTCAAGATACCGACTCTGATTACCCCTATACTTGACCACAACCCCTGCGGTTTGGGGGGTGAAACATCTGCCAGAAATGGACAAGTGCAGTAATAATATGTACTGTCCAGTAACAGTTTACGATGAAATTGTCATTTACAGAAAAGTTGCCATGTTAGGTTAAGTTGTCATGTGCGTGATTGATAGAAAACGTTAACGATGAAATTGCTTTCCATTTAGTCAGGTTTCCATGTGTGCAGTGAAATGAATTACATCAAAAGCTACAAATATACTATAGAAAAAATACCCCCGCCGCAGCAAACCTGCCGTCTAAGCGAATTTCCAGTTGGCCGAATTGATTTTCAATTGATCTATTTAAATAACATTATTAGGTTTAACGAGTACCTAGGTTTGCTGCTACAAGGAAACTAATAAAGTAGTGTGTTTTTAGTAAAATATTGATAGCTTACTATACAATAAATAAATTTGCCAAGTTTGATCAAAATACATCCATAAACAAGCAAACTACAACATTTTACAATATTCTCCATAAAAATAACATGGGAATTTTAAATTTCCCATTTTTTTAGTTTTCTCCGTAACCAATAACCGTACAAAAACACTTTGATATACTGAATTGTTTGTTTTTTTAAGCTCTTTAAGAAGGTTTAGAGAAAAATTGGGAAATTTTGTGTTTTGAGGGTAAAAAGTGAGAAAAACCAATTTTTACCCCATAAAACCCCCCATAAAACCCTGTTCCCATGGTCCGATCATGCTGGATCGCGAACTCATTCAAGTTTATCCCGCCTTACACCTTCAAACCAAATTTCATCAAAATCGGATAAAAATTACTCAAGTTATCGTGTTCACGGACACATATATATATATATAAATCTATATATATATATATACCTATATATATATATATATATATACATATATAAAAATTTGAACGAATGGTGTTTTTGGCCTCTGGGGACATTAAAATGAAAAAGTGAATCGGTCCCGGGCCTAAGTCTTACCATGAGACCTACGGTAATAGCTACTTCCCTATAGGGAAATTCGCTAAAAGTATTTGGACAAAAAATTAAAATTAAATGGTATATATTACTGTATGCATACTGTACCGTTGCTCTGGTAATTCAATAATAAATTTTCATTTTTACTATACAACATACTCATTTTATGCCTATAACGATCTGGACTGGGGTGTTGTACTTTTATTGTTAGACAAGGAAGAGTTAAGAACCTCTCACGCAGTGGGTTGGCAGCATTGTACTTCTCGCTCCATTCCACTCCAAAGGGTGTACAAGAGCTGTTTACGGCTACAACTTGGATCCGCCGCTCATCCCATTAGAGCCATTGTCACTCGCAATCTTCTCTCGGCTAAAACCTTTACATTCGACAATAATCGACGTGTTTTAGACATTTACTTGCCACTTGGCCAATCGTGTGGATCGCGGAACGAGAACTTGTCGTATTTTAAAGTTATATTTTTGTAGCATTTTGTTGATGTATACAAACATAAAAGTAACAATCCTTTGTTTGGAAAAACTCGAATTGGGGTCTTTAAATGTTTAGCTTGATGAGAATTTTATATTTAAACTAGGCCTAGATATATTTTATTCTTTTGTAGTTTTTTTTTAATGGTTATAGGCTAGTCAACATTTAAAAATTTAAAATGCTTTTAGTATATTGTCTGTGCTTTAAGTGTTACAGTAGTGAGGAACATAACCCAGAAATCATTTCTGAATTAACTTACGAAAACTGAAACTATATAAAAGAAACCGGGGCTTCGAAGAGATTTGTTTTGTACGAATTGTACATAAATAAATTGACATAGTACTCATACAAGATTAAAAAATTCAAACAAGGTAACTCAGACTAAAAATTGAATATGTGGTTTTACAAATTTATTCCCTCTGTTTTAAAATACCTACCATTAGAACTTAAAGGGACAGTATTTTCCTGAATACTAAGCTGTTTCGTTCATCCAGAGTAATAGAATACACACTAATGGGGTCGCATTAAACGAAGCGTTTTCAATTTGAGTTAACCTGGTCACCGCGGGGTCTGTGCTCGGTTTCTGGTCCATCTAGAAACGCTATTTACTACGGTCCGCATTAAATAAGTCTTCTCAACAGCTGGAATATAGCGGTTTTGTGGTTTAAACCTTTAGAACACGATTAAAGGTTAGCTTCGCATCCAAAAATTGGTTTTTTAAGGAATGTATAAAACTTATATAACTAATCTATAAATAATATTATAAATTCGTAAGTATTTTTTTTTTCGGTACACCATGACCTCCTTAATTTATTCACTAATTTTCATAAATAAGGTGTCGTTTTAAAGCTTCTTTTACTCATGGTGGAAGTCCTTCCACCATGTCTTTTACTCACCCGGGGAAAATATAAAAATCACTCATTTTTCAGTAGTTTTTCGTAAAAACTATCTATTACTACCTGTTGTGTTGTGCTTTGCAACGGCAAGAGGACACAAAATAGAAACATTTTAATCTTTACATCTGTTGCATATAATAGTTACACATCCGCAATCGCTTTCAGAAACAAAATTCAACTTTTATAGCCTTAATAGAAACGTTTAAGTTATGACTTTTAAATCTGGTAAGTAGTGGATACCACCATTTTGGTTTTGATTAATTTTAAATCTTCTGTAGGCTGATATGAGAAAAACTGACCAAATCTTCGAATAAAACTTTGAGATACATTATTTACCTTCATCTCCCTTAGTTACATATCTTTTCATGTATTATTGACCTTTAAAATTTCAATTTTGAAGTTGCAAAAATACTAATTATTATTAAACTTAAATGAACATTTTTATTATTTCACTCTTCTTTATATTACATCACAAATCCTTCCATCTTCAATTTCTTCACTCACAATAAATCATTAGCAAAACTAAGTCAGCTGTTATAAACTTTAGAAATATTGCTGTGCCTTATCAATACAGTCTTTTGAAATATTAAAGAAATATATATAGTTTCTTTAATATTGCTGTAAAAAATTTTTTACAAATAATTTAGCATTAAAGACAGCAGACAAAACTAATATGATTATCAAAGCATCAAGGACTAAAATATGTAATAGCAAATACAGTATATGTTTAATTGAATCTCTGATTCTACTCTACAAAAATATCAACAAACAACTCAATATACAAACCAGTTCGTTTAATCAGTTCTATCGTCCATTGCCTTTACATTTTCACACTTACCATTAAGTAAACATAGTAACAGATATTTCAATGATTTTAGAAACAAAAGAACACTGTGTGTTGCTTAGTTTTATTATATTTTCCTTGGTTTAATTTAATCAGTGATGTGGCAAAACACAAATAATAAATGTATGTTATCAAATAAAGTAAATGTGAACTGAAAGCTATGTTAAGATAAAATAAGAGTATTTTGTATTACCATTTGATAATTAAATATAGTTTACACATATACATCAGATTTTAGAAAACAAAAATCAACGACGTTCAATTTAGTTATTGGTGATATTCTTTAGTTTAATTTAAGCATAGGTTTAGCAAAACACAATAACTTAATATATTTAAATATACATATAAAAAACAATGTGATTTGCAAGTTATGTTAAGTTAATCAAACACATGTTGAGCAGTTAGAATTTATTTAAAGTAGCCTCCAAATTCATACAAAACATGTATACATTGTAATTTTCATACCGTTTCCATGAAAACATATCAATAACATTATTTTCATAACTTAGATGCTTTAAAAAATCCAAAGCAGAGCCGGATTTGATACAGCAACGGTTATAGAATCTTTTTTTTCTATAATCATTGACATAGTTTTAGAATAAATAATCCATGATAAAAGGTTAGATTAAAATAAAGCTACTTCATAGTTATGGAAAAGATTATATTTAATTTCTTTGTATCAGCTGTCTGAAATTGTGAAATATGCAGTTTAGCAGTTCTTCTTGTTTACATTTAAATGTCAAAGAAAATGTAAATAAACATTGTTAGTGTTCTCATCGCAGCCTTGGAGACCAATCAATATTTACTTTTAAAATGTTCACCTTAGAACTTTTAAAGCCAAAGGGGCAAAGCCTACGGTCAGTATCGAAATGTGAATAGTCCTATAATGGTCCTTGGTATGGTAGCTATATTTTTGTAAAATTTAAGCCCAGTTGGTTCAGTAGTTTTTGCACCTATTAGTAACACACATACAGACAGACACCATTAGATTTTTATATACTGTAATAGTATAGATATCATTCTGCAAGTAATTTAAAGTTGAAATGTTTATTTGCGTTATTCGATCAGCTGAAACTATTATGAATGAAATTAATCAACACAAACGAATATTTACTTCTCAAATCCGATTGAATTGTTTTTACTGCATCAATGGTGACCAACATATTTGGTGTGTGTCTTCTACGATCAATAACTCCGTAGATGAAATCATATTATTCACATTAAATAAGTCTAAACAAGAACAAGTCAAAAGTAAGTACCGCATTCTTTAGATTTTATTTCTTTATTTGCGTCATGGCCTTCATTTTGACATACCTACCAACCGTTCTATGTATATTTAAAAATGCTATCCTCAAATATCACGTCTTATATTTTCTTTACGGTTTCAATGAATGGTTTTTGTTGTGTTGATTTTGTTACCGACAAGAAACAAAACCAACTGGTTTATACAACGCTCTGTTGTATGCATTCGTGTTTCCCTAAACCCTTTAGGTTAGTTACTTCATAAACCCGTGCTAAAGAACTCTTATCATCATGTTGATGAGAAACCTAAGCATTATCCAACATTGGTTGTAGTTCACTTAGGGCACTATGAAAGCGAAGTTGGCAGACTCCGGTCAAACTGTTATACTACGCAATAGTAAGTTTAACTATCTAAAATGTAGAACCACAACATTCCCGAAAATATTTCTGAATTAGGGACCCATACTTAAATCAACGATGTACTTACTACGCATAATTAACTATATGTATGTTTTGTACCTCAATAAGTGGAATTTTAGAAGTACTCAGTGCGAATCGCACGGAAAGGTTAGTGAATTTCTAAATATGACATGTTAGCTTTGAATCGGAAGTTTGTGCATGCAGTAAGTTAAAATTTAAAAGTTGTTTCAAGAACTACAGTAGTATTATTCCAAAGAAACCCATTACAACTACAGTATTAACATCTCAACTACTTGTACTAATCATAGTTTTCTTTCAAGATTTTTGTTTCTTGTCTTGGCTAATGTACAGTTATATATCTTTGTAGGTCTTTCTTTTCATATTTTATTTCATAATCTCGTCATGTTTTACTTTCTTACCTGTTGTTTTACTCGAGGACGGGATAAAATTCCTTATCCCGAAACGTCTTACAAACTTTATTTTTACAAATCCTTACGGAAAATTTCTGTAATGATAACATATGCGTGTTAACTTCAACAAATAATTCAAACATATTGTCTTTCAGTTAAAAATACAGTTTCCAGGTTTTTTGTATTGAACTAATTAAAAGTGAATGGACGATTACAGCATACTATATGGACTGTGAACTACCAACTACAGCATCTTTTATGCCACATCTCGCTATATCAGTAGCAAAAACTACGGTTTAAAATGTAATTTTAGACTGAAGCACAATCTTTGAGCGTCTCATTCGGCTTTATACATTTCCCGCTGCAGCAAACCTGCAGACTAAGCGAATTGCAATCCGTCTGATTGGATTTCTACTAAAACATTTCCATAAACAATACATGTTTATTCCCCATTTAAATAACATTATATTTAATAAATACCTAGGTTTGCTGCTTCAGGGAAGTTAAAAAGTGGGGGTTTGTCCAAATGGTAATAGTATAAAATGAAATAAGTAAATTTGCCAAGTTTAATCAACTCACATCCATATGCAAGCAAACAACAGTTTTCTTTTTCTCCATAAGAATATCATGAGAATCTTATGTGTTTTTTTTTAGTCCGTAACGTTTAATTTTACAACATTCCAACAATTCAATATACAAAATTGTTTTTTTTAACATCTACATTATGGTTGTATTAAATACTGTTGATTGTATTGAGGGAATTTCCGTAGGAATAAATCAGTACATGACTTTTTGTACGAGATGATGTCGTAACCTGGAACGAATCCAAAAACAATGCTAATGCAAAGTAACAAAAAAAAATACTTATGCGGTTTCTCAAATAACTGAGGCATATTGAACAAGGGCCAGGTACAACAAACCATCAAAAATCTACTCATTTTTCTCAAGGTTGAATTGACGACTTCTGACTACATACTATGAGAGTGCTGTAACTACTAAGCTATCTATGATGGATACAATTTCCGTTACAACTCACTATTTGCCGATCACACCACTTGTCTGTCATCTTAGTATTAATTAACCAAAAATGTGTGTTAAATGTTTTCGTGTTCTAGTCTTCTTGTGATGTTACATGTATATTTTTGACGATATGACCAACCTGTAAAGGCACCAATTGTAACTCTATTTGGTACAAAACTGGAAATATACCTTTTCATTCAAAACCATTGGTCCGTCACAAAATCAAGAATCGCCGGATGATATTTTGTTCACCTTTAAATCTAAACCTGTGACTGTAGAATTTAAATCTAGTAAACCTTCGATACGATCAGAAATACTTTTGAAAACTCTGTTGACTGAATTAGCAAATGAAGACCTGTTTGCTTTCCATATCTGAGATGATTGGCTTGTTCCAATGACAACTCAGATTTGAGTGATCTACGTTTGTTCAGAGCTGTTCTCTTGTTTATTCAGATTCTCTAATCAACTAATTTATTGACCACAGGAAGAATATTTGTTTGTGGGTTGATCCGTTGCGTTTCCACCCCTCTTCATATTCTTGTCCTAGATAGATGGGCCCTTGACTTGGAGGGCACGAAGAAAGGCATTACCAAAAATTATGAAATTTCAAAAATAAACGTTCCAAAAATTAAATATTTATTATAATTAAATATTAGGAAGAACTAATCGAGAGCGAGGGAAATTAAATTTAGAGCGAGGGAAAATCAGCTGATCGATTTTCCCTCGCCCTAAATTAGAGCTTGTGAAACGACTACTTTCATTGATGTCAGCTGTTTTCGAAAATAGTTACTTTTGTTATGGAGTGATGAAAAATTAATTTAAACTTTAAAAAATTAACATGGCCCTTATGGATTGCCATGCTGGTGACGAAATAACAACTCAATGTAAACAGAAAACCAAAACAAATGGAAGAAATTCCAATTACTTATTTCATTTACAGTGCAGGGTGAAAATAGAGAAGTCTGTACATTAAAAATGTTTGGTCGAGTTTTGACCTCGAGTTTTGGTCGACCACTGGACGACCTCTAGTCTATATATTAATAGGCAAACAGGATTCTTTAAAACCTTTTTCCTCAGCTCGTGTGCATAGCAGGGAAAATCTACGCATACTGTTTGTTAGATAGATATTTTCCTTTAGGTGTGCAGAATCCCTTTATAAATTAAAATAAACTAAAAAATAATCACGAAAAACGAATTTGAAATTTTAAAAGATTTACCTGGGCCTTAGGGAGTCGCCATGATGATGACAAAAACAACAAAATATAAACAGAAAATCAAAACAAATGGAAGAAATTCCATGTTTTATTTACAGCGTGGGGTGAAAATAGAGAAGTATGTACATTACACATTTTAGGTCAAGTTTTCGACCACTGGACGACCTCTAGTTTGAATAAAAATACCTTATATACTAGAAAGAATTTGGGTGACACAATGAATAAAACGAATGGCTTTCATAGAAATTATTTTACACAGTTTTCGATTCAATGATCTGTACATAGGAAATACATTTGTCGAATTTACAAACATATTTCGTCAAAGAAAATTCGGTGGTTTATAAAAGAAATTTTAACTATACAATATACAGTATATAATACTCTATACACTAAGATTTCACAATTATACAACAACTTTGTTCAATCAATGTGGTCATTTGAAAACAAAATTATAAACTCAAGACTTTATATTTAGTTAAAATATAAACAGCATTGGTCGATAACCGTAACAAAACTATTTCGTTGTATTTACCTGCTTGCTTTAACGAGCAGTTTAATTGTACAAATTCTCTAAACGAGGGACTGTTAAAACACAGTGATACAAATACTATTAACCTATTATGAAAGCTTGAACTTTTGCTACAATATTTTCAGACTGAACTACATTACAAAAATAATAAACTATTACATAGTGTATGTTTTTCATATTATTTCATAATGCATTCGTTTGGTAAATAAACTTGAATAATTTAAGGCATTGTATAAATCATTTCGACTAAAATCCAAAGTATCTGCCATAAAAATTTAAACGTACTTATGCTTCCACAAGAGTAATAAGTAAAACAGCACTGCTTTTGTGTTTTTATAAAAATACTAATATAATAAATATTTAAATCATTGAATAATAACAGTTATACATTATTGCATTAGATAATTCAAATTCATAGCTAATTTCATGTCTAGGAGTAAAGTCCCCTGTAAAAAATGTATAAACACATATCAAACGCCACATTGAGAAAAACTGCTTTGGAATCTGTCAGACAGTGGACTTAATATTATTGCTATTCACAATAGTTGAGCAATAAATAAAAAATAACAACTACAATAAAGCCAAAGATATAATGCAATGTACAAAACAGTTCGATTTTATACGAACTCTGATTGTAGCTCTGGTCTTTGCAATTTTTTTTTTTTTTTAATTACAAACGTCGACAAACAATAATATCTATGTTCTCAACTTTGTCACTTAACATTGTGCAGTGGTCATGTTTCAATGCAAATATAAACTTTGTATTAAACTGCTGTAATTTAATTCTGAATCAAAAGTATTTTAAATGTAATGTTTATCCCAAAATTTAACTTCTTGGCAGATCAGACTTTATTGATGAATATTAAATTAAATTTTATTCAAACGCAAGTAAGCACTAACATGAGTTCTTAACACAAAAATTCAAAAATTTGGAAAAAACAAAGCTACAAAAAGAAAACAAATAGAGCACAGAGAAGAAGAACTTGTAAACTAAACAAGTAACTAAAGAAAATGCAGATTCGGTCTAGCGTACACTGCCTCTAAAGTACATATATACAGTGCTATGTACATGGTAGACAGACACTTAGGCCTAGTTATCGTCTAAAACTATCACATCTGTTAAAACATTACCTACATCGGATCTCAACAAAACGTTGGTATAAAATTCGGCTTCCGAAAATCCACATCGTAAATTTTCAAATCAAACTTAAATACAGTAGTAATATTGTGTATTCAATCAGTTAAAATAGATCGTAATGTACATCGAATTATTAGACTGTTTATCATTATGAAATTAGGTAGTTTATTGTATACTTTATTGAAGCAACAATGTTATACATTAATAACAATGTCATACCCGTTCATTAAGTACGAGATAAGTACTGTGGAAGCCGAGTGTGGATCTCAAGTTGAACGTTAGTCTCAACAACCCGCACAAAACAGTGCGTTGAAGTGTCGAGCGATCAACTGACATTTGGACAACTGGACTTTCGATCAACTGTCCAATCGGACAACTGCCCTGGCGGTCAACTGTCCTTCCGATCGAAAGTCTCAGTCTATCAAGTGGTGGCGAGCTGGCGCCAGAAGTTGTGTCACATCGAGTTCATGTAAGGCCAGCTGAAGCTGCTACCACTTAAGAGCATATCTCGTATCAGCGTCTCGATAGGCGTTTTTCCGACTAGTCGCACGAAGAACAGCTGTTCGATCACCTGGCTGCTGACTGTCCGCAGCGAAGGCAGGCGCAACAGCAGTTTTCCGAACCTGATGGGCTGGTTGGGGTACTGTGTCCTACAGTATTCTTCCAGGGCGCACTGGGACTTCTCCTGAAGGCTTTCTATGTGCGAGACGTCCGAAAGACCGCAAGCATCTGGAACAAGAGCGAAATTTTTTGTAGTAGATGCAAAAGTGCTGTATGTTGTAATTTCGTATGACTTGATAGGAGTCGTCCGATGTTGAGGAACGTGTTTAAACTCTCGGAGGTAGGTCCAGTTGTAGACATAAGGATACTCGCAGGATATGGTTCTATATTATTCATTTATTAGTATTCATATATAAGGTGTCACATAAAATATGCCACTATTTAAAGAGGTAGCAAATAAAGCCTCTACACGAGTAAGTTTATGTGGACAGAGCTTAAACAATTAAAAATCTATAAGATGCACCATGTGAGACTGTAAATATTTGGCAACTCGAAATTACCAACCTACAAGTTATAAACTCCTTATCAATTAGGTGTCATGTAAGTATATTTTAGAAATATAATTTGGATTCACAAAATATTCAATTACACAACAAAAGTTATTCGGTAACTGAAATTGGGTAACGTATAACAAAAATATATAAATCAAATAAATCATTGTGGATTCGTTGTAGCAGTTATTTACATAGTGTATTATTGATTGAAATGAAAACAATTTAGGTGAATGGCTCAGTTGATAGCACAACGAACTGTATGTAAAACAGAGGCAGTCATGAAGTTCTCATCCAGATCCTACCCCGTTTAATTTAACGTTTTAAATAGAGTACATTCTTATACTGCATGTATGTTTTACTTGTTTCTTAAGTATGCAAAGGCCAATGGTATTTTGAAAGAAGCCACCGATCTACTAAAGAGAATTTTAGCTCAAATAATCTTGAACTGAGTTATAGTAAACGAAACCTCATCAAGGACGTATGAACTAATCATTATATCGTCCAAGCTACGTTTTGGATCAAGGAAGGCAATTTTCGTCTGCCGCACAGGTGCCTTCGGCCGGAGAGGAACGGCGGAGGCAGCAAATTCAAATAGAAAGTTGCGGCTTCGTGCCGGAGGCTTTCCAATCGGTGAGATATGAATATTCCGACGATATACCTTCCAATCGATAATTACGCCGTCAGCTTTCACAACCGAAGCCCGATGTTACTCCTCGAGTCGCCGAAGGAACAAAGTAATATCGTAAACAAAGTTGAAAAACGCACCTCGCTTAACATCCCTTGGATTCGGGTTGGACCGATTTATACCCAGGAACTTCCTGAGTCTGAGATTGAAAGTCATCATTGGGCTTAAAATAAATGATCCTGAGAGATAAAACAGCTGGTCTTAGTCGGTAACAAAGCTACACAGGTCATCTCACGACATTCTACACTTATATTTGGGTTAAAATACGCACCAACGTTGCGTCCCCATCTCATAATGATAATGAAAAAGTCACTTGTAATGCTTTCAACCCAAATAAGGTTGTATGGTTCGAAAATAATTGTAACTGTCTAGTTTGCAATAATATTTGACACAACTAATGTAGAAGTACTAATATTATTGACTAGTATACGTAGTGAATGCCAAGACGTACGAGAGGGAGGATGGATGGCACTTAATTTTATATTGTACAAGCTTTGTTAGATAAGTCGAAAATGTGTTGTTCGATGTTTCAGATGTTAACTGTAAGAAAATTCTAAGGTTTTATAAATTTGTCTTGATGAATAAATATTTGCATTTAATTTCGTAAAAAAATTATATGATTTAATTGCCACGACATAATGAAGGATTTTGCATATTGGATTTACTTCACAATTAATTTTACAATTTTAAAAACAAAATATACCATTGATCATCCTATCCTATCATTCTTTTTAATAGTGATAGCCACCTTAAACAGATCGTACAATAAAAAAAATTGGTTCCTATTAGTTGGTAAAAGACTTTTTACTAATTTTACTATCACTCTTTAGGTCAACATTCAGTATGTAAAAAACATCTTAGTCTAACGGAGAGTAAGCCCAATGAGACACTACTGAATTGAGATAATTCCGTTTACATACGCATAAATTTCTACTTTTAGAATAAGAACCCTAGAACCAAGTAACACCAAAATTTAGATGTAACTAATGTAATCCGAGACCTCGCACTTGACAAAACTAACCGAAAGAGCAGCGGAGCGAACCAACAACCTTGTGGCATTCCTCGCGATCAGCCATTACTGTGGAATCCGATTGGGAATCTTTAGCATTTTCAACAGATTCTGCTCGGTCCGTGACAATAGTTCATGCTCTGTCGAGCCTCACTGGATATTATTGCTGGAATGCTGTAAAAACCGAATGTGCATCTTGAGCGACCTCCGCCCCCAAGGTCCTCGTCACGACGGCGACGTTCCTCTGGCGTCTGGACGCATCAGCGACCCACAATGCACCTGGCGTGAAATGTAATCTGTAATGAGCTCTCATGCAGATGAGGAACCATTGAATTTGGATACAAGTACTCGCACTGTTGTAAAATCTGAAGCTTGGTCGGCGTGTGAGTGTGCATTTTTATGTATACTCTTTAAATGTTAGAGTAGGCTACGAGTATGTAAGACGGTAAGAGTGTCTTTGGTGAGAAATAATATGTTTACCATTCGTGCTCAAGTCAAACAGTAGTTTATGCATCGTAAGGGTTATAGATTTGACTATGGTTACATTCAATAGAATACTCATGTCCGAGGATGTATCAGTAATGTAATTAGGGTTTTCCAATGACATCCAAGAGGCAATGTTAGTTACAAACATTTTTATCTATCTTATAAGCTTTATTTGTATTTGAATGATTCTTCTATTTTGCAAGTTCGGTTACGATCGATTGTGCTGATGGCTAGATAAATGTTTCTCTTTGATTAAATTTTACAGTGTGCGTTCTGGTACTTCTTAATATACTAGTTGAAATATTGGTAAAATAAAAATAAATAAATATTTACTCGGATATAAGTTTTAAAATACTTTAAAGACTGATTCAATTTTGAAGTTAAAAGTAGAACACATTGCAATGCTTTGTACGAGTACTCCATGCTCCATGGAGTATTTTAGGAACTGTGGTTGAATATAAATTGAAAGAACGACCCCTACAATAATATTTAACTGATGTTAGTCACACTCATCGATATATATCGATGGTCACACTACAGACAAAGATGTCTGCACTCAAACAAATCCACCATACTGTAACTGATTTTAGTTAAAAAAAATTCAATTACAAACACAATCGATGAAACATAAATATAAATCAAACTTTTAGGTGAAAATTTTTAAACAAGATCTTTTCTCAAACTAACGCTTCGAGCACCAAACCTAAGAAGAGTCATGCATTTTAAAAATGTACACTTGAATCCTAAACCAAACAAAATTTGTACCCTCATTACTTTTAAAAGTAATTTCCACCAAGTTACAAAATTACAAAGACTTGAGAATCAACAAACCAAATCAGTCTCAACAAAGTTCTTACTCAACTCTCGCTCAAAACTCGATCAAGACTTATTATTTTAATAATCTCAAAACCCTTTCCACCATCCGCGATGTTTTTGTGAATTCATTTGTCTCAGGTAAAGTTTGATTGTTGAATTAAACATTTCGCTTCTTTAATCAGCTGTCTATATAATTTGTCATTGTTGCTAAAAAACACCAAAGAGTGGAAAGTTTTGTAATTAGCAAACAAGAGGAAAAGTTACTTGGATAGCAAAGTTTGATTACACCTTTAATCTATTCTTCTAAAATCCACCTTTAATCTTAAGTGATTACGCCTATAATCACTTCAGTGGTTTTTGTACATGTATACGACAGTAAAACAGTAGTTAGGGTATGCACTGGGTTAAAATTCACTGGTCGCCCCTAATAGAAACTGACAGAATATATTAACTATGTGTTACGTTTACGTGGAAATGGACAAACTACGCTTTTATGTATGGTAATTTGTAACAAATGCAAAAACTAATGCACACATCGATTAGCTAATTAAAATAACAGGCAACAATATTCATACATATACTACATGCAATTCTAACGCTAAAAAAATAGTTGAGCATTTACCAAGATAATATGACGTAGAGGTTTTATTTTTATTCGTTTTCGCAGAAAGTACAGCGACTAAGTTTTTTTGTAATAAAAGGGAAGGATGGTTCGAATGGAGCTTGAACTCTAGAGATAACATTGATAACACCGATTGGGACATCTACAAAACAAATTACATCATGTTTCCGTTCTTTATAAATCTGTCTCTTAATGAGTAGTACTACGAGCCGGTATTGACCTATGTTGACCATCGTAACTAAAACATAAGTATATACGAGATGTTTTTGCCTATACTACGAATAAATACGAGATGTTTTTGCCTATACTACGGATAAATGACAAATTGATATGAACGAGAAAAATAATTTCTTGAAACACAGTGATTTATAAGGGAAACATTTCTAATTCCTGTTGAAATCTGTACGACACCATGACCTCTATAATTAATAACAGTAATAATTATAATATGTCAGTAAGTTAATGTTGTTGAATGATTTAATTTAAAATATTGAAAACTTTAATAAAACACACTACTGGCTACCCAAAAGTGTATAGTATTTCAACAACACACTCTATGAGATGTTTATTCAGCTAGAATGACGGTATACTTGAGTGAAGACTGGTCATACGTATCTCTAAGTACCCAAAAGTAATCCAAAAGGTACTAAATATACAAATAAGTACACAAATTAGAACAAGAAACATAAACCATATTGGCAACAAGACCCAAACTCCGTCAAAAACTAGCCTCCCTCATCCTAATTATCACGACCCTCCCTTATAATTAATTTCCACCCCTAATAAAGGTCACATGCCCGACAAAAGACATGTCGCTGTTATAAATCAACGCAAGCTGTGGTTTTTAATAATAAAGAGGGCAAAGCAGAGCGTGGGGGGAGGCGTCAAATTGTTGCAAAACTGGGCTTTATTAGCCCTCCGGTCCAATCACCTGACCGATTGCATTTTTGTGATCTACATTTGCTCGTCGCTTTTTGCGGGGTTTCACCTCGGTTTTCCGCAATTCCAATTCAACTCTCGAAATCGGTGGAAACGAGTGTGACGATTGTTGTTGCATTGTCAAATTGAAAATGATAACCGAGTGATGAGTTCGTTTGGATTTGAAATTCGGCGACGGACTTGTTGAGTATTTGTGTGTATTGGTTGTGAAATATGTAGGCAGTTTTCAGCATTTAAAACCTTGCTGTACAAACGCTTGTTGGAAGATTGTCATTACCGTGAGACAACGACGCAGACAAAATATGAATGCAGAAAGTAAGGAAGTTTGATGATCTGTATAGCGTAGCTTTGTTACTGCCTAACGTCAGCTAATTCTGTACTCTTTAGCCATGACCATTTATTAATATGATATTGTACGTTAAAATGTTATGTTAGTCAAAATAAGTTCAGATCTTCTAGAAATCCATTGAAATTCGGTTTCGCATACACTTACAACACAGTATACCCAATTAACAACCCAGTTTAAGCAGCTTACAATCCATTATATCCTATTTAAAACCCAGTATATCCTCACTTGCAGTCCATTCCAATCGACAACCCAGTTTAAGCAACATACCAATTATATCCAACCTTCAACCATGTATACCCAATCTACTACCCAATACACTCAAGTCATAGCCCAGTATACCCAAATTACAGCCTTGTTTCACCTCGGATGTCGCGCGAAGATGGAGTCTGTCGCGAAACAGGCGATTCGTCGCTTATCGGCGTCGCGAATCGCAAATGTGATGCAGATTGGCCCAATGGCAGCGCCTCGGCAGGAAAATTACTTTCCCGCGCAATCATATTTCCCAGAGATCACGTGACCCGGGGCGAACTTTTGGCGGGATTGTTCCGGGCCCGCCGGGGGTGTAATCGGAGGTGCCAACACCCGGGCAATGACTCACAAGGATGCTGTATTGGACGAGTAGACACTTACTTGACAAATTAAAATCCGGTTTTCAGTTGCGTATTCGCATAATGTAGAGTGAGATGCCCAATCCACACCTCTTGTGGTTGAAGTTTATATCTTGGTTTATTTATTGGTTAACTAAGTAATTTCTAAATAGGTTATGTAGGATACCTAAGATGTCATAACCTACCCTAACCTAAGTCAACCTATCATAGCCTATCCTAGCTTTAGGTACCATAACATAACCTTATTAAAATAGTCGTAAAACAGTTCTCTAATTATTAACATAATACACAACCAAGTCTTAAAACTTTCTTTTGGTGACGATTAAAATTTGTAAAAAATTATTGATTAGAAAAATGCTTAACCCATTGATACCCATCTGTTCGACTTGAATTTATTTTCTCTCCCATGATTTCAGTGGACTGATTAAGCACCAAACTCACGTAAGGATAAAACTTAATAATTTTTTATTGTACCGGATAACCCATTGCTTTGCTTGACACGATGTACGTACAATCACAAGCCCCCCCCCAAGCCCAAGATCAAAATACATCAACAAATTAAAAAAAAAATTGACCTAAAAGCAGGGAGTTTGATGAAGGTCAGTTCTGAGATTCTAAGTTTAATGTCAAGAGTGGTTAGGTGAAGCAAAGAAACAAATTAAAAGGTGAATCCTTCCATTTAAATAGTTTCATTTTATTTACGTCACAACCCAAAGTGCCACATCAAAGTTCAACACCAAGCATGAGATATTTCAATTCACTGTCAAATAACCTGATCCCAGACAAACAAAACCAGTCAACATTTGAACATCTTGAACTGTTTAACAAACAAATCTGCAGACTGTCACCTTTGAAAAAAGGAGCGCGGGGCGAAAATAAAAAGAAGAGCTTGTTAAATCTGTTTATTGTCGTCGTGCGGTGAGGAAGACCACAAATCGAGGGAGATAAAACATCAGGAAATGAATCGCGTCTGGGAGGGGAGGGAGAAGGGATGTTTTTGGGGGAAGTCGCAAATTGTATTAGCGGTGCCACTGGGTAGGGTCGTATTATGAATAAGCTGTATGTGTGATGTTGGGAATGGAACTGTTGTTTGGAAATTGAAATGTTTAGTTGCAAGGACTTCTCTTTGGAAACAAATGAGATTTATCATTCTGCTTCTCCCCTTGTCATCGGAAATAGGTTATGGTATAATTCCGTTAGGCTCAACCTACCTTCATCTTACCTAACCTATCCTAACATTTATCATACATTTTATAGGCCATTGTTTAATTTTGTGAATTATCGAGGGAAGCTTGATCTAATTTATACCATAGTATAAATAAACGCCATTATATTACTTCATCTATGCCCGTACGAAGGACGGGTACTCTGCTAGTAGTCCTATAATTTCTTGTTTGAAATGTGTTTTAGTGATGGTATTATTTGAGAGCTTGTTGCAATCTTCTTTTTACGATTAGTAGTAAACAGGTTTTCACGACGGGTCGGGATCTGGAATCCAATCCGAGATTAAATACAAATGTTGTAATGTTTAGGCTTTTTCTTACTTGGGGACAGAATAAGGTATTGTTGAGAAGTAAAATTTCCACAATAATAGCTCAAATTACAAGGATATAATAGTGTTAATTATTTTCAAAGGCATTCCTGATGGTTCAATAAGTAAACATGCGCAATGGGTTCCTTCGTTTATTCGTCAATACTCTCTTCTATCTAAATTAAGTCATCAAAAAGTTCGTTTCATGATTTCGTTTCTGACATCTTTGTCAGACGCTCAATCACCAAAGACAAAGGTGATTTTACTTTTTATTAATCTTTCAAGCTCTAGGAGTTCCATTTGATCGACAATTATGCAACCCAAATCAATGGTCAAGAAGAAGATCCAAGACAATCTGTACAAGTGCCAGAGCGGAAGCGGATCTAGGAAGCCCTGGAGGAAGGTAATACAAAGTCTTATCTCAGGGCTCATTGACTCTGGAAGGGCTTCTCAAACAAGGGACAAACAATGGCATGAAGTTAGTTGCGGGTCAATTGTTGGGAAGAGAACAATAAAAACCTCAGGATATTGCTTGCATCGTGTTTATTCTCGTAGGAATAAATGTTAGGTTCATTTAGTTTGGGTTTTAACCTTAATAACAAAATACCCTCAATAGGACACCCCCTTGATACAATTTATAAGTTTCCCTCATCACAAATTATTGCAAACCTCGATAAGAAGTCAACCTTGATAACAAGTCTTATTCAATAAGACTTGAATACTTGCTACCGAGGTTACATCGTAGAGTAAAGGTTGAGCTAGGTTAGGTTTACACACAGTTGAGTTAGGTAATGTAGGCCTAATTTTAAAGTTTAGTTTGAAATTTTTTTTAAGATTTATAAAATTTAAATAGAAAAGTCACAATTTACCGCAACCTATAACAATATAAATTTCTGAACTACCCTTAACATAACCTTGGATTCGTTGCATTTGATAACCTACCAGACATTTTGCAACCTTTTGTGATCCATCATTTTCCTGGTCTACCACAGGACTTCTGTCCAAGGGGTTCTGGTTCAAATCCTACTATTCATCAATAGTTTTAGTCCCACAAATAATTCCATAACCCGGTGGTTCGGAGCCCATTTCAAGCATGAATGTTTGAGAAACATTTGAGAAAAAAAGGAAAAAGCGCCTGGCGAGAAAAACTTGTTATTCAATTGCATCCTCCCGCTACCAACGCCAGTTATGTAAGCCTCTGCACTTTTTTTCCAAACGAAAACAATGCCTCAAAAACTAAGATGAGACGCAGACAAGAGAATGATAAAAGCATAACAACGTAAACCTTAGTTATGTAATCTTTAAAACGAACGGACATAAATGTTTAGGCAATTGATGTTCACTTTTGGAGGTTGTTTTAGGCGATATCCTGTGTTTTGATACTTTCACTAACAAGGGTCTGCTTTTTGGAGCCTTCATACAAACGCAAACACTTGTCGTAAAATCGGCTACATAATGCTATGGACGCTAAGTGAAATCTTGACTTGGATGCGATTATGATTTGCGCCGAAAACATAAAGTGGCACGCTTTATTGGCAATTCCGTAAGTATGCTACTAAAGTTGCGTTAAAAAGAAATTAAATAGATTCCATTGATGTATGATTTTGGAAAGTCCACTTGAAGTTTCGTTAAAATTGTTTATTTAGTCATGAGAGCCCATGTAAAAATCTCAACTAAATTTTGGATGCATTCAATTAAGAAATTGAACCTTCTATTGTGATAAACACCAATTCAATAAACCTTTTTATTTTTATTTTTACTGAAATAATTTCTCTATTTTAGTTACAATTAGGTTTAGATTAATTTTTATATTGAAACAGGTATCGATATTTGAAAATAATCAAATAGCACGCAAGGAATAATGCGAACTATGTAATTGATCAAAATTTTCAGTTTTGAGTAAAAAATGTACGAATTGACTATAAATCAATTCCTTTTTAGTGTTTAGTATCATAAAGGTTAATTTAAATCAAGTCTACAGCTTACCATCAATAATATAACTATTTTTACCTGAGAATGCCTGATCTAGTCGTTATTTAGCTACAATATAATGCCAGCCTAACTTACTGAGAACTTTCTTTCTATTGGAGAACTATCCCTATTAAGAACAAATTTTCAAGCAATTTTCTACATTTTCAACCAATTTACCAACTTAGGATAACGATTTCCTGAATGACAAAGTCCCTCTGTAGTATTCTTGAAACGCAATCGTTCTCTTTAACCTTCCATCGATTTCCTCTTCTTTGATTGATCTCTCAAGCCGATTTTGAGCCCTCACAGACCCAGTGTCACTCTTACATCGATTCTCTAACCCTTCTATTCTTTTATAAAATCCCTTTCAAGACCCTCTAAGTAGATTAATATCCGTAGGGTTCGGATTTTAAATAACTCAGATAGCAAGAAACGAAATTCAAGAAGAAGATTTGTACTTCGAGAGAATGACTGATTATTTGTTATTGGATTTTACTGCATTTGGGTGAAAAAAACTTTTTTATTACATGTAGCTTCAACCATGGTTCACAATTGTAAAATAATCCCTCCAATGATCCTAAAAAAACAAAGAAACAGTAAACTGATATAAGTCTCTTTAATTGATGGTATCGTCTATGACAAAGATAACTCCACAGTTTTACTAAGTGTTCTGTTTGATTTGTTTCTATTATCAGCGTTGGAAGTGTAAAAAAAAACATTGTGTGGAGAAAATAAATATATCGTCAGTACATTAACTTTGTGCAAAATGTCAAATAATTGGATCAAATGTTTTTTGTTCGATGGAAAGACACACATGAAATGGTTTATATTGACGTTGGCAGTGTATTCCACAAGCAATGCTACGATTCGGATAAAATTTGCACGTTTTGGTCATCTAAGTAATTATTTTCTGAGCAATATCCAAACGCCGCAGTTTCTACCCCAGGTTTCAGCCCCGCTCGTTTTGGCCACATGGGCCCAAAATAATTACATCAGCATCGTGACAACCCCTTATTAGTTGAGAGGAGAGCAGATCTGTCTTATGGTTCTGTCATATTTACGCAAAATAATTCTGATGGATCTTCATCAGTTCATTCTCTTGAGTTATAAATAGTAATGAAGCAAACTATTCCCTTGATCTGAATCAGTTCACTAGTTTAACTCCTTCAGTTTGTGATGTTGTAGACTATTTCTTGGATCATCAATAGTTTAATTATTTACTTGATTTTGTAAGACGGTATCTACTTGAGATTGTAATAGAGCTAATATTATTCCTTTGATTTTTTTAAAAAGTTGGTTAGATTTTATGTTTCAATTGTTCATAAGCTATTATTTTTGTCTTTCGTCCGTTTACACTACTAGTTTACACCAGTTTACCTACTTAAGTTTGCAATGTTTAACTACAACCATTTGTTTAGCAGACATAACAACACAATGTTTCTTAATTCTCTAAAACCTTACATCGCATAATAAAATGGAGAGTTGATTGTAAATACTAATGTCGTGAAAACTTCTTACACACAATTCTTGTTGAGTTTTGGCTGTGGTTTGTGACTATAAATTACTACAAACCCAATCGCTTGCGTGCCTGAAAACTTTATTGAATATATTCCTTTTTGATTTTTATAATTGACACAACCAACAAAGATCAAGCTTTTTTACGAAATACAAATATCAACGTTCTTTTAAACCAACTCTCCCTATATCATACACAGTCAGTATACCAAATTACCTTTGTGGGGGCATTACACTGTTTCAACGCGTAAAACCTTCAATCAATTCCCAATCATTACAATGAGATAACAATAAGAAACTTTCCCCATGTTTACTTCCAATTTGTCCTCGTGGTTTATGGTTACAAGAAGATTTGGCAACTTGGGGCTTAAATCAACCAATCGTCTAGAGAAAGCTGTATGATTGGGCCTCTAAATGCCATTCGCTCACTCCCGCCTTTATTTACGTCTGTTCGCGGCGGGAGGTGGCTTATCAGCTGCTCAGCCTAATCAGCTGACGAAGTTGCCAAACAGCTGATCGAACATGGAACAGCTGATAGAACAGATAGGTGTTGCTGATTGTGCCGAAATGGCACGGCCCAAACATAACCCTAATAAGCTTGTTGGATAACTGATGTTTCCGTGTAAGTATTGTGTAATGAAACAATGTGTTATTTGTAATCGAATTGATATTCTTTGAGTGGGCGGGGTAAATAAAGAAGTTAAAGTTTCGAGTTTATTTAGGAAAATATGCAAGGATTTAGATTTGCGCTTTTATTTTCCTTATTGGGAAGAATAATTGTTAAAATTTTAAGGTAAAAACCTGGACTTTTCCTATTGCTAAGTGTTTTACTACGTACATACGTTTCGGGAGGTAAGGAACTCATCCAGTTTTTAAATAACCCTATATCATAATCCAGACGTTTAGAACAGACTCAGCATTTAGTATTCACGTATTTAAATTTAAATATGTTAAGTATTCCTGAAACATATTATTAAATGCCAAAATTAGAAAAACCAGCTGCTCCGAAATGACAGAGATTGATGTGTACAGCTGATTATCCAATTAACAGCTGATTTCTATGAGTGGCCAGATCACTTAATTCCATGGCGACAGGAAAAGATGAATAAGTCATAACGCGAAGACAATCGGGAAGACAACAATGGTACTCAGCTGATCGTCGAATCAAATGTTTAATGACGATGTAAATCAGCTGTTTGCTTAACCAGTGTCATTTCTGTCAGGCGCCGAGAGTCTTGGAATGTACAATGTGAGACGATCATAAGTGACGAGTGTGTAAAAGTTTATATACTTACAATGATACGTTTTTTGAGAGGGGACGATGTGTCACGGAGGGTGCTACCCTTAACTTACACACGCGCATACAATCAACACTAGGGCGCCCACAATCCAATTTTATTCTTATCACTCAAAAGTTTCAAGCGTGTTCGCACCCGAAATATTCTTCGACAGCTTTGGGTTCAAATAATTTTGTTTAGTAAGTTGTAGAGTTTAGTTCACAGTTGAGCTTAGCTACAGCTAATAGGTAGATAATACAACATGTTTACAACTTAAGTTTCTACTTGTAAAGTTATAAAGATTACGAAACAATCTAATGTCTTTAAGGTGGAGAAATAGATAAAAGTTATATTACGTATTTGCGACTAAAATGGTCCTTCGGCGGATTTCTTTTGATTTCATATACAATTTTGGCTTGTAATATTATAACGGTAACCATACAATTTAATTTTTTTATAGAGAATAAGTAGATAATGTAAGCCTATGGAGTTTATATCGATTAAATGTTCTTTTATGATTTGAGGATTGATTTTAAAACGTGTGCTCCAACCACACTCTAAGACTCGTTGGTTAAACAATGCCAAGAATTATCACTGCCTTGCGTTTTTATTTGGTGGAAATCGTTTAAATAACAGAAACAAACATAATTAAATTTATATCATCAAAACTATCTCTTCACAGACGGAAACAATCCTTAACATTGTATTCAGCTGACCCATAAGAGAAAATAATTTATTATTGAGCTATGCTCATACTTAACAATTGTACCTACTTCTTGGAATACAACTATAACTCCATCACGCAAACTAGCTGGAGAGAGAAAGAGAGAGAGAAATAGGGAAGTCTGCGGCGGTATATCTCTATCGCACTAGTAGATACATTACACATTACAGGGTGTTCCACAGAGCAGCATTCGTCTTCATTCCGCCTACTTCACATTATTATATATTAACCGCATTAGTGTCGTATCGACTTTCCCCGGTAAAAGTTTCCTCTTAGTCTGTGCCTAGTTGAAAATTCCGGTCTATTCATCACGGTGTCCGGGGAGCCTGGGAAATATTTACAACTCTAATAGAAACAGCTGTTTGTCTAGTGTACTGTAATTTATTCGATTCAACTTGACTTTTGGAAAAACTTATGGGAGTCTTTCAATTTAAACTTGTCTTACCGCCCCTTTTCACTGTAATGTTGTTCAAACAGCGAATTATCTTTAAAAATGGGTTAAAAATTAGGGCATGTCTAAAATCATAAGATCACAATTTGCCTTATTTGGGTGGAATATTCCAAAACTCCATTTGTAAATCACATGATTTATTATAAGATTTTTAAAATTTACCAATACAAGTTATTTGTCCTATGAATAATTTTGTTTCCCGTTGAAATTGTTTCGTACCATTCCCATATGTCATTAAATGTCGAACTTATATGAATGAAATTAATTTGTTAGTACGTTTTCCTACCTTGACAAAATTAAAATAGTTGGCTTAAAAAAATTGAATTATACAACTTATCATTACCGATTAACCGATTGTTTAGTGTTCTTTAACAACTAAGTTTGTTAATAAAATTAAATATCTACTTGGTATATGGTAGTAGCTAGTTTAAAGCAAGTAAAATAACAATAAATAAATAACGTGCTAAAAAACTCACCGTGACCGAATGTTAAAAATGCTTAAAATGTCTTCAGATTAACCATACGGATGACAAATCTCCAAGAGGTATGTATTTAAGAGCACCAATAATATTAACTGATTCATTTTTTAGTCACTGTAGTTGGACACTACAGTATAAACAAAAGTTAAATAAATAGTAATCACAGAGCGTACATTCATAATTGTCGTAGTCCAGCGCCTGCAGTTAGTGAGATGTTAATGGCAGATAGGCGTGTTTGGAGCATTGCCTACGAGAAACATTGAAGGGGCTGACCCGTGTACTGAACTGGACAAATCCGCTTCAAGACATTGGGGATGAGAGAGGAGAGAGGGTTTGGAAATTATTTGGCAGTTACTTGCAATATTATCGTATGGCTTAGTATGGAAGGAATTCTTGATTCCGGGAAAAACTGTTTGTAATAGACCGCTATCTTTTACTTGACATGTGAACAAGTATACGGGCTCGAACCACCAGGTTAAAGTACTTTTATAGCAAAATTGGTGATTGGCGGGATTATGATAAAATATTTAAACTCAAACTGCTAGATACATCTACAAAATTCGGTTTTAGCAATAAATGCAATTAAGTGAATACAGTGAAGTGCTTGGCAATAATATTTATGTAAATTTATCCATATCAATATCCATCGTAGCCTAAGAATTTTTCCAAGTTTTCTATAACTTTCTAATCTTACTGACGATTTTTCTTTTCCCTAGTGATGAATTGAGAAAATTAAGTTTACAGGACAAAAATCTACGAATTTACTTCTTGTAGGAATTGCAAATACAGTAGAACTGCATCGCATAAGGACAACAGGGTAAGCAAATATTTCATTGTAGATTACTGAACTTCGGTAAATTAAAAAGTACCTTAGGTATTAAAGTAAATGGCAGGGCTGAGGTTAACTTCATTCATAATTTTTATGTTAATCTTTTTACGTGTATTTCTATTTCTCAGCTTTTCAATATTGTAATGATTATTCATTAATTCTAGTTATTTTTCGTCAAAGATTTTGTTTTACGCCTGATAACATTTTCAAGGTACTGAAAACTAAAAAAAAAACTCAGGAATATGTTCAGTAATATGAGTTTAACCAAAGTTAAGCCCAATATTTTTATTTTAAATAATTTAACAAGCTAAATAAGGAAAACCACCGATTAAAACATCTTTAATAATAAAACACCCTTTACACGTTTAAAAATTCATAAAAGCGATTTAAAAGGCTTATACATAAACATTCGAGAGCAACAGGGTAAGTGGGTAAGGGGGGAGGGTAAATGGGCAATAAACACGTTCTTTATAAAAAAATGAAAGGGGAGAAAAACTGAATCAGTTAAGGGCGCGAGTCTTGGTATATGAAAATGAAGAGTGTGGCACAGGAGAAAAGCCGGGGTTTCTTTTGATATGGGATTTTTTGTCCCTAATGTGGGAAATTTTCGTTCCAAAAATTACTTCCGATGCGATATGTATTGACTTTTTACGAAAACGGTCGGACAAATTCATACTTTGTTAAGCTTTGCTGTGTGATGGATTATTTACGACAAAGGGATTCAAATATCATATTCATATTTGAATGCCTGTGTTGTGAGATATATTAAGATGTTCTCAACAAACCGCAGGATACATACATATTTTTAAAGCAATTAATTGTTGTGAGATTTATTGAGTCCTTAAAGAAAAACTGTTCTGAATTCAAAGTTTTTGTTAAGGATTGATTGAGACAAATTTTAGGATACAATCATATTTTTATGTATCTTTTGACATTGGTTGGAATATTTAAGAAAAATCATCGAATAAATATTTCTCTTAATTTTGCCGGGGAATTAATTTTAATTTATTGAATGAAATACACTGTACGATACTCTGTTGAGGTGAATTTAGATATTTAGACCAGTCTCAGAGATATAGCTTTGGCAGTGACCACCAAGAACGTGCTGCAAAACACCCGTTCTACATGGACATATCGATTGTAACCCAAAGGCTCCATGCTAATTAAAATGCCTGCGTCGTCCTAGATTAAAGTAATCCTACCCAGGCGGTCATCTGCCCTGGACTTTGAGGGATTTGGCTTTAGTCTACACTTGTGGCGTCCTTACAGTGTGTCATGTTAGAAGGGCTTTTTGTACTGTCAAATTTAATTATGGTTCCGTTTTCATAGAGGAAATTTTAATGTGATTGTCATTTAGGTAATACTAAAATTTGCTGTTTGGGTTTTACAATTGATATGTTAATCTGTTTTAGGCAAGACTCCCGTGGAATTCCTTATACTATAGTTGTGTGCTATATACAATAAACTCATGTGTAGTTGATACAGAGAAATATCTCCTTAATACATAAACTTTTTTTATTACTTTATTTTCTGTTTTCAGGACAGGTAGATTTAAAGCTTTAGAGAGAGAATCAAACCACTAGGTACCCGTACCATGAGATTTTCACAGCTAAAAACTATTGGCGATTAGCTGGATTTGAACCCTGGGCTTCATAAGAGAAATTCCGCTATCTAAGACTAAACCAGCTGTTTCTTCAACTTAAAACACGTAAGTACTCGTATTTAGTCTCAAAAAAATTTATCCACATATGTGAGTTTAGTGTTATGGATGAATGGTACTTTACTTACACTTTACATTCTGCCTTGCTACTGACTAAAAGATTAGCTGTTACCATAGATAAAACATACTCTCTTAGTAGATTTTCCATCCTTATGAAACAGCTGAAGCCAATTGTATAGTTAGTTCTGTCCGGTGCACTGTAGAGGTCGTGTTTTGTTTACAATTGGTTTCTTCTTATTTTAGTCATTTAAAATCCCGTTTAACCGAATAAAACGATATAGTCATAAACAATAACTCGTCATCTAGTTATATAACCAAACAGTAAAGCACAAATCATGAAATTAACTCTAAAATAATAGAAAGAAAATGTCGACACTAGCCACCTGTGTCACCAGACCATGAACTCGACACGAAAAACGAGCTACAAAATTTTACAGTGGGATGAGAAGTCTACAAGTCTACTTGTATTGGTTAGTCTATGCTATTACCCATTGATTACCATAAATTTAAAGCCCAATGATTAATATAGATCATAATCTGTAAATATCTTATTTCCCTCTGGAAAGATTAGGAAGCATCCATATCAGTTGAACAACGTAAAATTACCTCCTACCATTCCAATAAATTTATTGTATTTTATGATAAAAAAAGTTTATCATAAAATAAACTTAATTGTACAAAGATATTTATTAGCGTATTCTTGAGGCTTTAAAAATAAAGAAGCACACAAATAAATATAGTCATATTTCCTTATTTATTGTAGTTGGTGATATCCAACGGTTTCCACCAACACTAATAACTAAGTACCGAATGGTGTTCCACTTTTGAAGTTTTCACTTCTTTCAAAAGCAAAGCCATCGATGCTTTTGTTTGCTTCCTGCACATCGACAAAATCCTGATGGCGTTTTAAAAAATATACACGACAAAGGGCGATAACACAATAAATTAGGGAAACCGTTCGTCCGTGGGATTAAAAATTCAACACAATTTGGGACGCAAAGTGTTAAGCGCCGTTTGGATGAGTGTTTTGTCGACGTTTTCCAAAATAACACTTTCAACGGATATTGTCTAAATATTGTGTTTTACATAAATCGGAAATAAAACTTGAATGGAAGTTGTGAATGACAAGGGGTTATGTTGTAAATTATATAATAATTGGGGTAAAAGTATTGTAATTTTTTACTTTTGGGAGAGGACTTTTTTTCAATAAAAAATATTCTTGCGAAAAATTTGATTTTTTGTTTTCTAAATATATAAACCTACAGCTTAAAATGAGCTTCCGACAAATGGGTTACATAATTATTACGTAGCTACTTGATTGGTAACTGGCAAGATTTGATCTAACGCCCTCAGGACAAAGATATATTTTCATCACCAAGATGTATCTTATAAGTATATATTTTACTAATTTAAAAACTAATTTTAGTTTGTTAAAGTATTAGGTGATTCTAACTTAAAATGTAATGAATGATGCAAATTTAAGTTAAACAAAAGTACTGGTTATGCAACAGTTTAGAGAGAGACTACTAATTTAAATAGTTTTCATAATTCATAAAATATTTAATTTTATTGTTGAACTTGGATCCTAATTTTAATCTTGCGTTTTCAACTCGAACTTTCAGTTTTCAACAAGATTTGAATAATATTTTATGTTTATGTTAGTGTATAACCCTTAAAACTTCAAATTAATACAGATTACTTATTGCAAAACTGTGTAGCAAAGAACAGGCTAAAATTACGGTTGTCCATAGTATATATTCAAAAGAGTCTTCTTATAATATTTCACAGTGATCGTCTGCAGATCCGGATAAAGCAAGATGAAGGTCTAGGTTGAGGCAGAGGAGAGTATTTAGCAGGAGGTCAGAGGTCAGCGGCCTGAGGTCGCCCAGGTCACCGGGCACCAGGGGCACCAAGCACCATGCACCATCATACACCAGGTATATGATGCTTTATATTGGGTCACCAAGAATGTTTGTACCAGTAAATGCTTTGAAGGAAGTCAACTCGTAGTTAAATCCAATATGAATCATTTACTATGCAACTTTCATTAGAAAAAGTTCAATCCGATCCCAACAAAATAAAAATTCCAATGAGTCCCTGACTAAGTGCAATAAGACACAGTACTGTATTTCACTAAATTGGCTTGATAAGTTTGAATTGGTAAGTATATGAGTAATTAAGGGGGTATTGTATGTGAAACATTGTAGTAAAAACACAGGTTAACGCATAGGTCATAAATACTCTTATGCCAGGTTTTCGGACGAATATAGCAGTACGGTCGCTATAGGTCTTGCCACCCTAAGTTGAGGCAGCCCAGACGGACGGGCAGGGTCATTATCGGCCGGTCCCGCCCGGAATGCCGGGCAAATGCGGACACGGAATATTGGGGACACATCATTAAAGAGGGCAAAAGCGGACACTAGAGATTATTGCTACCTGACAAGGGGTTGACAGGTCTCTGCAAATATTTCAAGGGCGGAACATTGCGGACACATGTATCTACGACGGGGAAAAAGGTGCGAGGGAGGGAGGCCACGGGTATTTGGCAGTTTAAATCTTTATCAGCTAGACTATCCCTATACTATTATACGCGTTACGTTTGTGCTTACAATGTATAAATGCTCCAAGGATTTCCAAAACTGGAACTAATAGCCTTCAACAAATGTTGTTATTTATTATGAATATTTCGTGGAGTTTACTGTTAATAATTAAATTTTCATTAGAGATCGCGGTACTTACGTATTAAACGGAGGCCACATTTTGTCAGCGCGCTGCGGCGGTTATGTTAGGTTGGGTTATCATAATAGAAAGTATAACTCGTCTGGTATCGTTCGATTCATAACGAAGCGAGGAAAGTCCTACACACATAATATTTACGATAACCCAACCTAACATAACCGCCGCAGCGCGCTGACAAAATGTGGCCTCCGTTTAATACGTAAGTACCGAGATCGCTTGCCAGATTGACAATGTTTGTTAATTAAATAAAGAATAAAGACGGGGAATCGCTAAGAGATATTGGTTTTCTTACTTTATTAGTCCGGCCATGCTGGTTCGCGATCTCCTTTGAAAAACGTAGATTTTTACACGTTTGTTTCAAATGTTGCCAACATCGTATTTTTCTTACTTGAGTTATAGTGATAATGGACGCATGTACAAATATCTCTATATTGCACATTCATATTCGAACGAACTGTTTTTGGCCTTTGGGGAGCTTAAAACAAAAAAATAAAATCTGTTTCGGTTTCGGGCCTAGGTCTTGCCATGAGACCTATGTTTAGCGAATTTCCATTTGTGCTATTGGATGTATTATGCCTATCCTGTTGTGCCGCATCACGGTAATAGATTATTCCCTATATAAACAATTTGATTTAAATTATAGGAATAATAACCGATATGCGTATCCCTTATAAAGAGCACAAGGCCTACCCTTTTGCGTAGTTGTAACTTCCATACCGAAGGATGCGTACACTGTGACGGTAAGAAGCAAACTGACATCTAATAGTTACCTCCCAACCCAGGTAAACTCGCCCTGTGTATTGTACGTTTACAAAATTCCAAACAGAAAAATACCAGTGAACTTAATCAATTTACTTAAACCAAATTTGTATAACTAACGTATTGATAATATTGTTCAGAAGTGCATTTGATATGTTTCGTTTTAGTTTTACATGTATAATAGGTTTACAAATGTAAACTAATTTCTCTACCATTTTTAATGTTTATTTACATCGACCCCCAATATATTTGACGTTATAAATATCTCTTAAGTTTAATGTATTCTTTATAAAAAGACCAATTGTTTGTATTTCAACTACTTATTGAAAGCTGGAATATAAGTTGAACACCATTCTGTTATCGAGTTCTATATGATATTAAAAGTTAGAACAAGTGGATAGAGTGTGGTCCATTATCATTTGTCAATTATTCATTACAAATTATTGTCAATAAACAAGCATCAAATAAAAATGCCAAATTTTAGATAAATATCGCGCTTTTTGAAGCTGGTCATCATTTAAATTATACAAGGCTTAATGTTATAAAGGTGTTCATACCCTATAGCATTGTTTATAGGCTTATATTTGACATCGGGTTACCTTTGTCAATTGATTGCCAAGCCGATAGACACGTCGTACAGTTTTGACAGGCCTACAGGAGTAGTATATTACACTACTAGCCCTGTAAGTGGTGTTTTACCGCGCAAGCACGACAGTTCGCGGATTTTCACAGGAGTTTCGTGCGAGAACAGTGAAGCTTACCGGGCGAGTAACGTACGATTCCTGACATCATACTACACAGAAAATTTGTACATTTTTAACTCATGAAACAATTTGTTTGGGTATAACATAAATTATAATATTTTTATATTAAAAAAATAAAATAGGCCGTTGAATTTTACTGTTTATTTCATCAGCTGACTAAGTGCACGGTAAAAAACTTTTACGCCACACTATACTGGTTTTACGAACTTCCCACACAAGGATTAGCTGTCCAGGTAACAGCTGTTTGCTAATAAAGTAAGAAAACCAATATCTCTTAGCGATTCCCCGTCTTTATTCTTTATTTAATTAACAAACATTGTCAATCTGGCAAGCGATCTCTAATGAAAATTTAATTATTAACAGTAAACTCCACGAAATATTCATAATAAATAACAACATTTGTTGAAGGCTACTAGTTCCAGTTTTGGAAATCCTTGGAGCATTTATACATTGTAAGCACAAACGTAACGCGTATAATAGTATAGGGATAGTCTAGCTGATAAAGATTTAAACTGCCAAATACCCGTGGCCTCCCTCCCTCGCACCTTTTTCCCCGTCGTAGATACATGTGTCCGCAATGTTCCGCCCTTGAAATATTTGCAGAGACCTGTCAACCCCTTGTCAGGTAGCAATAATCTCTAGTGTCCGCTTTTGCCCTCTTTAATGATGTGTCCCCAATATTCCGTGTCCGCATTTGCCCGGACACCCCCGCCCGACCCTTTATAATCCGATTAGTGACACTTCCGTGAACGCTCTAGTTCCATAATTGTCATTAACAAAGTTAAAAACCGATGCATAAATTTAGTCTTTTACATTAATAACGTCGATTTAACAAACATTTCCGTTTTTGTCCCATCAAAATCGGACAATGTTTACAGTTTGTGAGCTATAAACAAAAAACAAAGTAGTGTAGATCCCAAAATCCAAAAACCGTAAACATTGTCCGATTTTGATGGGACAAAAACGGAAATGTTTGTTAAATTGACGTTATTAATGTAAAAGACTAAATTTATACATCGGTTTTTAACTTTGTTAATGACAAATATGGAACTAGAGCGTTCACGGAAGTGTCACTAATCGGATTATAAAGGGTCGGGCGGGACCGGCCGATAATGACCCTGCCCGTCCGTCTGGGCTGCCTCAACTTAGGGTGGCGAGACCTATAGCTCCATACAGAAGCCAATATAAGAAACGTAACCATACACAAAATCAGAGAGATATCTTACCGTTCCCTGAATCAACTTATACTGGTTACAGGCTTACTACCAAAATAATTAAGTAATATTTATGACCGTAAAAACTAAAAAGCAATTATAAAATTAGGTCTGTCATCAGTTGTTTTAATATTTTAACGTATTTATAAGAATCCAGTGACGAAAGACCAAAATAAAATCCATTATTTTTGGCTGCAAACGTTCGTAGTAGGAGTTTTGACTGATTATCTCCCACAGTATCAATAATTTTTTAAACATTTCTTTATAAGTTCAATGTCACAAACCCGTTAATAACCGTTACATCCTAACCGTTGCGCGTTGCGTACGTGTACATCTCGACGGCGCGCGCAGACGCACTAACCATAAAGTCTAGTCTTAGCACACTTTCTGTTTCTCACGACGTCTACACGCGCCTGCACACGCACCGACACTCACACGCACAAACTCTACGACTGCAGTATCGTAGACCGCGGGGACACGTACATTAGCAAGTTAACTATTTAATGAGGCGATGGACATCCGCTGTAAGAGAGAACGGATACAAAGTTGCGAGGTGATTACGATGTAATTTTGTCCCGTTTAAAAGTAGTTATAATTTTGTTTGTAATTGTTACAAGGATGATTTTGAATTTGTTAAATTAGTAACGTCTTGAAGCTAAAAATATAGGCAAATAAATGCGTAACCTAAAAATTTTAAAAGAGTTGTAAATTGATTATAATTTTCATATAATTTTATTGGAAAAATGTGTTTACAGAGGATGACCTCGCTTGAAAAATCTATATTTCTACTGAGTCCCGGGACTATCACATGTTAGAGCTATTTGTGGCTGACGTCATTTGAACCTGGACCCTCTGAACCACTTATTTGTTCTAACCACTTGAATAGAGGAAACTGGAGTTAATTATGAGAATATTATACCAAGGTTACATATCGAATTAGGTAAATTTGGAAAAAGTGCTCTTCTCTTGAGTGTATTCTTATTTGCGTTCTACCATTGTCTATGGTGGTAACTCATTGTAGATTCGATCGTCTCCAAAATAATTCTAAATCATGATTTATAATAATGTATGTATTCTTAAAAATCGTTAAATAAATAATAATTAAATGGTAAAAGCTAATTATTTTCTTAAGTTTCAAACAACAAATTATATTTTTACAAGACCTATAAGTAACAACAGACTGTGTAGGGTTAATCTTGGGTAGGGACCAGGGACAGTATGTAGAGTATGTAATGCAGAAGCCAGGCAGTTAGCAGGTAGCAGGTGAGTTGGCACTTGGCATCGGTGTCAGAGTCGGGGTGAAATGTGAAATGTCAGCCAAAATGTCAACCCCCTCCCCTGCCCCTCGTGGCTTGACAATTAGACCCTTACGTCAATGAGCTACTGAATTGTTCCTTCGCATTTAAGGTCTTTGGGATTCAATATGGATATGTTACAGATTTCACAGTAGATTCTATGTATATGCTTATTTGGCTTAGATTATATTAAGGCCAGGATTCGGACCGTCAACTAAAAAGAAATGAGAAACATAAACAAAACTAACGTATACAAACACAAAACATGTTCTAATGCCGGTTCATTTGTTGAATGGATTTCCGTGGCTTAAATTCCTAAATTACCGTTTCTCCAAGCGTAAGAAACATTGTTTTGAATTAAATGGTTAAATCTACAGCTCTGAACTACCATCAGACCACTGTGGCAAATGTTGTGTGTTCCATGAAGTCAGCATTGGCATCCCTCTAGTTACTGCTCATATCATTGCAAATAAGTAGGAAACTGGCAAACCGGACTAACATACAATACGTCATATAGACTCAGAGGTAGATTTTTCACTCTCATTAGCAGTTAGTTGCTGAATTGTACACTAAAATCATCCATTTGCTCTTTAATCGATCAAGCATAACAAAAAGAAGCAATTATATATTTTAATTATATAATTTGTTTACAACATAAATTCCCCATCAGTTATTGTGTTAAGTATAAAATTAATCTTTTCTTCGTTTTCCTGAAGTCATTACCCTTCACCATTATTATCTCATTATGCAGTGAAAAATGCATTCAACATATCAGCTGGTATTACTATACTGATATCATACAGATTTATCTTCCAAAATTAGGCGAATAATGACTTTTCACACCAATTCGCCTTGCCAATTGAAACATTACTTGTAATTTCCCTGATGAAATCGCCTTTAGAAAGTCAGTGCATCGGCTGATGCCATGCTTCATGGAAAAGCTGACGAACCGGTATACTCTTAGACACCTCACATGCATGGGAACTACATAAGTGGCGTCAGCGAACAAGAATGTGGTTCTCACACGCCCTCACGCGTGAACACGCACACACACGCACACCCACGCAATCGTAATTGCCATCATCGCGGTGCGCTACGAAAACGTTCAGTCCTTCGGCAATCTTCGACCGTCTTCGGAGGCCTTCGGATTGTTCGGGTGTCTTCGGGTGGCTTCGGCAACAATGCACCTTGTTCCACTTGTAAACCGGTTTAAGATTGTTTAATGCCAAACAATCGAAATGGTTAATCGTGCGTCGAGTTGGATGTTCAAGGGAAGGTAAAATTGTTTTTAAAATGTTTAAGCGAGGAGATACTATGAGTAGTTTCAATTCGTCGTATATTGGAAGAGCACAAGTTAAAATTAATATAAAAGTAATTTGCTTGAGCATAATTAAATAAGGAAAAAAAAATTCTAGTTATTACACCTAAATTAGGCCATTGCGACCTAGAACGATTTATTTTTCAAACTGTGTTCATTCTCTAATATGGAAGAGTAAGTTACGCTGTAAAACTTAAGCAATATCCAAGCCAAAGGTAAAACTCTATTAAAAACACCATCGAATTTAACTCGCATGTATTTGTGGAAATACATATTTAATGCATGCAAATCGGGTCCTTACAAGATACTTTCTTTCACAATTTATGGATTCAAAATTAATTTTATTATTTTCCATGCCACGCTGACAAGGAAGAATTATCATATTCAAGTTGAGTTGAGTTGAGTTGAGAAATGAATGAACGGCAAAACAGACCAGCGGGAGTCTAACAATTAATGCGCGTCTGTTATTCAGATAGGTACAAGTTACAAGATACAAGCAAGGTATAAGTGTTACAAGTGTGTTTGTGTGTGTGCGTGTGAAGGTGTACTCGTGCACGTGTGTGTGAGTAATTAATACAGCACGATCCGCGACTATCTTGACCCACATCTAGCAAATAAATTTCTTCACCCATCCTCCAAACGTATTATTTTGGTATACACAATCGGGAATAAATTCGGGTTTGTAAAATGTTCTTGTGTTATAAGTAGTGTGTATGAAGTGGATTATTCCATTATGAGTTAATGACACGCTCTTATAGATTTATCAAAATTATTGCATTGTATAGGTCAACTGGAGTCAGTTAAAATTAAGTTTCTGTTCTGTTTTGCATTGAATCTTAATAACCATGGTGGTCATTATTGTATTTTTCCATCTAACTCACCAAATATTTCCTCTATACTGAATTGAAACGTTTTCTTTAGTTATCCACTCAAAAGTTAACACTTTGTCTTAATCATGGTCCAACGCAATAAAAATCCATTTACACCGGATTAACATGTATACAGTACTATAGTATCGTAAGATTAATTGGAAATATGTAAAAGTTAACTTTAAAACTAATTATCTAGGCCTAAATATAAATTTTGAATTACTTGATGCTGTAGGCTCTAACTCCAATCTTTTACTAGTATCAAAGACTTCCCATATTAAGTATTACATTTAACTTAAGGTCTACAAAACGCGCAAGAGGGAGCTAATAAAACACATTTTCCACGTTAGGCAAGTTAAGGAAAGGTCGCCTTCGTTTTCCCGCGGTTTTGTGGAAGGCAGATATTAATGTCGCAAGCTGAAACGAATGTGTAACAAAGCAGAGAAATCAATAGTCTTTGTGAGGGAAAGGTCATCAGATGGAAAGGTCATTTCGCTTGGACTGCCACCGTGCTGGCTGCTGTAGGCAGGCGTCTATAGGTTGTGTGTATAGGCACTAGGCAGGCATAGATAATTTGTTCTATATAATAGGCAGGCGTCTAGATGTGTGTACTGTATACGCTGCTTGATATAGGTTAGGTGATGTGTAGATCCAGACATGTGTAGTTTTGTGTTTGTAGCAGTTTGAAGGAAGGCAATTGTGTATGGTCAGGCAGGAATCTAGATATGATGTGTATGAGAATGTGTAAAAGGCAGGCAGGCTGATGCTATTATGCAGCCTCAAAATGATAAAGTAGATCATTGTGTCATAATGTGTAATATAGTGTTTTGCGTAAAATCCTGAGTATTATTTTTCCACACCACGACATCAACACAAACATAAAGACAAAAAGAATGTTGCCAAAGTTTTATTTGTTAAAATACTAATACCAATGCAAATACAGAATTGATATGACAGCAATAATGCAGTGTGTATATAGACACGCTTATAGAATAGAAAAATACAGATATAAAGTGTAAGCCAAAACGTACTAAATACATAACAATGTAGGTACTGATAAACCATCCAATGTAACTTACCAAAATAGAAAAAATAATAATTTCATAAGTAAACAAATTAAAAAAACAACTATTTACTCACGATACTACGCTAAAATGTCCGGTGTATTACCTGTAAAAAAAAACACAACGTCATTAGTTAAAATAAATCTCCCAAAACATAAAATTTGCTAACACAACACTCAACGTCAAGAATCTACGATAAATCTAAAGTTCACTACCAAACCGTGTAAACATTTCAAAACACTAATTCACACATTGTTGGGTAAACAGCGTCCAAACATGTGTCCAACAGAAGACATCAGATGAGAAAGGAGCCAATGGACTGTGAACAAGGTGTTGGTCGTGTTTTGGGCGCATTAGTGACTAAACAAGCCAAAGTAAACACAAAAACACCCCTAGAACCCCTGGACATCGAGTCACCTGGTCTAACGGTCACGCCTTTCAAAGCAAAGAAGATTTACTTGGGACACAAATGCATTAGCTTAAGAGGTGTTCTTAGTGATATAAAAAATACTAAGTAATTGTACAAGTATAATGGATTGAGTAACTATTTTACGCGAAAGACCCAGGTTATATTATATTGAGAAAATTCTTAGAGGATGAAACATTTTCTAAAGAGTTTTAATAGGAAATACAATTTATTATTATAATTTTATAATTCATTATTGATTGAGAATAATATATAAGTAATCGCTATAATCCTCAAAACCTTTCTAAAGCATTTTGAATTTTTGTAACCTTAGATGAATAAATAGGTAATTTTTAGCAATAGAAAAATAAAAATATAAAAATTCAATTACAGTACTTATAGCTAGCGATTCCTAGATACATAATATGAAAGGTTATCTTAGCACATTTTCTATGTTTATTTATTCTTAAGTTATGCTGAATGCAAAGTTGACTGGTCTTTGTACTTTGAGGGTCTGAAATAATAGTAAGCTTTTCTCCCAAAGTTTTAAGAGATTCTCCTTATTTACATCATTTCTGAAGTTTTACATAATAAATCTGGGAGATCAATAACATAACAAGGGAGGTCGTTTGGTCGTTATAATTGTTTGGTCTCAATGGCGAGATAGCGAGGGAACTAGGAACAATCGGACGAGTAATCGGCCACCGACCATCTACATTACATAGCATTACGGACAATGGCGGTGGTGTTATTAAATATCGGACTGGGATCCGCTAAATGGGGTTCACAATTTTGTAATGTTCATACACGACGAAGTTCATACCTTTTGCGGTTCAGAGCTTGACCAATGGTTAAGCATACTGATTAATTTATAGATCTTATATGGTCCAGCTTGGTTATTTTTAAGGTCAATTCCATCAGTTTCCAAAAGTTGTTTGCCATTTACAAGAATTTTGTTATAAGTTATAGCGTGTTCCTGGAATTATAATTAAACAGTAAAGCACAAATCTGAAATTTACAGTAAAATGAAAGAGAAATATTGTGTCAACAGCAGCGGTATGAAACACATAAAAACGAGCTTGTGATTTTACAATATCATGAGAAATTTACTTACAGTGACCTTAGTTAATAATACTACAGTACTCCTACTTCCTAGAGATCGATGACTTGATTGGTGAGAATGTCATTAACTATTAAAAAAGGCATAACTACTGTACTTCGGAAATAATTTAAACGTTTGAAAACGTTTTGGGCAAATAATTTTTTTTTATGATTTACATCGTGTTTGTTTAATGTGAACACAAATGTTAACTTTCATTACATCAAAATAATCTTTAAATTAATCCTTATTAATTAAAATGTTTCTACACAAAGATGATGTTCTCGTTAAATGTTCTTGTATTTTAAAAAGTACGTATGTTAAGACAATTAGTAAATTGGGTGGAAAATCCTCATACTGTTACTTTTTTATAACCGTTTACTTTAAATAGTTCCTAACACAAAATATTTTATGAATAAAATGCTTAAGCCGAAAGAATTTATGTTTATTCACGAGACACAAGATAACAAAACACGGAAGGTGAATCTCATTTCCCTCTGTTTCAAGAAATAATAACCTTATTCTCCCCAAACATTCACCCAGCCGGCCCCGGGGGTCTAAAGAACATCAGTTTGCGGTAAAACAGGTTATCTTTGTCCAGATAACACTCATTTCCCGCCATTTATTCGGCGACGACGCGTTATCACTGATAACAGGATAATTATGGCGGGAAAAGGCTCCCAGGCCACACATTGTCAAGGGACAAAGTGAATTATCCATTTTTGTTATCATTCCATCTTTCTGTTTGGTATTTAATCCTAATTCGATGAACCTGTTTGAGAATTAGTTAAGTTTTAGAACTAACGTATTGTTATTTACGTTTTTACATTATAAATTAAATAATTAATTCATAAATGAAATAAATATAATTTAAATAATAGAAACAAAATTTCGTCGACACTAGCGATCGGTATCACAGCACAAGACACGGAAAACTAGCTTTAAAATGTATAATGAGATGATACGTCTGTGTTGGTTAGTACTGTATTGATATTAGTCCTATTAGTCGTTGCACCTACAACAGTCTTTTCTACTCAAGTCCTTGCGTAACATATGTTTGTGCGAGAGTGTGAGTGCGCTGATTGGTCAGACAAAGAGGGAGATAAGGGACGTCATTATAACAGAAATCATGGATAACCTCACTAATCAGCTGATGACCCGCCGCCATTTTGAGACACGCACGCACAAATGTTGTGTCGTTGCTATGACAACCTAGCTATGATTGGTCAGTTATGTGAGTGACTCAACAGCTGTTATGAGGGAAAATCGTAACTGGCTAATTGAATTGTCTATGTAGTATGGTGGAAAACTAGCGTACCGATCGAATAATGTTGTGTATGACCTTGTGGTTACAATAGTTGTACTTCTGTCCTGACGATTTAGGTTCAAATTAAGCTAATATCCTATGGAATTTAGAACTAACTGTTTAGATGCAACAGAGGTGTTCGGAACGTATCTAGCAATAAAGCCCTTTACAAAATATAAATTGCTCACATTGAACAACTTCTCTGACAATAGACCATATGATCGTAAATCATCAAAGATAATCCAATTAAACAGCAGTGCTATAAAAAACTAGATAAAACTGTTATGATGTTAATCACAATAAGATTTTATGAAGTCATTTTGATAAACGATTAGAACTACAGTATTCTTGCCCACAATCAATATGTATTCTTTTAGTTTACAATCGAAGAACGTTAAATATTGAATATTGATGTAAGTATAAAATACTCAACAGTGAATTCTTTCAACAGCAAACAACTAATTTTGTTCAACATACACAGTCAAACAAAGCATAATTTGAAATAAAATAAAACATTGGACTGTGCAATTATTAAAAAGTGAAAACAACTTATACTCCACACTAAAAAAACAAACAAAAACAACCATTCTAGTAAAATAAATACTTTTAAAAACCCTCTGTAAATTCATTCAACAAATAAAAAGGACTAATTTTCCCCCTGATAAAATCTTCATGAAAACGTAAATGTTCACGACACTGTTAATATTCAGTGTTCGCAAGGAGTATCAGATTAGTATGTAAATGGGGACCTAAGGTAAAAACCAGGGGTTGACATAGGGTAGGGGTTGGCGACCCTGCATGGATATGAGAACATTTAAAGTGGGGTTGGTAGCACTGCTTTGATATGAGAATGTTTCAGGAGGTTAATTGTTTTAATTTGGGAGACAATACTGCACACATGTTTGGTCCTGTTTTTTTTAAATATTCGACAATATTTTTGTACTATTACGCTCGTATTTAATAAGAAATATTCATTTTAGAATTTCATCGCATTTTAGTTATTTTTAATTTGTGTTGCAACAATTTTTTTTTTAATTGCGGCTATAAAAATCTCTACGATAAGAGATAAATTTAATATAAAAATGGTAGCAGGGTACAATTCTTGATATGCAATTCCTCTTCCTCATTTCTATTCCTCTTTTTGTACTTTTATGTTCATAGATGAAACATAGCAGAGAGTTTTTATAATTCAAACTAAGAAACAAGTTATAAAGAATGGATTTGGAACTAGAGACATATTACCAATGTATGCATGGACATTGAAAAATAGTGCAATCAGAGCCAGATTTATTTGAGAAAACATAAAAGGGCTCTATCCAACAAAAACTAAGCAATTTGTTGTAAACTAGAACTAAATAAGGAAAGGAATTGAAAGAAACCGTTTTGGAATGCCTAACAATGCGCGAATACATTATAAATCACTGGAAGAAGTTATAATCAAAACACAAAACCAAAATTCATTAGTCCATTTCAGGATCTAGACTTGAAAAACCTGTTGTCATAAATTCCCTAAAGTGGTCGAATCTCTCTTTATCAAAGCCTACACTTCTAATTCAAATTTGGTCAAAAACCAGAGTCAAAGGTCGGGACAAGAATGTCAAAACTTGGAGAAAAGTATAATTAAGTCCTTTCTTTGAAAATCTAAGCATTAACGACCGGTTGGCGAGGACCGGATCTGGGTAGAAAGTAGAAATTTGCGCTGCGGAATTCATTATTAGTGGATGGTCAGTTGTAGTACCATTTACTGTCTTCACATTCACGTGCTTAACACTTACATCGTGCTTCATTTTATGGCCAAGTTTTACTGCTGTGAGTGGGTTTGGTGTGAATAACAGTAGATTTTTAACAGTTATTAAAGGTGTTGAGATGATGAGTTATCCTATTTTTTAAAATTTTAAATCAGTTTAGTATGATTTAGAATATAAAAGATTCAAGAAATTACAGAAGAGTAGAGTAAATAAATTAAACACGATCGCATTTGTTTTGTATAGTGCAAAACAAATATGATTAATAACAAAAGCTAAAACTAAAATAAAACAACAACTAGCAACTACAAAAGAAGGGAGAGTGGAAGACAGTTGGAACAATAAATAAATTTTAAGGCAATAACAAGAACTTTACAGAGATAAAACTACAAAACATTACTGTGAATATAAATTAAAAAAAGTAGCTCAATTAAATTTAACATAAACCACAGTTAGCTCAATCACCTTAAAGGTAGTTGGCTGTAGCTAAATGATGATTTCCCAAATCAATCTTACTAAACCCCAAAACACCCGCCAAAACTGTGACCAGCCCGCCAGATTTGGTGTTAACAGATTTACAAGCTCTGAGCCGCGGCAATTTATTCTTGTCCAGATATAAAACAAGTTTCTTTCCCAGTCGGGTTCGAAATGGCGTCATAATTCCTTGTTTAATTGTTGGCGATCATTCTCTCGCGACTGAATGTAGAAATAATTTGTCTTAATAAATTATTAAGATACATTGTATGTGATGCGATTAATAGTAAGGCCTGTGCTAGAACACATATTATACAATCCTTATTATAAAGTCTAACACATTTTCAGTTTTTTCTTGTTTAGTTAACTTTGGATTGGGGAAAATTTACGATTATGATGAAAAACATTTCTGGGGAAGATTAATCAGCTGCTGTTGGGTTGTTAGGTTTATAGGAATTTTACTTTTACAAAGTTCGTAAGAATTTTTAATTTGTTTATTTTTGATGGGGGAGACCTTACAATTTTTTTAGGAATAACTTTAAAGTGCATAGTTTTACCAACCACTGTTGGATCCTTTCAAAAAAATTGTTTTGGCATTTTTATTTCCACTCTTAGACTACCTTATTCATTGATCATAAAATAAAAATGTGTTCAAATCTCTGGTCAAAAGGACATTTTTTGTATTATGCTATAACGCCAATGGACCTACACAATACCTGGGAAATAATAAAGCCATTTAAAACATTTTCCATTTTTCCTTTGCCAAGCATTAACCACATATTGCCGATTGCATGACTACTGACTCCTATCCAACATTTTGATGAAAGGATTGGTTGTGAACGCTCTCACTTATAATCAAACAAAGATCGATTGAACAAGATGGCTGTCGTGGTGATAGTGTTATCTTAACTGGAGTCGAAACAAGAATGTATTAGATCCAAACGGAGCGAACTGAGATAACTAAACCATTAGACTTGGAAACTTGTGGTCTGTAGTGGAGTGAGTTAAGGGACTTGATACCGGTACAATAATTTCTCGGTACGATCAGAGGATGAGTGCATGGATTCTCGAACTTTGAACCCGTTTTTCTCAAATTCAATGGAAAAGTATTATAAGGGGAAAGCGGTAAAAACCTTATGATTTTTTACGGACATTTTGGGGGTCGTATATTTTATTATTGCACTATAGTACTTGACGCGAATTAATATACTTCCTAAACAATTAATTATCATACATTTTTACATTTAGTCGTGTTACATCGTTGTAATTTGTCATTTATGTCACCATTGCCCAAAAGATAAATTAAAGAATTTATAACTTAGATGTTAAGATTTATATTGTAATATATTTTTTTTAGATCCAGATTCAAAATGCAATGTATCTGACATAAACCCATCATTTATCTACATTTATCATCTACAAATACACTAGTTTTTGTGTTCTGTGTGATTTTTTTTATTTATTTATTTTGTTGATGGAATTAAGTTGAAATTTACTTGAACTCACTTCCTTTTGCCTTCCGGCAGATTATTTTGGTTGGTGTCAAAGTTTATATTTTTATTGTACAGTACTGAGATAAGAAATGTATGTATAAGACCTATTCCCATACCAAATTAAGTAAAAAATAAACTCATACCAGTATGTGAAAAAATGTTCCCAAACTAGAAAATAACGTTGTAGAATTTAACAATTCCAAAATTGTATAGGCCTAACCATAAAATATTTTTACACATATCCACAAATCACACGATTACCATAGCAACATAAACCCATAAAATAAATCAAACAGACACAACTAATATACAGGCTGAGACAGTAAGGTGTTATACAGTCGCACGTTAACATTAACGGTCACTAAGGGAGTTTACCTCTGTAAACACCGTCTGAATGTCTCGTCTACCCATGTAAATATCCCAGATAAGGAGCCAGGTCAGCAAACCTGCGACCCCCTCGTTAGCCAACCCCTGAAATCACGTTACGGCGTTATCCCCGCAATATCTCGGCCACAATCGAATTTGGATATTCGTTTTCGCCTCTCTTAATTGTCGAGTAATTGTAATTCATCAAGTCGCTGTCGCAATTAGACTTCAATTGTTTGATGAGTTGATATTTTCTCGGATTTTAATTTGGAATTAATCTGTTGAGTCTGAAAGATCTGAGATTTAAGTCTCTAATTGATGATGACCGGTATGAGTGGTTGAATTCGATAACGTTATTAGTTGCATTAATAATAATATCGTGTTAAAATTAAAAATGGGGACAAACATTTTAACCAAATAAGTAAATAATGAATTTATAAAGAAGTGAGATCGTTGTTTCTGTAACTAGTGCGTTTTTTAAATATCAATAGGGTAATCGAATTTTGAACTATCATACATACAGCTTCTGTCTTTCATCATGATCGAACCGGCGATCTTCTAACCAAAGGCGAGCACTAGAGACATTCAGTTACCTAGCCTTGTTGTACATATTTTACATATTTAGGTACCGTATTTTGTTATTACAGTATAAGAGTAAGTATTGAAAGCCAATAGCATTATCCCATTGGTTCAAGTCAAATCGTAAATTGGTATTTGAATAACGATTTCATCTTGTTTCGAAATTAAAACGTTTCAATTAAGCGATACCATCAGCGAGAACCTTGAAACGCCCTTTAGACAATGTACGCCTTAAATTCGGTTACAACAGCTGTTATCAACTCAGATAAGCGCCATTGTTGGGCGAACGTTGCAAGAGCAAAGTTTCATTGATTTACTGCCTAATAAAATATTTGCGTCGATTTAATTTACTCCTGGTCTATATTTCACTTCCATATTGCACCCACGGCTAATATCTAATGAAGCTCTACTAAACCTCAGAAATAAAATAGTGGCGGTCCTATCACAGAACCCTGAGGGACCCCGCGTAGGAGTTCGGCTTTCTCCGTCGAGTTTCGGCATCGTTCGAGATCTAATCGGTGTTGGCAAGGGCCATTAGGGCGCGCTTACTTTATGTTGTGTTTCGGAGCGCAATACTTATTGTGCGGTTGTCCGGCCAATATACGATATCGTAATTATTTCGGTTGCGTTTCCGACTGTAATTTAATACGATTGCTGCGCCGAATTCGGTCACGATCTTACAGCCGGTTACGTTACATATGGGTTTGTGGCGGTAGAGTCTGGGTATTTAAATTTACCCCACCCCCTCTATACTAGGCTGGGCGGTATGCTTTATACTTCTGTATTACGCTTTTGAATCGTGATATACTGTTTCAGTTACGAAATGAAAGTCTAATATGGATATTTGTATTGCGAGCTTTGTCGTTACAACCACCCGAATCATGAATGGATATATTGGAAATTGCTGCTTTCTGTTGTATTTTAGATTGTTATGACATTTTTTATTCTTGCGGGGTGGATAATATGGTAATGCAAATTGATTTAATCAGCTCCTTGGCAAATTACCAGTTCCCTTAGAAAATCATTATATTACATGTAACTATGAATGAGTCGTAAGGTTTCAGCCGAGGGAACTTTTATAAAACTCACAGAAAGTAATCTAAATCTCGTTTAAGATAATGCATTTTTATTTTACACATATTTTTATACTTTTTAAGATAATAAACTTGTTCATACGAAACTTGTTTAATACTTAGTGTTTACTAATCCTAGTAATTACATTTTTTTCCAATATCGACTTGTAATAGTGGAGATTTAAGGAATACAAGGGAATATACTAAAATAAATTACTGTATTAAAGAAATATATTACAAGAGATCAATTTCAAGTAAAAAAACTGATAAAAAATCACGTTCCTGAAGCGTAAATAAATTCATCGTTTAAGTGAATACAATTTTTTTTAGACTTAAGGATTAAAATGGAATATAAATCATACAAAAATACCAACAAAAAATACAGTGTCCAACTGATGTAATAACGTAGCTTAACTACAGAACAAAAAATATTTACAAATACAGACAATTTCCAATGAGACATATATCAGAAATTTGGTGAGATTTAAATGTTTAAAAGCTAGTTTAACAGGGTAAGCGATATCGGTTTCAAGGGTTTGGATTTGAATGGCATTACAGGGATCAGTTGAACGTAGAGATGACCCAAACAAGGGCAAGTCCGCCCCAGAGTCGCCAGGGTGGAAAGATAACCTCAACCCTCTCAACCCTAAAGTCACCCGTGAATTTACTCGAACAAAATATTACAATAGGCTTACACTAAATATGCAGCTGAGTGTGTCATTTAATTTGGTTAATTATAAATTGATAGGTTAATTTTGAAATAAATACGATATCAACACGTAAATCTTGCGATTTTCGTTTGTCTTCTTATCGTAAAATTAGTTTTATTTTCTTTATAAACTCCCTTTATAATGACAACAATAATTAATAGACTCACTTCCTGTCTGTAACTTGCAAAATCGTGTGTTATCAATTGTACTGATTTATTTAAATTTAGAATAAATATCGAATGGTTTTAGAAGGAGTACTCTAAAATAAAAACTATCATTGTTTAAGGAACTTAAGGAATCTTTTTTGGTTTATACGTAGGTGAACTCAGCGTTAAGTAAGTGTGTGTTTGGCACGCTGCCTACGATAAACATTAAAGGGGCTGGCCTGTGTACTGGACAGAGTCCGCAAATCAAGACATTGGATGGAAGGTAGTTTGGAAATTATTTAGTTAAGGTACTATTATTGTTATAATTTCGTATGATTTTTAGTACAGATTCTACAATAGAGGAAAGGTTTTCATAATCCAAACACATACCTTTTTTGGACCCGTATCAACCCATCGGGTTACAGAATTGCAAGAAACACTACACACATAGCTAAAAGCCACCCATTGGGGATTTTCAGGATTTTAACCAGAACCCCAAGAAAAAAAACCAACGCTCTAAGAACTAACTCAATGCCACTACTACACTGTTCTACTCCAAGTGTGTTTAATTTATGTGTTTAAAATGTTCACAGTTATGTCAATACATCTCTTGGCAGGAACATCCACAAACAAATTCACACTTTGTACAAAATTGACAAAAATTCCGTTCTTCTGAATTGTGATACTTCGTGATGCCTTCTCACGCAAAATCTTAAAAGTGACTTCTTCCTTCAATTTCACCGGCTGAACAAACCACTTGTATTAGGCAGCAAGTGGTATATCACCCATCAGGGCAGCGGGTGTTCAGCCAAGGACCCTTCAGATGAGTACCATTAGCACAGCAGGCAGATACAGTGCATAGGTACTAGAGAAATGATAGAGGCAGCTGGCTTGACGCGGTCTTCGGATTTAGATATTTTCCAGGAACTCCCTTCTCATTTTTGAACGCTAGGTTGTATCTCAGAACAATTTACACATTACTTCAGATTATACCTAAAAAGGGTCACGGTATAACCGTGCTAAAATTGATTTGTGATTCGCTGGACTTAGACCAGGCAACCCGGGAACCGAACCACACACTTAACTAGCTCTTTTAACTGTTTTCATTGTGTCAACGCTAGTGGAATAGTATAGAAAGAACATTAAAGACCTTAAAAAGGAAAGCAATCCAATTCCTACAAAATTTGTACGATGGTAATTTCTTTCGCCTAGTTTCGCCTACCGCCTATTTTCCAAGACCATTTTAGCCTACACTTTAAAGTTGGTAGATTAAAAAAATACCAAAGCAACCATGTGATGTGTTAACTTTCCAAAACTTGATCATGACTTCTTTCTCAACAGCTTGCTAAAATGTGGCAGCACGTTTATTGTTGTAAAGTCAATACAATTAGTAGTTGTGTAAGTAACCTATTAGTTTAGCATAGGTCTACAAAATAATTTTCACCTTGGGAGAGATTTCAATCCGTGACTCTACAGGGTGAATTAAGACATTTTAGTTCTAAAGATTTTAGTTTTGTAGTTTTCAGAAGAAATTTCCCCGATATATATGTACACTGTAATAGGTTTATAGTCGACATGAAAGGTAAATTGTGCAACAATATAATAAATAGCTACAATTATTTAACCAGCAGTTAATTTTTTAAGTGTATAACGGCCAAAGAGTAGAATACGATATTTAGCATAGTGACGAAAGTTGTTCTGAAAAACTGGTGTATCAGAGAAACGCTTAGGCCCGTATTACACTATCATAGTTCTATGACATATCTATTATCATATGTCTTTGATGAAAATTATTACAGTGTAATGTACCAACTATTATAATGGTTTTGAACTATGATAATATGTTCTCCTTGAGAGAACATATTATCATATATTTGATAATATAATATGTCATAGAACTATGATAGTGTAATACCGGCCTTAATAAAGACATTTGTATTTATTTATTTATTTTAATCTGTTAATTCAGAAGTCATGTTAACAAAACACCAATACTGTTTTGCACAATTCTGCGGTAAATTAAAACTGTTAATTAGTGTGCATTACTTACAATGTTCGTACACCTGAATGATTCTTACCTGCAAACAAACAAGCAATCGTTAATAAACAAATATTTATGATTGATAAACAGTACTTATCCTACAACATTCAAAAGTCATGCTCTTTTCAAGAAATTATGAACTGATTCAGCGAAAGGGCTTTGACGTCAGACAAATCAGAGCGCGTGATAATGAAAACCACCAAAGCAGCTGAGTCAGAATTAAAGAAGGGGCTAAAAAGAGGGAAATTAGAGCCGCTTTGACCCGCGGCGGTCTAAGAAGGGTTGTGACATTTCGCGTCGACAGTGCGGTGGCGGTCAGGGGGCATTCAGCATTCAGCATTCAACATTCAACATTCAACGCCACAGATTGATAATAACTAGACAAGGGTGGGTCTGAGTCATACCCTCCATGACTATCACCCCCGTTATTACTGGGGATGAATTTTTTTAGCTTCCCTTATCAAAGCCAATCTTTAGACAATCGGAGGGGAGCTTCTCCATTGACTCCGGCAACAATGCATGTTTGTGGTTAGTTTTTGATGTCAGACCCGATTTTACGGTTTTTAACGCTGTTGTGTGACAAGTGTTGAAGTGTAGCTGCTAAAGTGTGTGATTAATTTGCGATGGAGTAGTGCTTTGAGTGAAGTTTTTGGTGGCAGATGATTAATCATATTATGTATGTGGTTAAAATAAGATGCAGTTTTTCTTGTTTATACAACAGATTTTTTATTACTGTACAGTTCTATGTGTGGTTTTATATTGTGATTTTTCAGCTTTGGCTGGAATTGTGTACACATTTTTTTTTACTTGAGGATGGGATCAGATTCCAGATACCAAAACCTAGTGAAAACTGTTCTTTTTAAATAATTGTCTAACAAATGTCCACAATCATTTCTTAAATAAAATGTTTGCAATTAATTGATCCTGTAGTTGCAGTATGTGATTGAAGATGAATTCAGTTTTAGCCCACAACACACCACATTAATGTGCATTTCATGAATTAGGTTGAAGTTGACTATGTGGTCTGGTCATGTTCGGTTTGATTGGATAACTTAGATGTTTATCGTCAAAGAGTATTCATTTTTACGTCACGAAAGATTTAACTGATGGTTACATTTCATTTTGTAAATTTTGGTCTCCATCGATTTCATAGTACATCGAGGTCAAAACCACCACTCCCATCATGCACCTGAAGCCTTGATTTACCAACGTCCACATAATTTAATACCCGCCAATTCCGTGTGCTACATGTTACGTTTTTACAGCCATCTCAAAACTCGTTCATTAGCCTATAACATCACTGATACATATTACATTACACGGTTATTACACCATTACCGACGATACCCGTTCATTTCGTGTAATGTCCAATCTGGTTTTTCATAATTACAAGCATTAGCGACTGTCAAGTATTTGTTGCGGCTGTTGATCGTACCCGCCAATTTGGAGGAAAGTGAGGTTATGTGCCGCGGGCTGATCAGCTGATGTGATATACCGATCAACTGAAGCTCGTTATCTTATGCAACGGCCAGCTGGGCCACGTATCTTGACCGGATCGGAACATTAAAACACCATCAAGCCCCACCTTCGCACCGTAAAGTTTGTTAATTTCTTTGTTGAGTTATTCTCGCCCCACTTCGATGATTGATAAGAAGATGGCTATAAGGTTTGTATTGGATTTGATTTCTATTTGCTTTCTAATGTGGGTCGTTTAATCAAAACAATCGTCTAGAAAAACCATAAAAAGTCTTTGAAAAAAAAAAATAGGAATCGTTGAAATCCCAGACTAGTACAAAAACCACAGTTGACATCCAAAAGAAGAGTGTTGTCAAAGAAGAATGTTTTTTATGGCAAGGAAAGCCTTTCGATGAATTTGTTAAAAACGTAAATTTGAGAAAGGCAATTTAGCTAAATAGTTTATTTAGTTACCATAACTGGTGTAATATTTTTGATTCAGGGAAACAACTTACTCAGTACCCTCCATGCTCTTAAACCTACCGTCATACTCTTTGATTTGCCTTATGTTTCAGAGACCCACAATCCCATATTGATACCATAATTTCATTGGATTTACCAAAATAAAAGTTTTCTTGGCCCCAAGGTGTTTAAAAGTATGCTGCATTCCCACATACGTACAGAACGACCTAACCTTCCCCCTAACCTTCTCTAGAATATCCTTAGCACCCGAAGAATTCACTACACGTAGCATTTCTGCATCTTCCCGATGGGTCTACAACAGCAAATCCCAATACGACTAATTATTCACGTTTAGCGCCATTCGCGAAGTTACAGCGTTATCGATGTTATCAGCAACGGCGCGTCCGCAAGATCAGCTGATAACGGTGGGTGGTTCGCCCTCCGCCGTTATCAGCCATCTTAATTGAACCTGCTATCGCCTTATCATTACAAAGCTCCAGTCAGCGATGATTTAAGGTAATACGCCTACGCTCAAATTGAGAGCTAATTTATACTCTTTTGTTTAGAAAATTACACCAGAGGAGGTGGGATGCGTTTCACAACGGTTAGAAGAGTAAAAAATTGCTTTGAAACCTGACGCGGTGTTTTGAATCGGATTTGGATAGAGTTGAAAGATTTATAACTTTCTCAAAAACATAGGGCGTGAATTTGAACTAAATTCTAATATTTGAATAGGATTTGGTATTTTACAACAGGTTAGGTTTTTTTTGCCATACATATTTTCAGTTAAGTGGGTAGGGTTTCATTTAAAGTTGATTTATCTTTAGCACCACTCAACCTTACTTACGCAAAATGTTTATACTAATGCCCCGACACTATAGGGACGTTCTAAATACAAAATAACAACCAACATTTTGCAGGTAATTCTAAACATATAAATCTTTCCTCATTGAGAAACCTATATTCTTTGTTTTCTAAATGGATGAACATAGAGCTAACGTGGACTCTGAACCACCTCACGGCATTGTAATGGAAAAAATCCATTAGTTTTTGGCAAGATTTAAATTCTTTCGTCTAGGTATATAGGCAAATAAAATCGTTATTCAACAAAATTATCATCAAAAGGTTAAACGTTAGCAATGCAATTAGAAAACAAACTTTTTCTAAACAGATTACTACACTATTTCTGAATATTTTATAATATTATTTCCAACGCTTCTTCCGAAAAAAAAAAACAGTCCTAAATTTGAAGAAATGTTGATCACGATTGGTCTTCTGGCTTGATCGAAGTGAACAACAGGTCAACATTATTTATTGGTTCATGATGACGTGACATTCATGACATTACATTGTGGCATTTGTGTATGTTTCATGAGTTGTATTGAATTGTTGATCACGTCATCACGCGAATATGACACGATCAAAATTATCAACTGAATGTGGAACGACTCAATTGATAAACAAATCTACTTTCTTGTTTGTGTATAACTAGGGGTCTACGTTTTTACCAAATCCATTACACTATGTCTAATAGCCAATAATTCAAAATATTGTAACCCGTGCGATTATCGAACCAATATTTCCACTTTTCCACATTGTCTAATAGCCAATAAAGCAAAATATTGTAACCCATGCGATTATCGAACCAATATTTCCACTTTTCCACATTAATTACAAGATCCTATCTAATATTGATTACTTCCATTTAAATCACCTAAGTCAATTACTTGTAATACTAATTAATATACTCGCATTCCGTTCTGCTTCATTGAACGTGTCTATTGAACGATATGGATCAAAATCTTACAACATGTAATGGCGTGTGCTGAATAAAAGGTGGAAAAAATGCTTAACACAAATAACCTATATAGCTTGTTGCAAAGTTAATTTAAAAAAAAATTTTGGATTGTTGTAAACATTTATTTAAAAGTTATGCGAAGAAATTTTGACACTTCCTGGTATAATTCATGGACTAGAAATATGTTTGCAAGATACTTCCCTTTTTTTATTCACAACATTTAAAGGTTTAATTTTCTTTGCAATGGGAGCGCTGCTGGATCAGTAAGTGCGACTCTCAAGTCTGAAGGTCTGGGTTCAAATCCCACAATTGGATGGTTTTATCAGTTAAGACAAATCTTGACAGGGTGCTTTTGAGACTAACTTATGCCGTAGGTCTATCCATCCAGAATATAATTCACGATCGTTCAATGAAGAAACGTTTCTATAATTGGATGAATCCCTCCATAACATGTCGGCTTTAACGTATAAAATTCCTTTTAACTCTTATAACAATAACCAACTTCTTCAGGTCATAGAAAATATTAAATTTAATCTTAGTACATTGATTTTGAGAGAGAAAAATAATATCAAAAAGTTTTGCAACAACGTAAAAAGTTAAATTCACTGGTTCAACTATAAAAAAGCACACTCATAGGCGACTTAGCTTTCAATTACTATTTACCCATAAAAATCGAATAGTATGGGTTCAGGAATGAATTTCCAACAGGAGAAACTCTAGGACAAGCGCAAACAAACCGGGAAGCATATCGCATATTGTCGTACAAGAAACACAATCAGTATGCATAACAGTTCCGCGCGATCCTGAATCGCTAATTCGGACCATGGCGGGAGACACTTTGATAAGCGCGGGAACCTGTGATATGGGAGCCCGAAGGCGCGACACTTTCCACCAGTCCGCTTCCGCTTTCCCCGTGGGAACGCGGGAATATGCAGAGAAGAAGAAGCGGCTGTGGCGGGAAAAGTACCGTTCGTCAGTTGACCACAGAGCAATAATACCACGGAGAATGTATAAAACAGTTTGATTGGCTATAGTTCGGTTATTGGTTTGCGAGCTTGTAAATTAATTTTTGTTAGAAGCAAAAGGGAAACGTCGAACCGGCCACCTCTGGTCCTAATCCGCATATAGCAGTTTGAGGTTATGTTAAGTTAGATTATATAAATATGGCCCCTGAATTTATGACCAGTAGCCGGGACTCCTACACTCGAGCAAAATGTTTAGGACTACCATAGTAAACCTACAATACGGATAATTTAGCCATGCATTAGACCTTGTAAGAACAATTTATAAATGTAAAATTAGTGTAGATAACAAATATTCGAAAGATTTGTTCAGTGCTAAAATAATTCCTTTCACAAAAAATACTTTTTACAAACTAATTTTTCAATACTGATTGGATCTTTAAATGAAGCCAGTTCAATATTCACCCATGTAAATTTACAAATAAAGTTGCATGCCCTTTCTGTACTTACAAAAATTTACACAGTTGAGATATTAAATGCCATTAACGATTCGCTTTGCGTGTCACTGAGAAATTAAAACCACCAGTTAAGCAATAATTCAAGGATTACAGACAACTGCACTTTAGTGTAGCTGTTGACTGGTGCATTATGGAGGCAAAGTTCAGGGTTAGTATTGAAATAGAAACGGTCACCAAGCAATTGTACATGTATTAGAAAACAAACGTGTGGATGCTACGTAAATTTATTGAAATAGAATGACAAAAGATCGCTTTGACGTATACCGCTTTATTTGTATATTCTCAGCAATCGAAAGATGTTTAGATCACTTGGATACCAGAGATACATAGAATAAACCAGAAAGAAAGCTACTGCCACTTCTTTACAAGACAACACAATGGTCCTTCGTGACGGATCTTAAGATTTGGGCCACCTTGACGAATAAATGTATTTGGATAGTTCCTTTACTCTATCGAGTTTACTGAAAAGTTAGGCTAATGCCATATAAACAAAGATCAAAGGCATTCAAAAAACATAAAGTTGAATTAAATAAAAATTTTCTACAAGACAATGCAATGGTCCTTCGCGCTGGATCGTCAGATTTAGGCCATCTTGACGAAAAAGTATGTGTATAATTCCTTCACTCTATCGAGTTTACCGAAAAGGTAGGCTAATGCCATATAAACAAAGATCAAAGGCAATCATAAAAGTTTACAAAAATGAACCAGATCTACAAGAAAATACAATGGGGCCGGATCGTCAGATTTAGGTCGGTGTAAATCTGCGTCCAGTCGCGTCGTCTCGCGTCGCTTCTCCACGAGTTACGGCTCGATCGGTCGCAACAATCTCATCGGAATGCGACAAATCACTCTATTTACACCTCTTAGAACCGCACTTATAAATAGTCCGGCGAGTCAAGGTCCGATCTTTTGTCGCTGAAGGTTTTTATCGAACAAAATCGTGTGTACGTCCTTGGATTTGGTTTTAATTTTATATTGATTTTTAATCGATATTTAATACGTATGAAATTAAGGCGTACTTTACCTGAATATCTTGACTACGATAGTGCAAGAAGTTTCTTAGTAAGCTTCAAACTGAATGTTTTCGCTTGGTTTGGATTAAATTTAGTCTTTCACTGTCACAATTACTTTTTTAATAATAGGACAATCAATAGTATAAAAACTAGTTAATTATCTAGAAGTAAGTAAAGAGATATACTATATATAACCAACAGACACATCCCTTAAAATTGTTTTAAATTATCAATAAGAATTAAGAATATTAATGGGAGATAATAATATTCTGAGCCTTTTGTTCTCAAAAGGATGTATGTGTCAAAGATTATGCGTTCAAAATGATTATTTACCTACTCAGAGCTATGAAAGTTAACGCATTTGATATGGATTTTGATTTTGTATGTTCTTTTGTTTCATTTTGTCTTTTAACGTTTTTAACCATCTGTTACTAATATGGTAGATTGAATTAATATTTTTGTGTATTACATAGGTTGGAGTAAATAAAAATTTTACTGCCGATAAGGACAAAGTATGTGCGTTGACTTAGATTAACAGGAAGTAGACGGTTTAGTAACAAAGATTCTTTTTATTGCAGTTTTGTTTTTACCTTTTATCTTATTTGCTTTTATTTACTCAATGTCTTTGAAATCTACTTAATCCAGTAACAACTCGCCTTTACACATCAACATAGCCTAACCCAACAATGGGGTAATAAACAGCGGTAAACTTATACCCCGATGACGTCACCGAGATTAAATAATCAAGGCTGACCTGTAGAAATGTCACTTAGCCGTTAGTTGACCGTTTATCTGACTTGGCAATGTGTTGTAGTTCTGCCTAGGTGTCGAAGCTGACTTATCACCTGGGCAGCAACTGTAGCGGAGGTTCAGGGACACGTGGGGCAATCGGATAATTGACTACGACCACTGCAACTTGGCTTACTGTGTTGCACTTATATAGTGTTGTGGGTGTCTCGGGGGCGTACAAGGTTGCAGAATAAGTTCGATTATCTTTGTGAAAGAAACGATCGTGCGGTAATTGTAAAGGTAATTATGAATTCTCACCGTTTACGGGAGTAAGCTAAGGTTTATATTACATAAAGTTTCAGTGCTACTAACAAATTATTTTTGTATTTTTTTATAAATTGATAAATAATAAACTGTATTAATTAAGATCACTTTTCATAAGGGTAAATGTGAACATTTGTTCAGTAGTTATTTGCCTTCAGAGAATTGACGTTGTAGTTCTTTTTTCCTAGTGTGTTTGAAACAATTATATTTTTAAGAATTGAGGATACCTAAGGGATGAGAGATTGCACAACAGTAAAATATTTTCAGGAAAACTAAACATTACATCAGGTTTTGCTATTCCTATTAAGCACTTTCGCAAAACAATATAAAACCTCTTTTCCAGCAAATTCTTATGGGTAACGTAGATGAACAAAAGATAACTACATAAACGCTTGATGAAAATAAAAGTTAGCTGTATTTTATTTTTTACTGCTATTATTAAGAGACGTCAAATAGCACAAGAAAATCCTTGGTCTGCAATGAATTTACTATGTAATTCAGATGTTAGGGTAATAAGTAAGACACTATGATTATGGAAGAATTTATATTTTTTTAAATTAATTATATGACCTATTGATGTCATCTTGTGACTTCCACAAGTCTGTAACCCCTTAGCCTGGGTGTATTATACGATCGGTCAGGACCATCTTTTCGTATTTTAAACCAAATATGATTGGGGAATGAGTTGAGAATGGAATGAAATGCCTCTTGGTATGGATGTGCACAAGAAGCTCTTGTGCGATTGTTACTAAGAACTAAGGAAAATATTAAACAAAAACCATAACAACTGTAATCATCAGAAGGCAAATTAGTGTAAAAAGTTCACCACAACAACGCTTAACAAGCCTAACTGGTTGATGGGGTGAATTTCGCGCCCTTCTAAGAAAAAATGAGCTAGTGTGAAGAAAGAAGGGAGAACGCAAGTGACCCATATCAGCTCTGCCTCGTCTTTATCATCTCTAATTGTAGCCACAATTAAGAGTTAAAGTGGTTTTAATTAAGACTGGAGTCTAGAAGAGCAAGGAGCAGCTTGTTAGTGTAATAGTTGTTCTTGTGTTGGTATACCTGGTCAACAACAATGGTCGATTGTACGCGCGCCACAATGGGAAACATAACCTATAATAAACCGTCGATCAGCTGTTCCAGTCAGCTGATTGCCTTGTTCTTTATTGGTCTCTGTTTGTTTGCGTCACGGAGTAATAAATAAGGTTGAAATCTTTATTGCTCTATGGTTTGGGAATGATTTAAGAAATGTGTTAATTTAGAATAGGCGATGTGCAAGATGTTTAGTAGATGTTGTAGTTTGTAATTAGGGCATATGGCTTTTAACACGTTCGCTACCACAATTATATGGAATTTACGTTCGCATAGACCAGCGACGCAATTGTGCGTCGACTCGTTTCTCACAATAGACCACCGACGCATATTTGCGTCAGCTGGTCACATTGAAATGGACTAACGACGCACATTTGCGTCGGTATTCTAATGTTATTAAACAGCGTATTTCTTAGCAACGGTCTATTTTAAAACCCGGATTTTATCGTATCGGTCTAGAGGGATATCTGCCGCAAATGTGCGTCGCTTGGTCCGTGGATATGACGATTGGTTACGTCACACAACAGTTGGCAACATTGTTGTTTACATTGTGTATTCCGCGACATCACAGAAACAGATGTAAACGTTATAACCTTTGCAGTTTTGGCTAGTGTTTAGTGGAGTTTCTTTAGTTGTTTGTGTAAAAGTTTGAAACAACCAAATTTACAACGACGCTTACGTGCGTCACCTGGTCTATTGAAACGAAAATGTAATATTTTTAACTGGATTTCGTTAAATAGACTGACCGACGCATATATGCGGCGTTTTAAAATTCGCTCATAACGAAAAATAAAAACAATATTTATTGCTTACTAATTCACTTAAGGTTATTATGAAGTCAATTAGTCCATTTAAACGATATTTCTCTTTTGGTCTGTCGGCAATGTTATTCCTATATCACTTGGTCTGTAAGCAACGTCATGATCATTCCTTTTAGTCTGTAAGAGTGACCGGACCGACGCAAATGTGCGTCGCTCGGTAGCGAACGTGTTAAATCAAACAATTTGGCTAAATAACCTAGATTTTTAGATGAAGAAAAGAACCATAAATTACTTCTTACAGGAGGCCAACATTTTTAATTTGTATATTAAATTAAACGATTAAACCTTATATAATTCTTGTTTTTTATTGAACACTCAGTAATTAATATTCAGTATGTTTAAATATCCATATCGGTCTGTTTGATTTGATTGTTATTATTAAAAATAAATGCATTTATTGGGAAAAAATGCTTTTGTAAAGGATTACTGTACGAGTTTTGTAATGACTGAAACACAAGGCTTTTAATTCTTATTTTTAAAGAAATAAAATTTTTTTAAAAAATCTTTTTTTGCAAGTTTACGACGAAGTGAAAATCATAAATGATTACTTCATACACTTAATTTTGCAAATTTTATTATTAGAATATACTGTAAGCGGTCTCTTAACTTTAATAATTTTAAATGTTAAATTTTATTTTTTTTTTTAAGCTTGGATTAAGTACTATAAGGCTTATTTAAAGGAAAAAAGTAAATGAATTGAAATTCTTCCTAACTGAAGTGATCAGAACCTCGTAATCCTTTCACACAGTTAACCTTAAAACAAAGTATATAAACATATCTCGGACAAACAAAACACTAGAAAAGTTGGTGTGATACAAATATGCATTCTTCTCAAAAATGTTCACAGACTTAAAAATCAAATACCATTACAAGGCCGCAACAATATTTTACCCCTGAGACTCGAAATTGACGTCACATTTGTATTCAAACATTCGGAAGTGTCAAGATGCGATGGGTCGAAAGGAAATGAAACCGATATATCGGAAAGGAAGCCCTCTCGGCAGCGGCAGCTAAGGTCAGATCGGATCTGATGTATTCAGAACTCAGGAGGGTAAAAAAGTGTGATCCAGTCGCCTACGATGACAACCGAGATTATCTGACGGGATAAATTATGTCGTGGATCCCTGGAAATGGCTGCCACTAATGGCTAATGCGTGCTACTAGCCATACTGCAAACATTGTGCTATGTGCTTTATGATGTTATTATTTGAAAAAACATCACCCGTGCAAAGAAATTGAAAAATGTAATAACTTCATAAAAAATTATTATCAGGGGTTTTAAGAGGTTCTGAAGAGGTGTTCAACAATCCACATTATTTAGATTTCTTAAAATTTTATAGAGTAAAGATCCGAACAATCTTGTAGCATCATTGACAAATAGCGTGTGGGTTTTTAAAGAAATTGTTCATCTTATAAAGTTAATCTTATAAGGTTACCGTACTATACGGGTTTAAAAGACTTATCTCCAGGTGTACTGCAAATGTCACGGCATTCGGGGCACTAAACCGCTCTCGAACAGGTCATTTTGAAAATAGTTTCCTCTAAACAGGCGGTCTTTCTAGTGAAACTTTCAGATAGAATGATGAAAAACATAAATTGCCAGTTTAAGTGAAAAGGAATTGTACTATTTCTATTGATATGCCTATTAATTAGGGATAGGTTTTCCGTATAAGGCCTCCGATCCCTCTCCCCCCTAAACGAGGTTTTCATATAGCTTCAGAGAAGGGAGTGCTTACATATAGAGTATATTCTCTTTGCCTCTGGGACTTATCCTCTATTGGATCCTGGGTAATGATGCGTCATCCTAGAAGCTAGAATCATAGTATCACTTTTATTATCATAAAGCCCAATGTCATTGGTCATTAGTGGGATTTGAACATGTGACTCCAGGACAGAAGTTTCACTCTAAAACCACTAGTCTGGCCGCGCCCCATCTTACATCACCAACACGGAAGAGACTAACAGGATTAAACTCAATAACCATACATCAAACATTGAAAAATCTATTGCAAATCATTGCTATGACAGAAAGAGACTTATGGATAACAGTTACCACGCGAACCATGACCTATATAGCAGAACCTAACCTACAACATACTGCGAGATCATGTGACATTACCAGGAATGTACAAACACGTAGAGTTCTGCAAGAACATTTAAGGAATGCCAGAATGTCCAAGAGAGAGATGGCGCATAAATAACTCGAGGAAATAAAAGGCTGTGATAAATAACAAATTAAAGGGGGAGCCATTAATAAAGTGGATGTATGAGTAACACAATGGGCACCACTCCAAGACAAGTCGTGACCCCCTCCCCCCTCTATATACTGATGTCACTCGCACGTTCTCCATGCTTTGGCTGGGAGCTTTCTTGAAGAAAATTGGTTCCTTCGATGAAGCAAATATTGCTAGATATACAGAAAGACCCATGAACTTTAATACAAATAGTAATCGTCGAGTATGCACTGTGCAGATTACAGATGAAGAGTTTTGTGAGAAATAAATTGACATTTATGAGATATTTCAGATTGTTTACATATTTTTGAATATTTTAACAAACTTAGAGTGTGATCCTGACTATAATGTTTGGGTAAAAGAAATTTGGTGTTACTGTTTGTTGCTACCAAGATAATTCAATTATCACCATTAATATGCCCTACTTGGAAAGCATTTTCTCTAAGGTTATTCATCATCTTTTAGATTGTCCTTTTGGAAGCACTAATATGGCCACTCTGCAATTCCACTTGAAAGAAAATGTTAAAATATTCCAGCGAGAAATCAATTTAAAATTAGATCCTTCTTGGAGCCTGATATGGACCTAAGAAATACACAGATGCTCTAGTAAGTAGGTTAGGGATTGGACACAAAATATTTAATTCTAAAGATTTGTTACTGAAAACAGATTGTGACGGAAGTTTGATTGGCATAAATGAGCAATTTTCCTGCCTTTATACAATCAATAGCCATTGCAGCCAATCCTATTCTGAAACTTTAACTTAATTCTAGATCAAATTTGAAAGACAATTAAATCTTCATTTCCTCACATACTAGAACTTTGTTTGAACAATAAATATTTTTGTGATCAACCCCTAGACAATATCTGTCTGTATTCACAATCCACTAGCTGTACCCAAATCAGTTAAATGTTAAGCTTAGTTTAGGACTGTTATTAGAATTACATCATGCACAATCGATAATGTCTCTTATACCAAATACATAGGTCCAGACCATATACCATACAAATGAATTAACCTAACACGACCCAATTGGAGCCATCCAACGGGTTCTGACCCAGAAAATGTTACAGAGCTAGCTTCTAAACTAACCCTCCCATAACAAGAAAAGTCTATGTTTCCCAACAACTTGTCGTTTAGCCTCCGTAGCCTACAGCCCGAGGCGCCATATTGCACGCGGACAATAGCGGAACCAGATCACTGTTGGGTAATCTACTCGCTAGGCCTATCTGATAAAGCTCCAGTGTGTGGCAACTACCCTACCCACCCACGAGTGCGTGTTTCTGTGTGTGTGTGGAGATATTAATCACTCGGTTTGTTTGGTCGAATCGTTGACCCGGTTTAGCTTCTCGCCTCGTGACCGGTTGTTTTTCAGACTCGTGGAATCACAAACTCATTCGCACTGCGAAATTCAATTTTCGATCGGATACCGTTGGTCCTGTTAGCCTCCGAGCTCGCGATTTATGGTAATCGTACTCGGTAGAAAATGATCGAAGGGTCGATCGGTGGTCCGCTGTTTAGTACCGAGCACAAATCACCCAATAACAATCAGAGTTTTGAGGAAACCGTAAAATTATCTGGAATTTGTAGATTGTAGAGTCCGCTTCGGCCATTACCGGTAGATTCGGTGAAATTATACCCCCGATGGGCAATGTTTCACGATTTACTTTTACAGGTTGGGAAACTTGCCTAACTAGATCCTTCTGACGGTGTAAATCAAACATTTGCCGTGAGAAATTTAATCATCGACCAGATATGAATCGCTAACAGGCTATGGTCCAGCTGTGCTATTTTTGACTTACTGGATGTCTGTAGCATTATAAATCCTATGACAGGTATCGTAAAAGCTCCTACTTGACAGATAACGCAAAGATATATCATGCAGATGATGAATCAAAATATAAGAAGACTACATTTACTTCGGTTCAGGTATTCCTAATGCTTAAAGAGCATAAAGAACTAAATACCCTACTGCATTCCCATAATTTTGTTTTCAGTCTTACAACGCGGTATCCTACTTATCCCCCCCCGCCCAAAAAAAACACATAATTTTGAAACCAACAGAGGTAACAGTTACCACTGTTGGTAACTGGTTTAATTGCTGACAACAGTTTAACAGTTACCACTGTCTGAGTCACCGAGTGGAGGTGCTCACCTTAAAACCTGAAGATTGCTGGATCCATTCTAACGGGATTGATGGACCCTAATGCCATCATTTGGCTATAAATTGAACAATTAATGAAGTTAACCAATAAAAAGACATCTTTAGATGTTAACAAAACCAGAATTAGATCGTCCCCTCACAAAATGTGTCAAAACTTCCAAAGGCGCAGAAAAACACAAAACACGATGGAACGTTAGTTTTCTTGTGTCAATAGTTATATTGCTTTTAAAAAAACGTGAATTGTCACAAAGCGTCGTTCAGGATCATCCAAAAGCAGCAGATTATTAAAAATCACAATGTTTCTAGGTGCTAACACCTGAAGTAAATAAATAGAACAAGGGACAGGTAGGGTAAGTAGGTTTGGCTGTCGGTGCCGCAGACAGTGACAAAGACAGAAGCCAAGACAAGTAATGAGGCACGCCCAGTAATGGGGAGTTAGAGTTAAGAGTTACTGCAGTGTGGGGAGATAGCGTTGAAAGACGTGTCCGGCAGATTGTAAGCTACTGTCCACTGCCGGACATCTTGTTTGCTGATTCTTGTCACCGAATATCATGAATACCGCAGAGAGCAAGATGTCACTTTCGTCTTTCAACTCCGCCAACCCCTTGTCCTTCCATCCGTTGAGTTTAATACTTTTCGTTTTTATACATGAGCTCTGCTCTTACTAATTTGGGTTATTTAAAAAAAAATTTTACAAAAAAACTGAAAGAAAAATAAAGTTGGTGTGATACATCAAACTGAAGTAAGAAGGAACAGATATAAGCTTGATTTGTTTAAGAAAAGAGTTCCAGGTAATTGTAACCTTGAGAATGATTTGTGTGCTAAAAACTACTGGAAACTGGTTTCTTTGGTGAGTTAAATGTGTATTTGTGTATTTTGCTTGATGTATTCTCTTGTGGGGTTTCTTTCATAAATACGTTATTACTCTGTACTATAACAGAGATGGTTAACATAACAATGTCCTTATATTTTCCCTGTAATGAATTTGTCAAACGTCAAACCGAAAATTCCAACCACCAAAAACATTGTTGGGTAAGAGAGTCCTGCATTTCTTTTTCACGCACACTAATGTTTTTTTACCTGCAAAAAGATTTCTGTCAAGCTAAAGCCAATGGTTAAATTACCTATAATCTCCGGATAATGATACCTTAATGTCTGTCTTAATGAAAAAAATATTTAAATTAACTGTTCCAGTCCCCAAAGTGTCAACCAGTCAAATCCTTCAATGGTCATGGACCCTACTATTTGCAAATGACCAAGGTTTCTTGTCTTATCCATGGTCAAGACTCACGAAGCGTTTTACTTTTTTACCAACCTCTATCCTCTGCATGCTAATTCAGTAGCCCACTTCTTTGTCGGCTAGACAAGGGAAACTCCGCGAACATTGACGATACGTGGGTGGAATTTCGCAGGCGCGATGCTATCGTGAGTAACAAGAACACTCGTGAAGGGACTCAATTATTGCCGGGAGTAATTGCGACTGGCGCATCCCATAAAGTCGCCGTGCGCGCGGCTATATATTATAAAGTTATTCATGCGACGTGCTCAGTGCGATCTGGAGATGCGCGCAGCTGATAAGGTGAACATCGCTGGCCATTGTGTGCAAATCCGTGCCCCATAAGCTACCTCCACGAAAACAACAGCCGCTTGGTTTATAGGGCCGGTCGGCAGTACGCTAGAGGATAATATCACGGTAGCCGTTGTAGGGCTGTCACCGAGGGAGCGGTGGGAAGTTATGGGGGTGCTGGGTGCTGGACTGTGGGGGATCATACGTTCTATGAAGGAGGAATAAGTGTATGACACCGGAAATACTTGCGGCCAATTAAATTATAAAAGATAAAGAAAAATATTTCTTATACGCTTAGAATGATAACACGTGATTTTCTTTCAAGAAGAGAAGGCTTTTCAGTAAATTAATCTTTAGCATTTCCCCCACTGTCCGTCGTCACAAACTACTCACCTAAGGTGACCAACGAACAGACAATTTATCACCGTCTGTAAGTCACTTAGAAGGAAGACGATGGTAATTTTTTATCCCAAGCCAGCAATGTCTGTTTAATCTGTACAAAACACTAAAACTATCCAAAGTACATTGTTTGGCAACACGTGTTCCTCAGAAGAAGTTTTAATATGTTCTAAACTCAACATACCTGTGGTAAAGAGGACGATTGCTTTGAGACAGCTGTATTCCGCCGAGTCGACATGTAACGCCTTCAGCTTCTCCACTTGTTCCTGGAATATCCGTATGTGGTCCATGAAGGCTACGACACGGTCCGCTGCCATCGGGGAGGCATGAAGACCCGCGGCAGCCAGCAAAGGGGCGACATGTAGAGGCATGGAACACTGCGAGGCGTTGAGTACGAAGAGCTCGCTCCACACCAGTCTCAGCAAGGCCACTTGGTCCGTCACCTGCAAAGAGGAAAATGTGTAAATTAACAAGCTGCTGGGAGAATACATCCTAGAAAGAATCTGAAACATTAAATTAACTACATTAATTAAACATTAATTAACATTAATTAACATTAACATTAATTAACTAACATTAATTAAATTGCAAAGTTCAGATGAAATGCCAGTGCCACAGAAGCAGATTACAAATAGCCTTACTTTTGCCAACCTTACATAATTTTTTTAGATTTTGGTCTTCTTTTGCCTTGATTTGTCAGCATACATGAACATCAGACCTGTGGAACGTATCCAGCAAACCAAAGCAAAGAAGGGCCAGTAGGGAACAACAATTGAATTTCCTTGTGAATATTAATTGGCGAAACCAAGAAGCAAAGATAATACTAAACCACATGCATAAAACTAGGCTAAACACTATTATTTTATGTAACTTACTAAAAAACTATTATTTTATGTAACGTTTGAGATTAGGGTTGGCGAGGTCAACTAGGACAACAACTATTACAGTACACAACGTCCGCATAAGAATTCGTGGAGGTCGAAATCATCAATGAATGCCGTTGGTAATAGGGCATAGTTTGGACTACCTATGTGGAGATTAACATTTTGTTTGTCACCTAATATGTTCTTTACACTGTAGGTCTGGTTAAATTTAGCTACTTTAGTAGACTAATTCAAAGGAAAACTTTAATCAAGTAGACACAAAAAATATTAGTTGACAAACGTGTGAACGGTTTGGACATACGGGCTTATCCCAACTCCGCGCAGTGGTCAGAAATCTGTCAAAACCGACTGTCCAACTCCGCGCAGTGGTCACTTCGGATCCCTCGCGGCACATGTCCAACTCCGCGCAGTGGTCAATTTTGGCTCTCACAGCCCTGACGGCTGAGAGTTTGTGTTTAAACTTTGAAATTGTGTTACACTTTATGTTATGTTTATCATTTATAGGAAAGTAAAGAGATAAATACCTAAAACAGGAGATGAAGCTTAAAACCTACTAATATAAGAAGTTTTAAAAAGTCCGCGAGAAAGAGTGACTATTTAAGAGTGAATTTATAGGTTCCAAATTCTACAATACTCACTCATTCATATTACTGGGCTTATGAGCTCTCTGAACTTTAGTACCAAATTCAAAAATATTAGTTTTGTATACAACCGCAGATTGCTATAAAAAATTAGCTGTAATCTCTGTTTCATACAACAGTTAGCTACACACCTCAAATTGGAAAAAAATGGCCGACAAACTTCTATGTTTTTTATGACTTGCAATACAAAATTATATCAATACTTAAAGCAGTATAGGAATTTTAATAAAACTTCAGACTTCAAAATTGACTTTATATTTAATTACTCTACGTAGAGTAACTCTACGTACAAAATGTTCAAAATTCCAGGGCAAGTGAGCCAAAGTTGGTCAAATTAATGATCGTTAACATAAACATCGTGTATATTATTTACAAAACAAACAAAAAAAAGAACAATTCATTTAAATATCTGGACTAAAAATCAAATACAAATTATTAGCCTACTAAAATTTTATAAGTAAAATATTTACAAATTTACAAAATTTACACTTATTTCAAACCATAATAAATTTAAATTAATATAGTTAAACAATAATTATAAGCTTTAAAATGCGAAGCAATATTAACCTTAGTAACACATTTTACAATCGTAAATATTTTAAAGATTACAGTACCGGTAAGTAATAACTTATTAATTTTTCAGAAATACTAAATCACATTATCGGCAAACCTCAAAAACAAACTTATACTTTAAATTTGATTACAAAAAGAATTTTTCACCACACTATGATGTTTTTGGCTGTATTACATACGTTAATTGGTGGCTGAAAGTTACGTTTTGCTGGCCATGCCAGCTGTCATCGTAATTTGGGGACCGAGCAGGTTTTTACAGGCCGGGGCCGCAAAATCAGCTGTCCGCTTACTTACTTAAAACATGAATGCATTTTAAATACACAATCAAAATCCATAGCATTGTAATAGAATTGTGTTATTATCACCGTTACCTAGCAACTATTTATGTTTATTTTTGCTGATTCCTTAAATTATTTCTTCACATAACCTTAAAGTTGTAGTTGTGTTGACTATATTATAGTCGTGAATAGTGGTAATAGGGCATAGTGTGGTGAAAAATAGCGTTCGTACCACGGACCGAAATGGTTTTGCAGCTCTCGATCGATTTAAGTTCTCGACTTCGTCTCGAACTTAAAAACTATCTCGAGCCGGCAAAACCTAATTTTCGGCCCTAGGTACGAAATATACTATTAAAATGTTTCCTTTGTTAATGTTATTTTAAGAAATTATTAAGTTTTGTTATTCATTAAAAAGTCCATTGTAGCCACTTTTAGATGCAGAGCTAAGTTTTTTTTACAAAAAAAAAGATTACAGCAAATTTGCAGTATATTGCTGTATAAAAAGGCAAAATCTGTGATCGCAGCACACAAGTGTAACGTAAAGCTCATGAAATCGTTAATAAAATGTATTAGCATATTAAATAATTGTGAACTGTGAATTTCAGAAACTTGCATACGTATCCACTCTTCGCACGGACTTTTTGAACTTCTTACATAGTGGTTTTTAAGTTTCACATCCAGTTAAGAATCTATAATTTTGCTTGTATAATAAGCTAAAATATTTCTTTTACGTCTTATTAAATGGCGAATTTGCCGTCTATGAAGAGGATTTTCATTGAAGCCAGACCCAGAACAACGTTTTAGCAAATTTCCCATATAGGGAATAAGTTATTACCGTAGGTATTATGGTAAGACCTGGACCCACTGATTTAATTTTTCGTTTTTATGTCCCAAAGGCCGAAAACACCATCCGTTCAAATTCATATAAATATTATACGTCCGTTAGCACGATAATTCGAGCAAAAATGATCCAATTTTGATTAAATTTGATATGAACATTAAACCTACATTTAATTCGAACGAGTTCACGAACCAGCATCGTGAATCATGGATCGGACCATGGAAACTGGGGGTTATGGGGGAAAAATCGAATTTTCCAAATTTTGACCATAAAAGCATACATTTTTGCAATTTCTTTTGAAAGCAAATTGTAGAGCTTAAAGACAAATACTTTAGTATATCAAAGTGTTATTATGCGCCATAATGGTTACAGAAAAAATGCCAACAAATTTTAATTTTATAATTCCCATGTTATTCTTATGGAGAATAAGTAAATTGTTGTAATTTCCTGTAAAAGGAGCGTATTTTGATTAAATTTGGAAATGCTTTTATTTTTATTTTACATTTAACTATTGACATTTCTCAAAAACACTTATTACCCTGCCTCTTGCAGCAAACCTATGTGCACTCATTAAACTAATGCTATTTACATAGGGAATAAATAGTAAATTTTGAAAGATATTTTTTACTGGTAATGCAATCAGGCAAATGCAAGTTCGCTTAGTCTGCAGTTTTGCTGCGGCGGGGGTATTATTGTAATAACAGCAGCAAACTTTTTGGAAGCTTCAACTCACGTCCATGCAAATATGCCATAGCCTTTGTTTTGGTGAAAACTTTACCAAAACAACTACCGTAGATATTAGGAGTGACCACCGCGCGGAGTTAGACTTGACACTAAAAGTGACCACCGCGCGGAGTTGGGCTGAACCCTTCGGGGGCCATAAAACTTTTCCTCGGATTAAATTTGACCACTGCGCGGAGTTGGGCAATCCCCGGACATACAGTATACATAAGACAACGAAGTGAGGTATGTAGGAAGAAAGCACAGAGGCCGACACACGGTTGGCTAGATGCCACCAACAAGTCGTCGTAAATTGCAGAACATTGCATGACAGGATGATGTCCAACGGTAAGCGATCCTGCATGTACAGTATCTTACATATATTACAGCTTATGTTGATTCTAAAGAGTAGTTAAACTTTCTAAACACCTCTAGTAAACTGATCGATGTTCAACTCGGATAATGCTCTCAAAACTTCGAGAAATAGAATGAACCGAGTCGAGTTCGTCGAGTCGAGTTCAACAGCTAAATCAAGATTGGTGTGAAAATGTTGCAAAAACTTCTAAATACGAGTTGGATAAAAGGAGTTTTAGTTGACAAGAGAGTTTAAAATACCCAATAAGATCTTCCTCTCGTTTCTTTAGCAAATATTTTACAAGCGGTGTATTTACTTGTGTACATGATCTGATATAAGTCATAGTAAATCTAGTCTATTTCAAAATCAATACTAAATCTAAGCTCATCCTACAAACACTAACTTTTGCGCACCCTGGTTCAGTCTAAGTAGCTGACTAAAGCATCAAGCCCAATTGTCATGATACTCATATTAATTTTTGACTTGAAAATATGCAATTAAATCAATCGTCTAGTTTACAAGGATGATTCCATAATGATATCTTAAGCTCTTACCGAAGTGAAATAACCCTAAGGATTTAAGTTGCCATAGGAGACACAAAACTTACTTGGAGGTCCGGAAAGAAAGGTATGTTTCGAGCCCACTCCACAGCCGAGAAGAGCAGCCTGGCAGCGAGTTCACAGATGTTGTCGATGCCCATGATGTTGTTGGGCTGCATACACTGGCCATACCGTGATGTTGGGTAGGGCTCAGCACGCAGTAACAGGCTGATGTAACTGCTGAGGTAGGAATGTCCGTTGAGACCAGCAGCAGCAGCCGCGGCGGCAGCGGCAGCAGCGGACTCGCCGTTTGTCAGCGAAAACTGCCCGGGCAAACCGGGGGCTTGGGAGGGTGGTACTCGCCCTCTCTGGACAGCTGAAACCGAAGAACTTGCTTAATATTGTATACTCAACAACAGCAAGAGAAATAATGTAAATGAAGCCCTTATCTTATTAGTCCAATCATATAAGGAATTTCCCGGGAAAGAATTCCCGAAGTTGTTTTCTCAGTGGTTTCTTATGTATTTTTTGACGCTGAATCCGATTTTAAACTTTGCCACCTCGCCAGAGGTGAGCTAACTTCAGAAATCGCAAAAAACAAATACAATACTGTACTTGTTTTACTTTTTTGCGTATAACTCACAAACGGAGTATTTTTTTGCAATAACTGTCATTTACTAAATTAAAGTACACTAAATTCCCTACAATATACATACAATAACTTTATTTCTACGATGTTCCAAACTAACGCTAAAGCGCGCTAAAAATTCATCATTTTCTTCACCTATTGGAAAACGTAGGAAACACCATTATAAATGCTTGGATTAGACAACCAATGAACTCTATTTGATGAATATTGATTATTTTATAATTATATGGTACCATTAGGTCACATTTAGAGGCAAAAAAATGTAAGTGATGTATTATAGTCGGTAACCATAGCAATAAATAAATAACAAAACAATTTTCAATTTAAACTAGAGGACCCATGCTGCTCCGCAGTGTTAAAATAAATATAATATCCGGGAAATAATCAAATTTATGATTTTTGATTGAAAAATACATTATCATAATCGTTTAAGTAAAAGCCGATATTTCACTGAAAGTTCTTAGACCAAAATATATAGGATTATATAATTATAACTGGTGAAATACATCTTAAATTGATGTAAGAATTCGAAAATAATCAAATTATGTTTTTTAGTCGAGTAATACAGTAGGTAAATATATGCCCATGCTTGATGTGAAATATTTGCGTGCAAGGCATCAATTTGTGACCTAAATCATTAAAATCGGTCAGGTAGAAGAGCCAAACGAACTCGGAAAAGAGAAACAAAATTTAACTCCCATAAGAAATACATGGAGAGCTAATTTCGTTTACATATAAGCCGAGTGGGATTATAGATAAATACATGCCGATGCTTGATGGCAAATCTATGCGTGCATACCTTCAATTTGAGACCTTAATCATGTTAATCGGTCGGGTAGAAGAGCTAAACCTAGTCGAAAATAAAAACATTTTTTTATATGTAAGATACCTTTGAAAATTATTATTATAAATAATCAATCAATTGTAAATATAGTTTAATATGCTGGGGCTGCAGTATAAATACCATTTCCCCCATATATGTACATTATATAGATAGTATCTTTATAAAATGTACACACTATACAGAAAATAGACAGGGATGTTGACTGAAATGCTATAGACGAGCTTCTATTTATTAAATTAACATGTACAACTATAACTTATATTTTCCTATTTTCTCCTCACTTGTCGTCTTTATTTTATTGACTGGCTAGGGATGTGGGCTGAGCTTTAAAATTGATGTTCTGTAGAAGACCTGGGATGTTGTCCTAACCTAAGGGAACATCTTCTACTTCATCATCTACGATGGTTGGTTCGGAGTATCATCTACGATGGTTGGTTCGGAGTTGGAGCAGTTCCCCTCTTATTTCCCACATATTTTTGAGCAAAAGAGCCCTACTCGTCGGCAGCCGCAGTTACCTTCTTGCATGAGCATGCTACCAGTTTCAAGAGAGCATCTGGGGCTGGGCTCCGTAAGGTAGTATAGGAACAAATGAGTTTGCAGTCTTTCTCCAGCCCCAATTTTCGGGTGACTACTTCTTTCTTGAACTTGGTAAAACACCCTCTGGGAGTGTTGTTCAGCTGCAGCTTCAGTTGGTAGAAAAGATAATATATTAACATTCATCTTATAAGCTGATTTAATACAACTCTTGAATCGCAGCTTATTCAGCTTGTTAGTGATATGGTTACCACCATACAAGGCCACCAAGAGTCTCTCCCCTGCCTCGGTAATTTCGTTTGTTGTTGAATAGGGATTAGAAAACCGGCAAAGATAGGTAGGACGTTATGTCTTATAACTGTCTTATGACTCGACGTCCGCTCTATTCCAACAAGGTAAAGTAAAGGCACTAAAGACAGTCAAGAAAATAAAGATGGCAAGGGAGGTGAAAATAGGAAAATAAAAACTATAGTTGTACATGTTAATTTAATAAATAGAAGCTCGTCTACAGCATTTCAGTCAACATCCCTGTCTATTTTCTGTATATAGTGAGTCCATTTATAATTATACTATCTATATAATGTACAGATATGGGGAAAATAGTATCTATACTGCAGTCCCAGCATATTAAACTATATTTTTAATCAACCCTATGATTTATAATAATAATTTGCAAATGGAAATTGTTTTGTTATTTTTTTATGCTATGGTTACCGACTATATACTTCGCTTACATTTTTTACCACTAAATGTGACCTAATGATACCATATATTTATAAAATTATCAATATTCATAAAATAGAGTTCGTTGGGTGTATAATCCAAAGATTTATAATGGTGTTTCCTACGTTTTCCAATAGGTAAAAGAAAATGATGAATCTTTAGCGCGCTCTAGCGTCAGTTTGGAACATTGTAGAAATAAAGTTATTATATGTATATTGTAGGGAATTTAGTGTACTTTAATTTAGTAAGTGGCAGTTATTGCAAAAAAATACTCCGATTGTGAGTTATACGCAAAAAAGTAAAACAAGTACATTATTTTATTAGTTTTTTGCGATTTCTGAAGTTAGCTCACCTCTGGCGAGGTGGCAAAGTTTAAAATCGGATTCAGCGCCAAAAAATACATAAGAAACCACTGAGAAAAAAACTTCGGGAATTTTTTCCTGAAAACATCATATTTTTTCCTCATATGCTTGGACTATAATTATTTATTGTATACTATCCCGGTTACGACCCTCGCTTACCAAATCCGACCATTACATAAGTGTTATTAAGTTGGCTAAAGGTTAAGTAACTTCTGCTAAGAAGATGTTACATAGCCTAGTTTTACCGAAGAGATTCCAATTAAATAATTCCTGTCATATCATTAACTCCTTTGTTATTGACGATCTAAACCTAAGTTAACTTCTTCCTGAAAAATTAAAAACGCCAGCGCTAAGCAACTAGTGACAAACGACCCAGAAAGCTACCAAAGCCATTAAAACTGAAAGGCATTCTAGGCACGTTCTTGCAAGTGATCATTAAAATTTGATATCTTCGCTTAACCGAAAGTTACAAGCATTGGACGTTCGCCAGTGAAAGCCGAGATGACTGATGCAGGAGGTCAATCATAAGTAAGCCTGAGGCCTAGGAGCATTTGCATCGGCAAGCAGGGTCATTGACAATAAATCCACCAGCCTTGACTATCTGCACTTGGCTGCAACTTGGACAACTTCATGGTGTTGTTATTGACACAGATAATCAAATACCAGCCAGTGACAACCGTTATCGGATTCCAACTGTATTCATTTTGATGTGTGTGCGCATAACTTATAAGGTGGCCTTTGAAGTTAGTGATGGGGGGCGGAGTTTGAATGGACATTTTTGTTGGCTTGTCTAAAAAAGGACTATGAGAGATATAGCTTTGAAAAATTCTGTAGTCGATTATGTATACCACGATAATGTTCTTTCTCCACTTTCCATGAAAATATCTAACAATAACTTAAGGTGTTGCCTAGTATAAACCCTATTAGCAACCGCAGTTTATCAACTCCCCGTGACGAACCGCGGCGTGCACATGGATTCACTTGATAAAGCAACAGTTTGTTAGATATTTGACCACTTGCCGTGATTCCTTAGTTGTATCATGGGACATAACGTTATAGTCGTTGATCAGTCGTGTTAGGATTTGTTTTTGTTATGCTAATACTGCTGAATTGTTCTTTATGAAAATGCCTAAAGGTTTGTTTGGAAACTAGTTTTTTGGCTATGGACTCTGGAAAATCTTTATTAGTCCACAAGTTTGGTTATAATTGCCCTCCAGTAGTGAAAAAGAAACAGTAGAGAATTAAGAGTACCAAGTACCAATCGTGAATCGGTTGACAGTTTACACCCCCACCCATCTTTGGTATTCAGAAAATCCGGCAACACGAAACCAATCCATGTGCACGACGGCACTCTAGGGAATCACGGGAAGTGGAAGCACTTAAGCTGCTAATGTTAGAGTTATTCTAGACAATACCTTCGTCAAGCTCGCCATTGGTGAGGGAGGAGAACTGACCGCCAGGGTACCAAGGAAGAGCCGCCGCAGGGACTCGCTCTCTCTGCACCGCTGCAACAAAACACACCTTCAGAACCTCAGGGACCGCAATTACGGGGACACTTTGGATCACTGCAATCTCCAACTCTGCAGCGGAGACAGCGAATGCAGATCCCCCGGCTGTCATCATGCGGGTAACGGTTGTCCAGCGTACTTTTGTTGTGTGATTATGTTTGTAATTTTGTCGGTCACGTTTTTCCACCCAGGTACAAAGGATTTGATGGTGCATCAATTGTGTAAGGGTATTTGAGCATGTAGATTAGCTCGACTAGATACTATTAGGTTGGTAAATTCTGACCCAGCAGCTGCTGTCCTTGATCATTGGGATCTTAAATCACCTCATTCGTACCTCGCTGTCTAAGCTGTGGTCAGGTTAGGTCTTATAAAGTAGATTGATCTTTGATTAGACAATAACCTGATGAATCTTACAACTTAAATTGGTGCATCTTTGAATGAAAATTAATTTTTAACGTAGTATGATGGGACTTCTTGACGTGAACGTAAAAATTCCCTTTTTGTCGGTTAGTGTTCACTCACATCTAATACAGTGCTTGTAATACATTTCAATGTCCTTCTAGATAACCTATCGTATATAGCCTATAACAACACAAGCTTAAAATTTCTTGAACTACCACCTAACTTGCTCCAGTTCTAAAATCAATGAGCAGAAGCATTTCAACGATGGTGAGGGTGGACGTTAGGATTAGAACCTCTCACAACGTAGAAGCGCGGGCTGGCGCGTAAACCGGAGAAATGGCGGGAGAAAGTCATGATCTAACGACGAGATCCTATCGTTCCTCGTTACTTCGCTTTTAACGAGAATCTACTCTATGCTTTCTGAATGCCGTATTAGGCGGCATTGAGTGTGCGAGTCTGCGCGACCGCGCGTGAACCTCGTTGGAATATGGTGACATTTGCGAAACATATGCTTCAACTGACAGTTTGTTTCTGCAAATTTTACTTCTTTAAATTAAAGTCCCATCGTGGAAAGTAGTTGGTTTTGAAAAAGGGATTGACAACTATGCGAAATTTTAAGAGACGAGTGGAAAACATTTTGGCTAGTTAAACACATAAATGCGTATACAGATTTCAATTTTGATCCAATGTTTGGGGATTTGAATGTGTCTTTAAGTGCACGATTAGAATAAGTAAAATATTTTGTGACCTATAAACTGTGAATACAAAATCAGACAAATCAGTAATACCACTGACTAAGAAAACTATTGATCATGAATAAGTTGTTCATGCCATAAAATGGCTGTAAAAATCCACAGAATATTTCAACCAAAGACTTCAAGCCATAATTGAATTAAATTCAAAATACACTTGGCATTAAAGGCCCGAAGTGCAACACAGACAGTATAACTTGTGCTCATCTAAACATTTGTTCCAAATTCTGGAAAGTATACAAAAACAAATAAATTACTAGGGAAATCATTTCCGATCAATCATCGTTAAACTATTGTTAAAATTCTTATTGTCATGAAATATCAACACAAAGTACCTAGCTACTCCAATTTGTATTGCAAACAAAAATATCGCACCAAAAACCAATCATTCTTATAACTCTGCTAAAACCAACTCATTACCATCCTAGGTAATCACCAAAAATGACTGATGGGCCACTCCCACGCCTGACGTCACCCAATTACATTTAAAAACACAAACGTGGGAGGTAGCCAACGTGAGAATTTCCCAATCGAGAGAAATGACGCCGCAGGGTTTATCTCAGCAGGGGGCTCCAGGGGGGGGGGTTGACCCACTCACCCGATAGTGACCTTCGTCTTTGCGGATCCGGTTTCCTTAGAGTCGCCCGAAGACATAACCCCGCTGACCACCGCCTGACCCCGCACCTTCCAATGGGTTTAATTGGTGAAAATCTCTCCTAAAACGTCACTTAATTTACTTTACAGCCCGCGAGCTCGTTGGATGACCCTCTAGCTGGCTACACCTGTGGAACAAGATGTCATCTTGAATAATATCGGCAATTTTCTTCACGCCGTGAGCGCTCGAGATTACTACGCCTGGATCGATGTAAATGCGCAGAGCTCTGTGATCACGGAAACGCTCGTGGACCGAAACCGTTTGCGATGCTGGTTTGTTAAGCAGCCACGGTTGAGGAAGACTACCTAGTGTGGAATCGCATTACAATATTTGACATCGCATTTGATAGGGATTTGTGTTACCTACAGACTTGGCTCTGACGATATAAAGGAATAGGTTACTAACCTGTTTACCTTCAACACCTAAAGAAAAAATACTTTTGACGGGTTCAACAGCTAGTATATTTCTGGAAGCATGCTACTCCTATATCACCAAGAACATGCCATCTTCTGATACAAAAAAGTACAATATCTGCTACCAGTGTCGAAATAATTAATTGTATTACATTGGAAAAAAACTGTTCCCTAGAAAAAAAGGATTCGTTGACTCGTACATGAAAATATGTCATATGACTGAATTAAAACACGTAGATAGCAAAAATAATTAAAACTGCTTACAATTTTAATAGACGGACCAACGGACGTAACATCTTTAGTCAGGTAGCTTCTCGGGCCACATAAATGCTTAACTGTCAAGTCTTACTTTAATTGTTAATATTAAGTAGGGTTTATCGAGATGTATTAACGATTTTCTCCATTTCGAATATCTTGTACGTTTTGTGCCTGAAGACGGAAACTAATCCAAATTCAGCTTCTCCTGGAAAGGTTACTTCCACAGTCTTCTATCAATTTATGAACAAACCATGGATTTTAGCTAAACAAAACTCCAACATTTGAAATAAACTTTGACCAGAACGTCACCGAGGTACACGGTGACAACCGATACACGTCAGGGAAAGGCCTTATTTGCCATCGCCGAGCCAGAGGTCAAGCGTTGCCACATAGAAGTGATCAAGGAACAATGGTTGCCGATCAATCAATCAATCAACCCTCACATAATGGGCTCAGCATGCAGCCTCCCGCTAAAATTGCTTGGCCGCTCGTTTGTTATCTTTTTAGTCGGTTCCCACTTTGCATCGCCGCGGCCCATTGTTAATTAATCGGCGATGCTGATTCCATCTTTGATAGATCGACGCCTTCACTTGGAATTGTCATTGTTGCTGCGATTGTCGGTTGATGACTTTAAGAGTTGTTTGGTCACATGGATAGAGACGATGAAAGTATGAAACAAACGTGATGGTTCAGAAGATTGAAGATCAGTGGTTGAATATTGTCCAACCATAAAGTATTTTTGTATTTTACCACTGTCACAATTACTTGATTTTTAAGAATAACATAATTGATAAAGCACAGCGTCATAGCGTCTACGTTCCCTGTTGAGTTAAAGGGGGATTCTTGAATCAACAATTAATTTCTTCTGTTGTACAAACTAGAGTAGTACTTTTGTTGTTTTGTGTTGAAATCAAAATAAGAACAATACCAGTGAAAACTACACGAATAACAATACAAACTTTTTTACGGATATATGAAAGTGATAAAAATATGGAAAACATATTTAACAGTAACAAATTATATAGATTGCTTTCTAAAGTAGTTAAAAATCTAAGATACTTAGTGGGTAGTTTTTTGGTAAGTCTACTAATATACCATATTTACGCCGAACGAAGTAAATTATGTTATTACAATTCTTGACCCAATATAACATTAGTGTCGTTGTAAGTTAATTTTCCTCCACTACTAGCTCAACTGATGCGGTCAGCTCAAATGGCCACTACAAAACATAACCAACAAAAGAAGTGGCTGGAATTGAAATCTCATGGAGAGCAGCAAATTACGAGTAAGCTGTGCAAAAAGAGGAGACACCGGGATTGAGTCAGGAAATGAGAGGCCGACATAATCACGAATCCGCTACGCTTTAATAGTTTTTGCGTATTTAACAAATGACTAGCCGGTGCCTCATCAGTGGCTGTATGTATATAAATGAGTATATAATAGTGGGCGACGACAATCATGACGGCAGCGAAGGTCAAATAGCTTCCGTGTAGCGCAGTCACCGTGGCACTGGCGTAGAGAACGCATGCGCAGATAGAGCGCAGCCGCAGACACAGCGCATGCGCAGACAGATGCAACCGTTGCAGACGACGCAACCTCTGGCCGCAACGGAGAAGAAAATTAATATAAAATGTCAACTAACATAGTTATACGCGGAATAAGCGTTTGATAATTATCAACTTAAAGTTGGGTTGAGTGGATTTATTGGTTAAACATCACCAACGTTAAAGGTTTGATTTGGGAAGTTTATAATCATAGTTGAAACAGTGATTAAAGTGCTCGTTTATAAATCAAAACGTCACCAATTTGATTCTGAGAAAAGTCAGTACCTCAATAAACATCCGATTTAATGTCTGTAACAAGGCTATTGTCTTATCAACTTTCATCACCCAGACAAGCGAGTTAAATAGCCTTAGTTGTGTTCAAATTTGATAAAAGTTATATCAGCTAATTTGTACATAAAATATACGATAGTAACAATGTATTTTACAAGGTTAATAAATTGTTATCACATCCTTCTTGACAAATTTTACGCATGTTATAATTTTGTGTCATATATTTGAAAAATCAATGTAGGCCTACACGTATGAACATAGAAACAATATTTTTTTAATATTTGGTTGGCTGCAATTCACTCGGCCTTACCAAAACATGACGTAAGCTTAGCAGGAGTACCAACTTGAAGTCGAGGTTGTGTGACAACTGTTCATCAAGGTTGGTATTACTGCATCACTATAATCATCTGTTTTTACTACCAATCATGCACGACAGTCTACGATGTAACCATTATAATCTGATGTATGGGCTAATATCGTTATCCTCAATGATTGGAGATAGGAAAATATAAATTGTTTAGATGTACAGGTTTCAAACGAGTATGGACTAAATATGAAAAGCATTGTAAAAAGTGAAACATAATTGTTGGGTCCTTGCCAATATACTATTCATATTGCTAAATTGAATCATCAGGTCCTTAGATAAGATCTAAAGTGTAACAATTATAATATCGCGAAGGACTTAAATATCATTTTGCAGCCAGAACATAAGAGATTTTTTCCACGCAACAAATGGAACGGGAGAACGACTATCTGGTTTCACTCATACTTCACCAAAGAAGTGTACTGTGGACAAAATGAGGTTTTATGTACGTCATCGAACAATACGACGATTTCCGCATCCATATTTTCTTTGTAGCATACCGCCTGTTTTAACCTGCCCACGATGTAGCTTCGCAAAAAAACAAAATCGGAAAATATGTTTATGTAACTTTTAGTAAAAACCTTAAAAGGATTGAATCAGACAATGTCCAAAAGTAAAAATATTTTGCCATAGGTTATGTTTGCAAACTGTATAGGTTTTCCAACAAATGGTTAGGTCATGTATTGCACTTGGTATTATAATATAAATAGTATTACATAAATTTGATTGAATTATTTTATCATATTTTATGGATGAAAAAAAAACTGTTCCAAGTGTTCAGGGTGTCATCCATTAGGTAAAACAAGATGGAAGAAAATCGAATTAACCTATCTGCCTCTTCATTATCAATCAAACATCTTTAAAAAATTATAATCCTAATCTACAACATTGACTTGCTTATCTCAATCAACTAAGATTCAGTTCCAGGGCCACAAAACCAATATCGCAGATTTAAACGGAATATTGCAGATTCTCTGATTGCACGGTAATCAGCAAGCAACTCTTTAACAGATTTCAACAAGTGATTGCTACCAAACGAGCAATCGCTCGCTTCCGTTGAGACTTCGCTTACTTTTAATTCCCTAAATCTATTAATCGGCTCCGCTTTCTCCTCAAACAACCTTCATGCTTCTAATTTGGCTAAACCCGCTGATTGAATCCAGCCTTGATGCATTAAAGAAATTGATGACATTAAGCCCTTGGTTTTTATTCTTCCTGTCGTTGAATTACGTTTACCACCGGCAATCATTCTTTTACGATGATTGCAGTAGATATTAAGATTTTAAATGCGTTTGCAAATCAATATAGCTTATGAATTTTAACCTCTTGAGATTAATTTAAATATTTAATATAATAATGGTAATTTTTTTTCTCAGAAAAATTTGTTTCAAGCAAAATGGTTGAAATTTTAGATGTACAATGTACTGATGCCAAATTATTGGTTTAATCTGACAGATATCACACAACAATAATTTACTTTGATTAACGACTTGATTTTTTTGTAATAAAGCACCAGTAGGAATTTTAAACTTACGCGTTAAAGTAATAATTTTGGCTCCGAAATGTTAATGTATTAATCCAATAAGCGAAAAAGCTGTCACAGTTACGTAGCTAAAGCATGACAAAACCAAAATAAGTAAAATAGTATTATTGCCCAACTTAAAACTCTTAACACACTTAGAAATACTATAAATGCAAACAAAGGTGTATAATAAACGATCAGCACTCACAAGGGCAAGAAAACCGATGACAAACACATGATAAATTCTGAATCAGCTGATTAATAAAGGACCTGCTGATTTAATAATAGACCAGCTGTTGAGCCAATCAGGTGATTAGATGATCAAACGTTCTAGCCCGCCCCTCTAATCTGGCCCTATAGCGAAGACGGGTATCTTCGAGTGATGCTCACTTTGGTTTTTACTACAGTATTAACTTACTAAATGATATAAATATTTGAAAACGTTTATAATTTCTAACGCTAAGCTGTTGTGTAAAAATAGGTCACTGAGAGTAAAACTATAATTACGAATAGAGAGGGTTGAAACCACTTAAGAAATATTAATTTGTGTTATTACTCCTATATTACTATTAATTAACAATTTTCAATCCACACAGTCCATTTATCTGTAGATTAAAAAAGCGTTTTACATACAATTATTACCACACTATCACTTGAACATTACACTGAAATCAGAAGATTGGATTTAACATTTCAAACACAACCGCATCGAAATGTGATGAATCGCAGTTTAAAAAGTAAAATTAACTTATGTAATTATGTAAATTGTTTATAGGGGGAGCCTTTGGATTGACCGTATGAAGAACCAAAAAACCGTAAAAATAATGTGTATACAAAAAAGGTTTAAAATACCTGCATACGATAATGTATGCTCGACTATTATGATATCCAAGAATCAGTCACTATGTTATAGTATTCAAACCATGTCTTAAGGACATTAACAAGAAAATCGCACTAAGGAAGTTACTAAATAAAACAAAACCCTCATATTTGCATGTAATCTACAGTATTTACCGGCTGTGAGGACAATACAATTCAAAACTAAAGAGAAAGTCTTAAACTAAATTAAACTTCAAAAATGTTAGCTCTACAATACTTAAAAGCTTAATAGAACACAAAAAAATTACAAACAAACAAGAGAAGTGTTGTGATTTACTGGTTAATTCTCAACTTAACAAATAGCTCCAGATTTCGCGGCATGCAAAGTGGGCAAACGAGAGCGGCGCTCATTTGGAAAATGCGCACGCGCCATTCGCCTCTGACCAGTAAAGTTTTATGGGGCAGGTTATTGTGAAGCTATCTGGAGAACTACATGACTCTGCACTCCTCTCCACTCGTGGCTATTTGTCTTGGATGCTTACACGGTTTAAGTTTTACATCTGCTGTTCACGAAATGTATCAACAACACTTGGCGTCCCTCAGGGTTCCATACTGGCACCCCTTTTCTTTATCGTACGATATGCCTCCGTATAATATATCTGGGTAGAGTGGGCATAGTGCTCACCTATCAATCTAAAGTAGCCAAGACGATCCTGAGAAGAATAGTAAGCTTAATAAATAATCCTGATTAAAGAACCAGCTATTTTTTATAAGTAAAAACTATGTTTGCATGCAACACTCATTCTTTTTACTCATCTTCACATTAAAATATTCACTCAGTTGTGTCGGCGTCGTCATTCACAGAATTTCTCAAGCAGAGGACTTAGTGTCCCTCAGGGGTTCACACTGGGACCTCTTCTCTTTATCGTACCGCGATATGCCTCCGTATTAAATATCTTCCCATTGTTCCACTGACTTATTCTAGAGAGCGACTACGAGTTTTGTACCCGGGGTATATTACCTTACATGCCGTCCCTGAAATGGAAACACATTCGTGTTTTGTAGAACTTACAAGCCATTAAGTTGGTCCGGCTGACGTGTATATTGTGCGACTATTTCGGCATTTCTCGAATTGGGGAGAAATCCGGCATATACGGGACCGGTTGTGTCTTAAATTGTCGTAAAGATTTTATTATCACATGATGTCATAATGATATGAGGTGAAATGGTTGTCTCATGGCTATAACACAGACATATCTGACAGACTTGTGACTGCACAATTGTAAAAATTAAATTGTATAACCCGCTTATTTAGGAATATGAAATGGTTGTTTGGACTTTTCCATGAAAATGAATTGTTCTTGATATGAATAAACCTAGATAATATGTCTTGTTTTGTCACAGTGGTGTATTTGTTAGATTACCTTTGCGTTCACCCAATTAAATTAAATGTATAAAATATTTTATAAAAATACTTAAAAGGTATAGTTAGTTTCGATAAGACAAGTCAATAACTTCTGGAGAGATAAAACATTTGTGAAACATCCAGACAGACGGCTATATATAAAAGAAGTAATTTAGTCGAATACGACATTTAAATATCAATTTGTTTACTTCCTTCAGAAACCATATTGGTGTTTATTTTATAAAGTTCCTTTGATTATAGAGTGTCTGAAGTAGAACTATGTATCCAACTCGAAATTAAAATATTCTTTATCCTGACCCACATGAAAACAATACCTTGAATTACAAGATCTTGGGGAAATCAGCTGATTTGGGTGCAGGTTTTCGGATTATGATCCTCCGCTCGGCCACAAGCACGAGCTTTCCGCGGTCAGTACGGAATACGCAACAGCTGATTATAATTTGGCGGCAGAGGTTGTGATTGGTGCCGAGTTCTCACGTCAGCTAGCCAGCGTAATTGGGTTGGGCGGTCCGTAATTATAGGTAAGGTAAGGTAACTGGGGGTCGTTGTTGTACCGTACCGTCTTCGCGGTAATGCGCTCTCCAGCAAACTACGACACAGGCTAGAGAAGTAAATCTACCTGAACAGGGTTAACTGGAGAAAGTTTACATATCCACTGAGACGACCTGAGAATTTAAATACTATTGGAAGTGTAGACCATATTTATTGATCGTTTATCATTTCATTAGGATGGCGACGCAATAGTGTGCATTTTAAGCTAAATACAAGAGAAGAACTAAATTAAATAAAAGTCAATTACAGTTATAAAAAAATCTTGTAATGAACATAAGTTAGCTCCCTCACTGCGAAAATCCATGCCTCGCTTACTGGTTGCCTTTTTGGTCAGAGTTCTATAAATTTAAATAACCAATAATCAGTGTGAATCATTCGCTTTATACAAGCAATTAGGGAGTAGGAAGCGCTCCGAGTGTCTGTAACGGACGGCTGGAGATAAGGTTTATTAAATAGCTTCATCGTCAAGCGACTGCAACTGAGCGATAAGAGGCGCAAGCATGGCCAACTGGGGCATAACGACATTAGCATAAGATGTGGCTACTACTGCGTGCTTCTCAAACAGTTGGCTGGAACTAAGAACATCAGCATGATCTCAGACATGCTTATGTTCTTAAGCAACTGAGCGATAAGAGGCGCAAGCATTGCCAACTGGGGCATAACAACATTAGCATAAGATGTGGCTACTACTGCGTGCTTCTCAAGCAGTTGGCTGGAACTAAGAACATCAGAATGATCTCAGACATACTGATGTTCTTAAGCAACTGAGCGATAAGAGACGCAAGCATGGCAACTGGGCATAAAAGCATCAGCATAATATGTGGCTACTACTGCGTGCTTCTCAAACAGTTGGCTGGAACGAAGACCATCAGCATGATCTCAGACATGCTGATGTTCTTAAGCAACTTAGCGATAAGAGATGAAATTATGGTCAACTGGAGCCTAATAGCATTAGCATGAATTGTGGATAATACTGTGTGCTTCTCAAACAGTTCGCTGTTGGCATGCTAATGTTCGCAACTAAGCCATAAGAGGCGCAAGCATGGCCAACTGGGGCATAACTGCAATAGCATAAGTTGTGGCTACTACTGTTTACAACCAAAACAGTTGGTTGGTGGGTAGTTACTGATTATCCTAAATAAAATACGATACAAGAGACATAATCATTTCTCACAAATAGTTATCTGTAAATTTGCAATTATATCAGAATAAATAGAGGGTACGTATTTTTTTTACTATTTATTGTAGGTTAGCAATTCATGACAAAAAGCGATTTTCTCAAAAGTCATTTGAGTATGTGGAAACCTACCATATAAATTGTCACAGCTATGACACATATGGATACACAGTTCTCAAAACCAATGGCAGTTTGGGGAAATCTTATGCTCGAAAGTTAAATTTTATTTCTACCACGATCCTAGTAAATATAGCGCTTACTTTGCATGGAAGGACGGTCAAAAGAGAAGGAGGACCGGCCAGACTCTGAAACAGAGCCACGACTTCTGTAATGTATATAAAATATTGTCACCACAATCACAACACAGTACCTAGTGTAGTCGTCAATCCCGTGAAACTAATTACAATAATTGATAATCGTATGGCTTTTAGAAGAGAGAGTTCAGTAAGGAGAATGTTTCCTTTTCATCTTAGAGACCAAACCGAGTTTGTTTTTGTAGGTGGTTGAGCTTTAGATGGGCTTTGAACCACTGGGTCATTGTATTATAACACGTCATTGGTGAATAACGAGATTTGAACCCAGGAGCTCAGTACAGAAGTCTCGCTCTGTATATACTTTACTAGCCGCGATTCTCAGTGAAACTATTTGGCCATCTGTTTTGGAATTTACATCATCTTTAACATTTTGATTCTATATTGAATTCTATATTTGTAATAATATGAAAATGAGTGAGATAATATTTTAAATGGTAACGCAGTGGACGCAGAATTCAGATTGCATTGCTTGATGACACGAAATAGGCACTTTTCCCTACAGGCTCAGATAGTGAAATATAACCCCATTAGGAAACTTAAAATTTTTTATCGTTTAAACACGTAAATTCAACTAACCAATGGAATGTTTATCCTGTTTGAAAGAAATCAAACGGAGTTCCAAATGACTGCGTCAATGTAAAAATTATTGGACATGAAGCCGTTACCATCCCACGACACCGACAGCCAAAGTATCCGAGGATAGCACACGCTCAGTAGCCCAGGATCCCAACTAACCTCGAGGGGACCTTGACAATGATGAGTCTGTAGTCAAGGGTACGTCTCAGCTACTGCACAATTGTTTATATCAACGAGAATAAACATCTTATAATAGTAAAACACCCCCGGCTAATCTCCATGGTAAATCTATTATATCCCACTCAATCCAACAGTTTACGATTTGTATACAACTCTTTATCATTTGAGTCCCACATAATGGCATTGTTTACTATTTATAACATACACGTCACCATATATGTGTCAGTTACCTCAGAGTTTCCTGTTACATTTCACATCATCCCACGATTTTCTATTTATATCCCACAGTTTACCATTGTATTTATCCAGCAGTCTACCCAAAATAAACTTTCCTATATGGACCCGCGCTTCAGTCAAACCACTCGTTCAAGTCTCTCGCATCAAACAATAAGAAAATTGACTATAGTTCTGTTAACAGTCTGTTATACCAGTTGTATATCTGTTTTAACATTTAGATATTTTATAAATATTATCAACATTATTCTGTACTTTCCTGTTGAAAGGAAAATTCATTATTATCGATGATTTTTCGATATATCGATATTTTTGTTTTCCGATCCATTACAAATTGACAACTGATCTTGTTTAGGCTAAAATAGACTATTACATGGATTAGGAAATGAAACTTTTCTAAGCTAACCTAACATAACCAACCAAACTTGTTGTATTATTTTAAAATTCCTTTTGATAACAGAAAAGGCAAGTTAAACACGGGATCTTTTAATGATACACAGCAAGTTTGGTTAATTATGTTAGGTTATGTTTTTAGAACAGTTTCATTTTATTATTGTTTGTTAATACTGAACAATATTTAGCGTAGTTGTCAGCTGATATGTTTCAATTTGTTAATATCGATATATCGAGAAAAAAATTATCGATAATAATGAATGTTCCCTTTAACAGGAAAGTACCCATTATTCTTGTAAAGATTGGAATAATAAAGTGTTTTCCTAAGGGCAGTATCATTTACAGTTTTAACATAGGAAAATATATGCATACATTTACCAGCAGTTACTTTGTAATAAAAACTAAAAATATGATCACAGTACTAATCTTCCAGTAGTCTACGCACTAATAATGGAATACAACAGTCGAAATACAGTACAGAATTTACTTTTGAATACGTATGAATTGTTTTATTCAACTATTTTTTTTAAATTTTCTCTAGGCTAACATATATTTTGAATTTATGTGATGGTAAACAAACTTTAATCACGCCCAGACATAAACTCCATTATCTCTTCAATTCTAACTAACTAGCTGGCATAAAATCGGTCCGGTTTTAAGAAAGATTTATCAATTATATCAATAAAGGATCAGGAAGCTTCGACAACAGCTTCACTATTAATAGACCCTCTAGGTGCTGAAAACATCGTTTAACAATCCCCAGCCTTGGGTCTGACCTTACCTTCGCCCCAAGTTCAACCTCGGTTCGGACCACATACCTCAGGCCTCACTAGACCATCAACCAACTACAGCGGAGGTCGCAGAAATTGAGACATTAGATCATTAGGGTGTCGTTGTAATTTAGGAGGAAGTAGGCGGAAGTTTCTCTTCATTTTTTGGAGGTAAATACAACAGTAGTTTGAAATACTTATGCTGAAACGGTTTCTGTTTTAGCTTGAGAGTGGGTGTGTCGTTTAGGAATGAGTTGAAGTTCTTCTTTTCCTTATTTTTTAGGATTCACCTTAATATATAAGCTATTGCATCGTTTAAAGGCAGATTTGTAATTACAGTATTATACTTTATGTGTGTAGAACATTTTCTACTTTATTATAGTATTATTATTATTGCTCCTTATTATTCCTCCTCATACATAGTTATAAAAATAGGAAAACATTGTTTATTTTTTCTTCAAGGCAGGATTATAATGTGGGAAGAAATATTATGTGGCTTGTTTTTAGCCCCTTAAGTTTATAAATCGATGGCCAAAATACTATACCTAAGAGGGTTTTCAGCTTGAAGGCAAGTTCGTAATTTGGGAAGAACCAATGAGTAGAAGTTCTTCCATTTTCATATAGGGCTTTTAAGCTTTACATTAATGGAAAAACTGTAATTAGCAGTGCAGTATTTATTTTACCTTGAAGACGTATTATTAATTTGGAAAATACTAATGTACAACGATTCACTTTTCTCTTTCGTTTCAAAAACTTTGCGTAAACCAGAGATACATCACTTTGCTCTCATACACACTTGGTTACAACAAAGCTTTGCTTGAGTGCAGGTATTTAATTTAGGATCAGTTAACTTAGAACTTCAGAACTTAATTTCTGAAAATTCTGCTTCGTTGTTATAAAAAATGTGCAGGGTTTTACGTTATCACATTATCGAAACAATGATTTACTTAGTACTCGTATGTTAATGCTAAAAATAAATATAAAAATAGATACAGGTAGTAGAATGGAGTGAGTTTACCTATCTATCTTACTAGTACCAGCTTTTTATTTGCTCAAGACCATTATAGCCTGATAATATAGTTTCTTCAAATAAGGCATGTGTACAACAATCAAGCAGTAAACACCATACAGATCCAGAAGGTCGCAAGACCCCATTAAGTGGGTTGGCATATGGACCACGTTTAGTGAATGGCACATTAGCTGCCCATACGCCATCCGCTATACGCTGGATGAATACGCGATTTGTATACGCACTTATCTCTGGAGAAAGCAAGCTTGGCAACCAGTTGTCCAGTCTCCATTAATTTACTTTTCAAAGTGATGTATCGTCTGTGAGATTATTCATGGGATGTTTTCTCCTTAAGACAGTGTAGTAATGAGGAATCTGCAATGAGGTGTGTTATTGATTTATCCGATTTCATGATTAAACAACAGTTGAACACGATTGAACCTGTTGGTACTGGTCCTTTACGATTTTTTTTTTAAATTCACTTTGTATCCAACAAGGAATCGATACGAGAATTTACTCATCATTGTCTCGAGGATGGATTTTTGGCAATATAAATAGGTACATATCTTAATACATAGTACCTTTAGGTAAATACACGTAATCAATACTAAATTTACCCTTGGGCTCAAGACTAATTTTAGAATTGATGACGTAAGGTATGTAAACCTATGTATATTGTCGATACGAGAAGCTTTCCTGCTAAATTCTATCATCAATCAAATCTCTAATTTAAAAGGGTAGTATATTTTATGAAAGGTACAATAACTATAAGGTCATTATATGACGATAAAACTTCATAATCATAATGATTCAGTTTTTACTCTTGTGCTTTACCTTTGAAAAAGATTTTCACCAAAGATTTATTTGTAAACTATCTCTTGCCCTGTAGTATTGCAGCAAAAGAGCAAATGTTGGTGAGTAGTTATAGTGCTTGCTCAAAAATTAGAGGAAGCTAGTTCGATCCTAAAAAGACCATAGGATTTTGATGATTAAAAACTGGACACAGCTGTCCTCTGATCATAAAGCCTCTTGTAAATTTTCCAAGGGAAGAAAACCACTTAATAAGCCGCGTTTATCCCGGGTTCCACAACATCTTAGCGTTTTTCTGATAACTCTGGTGCAAACAAGGCTTAACAGGTCAACGAGTGCTATGAAAAACTGTACAACTTCTTGAAAAGAACAACGTTCTGATGAAAATACTGAATAGCCAGTAACAAAGAACAACTACTCAAGGCATATTACTCTATTGTACAGTTCTGTCCTATTTCTCCATTAATTTTTGGTAGACCCGATCTTATTTGCCATTTGCAATTTTGAAACAATAATAACAAACAATGTTTAAAATCTAAACCCTGAGACAGACATTTTATTTATCCTCTCAAACGTCACCTGACATACAGTTAATACCAAAAGCATACTTTAGATTTTCCAGCTTCAAATTCAATAATTCTACACTCACTTATCAAGTTAGTAGGTTAACTTTTGGGATAACAAGGTGTGAATGAATTGTATGTATAGGTTTAGGAAGTCAACAGGTGGATATGATTTGACCTTGGCCATCCACCGCCCACAAGCCCTGGGCACTCGTGACCCCTGTACTATTCGTCCTACAAACATGGCGACCCCGCTACTGCCGTCGTGACCTCTCCATTACCCGTTCTCAAAACATCGGGTCGCTGGAACTGTACCGTGGTCCAGTCCAGCATTCCTTCTGTCATCCCCACCTCTGACCTTCGTACCGCGTGTAATTGGATGTAATACGTTTTGTGCTTGTACCTGAGTAAAGAACAGACTTGTGAGGGTTTAGAGAAGAAGAAGATAACAAGCGAAGTGATAATCGTTAATTATTTTGATACAAGAACATTTCGAGATATATTTTACAGGAGATGGTCAATGTACCGAACTAGCTAACCTCAAAAAGCTAATGTCAAAAAACTGTCGGGTGTTTAGTCAAGAACCTAGTTTCGGAAGACAGTGTTGTGATGGGTGTCAATAATTTGTATTCATCAATGCTACAATAGATTTTATAAGATACATCCGACCTATTATCCAACCTAAAAATGGAATGATGATGAGGTTTGTAAGTGTATAGCCAAGTTGGTGCAATACTTTTTCAATATCTGTTTATGAGGGTTGATCAGTGTACTAACTAACCTAAAAAAAAAAAAAACTTAAATGATAATGAGGTTTGTAATTAGAATCAAAGAGGTACGCGGGTGACACAGTGATGTGAATGTAGATACAGCGGAACCTCGATAAGAAGACCCTTGATAACAAGTGTCATTTTAAAATCCCCTTGAATTTATTTAACTCCAAATCACATGTTATCAACAGAATGTTGATTTGAGAATTTCAGAAAATGTTTAAAAGACTACCAATGTTTAACCTCAAAATGTACTAATAATAGTTTGAAATGTACTAACCTCAAAATTCTCGAGAACTTCAAGAGTTATTTACGGGAGATGACAATATTGTAGATTACCCAAAAATGTAATTATTCACCAGGCGTTTTTATGTGTTTAGCAAATAATCTAAGCTGAAGGTAATTGCAAGTAGATAAGTAGTTTTTTGAGTAGACTCAGTGAGTCAAAATCATCCCCCTACATTTTATCCTTGATAATAGAACTAAGACAGACACATAAAGCCAATTTAGATCAACCTGAAGGATACTGTAAACATTCAATTAAAAAAAAATCAAAACAATACAAACCCCCCAGTATTGCTCCAAAATTAAACTTTACACAATATCCGCTCTACGTCGCAACGTACCACAACCATAACTCCGAGTATTAATATTCAAGTATATTGATAGGACCTATAAAATTTAAATTTCACTAACGAACGACTAGGAAGTTCAGAAAGAGTTCTATAACTCTCGGGATCGACTCAGGGCCGGTGAAAGTTAACGGAGTTTAGGACCTGCGTTATAACTGCGCGTGCGCAAATTAGTGCGTCGTTGGAGTTAATGCGCGCGATACATATCTTACACGGCACCGGTCGACATTACATTCGATCATAGGCGGAATGTGGATCACCTTCGGGTTAGAATCCTGCCAAATCCTTGCCGCAAGGTCCCAGGACAATAGGTCAACCGACGGGTCCTTCGGAACTCGTATTGTTATGAGAGCAACACGAAATATGGTGCGAGGTGTAAATGGTCGTTTTGAGAGGAATAGAATGTTTTTAATTTTTGTTTCGTCGTAAATGTTTTAAACTGTTGCCTGTACATTTGGTTCTAATTAAATGGTAACGTTAACAGGTGGTTGACTGTTTCGAACCACAAACATTAAAATGATAATATCTTAAGTAAATTACACTTATAATTTGTAATTACCTTCTATTTTTTAGAAGATTCGGATGAATTTTCTCCTTTTCATGCAAAAGATAAGGGAAAAAGAACCAAAGCTTATGAATTATCAATCAAACAAAAGAAAAACTGAGGTTTTTTTGTGGTTCTCTACTGTATCGATTTTAAACTACGGTATCTTACTTTTGAAGTATCAATAGCATTTAAAAACAAGTTTCATCCAACCATAAAGCTAGTTAAAACCTTAGCTTCAAAATTATGTTGTATTAGAACTGAATGACAACTGGATTACAACGATTAAATCGGTCCTAAATTTGGAAATATTTCTGAATTCTCTTGGATGGGTCAAAAAGATTTATTGAGAAAGAAAATTTATAGATGGGATGTCTTTGATACGAAAGAGGAGATCCACTATCAATAATATGATTGTTATTAATGAGGAAAAGAATATTCATATAGATAAGAAAGGTCTTGGGGAAAGGAAAGGTGCATATAGATGCTATGCCTTTGATTAGTAAGAAAGGTCGGGATTCTTCTCATATAGATAGGATGTCTTTGATAGGAAAGAGGAAAATTATTTCAATAGCCTGTATGGGATGAAAACGATAATATTCATTTTGATGGGATATAATTAATGGGGAAGAGAAGGTCCACATAAATAAATTCTTTTCATGAAAAAGGCTAAGTTCCATATGGTCCATAGTTGGGATGTTTTTGAATAGTGAGTGAATGTAAATTAGTCGTGTTTAATGATAACGAAAATTTCAGTTGATACATAGATAAGATAATCAAACACGATATACCTAGATGACAAAGAGAAGGTCCATACGCGATTTCTTTGATATAAAATTTACGGTTCATTCAGAAGATATGACTACTTCAGTGCCAAACTCAATGATATAACTTACACATTTTGATCTATGACCTTCTACATCCCAATATCATCCCACAACACCCAGCTACCCAGCCCATCCTGGAGGAGGAAGGGGGAGGATCCTAACGTTCTCACGACTTGTAATCGCACACCACCGTCACGATTAATTTCGGCCACTAAACCAAAGGGTTTGATGACGTTTTTTCTATTGTTCGGGAACGATTTCGAGAATTCCTCAACGGTAAACACCAACCAATTTGCCCGCCCTATACTTTCGACCGCATCCTTCTGATTACTTCGAGCACAGGGATTGTGGATCTTGGTCGAAGATGGGAAATCAGGATGTTTGTGTCCGTTTGTAAATAGCAAACCGTAGGACCTGAAATAGTGCAATCGAACGGTCATCGATATTTCTGAATGTTTGCGCATAACGTTATCCATTCATAAAACTGGATATTACTTTTCCATGTTAGGTTCTAGCATTGACTATATATTACATAGTCAATGGAATGTGTTTTCTGTAGTTGTAGCCAGGTTTAGAATTAAAATGAACGTAATTGAATCAACCTCCGACGGGGTGTGCTGATTGTTGTCATACAACAATTCTCTGTCGCTTAGTTTCACTTATTTATATAGTTATTAATGTTACTAACTTATACAGTTATTTTTCTACAACGTGAGAATGGAAGTGTCTATTTGACTGTAGCACATCTAATACTCTATATAAGTCTCTTAAAAAACTGTTCTTATATTCACAAGCCATGTTTCCTTGATGTAGTTGAAAAACATTTTAAATTATTGGTTGAAATATTATAATTAAATATTCATTGGTGTGGTCAATATTGTCACGCTAGTATTGTGGTGCTCTTTTACAACCATAAACATGAGACAAGCAATTCCAGAATGTTAAAATGTAGTAAAATAAATAAATTTTTGTCGAACCATGAACTATCCTACAGTATACACGTAGACATTATCAGTTTATGTGTTTCTGCTTTGTAATTTATCTGACTGGAAGGGTTGAGGAGACGCCTTATCAGACCATAAACTAGAGCATGAAACTGCCAGGCTTTGTCTAAGGTTTAATGGCTTTATTTGAACCCCTTCCACCTTAGAAGGGACATACTTAGGGGTTGGTCGAGAAGAGATGACGTCTAGTTAGTTTACTAATGATATACATTATAACGATAAGAGACTGATGTGTATAAATAGCTGAAATATTTATGATAAACATTTTGATTTATTGGAGTAAGGCTTAATGAAATCTTTGATTTGAGCAAGTATATCCCACAAAAGAAGTGATTAAGATCTAGAAGTTGATCTGAGAATCAGTGACATTTATTTGCTGATCGCATTCTGATTAAAAAGTTTTGATGAAAAACCAAAATATGTTTAAAACCCCTTTTTTGCACTTTGAGGTAATTACGGTGATTGTAGATAGACCTAAGATTAGTAGTTTACATTAGGAAAATATATTTGAAAAAGATTAGTTTGGATGAGGAAAATATATTTTAAATAGCAGCTTTTAACAATTTTAGAGTAGACCATAACAGAACATCTTTAGAAATTAAAATCCATTAAAAATTGCCTAATGAAGCTAATGATAACAAAAAAACTACACTATTTTCTTCAAGTGCAGCCATAAAAAATAAGTAAAAAGGTAATCAGTGCCAACCAAAAACTGTACACAGTAAACTCACGGTAAGGTAAAATTTAAGGCCTTTGAGTTACCAACTAATCGTGTATATGAAATATTTTTGTTGAATAAAAAAATAGATCCGTGTATTCCTGATTTCAAACTAGTAAACAACTGAATCATTGCAATCTGTGCGTCTAAACTGAATAATTCTCATTGAACTTCCCTAATAAAACTTGCAACTTTACAAACTGCTGTGTTTCCGGATAGTATCTGAGTCTTTATTTAAGGGATTCAGATTAATCAGGGTTTACAGACCTACTTTTGACTAACTCTGAATTTCTTAAGCCATCACTGAAAGTTTGCAGAAGAATTTCACCATCTGCAGCTCTTCCCTAGTTTACCAGTACATAATTTTCATAAACTATTGTAAAATTAATGCCCGGATAGAAAGCCCATATTTACGGGTTTCTGATTAATAATTCGTTATTTGAATTCAACTTAAAAGCCATTTTATTAGAGTGGTCCCTATTTTGCATCCCTATGCATGTTTTTATCTTATTTTTCCAAACAACTACTGATAATTGATATATGAAAGCTCGCAGACAAATTTCTCCGTCAGCAGAAAGGTAGCCCAGACCTAAGTACTGAGTGTAACGTACAACGCGTTTACGGACCGTGGCCACAATTAGACCAGATGTTATCTAGGTGATATGCAGACATTAATTGTAGCTGTAAATAATTGCCGCATCCCAAGCTCTCCGGGGGCAGATTCAATTTAGATGGAGATACGTGCTTACGCACCGCACTGAATACGCCAGGACTTTACTGCCGCCTCCTTTCAGAGAATCATTGAAAACTATTTCGATATTTTATGAATTCGTCACTGCAAAAGTGCTTTTTATAACAATTTGTTAGGTAGCATCATTAATTAAAAGACCGATGAAATAAGACAACTCGGACCAGAATCAATCTCTTTTGGAACTGAACCGGTGATATTTTGATTTGAAGCCAAGAACTATAACTAACCTAGCTGTCTTTCCGCCTGTATTTCAATCACTCAAAGACAAAGTAACTAGAGATGTGCACTAAGATTTCAGTGCCCAGAATTAATTGCTTTAGGATTGCAAAGATGCCAACTACTACCTGCTGCCTAAGCGTCCTTGAAAACAAATGTACTATTTAATCAATCTACAATAAAGACTAATATTCATTAAGGTGTCAATCAATATTTTTTCTAATAATAATATATATTCCCTGGATTCACTGGACCAAATTGGCATAGGTTTTGAGCAAATGTTCTAGAACCAGGGAATCCTTTAGGTTCCTTCCTCGATATCAGTCAAGGGCCTCTTCGGTAAATTTTTAAACTAGTAAACCTGTTGATGTGTTTAATCACAATAATATTAACAATCTTGGAAATTAATCGTTTCATACTGGAAAATTGCCATAGACATTTTACACTCCCAACCACCGGCTCCAAACAAGATAGTATTACAAAAATGCAACAATTATTCCCTTGTCCATAATAATATTCAACCCATCTATTTTTACTGGCTGTTGTAGCAGTTAACAGTATGTTCATGCCCAAACACTTATTTTAGGTTCCATACCCAAACACCGGTAAGACCACGAGGTTTTAACGAAGAATTTCACTTGCGACTTTGATTTGTTTAAATCATATCAACATAACATGGGAACTAATATTCTCATTTTCATTCTAGAGAATGGCCATAGAAATTTTACACTCTCAACAAACGGCTCCCAAACGAGATTATGCCCATTTATCTTTACTGTCTATTGTAGCAGTCTTAACGATCTTTTCATACCTAAACATTTCTTGAGTGACCGGTCCGCGGGGTTCACCTGTGACAACTCATAGCTATCCAGTTTTGGGACCCACGGCTCCAGTAGTGTTTTGTTCTAATCCTGTTCCAATCAAGTTTCGATATTCCCATACGGGACGTCGCCCGGCGGTCGCGGGCCGCACCGATTCTTCAACTCGTTTCGCGGGACAGGACCAGTTCCTAAAACAATCTTTGGGTGAGGTCATGGGAAAGGTTTAGTGGATAGTGAAATCGGTAACCGGATAGTTGGGTAACAGATTTGTCTAAAGTGGGAAGTACTTTATGCGATTTTTAAATGCTCCATTGTGTTAATTTTTACGAAAAAATGTGATTGGCGCTCTTAGTTGACAGGAAATTTAACGAACCATAATTAGTAATTCCATGGGTTTATTTAAATAGAATTAAACTGTGTTTCAAACAGTTAAAGAACACAAATATGTATACTCTTCTATTAAGCTTAATCCAAGCTAACCAAGCTAAGTGACTCAAAAGATACAAAGAAAAGTATAGCTCCTCAAAGACTTGTCAGTCATTAAGATATTCTGACAAAAAGTTAGGTTTCGTATGGTTGTAGATACCGTTATCATGTTGACAATTAAACCTTTGTTATTTCATCAACTTACAACAGTAGAACTATCTAATTATAAAAGCTAGATACACTACCGTATTCACTCTCGTTAGATAGAATATTTTGAAACTAACCATAAAAAACATTCAGTTATTTAGTTATAATTTACAACATCGCCAAGACGACGCCATGATTTTTTCGTTCATGACTGAACAGAGTTTGATTGTTAATAAGGTTAATAAGGTGATTGTAAATAATGTGGCTAGATTATCCGTGTAGATTTTTTACTATTGTATATAATAACCGCTTTATCTTCTATCAGGATTAGGATCTACTTATTAAAAGACCAATTATCAAGGACAGCTGGGTCTAGTTTTAAGTCACCAAAGGTTACTAACATGTTTTAGGATCCACGACCTCTTGTTTTGTGAGCACTTCAACCCAAAAAGTTAAAGTTAAACTACCCAACTATTAGTAGATTTTAACGCTCTCAAACGCTACAAAACGTGAAACACGCATCAAATCAAATCAAATCAAATCAAAATCTGCTTTATTTCCAAAAATTTTTACAATATATACATATATCAAAACAAACATTATATTTACAAACGTGTGAGAACTCTATTTTCAGTATACAAAGTCAACGGTAATGCCGAAAGATTACTGAATGTTCAATTACAATAGTTTAATCCTAGCAAATTAATCAACCATTACTAATTATCTACCGTTCAAGGATTTTACACCACCACTACAGCACTGATTTGCATAACAACATAATATACGCACTTCGACTGGTAATAACGCGGAATTAGTCAGCAAAAGTCAGGAAAGCGCAACAGCAACTCGCAATTAACTATAATGAACTGAGAATGAAACTGTGCACAGGATAATGTATGTATATGTGCGTTCTTGCATAGGGAGGAAGAGATCACGAGCAGAAGCCAACGTTTGCGGGGTTCGAAATATGAAACAGACTGTCTGAATATTTCCTGAAGAATAGGAAAATCTTGAATGTGTGTACTGAAAATAAAATATTCTTAAACATTTCAATCTCGAGATTGTGTGTTTTGTTGACACAACTGTATTGGTATTTTTACGTTGTAAGGTAACTGCCCGAACCAGCGTTTAACCATAAGACATCCCATCTATATGGATACAGCTGTCGCCAATTGTTTAACCCTAGTTTTCATGTAAATAGTCTTCATAAGAAATGAGTTAGACACCCCAGAATTTTCAGTGAGTTTTCTATGAAGTTACTACCTTACTAACTCGTTGCCGTGGTGCGTTTACTAACATAAGTACTTATGCGTCACTATAGAACACAAGCCTAAGATCCTTTCATTTTAATTCTGTAATCGTGAGATCACACAGAAGTCAGGGAAAAGAAGACACACATGGACACAAAACTTAAACACCCATGTAACATACCGTTACGGTTTAGTGTAAAATCACAGGTGTTTACCCTCATATAAAGGAACGCTTAATAAACAGCGAGGAGAATTGAGTGTTAATGCTTCAAGGGAACAAAGGTTACGGAATTGGAAGTTAATTGTTGCTTGGCGGCGTGGGGCATTATGGTCCGTGAGACGCGTCTTCTTCTTGTTTCATTCTTCATCGTCATAATATGGGATCTTGGGCGCTCGGCCGTGAGTACTATTCGTTCCAAAAACATTTAGTGGTCAAATGCTAGAATGGTCTGACGATATACGTGAAAATTTTTGCGTGTAGCCTATGTTTTGTGTAAGTTCGACGTTTAGGATTTGGTTAACTCAGTAATTGTCTGAATGAAGTGAGAGGGTGAATAATACAATTTTGGTAGCTGTTTACAAAGTTGGTTGTGGGTTGAGAGAAATATAGAGAAATTTAATTTTGCATTTAGACCTTTAAAACATATAATCCTCAAACGGATGATGTATGATAGCTTCGTCCTAATTTGTTTAAGTATTTTAACGACTAACATTCAAATCGAAGATCTACAAGCTATTTGAACATGCATCATACACGCATAGATTTTTACTAGGTTAATAGGACATATGAAAAAGTTTATTGAATATAGAGGTGGGAGGTGTGTATTTCCACCTTTTGCTTCTATCACCGGCTCGAAACCAAATGTTTTATTCGTTTTTAGAACCACTAAAATACAATTTTTTAAATCTTGCAAGTGCTAGTTTGGTATCCAAACCTTATTCAAATGGCGATAAATTCAAGCTTTTAAACGGAATAACCTAGTACTTTTATTACAATGGTTGAGAAGCTATATTACTATTACAACCAATAAAAACCACAAATACAAATTTCAGAATCATAAATATGATTTTATATAGTATAAACGAAGCGTGAACTATTCCTCAGCGATATCAAGAAGGCAGCGACTCAGTGAAGTGGCGAGGCTAATGCTCATGATCAATATACCACACGTCACACGTACACATGACGGATGGTTCCCGCCTCCAGGTCGCCGACCAATCAGAATCCTCTACTCATCTTACAAGCCGCCGACCACAGTAACAGCTGAGAGTTCGCGGTTACGCGGGAATCCGCTGGAACATGACGGGGCCTTCACAGCACTGCAAGTTGGCTAGTGCAAATTTCATTTTCCTCCAAGTTTTGTGCAAGTAGAGAAATGTCGAGATAATCTATATGACTATCCGCAATCTCAATGAAATAGGCATAAACTTTTCGAAACATGGGAAACGTGATAGCATAAGTGGCCTTTTGGTGTTATAGTGAAATTTAAAGAGTTGCTTTGTTACATTGAAGAAAATTATTACTGTACCAATTAAATGCAGATGAGTTTTGGTGTTAGTATTGACTGGTATTTTTTTCTACAAAGAGTCAGTCTTTTCAGACAAATAAACTATCACTGACGTTCAAACCATGTTTAAACGTTTCGCAACGACTTTGCTATGAATTTTCCTCAAGAGACTTTTAAACAAGTTATTTTAAAGGATAATCCAGCCTTTCGCCACAACTAAGGTGGACTAGCGAAAAGAGGTCAATAGAGACAAAATATGTTTCATTATCAGCAGTAGGTGAAGGTTATCTTATATAACATCCAACACAAAATTGCAATCTTACCTTCTCTCCGCATGCCCATCTTGAGGCACTTTTTCAGCCGGCAAAACTGGCACTGGTTTCTATGGTGTTGGTCTATGGGGCAATTTCTACTGCCCCGACACGAGTAGGTGAGGTTTCTTCTGACACTACGCTTGAAGAAGCTCTTGCAGCCTGGAACAGAAATAAGGGTAAATAAGAGGTGTAGAAGAATGCAGCAAAGGATTCAGTAAGGACCTAAGAATAGGCGATACATATGAAAATATAAAGAAAGGCAAATATTTTGTCACACGTGTGTGTTCTCATGATGTGTTTCAAAAGTTCATCCTCGGAAAGGTTGGTGTTCAAGACAAGTGATTCTTGTTAACGACCACGTTCATCTAAACACGTACTTGCTGTCTCTGAGTGAGAATCTCGCTTGACAACAATACGCTGTTGGGCCACGCAAGAATCTAGCGTCTTGTTAAAATACAAGTTTGTTATTTTATGACCATCTTTTAAACAAAGCTCGTGTCAAATTTGTTTCTAAAAACCACGTAAGGGGTTGCTTATTTGATCAAAATACAGAAATTCGTATGAAACTCAACTTGTCGCAAGAATAAATTAGAAAAGTAAGTCAGATTAAATAAAAGTATTAGAGCTTCTATGTTTCATAAGAGTTTTTTTGGTTTATTTTAAATTAATCAACTGACTTTTTTGGTGCCAACTGCGTAATTGGACCAAATCTCTGCTGTTTTCAGCGTTATCGAAAATGAATCCATCGATCCATTTTACGTCAACCACGATTCCAAACAGTATTTATTGTCAGAAAGGTCATCCTAATTGTAGAAAAGCATCGGCAGTGGCTAAGCTAAGGTTAAAAAACTTATGAATAAAAGAATATTTTCCAAAATGTATTTGTTTTTATCGAAGTAAGATTCACAAAAAGAGTCTTGTAGTATTCGACGACGAGAAGTAAAATCAACAGTGTATAAACAGACCGTAATATGAATAGTCAATCGGTGCTTATCACACCCCCAATCCTAAAAACCGTAGCTAGATTTAGGTTAGTTTTATCAAACTGGACACATTCGCAGTGCATAGTAGATGGGTTTTTACTTTGAGCGAAAATACATCTAGTTGTTCTCTTTCAAAGCAAAGACTGCAAGAACCTAGAGTTGTCTAGTACCTACGTCAAGCCCTGGAGGTGCATCATGATTCCTCAGCTATCTTCGTGCCATGTCCCAGACGTAGTTCGCGAGTCTAACGCCCCAGGCCACTTACAGCAAATTGTCGACGAACGTGAGGGAATGTCAGCACGATACAGTTCGGCTCATCTTGTGGACAGATTGTACCTCACCTCCGCATGAGGTTCAATTATTGAGCTCTTTACAAAAACAAAAAGGCCATTCACGGATGATCCTTATGTATCCTCTTGCAAAACATTTACACTTTTATTTAGAACTTGTTATGCTGCCTAAACAGAGCATTAAATCAATTTACATTTACAGTGAAAGAGGTAGTGTTCTTCCTGATCGATAAACAAATCGGTGAAACATACAAAGGATTAAATTACACCGGAGATTGAAGGAAGAAAGCAGATGGTTGGCTGAATGCCAGTGGGACATTATCATCAATTACGCAGCAACATTTGTATGTAAACGCGATGCACATCGGGAATGTACGTACAGCAACAGTTGTATCGTCTGTGATCGCGTCTCTAGCTACATCAGGTACTCGTTATACGAGTGATATGAAGTTAAGGGAGTTCTGGGTATGTATTGATATCATACGAAATTTTGGACGTTTAAACATTTCACAGTTATTCCATTGCATCGTAGTGTTGTAATTATAGGTTTGTCCAAGGGTTATTGTTAATTGTGTTGTTTTTAATTTGGTCCGAAGATAGCATAAAGGTTCAAAGGTTAAAGGTCAACCGTGATGATACAAAATGGCAATAACCTTTTCTTGTTTTGATAGTTCCTGACAGTTTTCTTCCATGTGTACAACTTTAATGTCTTAACTTCCTTCCTTTTTTTTTTTTTAAGAGGTTGGCGGCCTCTTTTAACCTTGCATTTGCCCGTCCACATAGACCCGTGCGTGGAACGTTTACAGCAAAGCAAGGAGTGAGCCGGTACAGTACAAAGTCCAAGTCCAAGTGTATATGATTGTGGCGACTAGCGCCACGTCTGGGGGAAGTTCCTGCTCGCTGGGAGCATATACTTCCGGTCTGCTGTGGTACAGTACAAAGGTGCACTGTACTGATAAAATTTAGTGGCAGTGACCAGGATCCGAACCCATGACATCGCTGCCTTGGGCCCAAAGTCCGCGACGCTACCGACTAAACCACCGGCTCACTAACTAATTGATAGATTTCAATGTTACCCACATCAATCACCTCATTGTTTAAGTATCGGATTCTCAAAGTTTAACTAATTGTAACTCCACTTTATAAATCTTAAAATTCTAAGAAGTGTCATTGATGTTTGAAAATCCTCAATGATTTCGATGTCAAAACACAATCTCTCTCTTTTGTCAACTGTGGATAGAAAATATTCAAGTTTTATAACTTTGTGGTTTCATAGATTGGAATTACTCCGTTGACGAAACAAGCACCGCCCAGGTGAGCCCCTTGACCCTTTATTGACCAGTCGAAGCGCGGAAGTGAAAGAAGAGATGCGAGTCACTGGAGCAGATCCGAGACCTTGCCGCTAGCGACTGACTACAAATCAATAAAACTCGTGGTCTCTGATTGCCATCGTGTAATGAGAGGGAGAGAGAGGAAGATAGCCATCTGCCGCGGGAGTGAGAGAGAGGGAAGATGCCGTGACTGCCGGTTTACGACTGGACGATGGGAGAAACTGCGGACAAGAACTGCTAGCGTGCTGAGGAAAGTGGGAGTTCTGTGTCATTGGCTGAGAAGATCGGATCTGCTGTCCTTCTTCACGACATTCCTGACTTTCCTTCGTTTCAAGTCAAAGACTTAATGGTACTGTAAGACGGTTAGCCTTGTTTTCCTCAAGCTCTGATGTCGGGTATACGTGTGAGTAGATGACTTCGTCAGGATTCCTAGACTTGTTATAGTTCACTGGTTCTCATGGTTCTTCTCCATCAGTATCTACCAGCGCACCATATCTGTAGTAGGAGTATCTACAGTAGTTGGAGAGTAGAGGAGTCATACACATATTAAAAGTTTTTCGATTAACGCTACACCATAACTATTCCACTGATCTTGTAGTAACGATGCGAGAATCACCGGTACGGTACGTAAATGGTAATAGGAATATAATACATTTTCGCCGCTACTTTTATTGCCTATCACAGTTTCAATCTTCGGTTTCTGCCACGTCCAACCCGATAACCAGTTTAGCTTTTACAGCCTTTCACAATGCAAAGGTGAATAGCACCGGGGTGTTTTGCGTGGAAATTCTCCTCGGCGATCGACTCTTCTCCAATAAAAAGCTCGGCGAGCTCGCCACCAACGACGGCGCAATAAACCCGACGAAAAGTGGCTGCGATCCGAGAGAAATTCCAATTTATTACCGATAACTTCCAAACAGAACAGGTCCGGGCCGATTGATTCCGAAAGGTCGTCCGAAAGGTCGGATCCGGTTTCGCGACCGATTAATTACGCCGGTAATTAAAACAACGGAACCGCCGCGGTTAAATTTAATTAATTCGGCACCGGTCAGTGGGCCGAATTATCGCGCGGGTTATTAGATCGTAATACGATCGGGTTTACACGCGTTTTAAATCGACGCCCATTAGTGGTATTAATACCGAACCGGTTGCCGCGGTTGGTCCAGTTTTTACTCTCGTGTTGAAGCGGGTGGTGGCGACACGCGACAAGTCGGCACGCCACGCTCTGGAGCTCCACAAGGGTCTTAGTTGGGACCTCACTTGTTTGTGGGAACTAGGTCAAAGATTTGGTTTTACTCTGGCCTTGTAGGAATGTCTATTAAAATTGGTGGTCAATTTTTTTTTATAAACAACTTAGTATATATATGGTATACAATAATGTACGACAAGCACTACATAAACTCTGTGTATTTCTCAATTATTAAGGAAACATTTGTTGAGAGAACTATATCGAAATTTTAGTGCCATATTGGTCTTTAAGGGAGTGTAAGAATTGTAGTATCTTTGATAATGTGACGTATATTTTGTCTACTTTCATAAAAAAGCTTTCTACATACTATTATCAATATGTTTTATAAAATGATGCATATGTATCAATTTCGTATCCCTCTCATTTCATTAATGATTAAGGTAAAATTACCTAAAAAATACCTAATTGACAGTACAGTAAAACGTTATGTAGCTCCCTTTAGACAAATTTTGTTTTATTGTTTACTCCTTAAAAAATAAAACGCATCCGATACAAAAAAAATTGTAAGCGTAAAGCTGAATGTATAAAGATCTAAAATACAAACACCAAAGTAGCCTATAGCTTCATTTTTGCTTCGTGTATGATTGAGTTTTCGTTAGAAAAATCGTATTTCATAAAAAAAGTTATTTTAAAACCAATAAGAACGTTATTAAAAAATTATTGAAATTTAATTATGTGACTATAGATTATTCTAATGAGAAACCTAGTAAAAATTAACCATATGTATCCACACACGGTAAAAAAATACAACTCTTAAAAACAATTAGAGTTTCTCGCTAATGAAACATCGATATTCCAAAACTCAGGTTAATTATCCTTAAACACGCAGGACGAGGAGGAAGTATCACTAGAGGAAACTGTAGTAGAGAGCTTTGACAGGACGATGTCACGCTTGACGCTGCATTGTTTACCGACACAAGTCCTTAAAGGGTTTAGGACCGCCGTATCAGCATGGCTCGTGTTTATGAAGGGTTTTGTGTCCTTTTGTCAGGCACGCGCCCTTTTGTCTCAAGGGCTCATAACTCGATAATGGACGCGGCGTGCCTCAAGGCTCCGTTCTCGGGCCGCTTTTGTTTAGTTTTTATTGGCCGTGCAGGTGTTAATTTATGCCGTCGCAGTGTGACTCAACTCTTGTGACTTCGTTTACTGACTCTGGCGTTTAATGTGGGTTTACTATGAGCATTTATTTAGAAAATGGAATTTTCACATTTATTGGTTGGTATTTTTGGTTGTTTTTACTACTGTATATGTACACACAGGTTATAGGGAAGTATGCAGCTAAATGCAAATAAATCTCTACATTTGATTGAACAACCTGTACCTCCCAACAATAGGTCTTCGCGATTCAAAGTATTATTTTGGCCCGAAGGGAATTATAAGTGTCAACATTGGTTTCGATCATCGCTGTCTCACATCACATCTTGGTTGCTTGATCTCATATCTCATTTACCGGACCACTCTACTTCACCGGACGCGGCTCACTAACTCCTTAGTGGTCCAAACTTGTCAAAGTCTTGTGGATATGTCGAGGATCGAATCCATGAGCCTCTCAACGAGAATCCAACTATAACCTCTGGGTTATAAGTATTGTTCATGAGTGTTAGTAAGGTTAGGACTTTGAAAATAGTGATCAACAATTTTCTAAAGCACAGTCAATCATTGATTTGATTAAATATTAAATGAAGTACCTGTTATTTTTCGTTCAAGCTGACATTTCTATATTGAAACCCGACAGTTACCCTTAACACTTTTGAATCGTTGCTTGGCGAGTTGTACCAATCAACATTCACCACGAGCATCCAATTTCATATTCGATTTGTTTCATGACTTTCGCCATGCAGCGGGTGGCCGTCGTCGTACCCGCCAGTTTCTTAGCGGCTTTTCCCGCGGCGCCGCGCGAGGACGTCCCACGTGACTAGGAGGAGTTAACCACGAGGAGCTATCTGACCATCTTCGCCGGATTCCTATAATCTTCGACAAGTTGGCATTGTTCCGTGGAGAAAGGCAATTATTGCTAATAATAGGATACGGTCGGGAGTAAGAGTGGGATCAATTAAAATGGCGGACGGACGGACGGCGTTGGAGAAAGTAGAGGCAGGTAGAGTCGTGGGTGGCGGGGGAACACGACCCGCGACGATTAGCGGGTAATTGTGAGTGGACGTCCCGAAGGAACGTGGGGAATGCGGCGGGGGAATCTGGAGAATCCAGGGAATCGGCACCAATAGCGGTGTTTACACCATCTCATGTGTCAAAGTCATTCTGGCCCCGCGTGGTCGGTCAGGGTTTCGTTCATGTACACGTCGGTCGAAATAAGGTACTTGTAATGAAACTTGTCCTTTTGAACAATGACCATTGAATTTCACACAATATTTTCTTAGCAGGGTACTCTAAATACCCTCTTTCTTTTGTAAAACAATCCCAAAAGACTTCGAACACTTTTCAACTCCGCTACCAGAACTTGTATGTTCAATGTAGCCAAAAGCTCTGGACCTCTAGACCTGCAATATCTCCTCCGTTAAAATCGTCCGACGTTTGTTGAAAGAAGCTACGGTGCTTGTTATGACGTTTCTCAGATCAATAACCTCTAGTTAGAGGTTATTGATTGCAATTTTTGATTGCGATTATTATTGCATTGGTTATTGATATTGCAAGTTTGCAATACCTAGTATTTTTAACAGAAAATTTACTTTCATTTCACAAAGCAAACCACGAAAACTTAATAATTGCGAATTTCTGCCCTATGGCGTAAATTTACTCAAAGAACCCGTAAGCTTTCAATATCTCCTCAAGACCTGTGAATGATGGAAGATCACTCCTCCATTCACAGTGGCCGAAGGTCTTCACCGGACAGTAATTAACAGCCGTTGACATGCGCCAGTGATTACACCACACAATTACCGTATCCTGGAAAGCTCGGACGGGAAGCGGAGTACGTCCGGAAGCTATTGGAAGTGAGCCGCGTCCGGACATCTTAAACCGGTTCGATCATCCGGTTAATGAGATCTGATTGCGATAATTGAGACAGATTTTGACACTTATAATTTCCTTTGATACCCGAGCAAAAAATTCAGAATAACGAATAAAATATTGTTGAGTGTATAGAGGTACAGTAAGTGTTCGAGCAGATTTAAGTCTTTATTTAAACATTCTTCACTTATGTACAAGCACAGTGTTATTAGACAATCTTTTAGAAACCAAACTCCTTAAAATATTTGGAGTGCAGATTGGGGAACGGTGTGTGATCGCCATTTAAAAATGCAGTTTAAAGTAGATTTTGATAACTTATAGGAACAGTAGGACGAGTTTTGGCTTATGAAACTTAAGCGTGCAGTGCAGCATTACATTGTCCTAAAAATACAATAGTTTCAAATATACTGTATTTACACTATATTTCTTGATCACGCCACTGTTCTTTGGAAAATTGAGGTAATTTGATAGTTCTGTATTTTCCAAAGCACATTTATCCCCTTTGGACTGTTTACGCCCCTCTTTTAAAAATTGTAATAGTACACCGATGGGTATGTAATTGCCAAAGTAACATTTATCACCATTCAACAGTTTTTTAGAAATACCATTTACCTTAAGTAGGCTTCTGCTTCATAGTCCTTTCTTTAATATTTTTCCGATCACCAAAATCTACTTGTCCACCATGTAGAGCCTGAGAGCGGCGCGGCGCGGCGCGGCGAGGGGAGATCCTGAAGCGGTATTGCGCCGCGAAGGCAGAATGTGTCGCCCGGTCAGCAGGGCTTCCAACAACCGGTTTCCAATGAATCACCGACTTGCGTTTAGTAATGAATAATGGAAATCACGTTTACTATCCGCACGAGGGTCCCCTGCTATTCCTGAACGATGTACAATGTAAGACGCGGGATTATCTATATTACGGTTTGGTGTAAAATCCTTGGAAAGAAAATTTGATACTGTGGACTTGATTGGAAAACTATTTTAATTTAAGTCATAATTTACTACATGATTAAATTAGGAGGTCGTAATGAACTATGCTGAGAAACTAAATAAATATACTATATTGCTTTTCAAATTAAATACATATCTTTCTACTTATCTTATTACTTCTAATCTATGATGGTTGTATCTGCTGTAGGCATAAAACTGTTCTAATTGCGAAGAAGCGTCGTTGACTTTTTAAAATATAATCCTCTACATGAAAGAGTAATTATTTATGACATTTTCAACCAATTTTGCCAAAAATATAATTTAAAATGTTTATAACTGAAAAAAATGCAAATCTTCTTAGAAACCGGAATGCAGAATTGTGGAATCTAAAAGCATTTGTCTATGAATATGGACTTTTACCATCTACGATCAAGTCGTGCCAATGGTGCAGTACTCCAACTATGATCTGTAGACCCGTAGCCTCGCACCCATGGTCCACGGTCGTGGTCGTGGTCGTGGTCAGGTGAGGGTACGTTCCTACGCACGCGGCGCCACGCACGCCTGCTCCTCTAATTGGCGCTAGTGTGTCTAATTAGGGCCACTCGGGTCACACGGTGCCTACACTGGCCGTACTACAGTACGTTCTGTGATCGGTTGGCTGATATAGATAACGAGATATCAGGAAGATAACAACATACACGGTGCCTACACTGGCCATACTGCAGTCCTACTGTGTTCAGTTGGCTGATATAGATAACAAGATATCAGGAATATAACAACTGTGCCTACACTGTCCGGTATACAGTCCGTTCTGTGTTCAGTTGGCTGATATAGATAACAAGATATCAGGAAGATAACAACTGTGCCTACACTGTCCGGTATACAGTCCGTTCTGTGTTCAGTTGGCTGATATAGATAACAAGATATCAGGAAGATGACAACTGTGCCTACACTGTCCAGTATACAGTCCGTCCTGTGTTCAGTTGGCTGATATAGATAACAAGATATCAGGAAGATAACAACTGTGCCTACACTGTCCAGTATACAGTCCGTCCTGTGTTTAGTTGGCTGATATAGATAATGAGAGATATCAGGAAGCAGTCTTACATATTTCAGCCTATTGGTTCTGAAGATATATAAATTGTTTAATTCAGTACTACGTCTCTAGTGTAGTCCAAAAGGAGGACGAAATAATTATCATAGACTGCTAGATTGGTCTAGCATATGTTTTCTTAGCTTTTAAAACGGTTTTAATTGAAATTCAACGTTTTTTTAGTTTTTTTTTTACATAATGTATCAAAGTGAACATAATATATTTTTCGCCACAATCCTCTACTCCCAACACTGCAAGTCACTACAAGATGATCCTATTACAGCCCCCCCACTTCACCCCTCCATGGGAGATTTGTTGGACCACGTGGGCTCTAATATGTTAGCCACTTTGATTGAGCCGCCTACCTGTCCACAAAAACCTCCCCCACTAAATCCCGCGATATTAATTCACCGGATAGAGCAACCCTCCGGCTCCGATATATAATTACCGAAGATAAACAGTTCTGTAGCGTTTTTCTAGTCTTGAAAAGAGGTAGTTTGAAGGTAAAAGTTAATTGGTTTGAATTGAGTTTGGATTATTTTGTAAATAGCTGTGTAACGGTTATTCCATAAACTATGTCATTTGAGTGCACCAATCAGTAAAGGTAACAATAAATTGAGACCAATTTACTATCCATCTTGTTTATTACCTATTTTTTCATCTTCATACGGTGCTTTCTATTTGTTTTAATATGTTTGTCAATTTTTGGGGGATATATATATTATGGAATCAACTATAGATATTTTAATAGGCATATTAATAAATCCTAATGAATCCCAAGAATGTTTCTTTAACACGTATCTGTGTTACTCAACAAATTTTAATTGTACTGCATCAATACATTTTTTTCTGAATAAAGTGTTTTCGTCTGTAGGTAATCGATTTGGTTTTTTGTGGACATATCATTTTCATAGCACCTTTGTATTATTTGAATTTTGGTCAATTGTTGTTTCTGTCTATCTAAAATAATTTTGAGGTTTATGGATAAGATTATTTGTTTATAATTTATGTTGATTTTTTTAACTAGTCCCTTCCAAAAGGTAAGAACTATGGAATAAAATACACCAATAGGCTAATACAGAACAGTTACATTAGCTCTGAAATTATATATCAGAGCTAATGTATATAATTTCACTGTCCAGATAACAAGATATAGATAACAAGATATCAGGAAGATAACAACTGTGCCTACACTGTCCGGTATACAGTCCGTTCTGTGTTCAGTTGGCTGATATAGATAACAAGATATCAGGAAGTCACAAACAGACTATATATACAATATATACATATATTGGGGTAAGTGCACATATGTATATTGTACATAGAAAAAAATGATGCGAATCACAGTCTTAGCGGTAGCTGTCAGGGGTCGGGGTGTTTATTTGTGTGTTGGCGTAGTAGGATAATAATCCGTAGGGTGAGGTTATGTTTTTTAATGTTAACTATAAAAAAATCGTATTCAACTAACCTAACTCAATCTGAACTTACATGGACTTTAAACTTGTTAAAGGAGCTGCTAACGTGACCTCAACAATCTGCACATTATATAAACAGCACAACCCAGAAGAAAAAATCCAAGACATTCTATCATGTGAATAACGAGCTCATCAGTCCGTAGATTAAACAATTCAATCCCTTAATCCAGCTGATTTGAAGACGTCACTCTATGTTTACCAGTGGAATGCCAGCTGCACAGACAAGTGGAATTATAAACGATTTGATTGGTTCAATCGATATCAATTCGTCATAATGAAGACACAGCGGCGCGCCGCGCCAGGCTCGTGGTTGTGCCATGAAGCTGTGCAGTTCCCTGAACGATTCATTAGACTGGTGACTCTAAATCTGTCACAGACTGTCGTAACGTCGGTCTCAGCTTCCCAGAAGTCTTCGACAGTTTGGTCAACTATAATTAACAAATATAAACACGGTGGGGTCGTAAACTTAATAGTGTGTCTGGAAATTGTTGTCAGACTTTGGGTATTCGTAGTTAATAAAATTCGTAATAAGGAGAATATTTTGGAGTTTTTTTTTTATTTTCGTGTTACAGTATATATAATCCAGGTTTAGGATTACTAGAGAGGTTGAGTGTGTTAAAGAATTTCAAAATTTAGTATAAAACTGTAACACTTTTACTATATAACTGTTCATTGTTGCAACCTAGCATAGTTAGACAATCAACTACTTTTTGTTATAGCTCAACGTGTAACAACTAAAAAACATTTTTGCAATCTAAGAATATATCATAATCAGTGTCACCTTAGATTGTACTTCAATTACACTGTTGTTCAAAGGTTTATTGCGGACATTTTCCATCACGATGGTAAAAAACAACAATTACATTGTTCAACTATTACACGTTTTGGAAGTTTGATTGTGCTGAGTATATATTTTCCTCTTTAGGATAACAATTCTTATTATAGCTTGGTGTCACTAATAGAGGTCATAATAAATTCCTATGTTAGCATCCTATGTTAAATAACTATTTTATAAAGTAAAATAGGATATACAGTTGGTGAATAACAAAATGCACTCAAGATTGACATTAACAAACCGTAAACTGTCTTAATCTGGTCCGCTAGGATGAAAAATAACAATCAGTTTTTTATGTATGAAACTTCAACTGCGCGTCCCAATGGATTGATTGTATGTGGTAGTCTGTCAGTATAGAACTACTTGCACAAGTGATTACTACAAAGTAAAGATAGTGTTAAGCTGTCTGTATGAGTCGGTATTAAACCATCTCTTGCATCAGCCCAAGACTTGAGGTAACGTTTTAGTAGATTTTGTTCTCTAGATTGATATACAGGAAAGAAAAATATAACATCCTGTGTATTACAAAATCCTTCCAAAAACATCCATACGACAAACGCTTATCCCACGACTTTCCCAGTGTTCCAGAGACCAACAAAACAATCAACGACCTCCAAATTCGCAGCAGATTATTTACCACTTGTATCAATGTTACCCTACAATCACTGTGTTTGCCCATTGATAAGATCTGAGCTAATTGGTGAGCCCAAACACTACGAGGGTCAGTTTAAAGCCCAATGAAATACGAGCCGCCCCGGGCCGAGTTTTTGCCCCAAACAGGTGGTTTCTGCTACTCTTTATAGCCCCTTGTTATTACTGGCCTCTGTTTTTATTTCAGGTTCTCACGCCTTCACGTTCATGGGTGAGAGTAAATTTTGAAAATGTTTTAAGAATTATTTACTGCAGTTTACGCATTTAAGGAGTTGTGTTATTATTACTCCGTTTTATGATAAGTTCTTGCCACTAACAGCACCAACCACCTTAGTTCACTACTTTAATGTCCAAATTTAAACTTTTTTTTACAAAAAATGTTTTAAAAGTGTTTACAAAAATCGGTTGGGCCTCGCCGACAAGTTGTGTAAGCTTGTAGATGCTTCTGTAACATAGTGGACAAGATTTATTTGAATGATTTATACTAGCTGCATAGAATTATATACTTGATACAAATGCATAAGTCGTCCATACGAGCAGTACAATGTAACGTTGTTGTAAATAAATAGTTAAATTTGATAAAATAGATATTCATTAAGTTAAAATTAAATAGTCGTAGTTAGGTTCGTGAATCGATAAGAAATAAATAGTAAGCATGAAACACCCTATACAAAAATCATGCAGAAAACAAGCTGATCCATAAGCTTGAAAAAATTTTGTAATAACTGCTAAATGATAACTGTTTTGATACATATTTCAACTGTTAAAACGTAAAAGAATACCAGCAGATCACTACAATTTTTAAATGTACGTTCGAAATCAAGTTGTTCCCTAAGAATTATAATTTAATGTTTTTACGTGTATATAAAAGTATTCATTTACTTGTACTACATAGCAGCGTTCTTTGACCTCAGCTTGTTTTGTAAAGCTACTTATTGTACAGTAAATGTTCTACATTTTGAACTTTAAGAAAGCAAAGTCACCGCAAGCTAAGACACGGAGATGGGAAGGCTGTGGTATCTTGATAACGTAACATAGTCATTATGCTAATCATTACACGCTGAAGTTCAATGATGCTGATAAGGAATTCTGTGTCAAATCAAAATGTTGTTGAAGTTCGTTGCTACTAGACTGAATTCCAGAACTCTTTGAAAGAAAAAACCATCGATGTATAATAACTCCCAAAAACATGACCATAGCGAACTTTGTGTTTAGTTCATTAACAACATTAAAATTTTAAAAAATCCTCTAGCAATTCAATAAATAAATAAAAGTTATAAAGTTAGTTTAATTACTAATCCACTCACGTTACCGGAGAATTCAAAGTAGACTACCAGGAAATAACCAAAAAACATTTTTTGAAAACTAATTATTATGGTAGGCTTTTAAAATGTAACCAAATTATTATTCGCGTTCATCTTTACTGCTAAATCTAATACAAATAGAACATAATGTTATTTAAATTAACCGTATGTCTATTGTACATGTTTATAACGAGCCTCTCTGGGGGGAATATTTAAAACAAAACATATTGAAACTACATTAGTATGCAGAATTGCTGCATCGAGGGTAAACCAATTTCTTGGTGACATGGTTATCGTTTGAAAAAGAAATAAAATAGACTATTTTCGTTCCTCGCTGCACCAAACCTAAGTTCACATTGAACATTTAGTAATTAATACCAAACTTATGTCCACGCATATATTGACCTTCATTACATACCTGTTAGAATAAAAATTCAATGAATTACTGGACATTCGCTATGTGGGTTTGCTGCAACAAGGGTATTTTAATTTGTGTCACGTTTTTCATTGTTGGTTTCAACAATTTCGTGCACCCAGGCTTGGCCCTGGGAAGGACCTAGATGTTATCAAACTCCACTTATTGATAACTGCAGTGCTGTGGTCTACAAGGTCAAAACTGTCCTTGAATGAACAATAATCAACCAATATTATGTTTTTAAAAGTACACGGTATTGTTAGTTCACCTTTAAATTCGATAAGGAGGCATACGATAGTTATATGGAATTTATTTATGGAATTATTTTCCTCATGTAAAGGTAACATGATAAAATAAATTAGATAATAAGATAAATAAAATAAATTCAATACGATTGTTTTCAACAATGTGCGATCAGCTGTTCAGTTGTTAAAATGTTTGATCATGGTTTTAGGTTTTAGCTTATAATAGAGTCCTCGCGAAACTTCTATTACATTTTAAATACCATAGATGAACTAATATAATTCATCGGTGCTTTTACGTTTAGCCTCAAGGCCAGAGAGCACAGAATATAAATTTATATTCTGTGCTCTCTGCTCAAGGCAGTGGGGTTTTCGGTGGGTAACAGTTTTAGTTTAGTAATTCATCCTAAATCTATTTGTTTATATTTGGGGTACCCCTAGGCCAAATACCTTAAAATACTTAAAGAGTAAATGTTTTTTTTTTTATTTTAGATACCTACTATTTTCTTTTTCATTGTTCTAAATAATATATCAAATAATCCAAATGTGTTTGCATCTATGGAAGTGTACTAAGTGCGTTTACGTGTCCTCCTTCAGATTACTGATAGTAACTACGATGTGTTCTAATTAGTATTGATACTGCAACTTTTTATACAATCAACTAACCTTTTCTATTCTATGGATATACTATACATGTTGCGAATCACGGGCAAAACTACTACAAACTTAATACAATGCAACTTGAAAGAAATCCCCTTAAACTCCCTACGAAAAAGCCATTAAACAAGGTGTCGCCTGATAACAACATCAAAGGGGCTAACTTCGCCCTGATAAGTCCACGAGGGTGTCAGGGGTCGGGCATTTCCATACATGAATATTCGCCTCTAACGAACAGTGGCAAAAACATGGAGTGTTTAAATAAAACCACCCATCCGAGCATTGACACCAACGCGTTCGTTTGTACACAGGCATCACAGTTTTGACTAATCCCGTTAACCGGACTGTCGATTTTGGGCCCGGGGGGGGGGGGTGAAAATTTACAACTGCGCATCCTGTCATATTAATTGCGGTGTTGGCAAAAGTTATTTCGGAATGTTTTGTTGGTCCGATAGAAATGTTTATGGATGTGAAATATGCAGAAGTTAGTTAGTTGGTGACGGCTGGGGTGTGTGTGGAATTGACCATTGTGTTGGTTATAATGTTTAATTTAAATCATCATTTGTGTTTACAATTGAAATTTTAAATGTAGCTTTACAAATAAATAATAGTAACTTTTATTATTTTAATAGTGTAAAACTTGTTTTGATTATTGTGCTTGGTGAAATATGTACAAATTAATACAACTGTTTATTTCGTATTAGTTTTGTGATACGGCTAATAATGAAATTTTAAAACTTTGGTAAGATTGTAATACAAGAAACTATTTCAATAGGTGAATTGTAGATTAACGTAAAGTGATACAAGATTTCGAAACCAAACTTAACCTAATATTAGCACTGAACCAAAAGAAATACGTTCACAATTAACATCTTAAGTAGCCTATTACCTATACTCCTTTTATCTATGCTATTACAACCCAGTAGAGATTTCCCAGCGACACTTCTGTGATAGTAATCGATGATTTTATTGTACTAATAAAAATAATAATACTTAAAAATAATACTTAAAACCTTTGTTTATTTATTTATTTTAATTTTTTTGTTAAATCCACCATCCACCAACAATCGAAAAATCTAGGTTCAAACGATTTCAAAATTTAGGTTCAACCTTTCTCGCAGGCTATTTACGACCTAAACACATGATAAACATTGCAACAATGTAAACAGCTGATTCTCTATCGTCACATGTCCAAACCTCGTCAAACGTTACGTTTGTTTACCAAACCGGACTACACTTACCCTAATGTTTCAAGGGTGGTCTGGTCACGGGCGAGGCGCGAAAGGGTGAAGTATCAACACATCGGCCTTGCCCTTCTCCGCAGGATATGTTATTAAAATAACAAAGGGATGACGCGGGCCGAGGGGTTGTGTCTGACTATAAAGTCTTCCGATGTTACAATCACAGCTTGGATGTATTCTGTGTTAAATTGTCTAGTCAGGTATGTCGTACGGCTTCTTCGGCCGAAAAGGTAACAAACTGAAGAAAAATTACAGTCCAATGGCTCGTCCTATAATAGCTTGCCTGTATTATTTATTCAAATTTGCCACCTACTGTGATTTAACTTATTTTATACTGTAATTTCTAGTGAATGTATAATTAAGTAAGCTTGCCTATATTATTTAAGCAATGCAACTTTTTATTCTTAATGCATCTTGCATGTAAACCTTTTTTTCTGTAGGTTGATTACATGTATCTTTTTGATTTCTTAACTTGCTATAGGGATTAATAACATGATCTATTGCATGGTTTTTAATGATAAAAAAAATCCGTTAATCTATCTAAGGAAATCTGAGATAAAGAATCTTCCCGTTATAAAGTCAAATCCAAAGCACTATGCTATTTAAGTTATGCAATCCACTATAAAGAGCTATTAAATGACATTTTTTATATGTATTGATACACCACTAGGGCAAATCATCTCAAACCACTGGTGAACGCTGTTTGAGAGCGCAAGAAATCGGTATAGAACCAGCAATGTCCAAATTTACAGGTGGTTTCACGTGGTGCAAAGAAAAACAGAATGTTTAAATGACAATCAACTAATAATTGGAAGAACAATATGTAAATGTAGTTTGTTTATACTAGAAAGTAGATGTCTCCTAAGTAAAGAAACCCCTGCGTAGTATTTATACTGTATATGTATAATTGGGTATGCAATTCCCAATCCTGGATTATAAAATAATTAACACGATTTTCTACCATCTACCTTTAGTTTGTTCATACTAATGCTAATTTAGGTAGCCTATTAGAAAAGGGATGTTACATGAAAGAACTAAGAAAGTATCTCTTTTACGGTTCAGCTGTGGAAACTCTCAATGTATTGAAATGCAGGGCATCGAACCCGTTACACTCAAGCCGAAATGGGAAACTTTAAGTTAATAACCATGCAAGTAAAACACTGAACTATTCTCTATCATGATTAAGCTTGATTTTAGGATTTCCAGTATTAATATCAAATAAGTTTATCACATGTATGTGAATGTACCAAAGGGACGCATTTTCAAATTTGCCGCCAAGGCGGCGGTAGTCATATCAGTTGAGGTTATCACCGGTTAACAACGTGACCTTGAGTAGTTTCCCTTATCAATATTAATCAGCTGTAGACTGGCTATTGTTTGTGGTCCGATTGTTATCAGTAACAGTTGTCACCTGGTTACCCTTACCGCGTGCATCTATGTTAACAGGAAGTCAAGTACTTGGAAATTTGTTATGCCTTGTTTACAAAAATAGATCAGTGGTGTACATATTATGGGTGATACGGGGTTTTACTTCAATATAAAGTTACTGTACCCTCAATAACTATTATAATTATTTTAAATTCTTGAAATTCTCAACTCAGCAAACGGTGCTATGGCAATTGCAGTGAAGTAATTTGTTTAGTTTTTATTTATTCCGCAACAATAAAAAGAACTTGTTTATATGTAGTTGCTGTGTCGGTTTAGGCCAACATTTTGGTTTCGAATTAATTGAATATATTATAAATCTGAATACAGATTTTACATGCAAATAGGCCAACAGCCAAAAGTCATCATCAAGGGTCAAATTCAGCGGTCAAATTCAAGAGAGGCCTCGGGTACGATACGAGCGGCGAGCGGTAAGCGGCAAGCGGCGAGCGGCAACCTGAGCGGCACGTAAGCGGCGGGGGTGGCTACGATACAAGCGGCACATTTATAACGCTCATCAAATATCCCCAGTTTTATGAGTCAGTTTAGTCGAAAATGGTAAACTATGCTTACCTGCAAGAATGATTGCAACTATTGTTGCTATCTGACAATTGTTTGCTTTTAAAGAAAAACTTAGTTTTTTTGAAAAACCTTAACCCTAACCTGGTCCCATACTTTTCTGGTGACTGAAGTGTTTTAAAACTTCCGTGATGATCATTGCACAAACATTCCCTGGACTGCACCTCACGTATCGACCCGTATCGCATGTTTGCTGCTGTTTCTCTGTAATTTTAGGCCGAACTGAAGCATGACTCACCTGAGCGGCGAGCGGCGTTTTCGCGAAAATCGGTTTTGACTTGGAACCATGAGCGGCGCTGAGCGGTGCCGCTCACCGCCGCTCGCCGCTCAGACGTATCGTGGCCACCCTCAACAAATTTACACGCAACTAAATGAGACCCGATGTCAGAGCGGCGCCGCTCATGCCGCTCGCCGCTCACCGCTCGCCGCTCGCCGCTCGTATCGTACCCGGGGCCTATATCGCCAAAGATATTTTTCATTAACCCATTAAAGGTTGTGAGTAAGCACATTGACGCTCCTAGCGACACGTATTACACAACCTAAACCACGCCCAATGAAACATCCGTGTACATGTATGTGCAGTACGGAAGACAAGTCGAACCAATAGCTCAGTCCCCGCGGGCAAATCAAGAAATAAAATCAATTACAGAGAGATTTAAGAGCGGCTCGGCCTCGCATTCCTGTGGCGAGCCGCTATCTGAACCCCGCGCGGACAGTAGAATGATCGTGGCGTACCGCAGGGTAGAGCATTGGGCCCACCGATGTTCACTTTCGAACAAAAATGATTTATGGACCCGTTTTGTTTTTATGTATGTGAACTCAATGACGAGCTACTTCCTACGAAAAGTACTAAATATCCCTTCAATCACCTAAATTCATCAGCTAAAATGGTAAGGTGTTTTCTTGTATGTAGAGGACATATGTTGTTTTTTCATCTTATTTAACCATATTAAAATCTTTATCAAATAAACATAACAATCTATTTTGTAAACCACTGTTTATTGGGTGGCATCATAACTGAAAGCACTACTTATGAATCATATCCAATTTGGAAATGAAGTATCAATTATCCATCTTGACCAACATGCAACGCACATAGACCTACTGTATAAACTTCTAATCTTAAGTTAGGATGAGAACTATAGTTGCACTATTTAATGTTCAATTATTGTACATATTTCGTTGTCTAATTGTCATTCGGGTTAGTAAAGCATATACTTCAAAACAATTTAAAAAAAAATTAAGTTAAGTTTTAAAAAGAACGCACAGAAAATATTATGAAATTATATTTAAATATACTGTGAAATTACGCAAGTGTATTAATAAACTATAGTCTAATGCACTTATCTGCAAGAAATATGTGGACATAATTTATACATGAGAACTTCTGCCAATCTAATCAGATTAATCAATCATAGTGAATGAACGTAGTTGGTTTAATGTAAGCCAGAATGAACAAATATTAAGTATATAATTCTAAACTACCGGTAGTTATATTCTATTTAGAATTTGTGAAAATTGAAAATTGAATATCTTCCTGGCCTGCCATATAATATTTATTATGCATTATAAATCAAATATAGCACAACATTTTAAGCTGTTAGGCGTAATTAATAAATAACATTATTTTTACATTAAATTTTGGTACACGCCACAAAAAATCACACTTTTCACTACGTGGTGATCAACTTAGTCAATACAGTACAGTAGTCAACAAAAGCTGCAATTAATAAAAATGAATGTTTTCCCTGAAAGTTAAATAAAAACTCAGATTTTCCTATACCGTACCTAATCAAAGTTTCGTTATCGACATTTCCAGAGAATCTGCATTTTTAAAAGTTGTACAACATAGAATATTTTATTTTGAAGAATATAAACTTGTAAGGTAGAAAACCATAAATTATAGACTAGTCATTGAGCAAAGGTTTTCAATAGATTTATATAAAATTTACATATATAACACGTAAGTTACTACGATAAAGTTGATTTTTGATTGTAAGCCAAATTTTGGGAAAATAAAATTATCATTTTACGTATAATTTTAAGTTATTATTGAATGTTAATCGATAAAATGTTCGTCTTAAATCAATGCTACGTTTCAACCTAGTTTTATTTTTCAAATACAATACATCAATACAAAACATAAATCCACCACATCAAAAATCCTCCACCAGTAAAATCAGATTGTTAAAAAGGTCTCCAAGTGAGCATAAAAATTAAACGCGTGAAACAGGATAATAAAAAAGGGACATCGACAATTTGTAAAAGGGGTTGTTAAGCTTCTTTGACGCGGGTACATTTTTAAAACCGCATTACACCGTGCAGCCCGCCCCCAAGCGGTTAATTTTTTACGTCCCTTCCTCAATCTGGGCTCGGTCGTCACGGCAGGCTCGGTGATATGCCATGTGGCTGCTCAGTGCTCAATATGCTAATACAAAATGTGACAAACCTCAGTTCTCCCCTCGCTGGGATAAGCACTTAATTTTATTTTTGCATCGTTTTAAAATGTTCAGCCAATATTTTCGAAAACGTCTTTCACGACTGTGTAGCGGATAATTGCGTTGAAACTGAAGCTATCTTAACAAATAGTTTGTATAAATATTTTCTTAGGTTTCTACACTTTTCTTCAATTATGTTTTACTTGCTTAAATGATTTTTCAAATAAAGTATAATTTTTGTAAAGAATCGGTAATTTCAAAACCGGCAACTAACGTCGTGGAGAAATGCCCTAGACTACTTTTTAATTTGGTTATTTCGGATATTTCAAAGTAAATTGTTCGAATATATTTTAAAATTATTTTCACATAAATAATCCTGTTAAATTTTTCTACCTGATTTAAGTACTGTACATGGAATATTTTCTTTAAATTATCTGAATATACGTTTCTATATAGTTTTACGAATTGTATGATCGAGTATTATTGACCATAAAATGCGTTTTTAAGTAGGCTAATTTGGAGAAATAGTTGTTATTATAGTAACTGAAGCAATTTTATGAGAAGATCATATTGTGAATTTATTTATAATAAGCTTAATAATCAGTATTTTATGTTCTCACATTTTAATTCCATTTATAGTGCATACAAAGCTATTCATTCATCAATTTTATATTTTTCTTGTGAAATGATAGTGTCAATTTTAAAAATATAACAATACTAATTATAACATAAGTTTAAAGTTTTTTGAATATCTTATATAATGTTTTAAAGTTTAAAATAAACTTAAAAAATATATTTCATAAAAATATAATAAACTTGTTAGTAGCTATATTTTTATACTGTTAGACACTTAAAAAAGTGATAAGTAACGTTAATTAATTTAACGTACAACTACCTTATATCAACGTATTTGCTACAATTGAGTTACAAGTTTAAAATCTACGTATATATTTAGCCTATTAGAATAATTAAATGCCCCAACTTCCTATATGATTTCAAATTGTAATTTAACCATTGTTCCGGCAAAATGTAAAACAGGTTGCAAAACTTTTAATCATTTTATAAACTCCTGAAACTGTAGATAAATACGTTGAGTAAATTTATATTTTTAAACTGTGTTCACAACTTTTATTGTTCGATTTTATTCTAACTCGACACTTAAGTGATGATACGGTAAAATATTGTTTCGAACAATATGACAGCACCGTAAAGAGGTTAGGGTGCTATAAGGAAACCACTTGCCGCCCTTGTAATAAAAACACCCCTAATGCAGGGGTGGTCGCAAGCCACGGATGACATACAGACACATATCATGACGCAATGGATATTTAAATCACAGAATAAAAAAAACAAAATATGATGTTTTTTCTCCGATTGAATATACTTTTTGTGTTGAATTGCTGTAAATGGACGTATCGCTTGGTTATAAAATATGTTTAAATGTTATGGATGTACTACAAATACAATAAGCAGGCCTACCATCACGTAAAATGCTGATTAAAATGTGATTTTATTAAAAAAAATCTTCTAGAAAAGTGGATTTGAAATATCCATTATTATTTACATGTATCTTTACTTTTTCAAAGTTGTATCCATGGAATAAATATAACGCGTTTTGTTCAACTTTCTATGTTATATTAGAATACAGTAGCACAAAAAAATATGTTAGTTGAGTTATTTTATAAACACTGAATAATAAACTTATCGCCCTCGATATGGCAATTTTAAATATTTATTTAAATTTATTTTTAACTGGATATTTGGAAAAGTAAAATATTATCTTGTAAGTTTTCTAGATTGTAACATTAGCAAATGGAAATATTTTATTGGGAATCTGCTGTACATTCGATGGAAATCAAAAAGTGCTTTTCAAATTTCAAGATGCTGTTAAAATTTTTACTTGCTATATAGGTTATAGCTTAATATTTTGTTACTTTATTTATTTATTTTTTGTAAAACTGCAGGTACCCTATATCTATGACATATACAAATCTGAAAATGTACTGCATTTCGTTTTAAACTCAGGTTATGGACTTATTTATTTTAAATACACTTCTCCAGAATTTTTATTTATTGGTGTCGCTAATGTTTATAAATTGACTTATATGCACGTCTATAGTATGTTAGTGTCTTTTAGGATATGCCAATGTAATTTTAGAATAGATTATCATGTTAAAAATTTAATTAAATACCAACTTGAAATACGGAAATAGTTCTCACTTCCTCTGTAACACTGTTCACTCTAAAAATTTACAAAAATATCGTGTTACAATATTAAGATCACTTTTGATGTTAATATAAATCAAAGTTATTTCCCTTCAGCATATAATTTGTGATTTTTCTTTATCTGGTCAATTTCGTTATCAGATACAATGGACTATTTCGTCATTCCATGTGGAAACTATTTAGATTGGTCAAGTTAAGAGAATTTTCAAAACTTTCATTTTTCAATTTTGTTTCCTACGATTTGTTAGAATTGTAAAATTAGGGATGATTTCACCGTAAATATTCAAACATTTTATAGATATTGTACATTATAATATGTTCACTTTGGTAACAAATTTGTTTCGCATGTAATATCTTTGAATTTGATACGCTAATGAAAATATGCAAAATATTTTCCAACCAAAAATTTAAACAGGCGTAAGCTATTTCAATCCAATTTGTTAATCCAGTTTGTTAATCTGGGTTTGTCTAATAAGGTTTACCTCCAAAAAATACATAAGGAAAAAATCATTTAAACAGTTTTACGTAGTTTTGGTATCTTGCTGGTACATTCTGATTCTATAGTAGTTCATGGTAAATACTTTAGTGTTGAGTAGTATATTTTAATTAAATTGTTTTTATTATTTTATATTTTAAGAAAATAGGCCTACAATTATGAAAAGGGAAAACAATACTATACCGTGTTAATCATTCGCAGACTTTGTAGCGGCAACTTCAAGGAAGATAAAACTTAATCTGTTGACTTATTTGTGTCGGCCACGGGGGCGGTGCCCCGACCTATTTAACCTCAACCTCTGACACGACCCTCACCCACCCCTGACTTACCTTCACAGGTGAACTGTCCGTAGTGTTTCCCACTACTCTTGTCTCCGCAGACGACACACTCTATGTTTTGGTTCTTGTCCACCCCCTGGGAAGACCCGCCACTCTGGGTAGAGTTGGTGCCAGGGGTCGTAGACACTTGGAGTTCTCTCAGTCCGGACCCCGGGACCAGGGAGTCGTCCGGGACTGCGGGGGTGACCACGTGATGTCCAAGGACGGGAGGAGGCTCCCGCCACGGGGGTGCCACCAGGGTCATGCTCCGGGGGAAGCCGAGGTCCAGAGACTCGGGGGTTGGCCCGGGACAGAGGACCCCCGGCCTGCAGACCGTGAGGGCGTTGTGAGGAAGAATAATGGTGGCGGAGGAAGGGAGGTGCGCCTCCCGAGGAAACAACGAAACTGCCTAGAGTCCTAGGTCGAAAATCATCCCTTAAGTCACACTACCAATACACTCACACATACAAATCCATAAGGTAAACCCGATCACAGATAACAAGTACGTAATAGATAGTAACCTCCGACCTAACCTGACCGGTCGGGTCGGCAGTCCGCGATCGACTGAACTGGGGTCTCGATCTCTGACCCCCCCTCCGCCCCGTCGCGTAGCAACGACTTGGCCTGCGACTCCCATTGGCCCGGACCCCGCCACCTCGGTTGCCGCCGAAACCGCGGAGTTTTATGTTCGCGCTAATTGTTCATTAGGACGTCTCGACCTCCTAAGCGGTTTGAAGGGTTTTTACATAACCTCTAATGGGATCATGCCACGGGGGCTTCGGGGCATTGTGTGCTGAATGTGAATTATGTCCAAGTTATGTTTTGGTCACTCGTAGTTTAGTGTTGAGATTACAAGTCTACAACTGTAATCTTGCGAGATCTGACTAATAGAGATAGCATAGTGTCATTTGTACATTTAACCGTCCCAAGTATTTAATATAATACTATATGAAAAATATATAAATATTTATTTATCTATTAAACAATGTAATTAATTTTTCAACTCTTGTATTTGCATGTGGTAGTTTGTAAAATGTTGCATGGTTTAATTTGCACTTTGAGGGAAAAACTAAGATGATTTTTTGTAAAACTATCAATAGTTGTATATAACTACAGAATATATTCTAAATTTTAGGAAATTAAAGTTGTTCTAAATACATAATTATTACTTCATCAACAACGAAACGTGTTATCAAAATTAAGTAAAACACTTTTATACGACTTCGAAAGTTTCATTACACGTATACCCTACTTACTAAAATTACGTTCAATATGTTTCCCGCAATAATACTAATAAAAGTTTGTAGCCTATTCAAGTACATTGTATTCTTGTACTGTATTGTATTGTGTGATTCGTGATGCCAAGAAAAAACACAGGATCTTATTCCTAATGACATTTACTAATTGATAAATTTGAAATTTGAATGCACTATAATTACTCGACCATAGTTAACAGTCAATTTTTAAGAATCCATAAACAATCAAAAGACATTAACAATTTTCGTAATATTTATAGTTGTGGTGATTTTTAGTTGTTGACTGTATTAAGCTATACTGATATTAAATAACAAGTAGATCTTGAGATCAAAATCTAGCAATAGTCTAGCCCAATAAGTCAAACTATTTATTTATATTAAATAAATAAATAAATATAATCAATAAACGTATTTTCTTCTGAGTAGTTCACTCGGTTTTAAATATATTAATATTTGCTCATTAAATTAATTTTCTAAAAACAGAGTAAAAGGATTCCAGTATTTTTTCTAGTCCCTCTCAATGTTGTAGCGCAGTTTCATATTTATTGATCGTTAGTAATTATGTTTACAATACTCATTACTCCCGAGGTCCGGAATGTGATCTTGCTAGAAGAATTATATACTTCAGTCAGAAACATTGTGAGAGACGCCGCTGTCCTGCTTATGATCTAATATAAGTTCGTTCGGATAAGACACCAAACTTTAAAACTTGTGTTTTACAAATTAATAATGTAAAATGTCCGCAATATTTAATTTAAACAAATTGTAGAAATACTTACAAAAATCTAAATTTTAAAACAATGTCTTCACATAATGCGATACAGTGAAAAGCTACTGAAACCCCTTTAACACCCAAAAAAAGAAATATTCATCTATACGTGTTTTAAAGTACCTGTGTAACTTTTTATGGCGGCCCCAAGTATAATTACACGATACAGGACATTAAAAGGCTATAAACAGCTGAACAGAGGGTTTACTGTCTAGAAATAAAAGATAGCCGACCACAGAAGACAAAATCTATAAAACATGGAGAAACTGGGAGAAACTGCCAACAGAATCCGGTTTCCAACATGGATCATCAATTTTCTTTAACACTTTGGATTCCCCTTCGCTTTAAAAGTGGAATCAATGAAAAATTGTATACGGTATTGCATGTGTTTGTTTGCTCAACTTACGCTTAAATTAAAAGTTATACCGGTTTTACTTTCATGTTTTAATTGATTGAGATGTTGTAAAAACTATTTTTTGTGTAAACATATTCGTATTAGACCTGTATCATTTTTTTTAGGTTAAAGTCCAACACCTTCATAATTAACCGTTCTAACGTTACAAACGTTAAATATAATGTTAGAAAGCACTAATTACTTAATAGTCATTGTCATCAATCATCGTCTAATTGATAGCACAATGGCATTTTATATTGTCTCTATTGTCACCATGGGATACGGTTCACATTCAGAGAATTCCAAACGGGTTTTATCTGCTTATTCAGGGAACCTGTGGCTCGGAACCTAACATAGGATGTAAACCTGCATGTGTCTATAAACAAATTGACAGGTGTCCAAGTAAAAACATTATCTATACTCTTGAGAAAAGCCATGTAAAAAGTTCTATTATTTTTAGCGAATTTCCCTTTAGGGAAGTAGCTATTACCGTAGGTGGCATGGTAAGACCTAGGCCCGGGACCGATTTACTTTTTCATTTTGATGTCCCCAGAGGCCAAAAACACCATTCGTTCAAATTTTTATATATGTATATATATATAGTATATATAGCATATATAAGTATATATAGACTTATATATATACGTCCGTGAACGCAATAACTTGAGTAATTTTTGTCCGATTTTGATGAAATTTGGTTTAAAGGTGTAAAGCGGGATAAACTTGAATGAGTTCGCGAACCAGCACGATCGGACCATGGGAACGGGGCTTTACGGGGGATTTTATGGGGTAAAAATTGGTTTTTCTCACTTTTGACCCTCAAAACACCAAATTTCCCAATTTCTCTTTAGACCTTTTTAAAGAGCTTAAAAAAAAAATAATTTAGTATATCAAGGTATTTTTGTTCGGTTATTGGTAACGGAGAAAATAAAAAGAATTGTAAATTTAAAATTCCCATGTTATTCTTGTGGAGAATATTGTAAAATGTTGTAGTTTGCTTGTTTATGGATATATTTTGATCAAACTTGGCAAATTAATTTATTTTACACTAAGCTATTAATATTTGACTAAAAAGCACACTTTATTACGTTCCTTGTAGCAGCAAACCTAGGTACTCGTTAAACCTTATGTTATTTAAATATATTTAATGAAAATCAATTCAGACAAATGGAAATTCGCTTAGTCGGCAGGTTTGCTGCGGCGGGGGTATTTTATGTTACATTCTCATTAACCTTATATCATCAACCTAGACTAGTCATTTAAGTTTGAATGCAAGTGCAATACTTTCATCATCCCTAAAAAGCTATTCCAATATGTGCTAAAATTAGCAGTTTAGTCCAGTTGGACAATTTGTCCAGCTTTGGCAAAATGTAGAGAAGTTTGCAGAAACAATTGCTTTAAAACGCAGTTGCAAAGCATACGATTGTTCAAACTGCAACCAATCTTGCTTTTACTACAAAACAGTGTAACAATCAAAAATATCGATGAATTATCAAGGTGACCCTTGTAACAGAGACCAACGGTCGTGAGATAACCTCGAACATAAAGAACAACAATCAAGAACAAGAAATGAAGCGGCCTCATTATATGTAGATAATGTGAATAATTAATGAATGTAAGCATGTTTATAGCTTCTTTGTCACAAATGTGAATGTTTACGTAATAATGGGTGGTTCAAACTGTTGTTTTTAGACGAAAAGGACTTTGAAAGGGAAATGTGTTTAATTGCAAGTCAACAGTCTTGTATTTTGAAAATTTCCATTTCCCGTAATTTAGTCTTTTTTCTTTATAGTCCCCAAACTATCTTGGCATATTTTACTAGTTGGGTTAGTCGATTCTTAATTTAAATACAGTACTAATGCTTGTACGCGTATTCTTTCTTCAAAAGCATATATAAGTTGTGTGTGGTATTCGGAAGAAATAAGATGTTTGTTTTTTATTGTTAAACCGTAAATACCCACTGAAAACTCACCTTTTCTAGTTATTGCATAACTTGTACTAGCTACCAAAAAAAAAAGACTTTAACAAAAAAGATTTCTTCAGATGTCTTTGAATGATTTTGTGTTAACTTTACTGATTTTGTTTTGACAGCTTAGTGAAAAATATTATCTTTAATAGTACTGTAGTGTGAAATGTATATAATTTATCAATAATGTACAAATGTAATATGTAAATGCCTACGTTCCTTAGGCAATACCTCCACAGGTAGACCTTTCAAAAGATTTAATCGGTTTCATGGATTAAGTTCAATCTTGTGTTATGCTTTAAGTAAAACGAGGGATGTTTTAGGATCTGGTATGATTTGAACCAAGACCTTTGACCGAAAGATAACTTAGATCCAAAACAATTTTGCCTGATAAAATAATCCTTTGAAAAAAAAGTATCTCACAAAATGCTCAATTTTTTTTTACAATTAAAATAAATGAAAACTGTCAATCCTTAACATCATTTTAGCCCAGCAAAGCATTTCTGCGTTAAAAATGAGTCCAACTGCTTCCACCCGGACGGTTACATTTGTACAAGATTTATTTTACTACAACTAAACGTCTTTCCGAAATTTTTGTCTACCAAAACATTTCTGTATAAAAAAATAATTCTGATCCGTTACAGTCCTACACGGGCAGGTGTGTTATTATACTGTAAATTTGTTATAAACAAATTAATCCAATAGATTACTTTAAACAACAACTGTTTATCTTCTACAAAACCTTTATCACCTGAATCATCCAATACAACATTTCTACATCAAAAATAAATCTGTTCGCTTAATAGTTCCGATGCTATATCGGTTGACAATAAACAAGTGATATATAGAGCGATTGTTGTCTATTGGGCGTTCAAGAGTCTATAATGTCTACTAATGTCTATAGTGAGAGGTGTCAATAGGCTATCTATCTACAGACTGTCCACCCCGCGACCGGCGCCAGCTGCTATTTATACATAGAACAACGCACTTTGACTACCTTGTACTAGCACTGTCTCTACTTGTTTTGTGGTTGTAAAATGATTTGCTAGCTTACTTTTTTAGTTTCCATACAATAGTGAAAAAAATAGTTTTCCAACAATAATATATACCGGACCAAATTAATTAATTCAACGATTAATTAGTAGATTCATAGATTGCCATGGGTAAATCGCTGCCTTTTTGTTATTTTGAAAAAATGTAGTGTTTTTAAATTTTACAGTTTACATTTCACGTCCCTTATCGAATCGCCCAATCCTTCAAATATTTGAAGTGTAATTTAAAGTGTAAGTGGAAAAGGTTTTGTCACTCTGTAAAAATTATGCCTTTCAATTCGACTAATATACCAAGAATTCCATCATACGTAAACTATAATGGTTAATAGAAATTGTTAAAGTAAATACTACCAAACAATCATTAATGTTTTCTTATTTCAGTACTAGACATATTTACATTTTGTACCGTATCACATTTATGAGAGTAAAAAAATGTAAAAAATATTGCTTTGACTGTGAGAATATTAAATTGATAAATTAACCAATGAATAAGTTAGTTATGGTAAATATGAAAAAACCCAATTAGATCTTCTTTCTGGGGTTCTATTTATTAGACGTTTATATCTAACACTCCTACATTTCAATTTAAGATTCAATTATTAAAAATTATTAAAATTTTTATTAAAAAATGTTTTTTTATTTGACTTGTATAGGCCTACATGGAAATTTGAACTCAGTTTATTAATGTTTAAAAAAAAATAACACTTAATTCAATAGATTAGTATACACAAATTAAAACTCTTAAAAGAATAAACATGTATCGCACGTATTTAAAATGTAAATAATGCAAGAGAAAAAAAATTAAGTTCCTTAGGATTTCTCCATATAAAAAATAGGCTACAAATATCACTCTAAAAAAAGGTTTACAAAATTTTAGTATCTCAAACCAACACATGGAATGTATCCCGTAAATATCTCGAGCAAAACTGTATTCGGGCAAACATTTAGATGAGGAGTAGAAGGTTGGGAGGTTAGGTTAGGGGTTGGGGGAGAGTATAAATAGAGTGCGAGATGTCGCGGGGGCAGGGCGCCAACTTAAGACGCTGGGGGCGGCGGGCCAATAGGGCTCGGAGGCGGCTGAGGGCGGCAGCTATCGACTACATGTACAGCGTGTTACGTAACTCAACTTTATGGCTCCATCCCCGGCGCTAGCTGACCCAGTTGTGGGGGTGTTATTTTTTGTGAGTTTCGAGGGTCAATTTTTCGATTTAACTAAAAATATTTTATGAGAATTATATATTGCATTTGTTATTTTCAGAAACTACGTTTATTGAGTCAAGATTTTGTTTTGGCCAAGTTTAGGGTAAAATTAGGGGATGTATTTTTGTTTTAACTTTAATTTTGTGGATTTTATTTGATATTCATTTTACTACGTGTAAAACTAAACTAACCCTTTTTAATGATGTATTAAAAATATCTTAGATGTGGGTTTTTACATCTTTGAAGATGGGACCCAAAATAAAACTGGGGACGCATTCCTTGTTTTAAAATTATAAATATCTTAGTAGCTTTTAACACTTTCTTTTTTATAATTTAAGAAAAAAAAATACATCAAATAAAAAAATACATGTTGGTAAAAAAAAATTGTCCAAGTATAAAGTAAGCAATCGTGTGAATTTTATGAATTTACTAAACCACATTATTACAATAATATACTACTAATATATTATAGTCTACACATAAAGAACACATTTCTTTTGAATGGTGAAAAAGCGGTCAATATATCTTGGGAATGTGTAGCTCTTTTAAATATAATCTAGTATATTTTAAGTTTTTAAACAGAACGTAATAACCCCTTACTTGGTCCTTCTAGGTACTGTACATTGATTTAATTTTACTAAATTTGGCACTTTAGGTTATTACAGTAAATTACAACAAGAATTAGTTTAGTATGGAATATCATTTTTATAAGTAACAAGGTCATTTTTTAAGTAAATTCCACAGGTTTCCGTTGATACCAAATTTGGCAGAGAGTTAACGATAAAAATACATATACTTACATTTTTTACGCAATAATGTCAACAAATGAGGTTATAAACAATCAGGCAAAGTATACTAAAATTTAATGGACTAATATACGTTTCTTTAAGAAATGATAATGTTTAAAAAGTAAAATAATTACGGTGGAACATAAATAAAGTTACGAGATAGAAATACTGTATTTTGTTACGAAAATATTCTTAGTATTGTGGCATGCGTTTAACAACAACGGCTACTTCAAGTGACTTTTCCACGGCTTCATAATATTGACCTAGAGCTCAAGCTACTGGCTTTTATGTCTCTAAACATTCACAACTAGTTTATACGTAAATTTAGTCATAATCGAACAGAAGAATTTTAAATTTCAATTGTTTTTTGTATATCTAATAAAGGTGGTTGTAAGGTTAATTTATAAGTACAGTGTATAAAAAAAAGGTTTACTTGATGCTTACTTTAAGTTCTTGGCAAATACGTTTTGACAACTGCATAATGTATATTTTTACAGAAATAATAATTAAGTTACAAGATAAACTAAAAGCTCGAAACGGGATTTATGTAAGAAATGTGAAAACTTATATTGTAAATAAAATGTTCAACTTACTGATGGGTTGTAGAAAGTTAAAACGCCAATAATCAGTCATTCTAATGAATTATAATTCAGTTAATATAAATCTACGATTATATAGGTAAAGGGGTATATTTAATTTTCTTGAAACGACACAAACCAAAAAGCCGATTAAATTTGTTGCTTTTCCCTTAACAATTGGTACCCCTGAACACAATTAAAATCAAAAATAATATGAATTATATACATCATATTAAATATAATATAACCATTATATCATTTACATATGTTAGTTAGTTTTAAATTATTACTTGTTAAATTATTCTTGCTAGTACTTTTTAGATAGGAATTGATTTACAGTATTATTATTAATTAATAGTTTATTTACTTATTGTTCTAAATGTATATAGATTTTATAAATAAACTAGCTGTACCCGCGGGCTTTGCTCCGTTTAACTTCTTAATTTTCAAGATGAGCTCGTTCGCATGGCTTAATCACGTCATGGTTGAAGTTCGTTCGCTACGCTCACTCACCTTTAGGTTGGAGCTCGTTCACTGCGCTCACTTGCCTTCAGGTTAGCTCGTTCGCTAACCTGCCACCAGGTTGAAGTTCGTTCGCTACGCTCACTCACCTTATGGTTGCAAATTAGCTGTTGTCATAAATTAAAAAAATAATAGTGCTGCACCCTGTTGGTAATCCTTGTAACTTTAATGCTATTGAACATCATAGAACAGAACCAACTTGTTTAATTGAAACAGCTGTTAAGATTAATCAATTCCATTTAAATATGAGTACTCATAAGGTTAACATGGGAAACTCCAGAGCCACTGGGGCGGAGCCCGAGAGTCCGATCAGAATAAAAGCAGCTTAGTTTTCCTATTTAATGCCCAAAGAATCAGTGTACCAAATTTCAGCCTCCTAGGTAAATGGGAAGTAAAATAATAAATTAGTGATGAGTGAGTGAGTCAGTGACGGCTTTGCCTTATACATATATATAGATTACCCAAGTTCCGACCTTAGTTACTACAGCGACTATACTGTATTTTGTTTTATTATATTGATTATCTTGGCGTTTGATATACAATGTAAAATTTCCAAAAGCAATAACGTTATTATTAAGTTCAGGGGCACCCCCGTATTGCAAAATAGAAAGTATAGAATATTATAGTAGATAGCAAAATAGAAAGTACCCAATTCTAGTAGTAACTTATAAGTAAACAATATACAGTTTTTTTCGTTATGTGTGGTCGTTGTCACAAAGAATAAATGCTGTATCTCGTTAAATTTAGTTAATCGCACAGGCCCAAAATATCTTTTTTTCGTTTTTCTTATTTTTCAACCTCAGCCTTATCACTGAGTTGAACTCGTATCGAAAAGAGCCATTTTAAGCACTGGTGATAGATATATACTATTATTTTTACGTAATTGCTTCTATAAAACCATATAATCATTAATTATGTTAATATTTGAGCAACATGTTTATTTGTTCAACACTTATACTTTGTTATATGTTGAAAGAAATTCTTTTGAATTTTTTTATGATAAGAAACAATTAGTTACAACATTTAAACAACCTTTACTTTCCGCCGTGTCAAGCCCGGGGTGAGGCCAGACCGGCCTAAGGCCAGAGGTGCAGAGGCCTCAGGCTATTTACATTCGGATTCCCCATTGAGCTATATACTCGTTCGGAATCAGTTGGCAGCCCGCACCTGCCACAGGTATTGGCACCGGGGAAGTGCCATAGAAACGTGCCAACCAAACACACCACTGGCAGTAGCTGATAATATTGTAATACATGTACTATTGAGTTCTTACGATGACTCATAGTTAGGGTTGAAACACAATGTCAAAGATGCTTCATATGATAACCCGATTTTATTAAAAGAACTGTCTAAACCCTGGTCTATTCTTTAGTTTTGTATCATTTAGCCAACAATTGACTCGTCCTGAGTACTTAATGGACTAGGTACTTATGGCTGCATTGTTATTATAATTATCGCTTCTTTAGAGACATTAAGGCACCTTGGATCGTTTATTTATATGAGTGCAAGTTAAGTTAAGTTAAAGAATAGAGTGAATGACCTGTGTAGACGTAGACCATGACTAGCTTATTTTGTGTGATCAGTATCATTTTAATTGAGAATCCAATGATAATGTTGACCAAGAGATTAACTCAATTGGAAGCCTGCATTTGTGATCATTTCCACCTGCCACCCTCGCTTTCTGACAGAAAAAGATGTTCAATACGTACTCAGGAATTAATGGCCACTTCTTAAACCTTAATTTTAGTGGGAAAATTATTCCGTTCGTACCTATCCTTATTTTTAGTGTTCTTTACTATTTACTTTACCTCTATTCAATGAGTGAAAGATGAGATTGAAATGATTGATGAGGACCAATAAAAGTTTAACAGTCTATGTCTTGTTTATGTTGGTTTTGCAAATACTTTGCTTATAAATAGTGTTTTTTTTAAAAAAAGGTATTAAATAGTGTTCAAATTAGAAATTTAATTTTCCTCAAACAGATTTTACAAAACCTTAATAACAGGTTTTAAACATTTTTAAATTAAATATTACAACACTCTCGTCAACTCATCGTCATCGACAAATCGATGAAGCTCACATATCGAAGCGAGTGTGTTGTGTTTGTTCGGGGTTTAATTCACTTTTTCCAAGTGTCGGGCTCCTTTTGCCCCAATATTGACTGAGGACAAACACCCCCCCCCCCTCGACCAGTCACAATTCTTTGGGATCCGCATGATTAAAACCCCCCGAGCGGCGTCACCTCGGAATTACCAGATGCTCCGGGCTCCACATGTGTTTTGATTTTTTTTCTCCCTTTTCCCTCCAGACTCTTTGATTTTTTCGCAAAGGGCGGCGAAATGTGGCTATCGCGTTCGCCCAGAGTGAAAAAAAATAGTTTGTTGTGGTAATTTTATGATTTGAAAGGTATGGGATGTAATTTTAAAAATTTCTTCGTGTTTTAAATATTTAAATCTATTTAATTTGCAGCCTGTAAACCCCATTGAAAACACTGACGTTAAAAACATGCATATCAATCTTTTTTTATGCTGAATGTTTCAAAAGTTTCAGGGGCTACATTAAAATGTATTCATTGTATTCTCTCTTAAAATATAATTTAATGTATTTCATGTTTTTAACTTGAATTTAAGTATGACTTTCCTTAATTTATCTTGAAGAATAACACACTGCATAAGAAGATCGGTTGCATAAAACCATCTTACAAAGTACTCGTATAATCAACGGTTTCAAAGACGCGTTCATATGGTATATATTATGTACTAGTGGCTGTCGTTCAGAAATTTAAATATTCATTAGATTTTTTAAAGCATTTTGTGTTGAAGGTTTTATAGAGGTTATTATACATTAAAAATATACTTAAAGGTACAAAAATACACTATACGTTTATTTGTTACGATTAAATTTGTTAAGATAAACAAAAGGAACGTTGCTCTGAAATTTGATTACGAAAGAAACTACAGTACTTAATGAAATTCTAACAGTAGCTCTGTCAGTTGAAGGGCTATAAAAAAAATTGAATACAGTATTAAGAACGATTGTATTTTAAATACACGTTTATTATTCGCTTTTGCTTATGAGTCTAAGAACTAAAAACTTAAAAGTACAGTAAAGCCCTTTTTGATTCTTTAAAGAATTACTGAATAACTGAAAATTATCAAACGGGTACTCTTAACAAGCTTGGTATTGCTAGCTTATAACACAGATTTTGTATGATGTTACCGGTGATTGTTACCCAGTAAATCTACGATATTTTCAAACGTTTAAAAAACTAAATAACACCTGAAGTGTTTTAACAAGCATTTTAACCTGACTCGTGTCTCCATTTTATGTTTCTTTCAAGTGCAATGAAGTATTCGAATAGATTAAAAAGTTATGCAAAAATAATTGTCAAGCGTAATTTCTTAATTTCAAATAGCCAATGCCGGATGTAGTATATCAATATAATTTTCTACCAGAGCTCTCTTGTAGTTGAAACTGACGAATTTCAACGGAGTCTCCAGTTAAACACCCACTTCAAACGGTCATGTAAATTATTTTGATTCTAGTACGTAATATAAACAAATATTTTGAAATTCCTTTCCTAAGTTCACATTTATTAATAGATCGTTTATTTTGCCAGTCCATTCCTCGGGTTTTAACGGACTTGCAGTTGAGTACCAAGCAGGTCTGTAGACTTGGAACTAACATATAAACCTAATCCACAAAGGACGTCAAGCCAGGTAATCCTCGGTAGGTGTGGTACTGGTGTCCCGCAAGGTGCTACTCTAGGCCCCGTCCTCTTTACTCTAGGCCAGACACTAGGGTGACCAGTGTCCTTCCAACGGCCACAAAGGGAAGACCCTTAGTTTCTCACGCGGCCGGAAGTCACCGGAAGGTGATTAATATGACGGCTCGCAGGTAAGGGTCGGCAGGTTTGTTTACTGCAAGATCCGGTGGATAATCCGAGTTGGTCATTATTGAGGTGGAATCTATTAGGAATTTCTATGGGAAAGAATGTTAACTTTGTCGTTGGTTGAATTGAGTTTATATTTGAATAAGTATATTGCACATTAAAAATTATAAACTCACTATTGTAGTAAGGATTTGTCACAACACGATTGGACCTCTGCATCAAAGTAATATAATAAGGGTGATGAGTTAGTATATTTTTTATTATTATATCATATAGATGTTATATGCACCTACTTAAGGAATTTTATTTATCCACATTATAATGTGAATACTCTGAAAAACTAAATAAATCTGAATACTAAATACCAATTTTAAGTTAAAAAGATTGTTTAAACGTAAAATCTGTATGCCATTATCAATTAAATGTAGCTTTAAGTACTTCTCATCCTTGATTCAAAATCACAAAAGGGCTTATCAAAATTGCAAATATTTGCAAAACTGCCTGTGTAATATGAATCTCTTGCAGTTGCTTTAAATATATGTGACACTGACATTGGGTACTCCAAGAAATTATTATAATATTGTAGAGTGCTAATCTATCTGTACACAAGTTTGAATCAGCTTTGTAAACTGTATACTACTTAACCCTATAGTATAAACCTGTAGTAGTTAGTGACCTAAAATACATTATTTAGCATTGACTGTGGATGATGCCAGTTGACTTCTTATCCAAATCCAATTGTAAAATCTAAAGGCATTTTTAATCTGTTTAATGTTCGGTTAAGTTTAATTGCTCTAATGCCAGTTACTCGCGATTGTTTTTGAAGTTATTATCTTATTGAAATCAATTATTCATTAATATATATAAAATGGGACGATAATTCTGTAGGTAGTTTGTTACGTTTTAAGTCATTCAAGGTTCATATTTGTACCATGTGGTTTAGTCAAGATTGAGTAGTTTTGACAAAACTCTTTCAAAGCTCATTATTTTCATACAGGAGAAATTGCAGTTGAATATTAATCAGGCAATGAATAGTACGGTGAAGGTTCAAAAATAAACCTTCTGTCATAATTATCAATAAATACGTAAAAAATATTTTAACAAAAAATAACTATAAAAGTGTTTGGCAATGCTGCCATTTTTCATTTGAATCTTACAAGGTAATTTCCTTATTATTAAAACGCAATAATTTCTTATTATAGGTTTAGTTTTGAAGCAGTTTTGGATTTAGCTTAACATGTGTGTCTTATCTAACGCGATAAAGATTACGGCCTTTGAACGGTTATTTATTGGTGAACCTTGGAAAGGCTATCTAAGCGCTACGATAACTCGCCGCCAGCCCTCGGAACTGCACTAAACCCAAACTCTGTGTTAGAGAGCACGACTTTTCCTTTACTGCACTGAAACTGAAACTGTAACAGTGAAAAAGTCTCTAATGCACTGAAACCCAATCTGTAACAGAGATCAAGTCTCTAATGCACTGAAACCTAATCTGTAACAGAGAACATGTCTCTATATATCGATGGTCTCTACTGCACTCAAACTCAAACTGTAACAGAGAACAAGTATCTAATGCACTGAAACCCAATCTGTAACAGAGAACAAGTCTCTAATGCACTGAAACCCAATCTGTAACTGATAACATGTCTCTAATGAACTGAAACTCAAACTGTAACAGAGAACATGTCTCTACTGCACTGAAACTCAAACTGTAACAGAAAACATGTCTTTAATGCACTGAAACTCAAACTGTAACAGAAAACATGTCTCTGATACACTCAAACTCAAACTGTAACAGAGAACACGTCTCTACTGCACTGAAACTCAAACTGTAACAGAAAACATGTATCTGATACACTCAAACTCAAACTGTAACAGAGAACAAGTCTCTAATGCACTGAAACCCAATCTGTAACAGAGAACATGTCTCTACTGCACTGAAACTCAAACTGTAACAGAAAACATGTCTCTGATACACTGAAACTCAAACTGTAACAGAGAACACGTCTCAACTGCACTGAAACTCAAACTGTAACATAGAACACGTCTCTACTGCACTGAAACTCAAACTGTAACAGAGATCACGTCTCTACTGCACTGAAACTCAAACTGTAACAGCGAACATGTCTCTAATGAACTGAAACTCAAACTGTAACAGAGAACATGTCTCTACTGCACTGAAACTCAATCTGTAACAGAAACCATGTCTTTAATGCACTGAAACTCAAACTGTAACAGGAACCACGTATCTGATGCACACTGAAACCCAGCTTGCAACGGAAACAAGTCTCATAATGGTTTCGGAGTAAAATATTTCTTTTGATGGTTAGTCATTCAACTCATGATGGGCTCCAAACAACTCAAACCATTGGCATTATCACTTATTATTTAAATATTGGCGAAATTTAAGCCCAGTACTCAATTTATAAATCTAAACTACTGTACTTTCCGGTGATCTAACCGTTCAACTATCTACACTCCAATCAAGATATCAATCCTTTATAAACATATAATTCAATGCGTTTGAAAGTGATACGTGTAAAAGTTTGTATTGAAACACGCGACTAAAATTGAGACATATACATAATTATTTCAACGATCTTTTATAAGTCAATGATCTCTATTATAAAAGTAACGGTCGCGGATTCTGTTTAAGACCAAACATTTCGTCGCGGGCCCCAAATCTGACCCATGATCATTAGCCAGATGTTAGCTGTTTGCCCCTACTGACCGATAGTTGCCCATCCGACAAATTCCTACCATTAGTCGGACCCGAAATGTCACGGACTTTACAACTTTTCGAAATTAATTAAATTTTGATGGGACTGTGTTTGCTACGAGATTAATGTAGGCTGTTCTCTTGTGGGGCCAAAAACCGCGGGAATTCGTCGCGGGCAGACCAAACCCTTGGTCAGGCCTAGTATACCGGTCATAGAGAAATAAAGTATCATTCTCGATGTTTTATACGGTATTTAAAAGTGAAAAATATGTATTTAAAAGTTTATGGAATTGTTTATAGACTTGACATCCAGGTTAAGTTTCAGTTCCATGTTCAATAACAAGATAAACCATGTTATGTTTTAAATAAATATTTTAAATTCCTTAATTTTTAAAGCAGGTTTTTAAAAATTAACAACCCTGAAATCAAAATTTGTGTAAAAGTGTTACAAGTATACTGTATATGTATTAAAATTATATGGCAAAATACGTTTATGTTAACAACATTTATTGTGTTTGTATGTGTTGGGTAGTAATGCCATATTCTCAAACTAATATAAGTGTATACAAATTTGAAAATATATATTATTTGTATAATAATTGAGGGTGACTCCAGTACCAATTACAAATTAATAAAAAAATGTCCCTCCGTAGCAACCCTATAGATTTTCAAATCAGGAGTTTTCATGGGCTTGATTGGATTTTCACTCAATTATTTCCTTAAAACACAGATCACAGATCTATTCCCTATTTAATTATTTGAGGTTGGAGTTTATAGCGTCTGGGGACATTAAAAGAGAAAGAAATCTGTCCCGAGTCTAGGTCTTGCCATAAGATTTCCAGTTTAGCTCATTCCCTATACAAAACATTCGCAAAAAAAGATTTTCATGAAAACATTCATGAAAATTGCCGAGCTTTTATTCAGTTAACATCAAGACTAAATGAGCCAACTGCAACGAACCGAAAGTAAAATTATTAAATGCAAGCTCAGTATTAAGATTGTTACAAATAAAAACATATCTGAATGAAAATACACTTTTGTCGAAAAAAGCTTTTCCTATTGTCTAATTAAGTAGCATGTACACCTACTAAATAAACGCCCATTTTAAAAATATATTTACATTTCAAACTTCGTTGAGCTTGGAGTCACCATTAACACTCAAACCATTAAGCACACCAACATCACCTGTACAAACGTCCACTTCACTTCGGGTATTATTTCACAATGTTTACGACAGGGCGACTTTCAACCTTAACGTTTAAGGTCAGAACTTCCTAAGGCAGATGCCACGGTACATGTGTCACTGAGCACTCAGATAAATATGTTAAACAGGACTGGAGGTGATGAATACGATACGATGGTGTCTGGAAGATGCGGCTGACAACACGGATCCCTGCGGGACGCCGAAACAATCACCAAGTCAACACCGGATGTGACGTTTGATTTGGAAAATATACTTCCGGCGTAATTAGACAGTCACCTGTCACACAGCTGGCTTCCGTGTGAAATGTCACTCGCAATACGGCTGTACTTGGTGGCCAAGCTTTGCTCGGTGAAAATTCTTCCCCAGCTGCCCAATTTGTGAAATACCACGGTTAATGACAGCGTCGATGTACTTTTTATCCTTAGATACAACACTTTTTAGATTTTTTCTTGCTTTATGCTAAAAAAGAACCTTGTTGAATTTAATTAAGTTGAAATAACCAATTCGTCGTTCATCGTATCCAGGATTTTCTTGGGGATCGAACTCCCAATTTTGTCGCACTGCATTGTTCATGTTTTCACTTCAGAAATCTGGCTTGAAGTTAAAGGCTTTCAGTTCACAAGGGTAAAATGTTTCCGAACCAAAAACTATCTTTCTCAAGCTTTTCTTCACTTCGTTGTTTCAATGAATTCCTAGATTGACCCCCTGGTCTTCCACACCTTTTTGAACATGTTAATACTTCAGCAATCTAGATGGTTTGCAAATTTAACATGTTTTCCATACAATTAAATTGTTTCTCTGGCCTTTCTTTAAAATTAAATTAAATTGTCGACTCTGTCACCCAACGGCTTAAATGGCTTGTGATTTCTAAGTCTCCCTAAGGCTTGATCTGACCATCCTTTCCTTTCCAAACCTTAGAAATCATGCTTTTACGTCGAAAATCTAAATTGAAGTTTTACAATTTAATTTATTTCCTCGACTCCCAAACCGCATTGTATCACCTCCTTTAAGGAACAAGTTCGTAATGGATGATTTCCAAAATTTCACATTATAAACACCAACTTATGTATCAAATTGGTAACACCTCTGTATTAAAATCGTTTTCATGCACGATCCACACAATCTTTCTTTACTTCATCGTTTTAGAAAGACGAGAAACTGAGATCCTTCCTAGAGATCAAAGTCTTGATTTCCCTCACTTGATTGTCATAAATTCTCTTCAGCTACCCACCTTGTAGTTTACAAAATTAAAAAGAGCTTACCTCAGCATCCAAACTGCCTCTCCAAGGTATTTCTTCATTTCCTCATACAACGCTTTTAGGGTTCCTAAACATCAAACTCTACACCTTATTATGTTTTAACTTCAGCAATCCATATTATCCCCAGGTACTTTATATTAAAGTTTACAAATTTAAAATGTTTTCCCAACCGCATCATACCACCCTCCTTGGACCAAGCTCTGCATAGCCACTTCCAATATTTCACTGTAATCGTCGAGGTCAAGACATCACATGCACGTGTGTGGGGGAGGGTGACGCATTCCTCACCCCCATTCATCATCCCGGCGTCCAGACTCCAGACGAAATGTGTGAAAAATTTTTTAATACCTTCTGCCCTCGGTTAATTGTAGGCACCGTTTTTTGGCCGTCTTAACACACAATGGATCCCTCACAACACCATTAATCTTCTTTTATGTGTAACAGGTTGCTTTTTCGGCCGTGAATATTTTTAGTGGGCTAGGTCGTTTCGCCCCTGAGGTTAAAATGCTGATTCATTTGATAATTTTACTGTTAAGCGTTTAAATGTGGTATTCTGGATTTCAGGTTGGTATTGTGAATTTGTGTAAACGAAATCTTATGAAATTTGTGCCAGATTAGTAAGTTTTTGCAACTTTACTTTGATATTCAAAGTGTGTCAGTGTTAGCTAGTCAGTAAAAAGAAATAACGTTAACAATTGATTTCCTATCAGACAAGTTTAAAGGATAAAGTCTACAATTTATGTAACGGTTATGCTTCTTTTATATACAATTGGAAAAGGATTAATTTTACGTAGGTACTCCATCACGTATGCTAAAGGGCAAGTTAATTGATTTTCTTCATTAATATTCCAAGTGGTCGAGCAGTAATGAACATACGGGAATTACCATCGTAATAATGTTCAATGGGTTCAACCGAAAAAATATATGACTTTAACCCGCGCACTCGTCAGCAAAAATTATCTTCTATATAGTCTTAGGAGGAAGTAGTTTAACCTTTTACCATGTGGTAGCTATTTGATTAGACCAATACATTTTTAATCAACTCATCTTTTTGTCAAACTAATTTATAATTTTACCTCTACTTTACTTGTACACTCTGGTGAATATGTATATTTCTCTCCTAAATTTAGTATTCTGTCTACCGTAAACCAGTCACTATTTGTGAAAATCTAAAGATATAGGCAAAGAGAAAGAAATAGAAACACCCTTATTTACAAAGATAAACAATGAGCTAATGTTAACTAATATTGTATAGGAACATGTTGTTTAGTTTTCTTCTAACTCTATTATTTATTTACTATTCCTAATTAACTACTTCAAAATTAACTATTCCTATAATTATCTTAAGAATTTTTGTAGAGATATGGTGAACATGGGGTTTTATTCTGAATATTTTTTTACAATGTCAATTTGCAACTTTCTTTACATAAACTCATATAAAACTTACCTAAGATACAATTTGAATACGTTGAATCACTTCCTGGTCCAATAAACCCCAACACCACATCAGCTGGTCACCTACATTAGCATTTATCACCATATCTCATGTGTGGTTTAATCAATGATTGCTCACTACTCCCCCTTCCGGACAAAAGATCAAGTGCCCCAGGGTCATCCAGCATTTCCCCCGGGCTCTGGCCAATCGCTCACCCTCGCTATCCGTCATAACCCCTAATTATTGTCTCCTGCATCTTACCCCCGACATCCCCTGAGGTCGAAATGCGGTCTGGAATTAGGACTTAGGGTGGGTGCGGAAAATTGCGGTTGTTTAAGGTAATACGGATTTGAAAAGAAAAAAGGTGGGCGTTTAATATTCGGAATGTAAATTTTTGGGATGAAACTAGTAGACGTTACAAGCTGGTTAAAAATCACATTTCTTTAAAAGTTTTACCATAAAAATAATTTTTAATATTTATTTTAACATTTTAAAATGTAAGGTTAAAATTTAGGATAAAAACTATACAGTAAAAGTTAAATTACCTTAAAAGAATTGAACATTTGGAGAAACAATATTTTTAACATTTTGTACACTATTATTTTAGGCGCTGTTTTAAAACCTTTTTGTGTTCGTTTTTTAATGTGTAGAAAATTGCCTACAATCTATAACTATTAACTATATGCAACTAACAGTTTATTTTAAATTAAATTTATATGTACCATCCTTTGTCTATATATGTAAAATTAATACAAGCCACATATTTTTATAATAAGCCATTGGTAGAGCCAAGGACAATATACTTCATCCTTTTTTAAGCATACAAGCACTAATTAAGCATACAATAAACATTGTAGGCTAATTAAATTAATTAATACTGAGCTATGAGGCTGGATTTAAATTAGTATATTTTCCCATACTTATTCGATTTAACAAAATAATATTATTTTATATTTTTCTTAAATATGTAAAATATGTAAATACAATTTTTTATAATGCAATAAATACTTGTAATTGTGAGATTTTTATTTTGACGAATGTACAATTCCATAAATCATAAAACATGAGTAACATATATTTACGGGGTATCACCACAATTTTTATCGACTTAACTAATTTACAATTTTTAAAACAAATAGTTTGTTACGAATTACAAAAAAACAATATAAACACTATCCACAAGTTGTCTTACAGAAGTAAAAGTTTATCTTCATCCTGGAATTCCAACCTTTAAGCATAATTTCTCAAGAGATTTTACCCAATTTCTCAGCCTCTCTGTCCCACTGTGGACATCTTAGATATTGTTTAAGAACCACTGCGGTTCATCACGAAATTAGTTTTTATAAATTAAAACCACTATTCTGATATTTATTATACAATACATTCCATAGCTTACAAAATGAGTAAAGCTACTTAATTTTAAAGATAGCACACTAAATATTACACAAGCACTTTAAACAAGATAAAACACCGTTTATGTTTAAAAGACCGTTATAAAGATGAAGATGGCCGGTGTGAGAATGTTTATTACAACAAAATTAAGAATTTCACACTCTTTAGGTAGGGGCATTGACCATATATAGGTATATATAGTCAATGGTAGGGGCTAATGGATAATTGTACATCTTTATTACTTACAAACTAGTGACCTAAATCTTGTAATTGGGATTTTGGGAGTAAGTTAAGTGGACAGGTTTATAGATTAATAAATATGTAAAATATGTAAATAAATATGTAAAAAGAAATTTCCCAGATAATGTCCCAAAAGAATCTACACAGTAAAAAAGCTTGGAAAATTCTATTGTTGTAACATATATTGCTTACCAAATCTATAATACATCCTTACATTAAACATACTCTTCATAGACTATTCTTTTACAGAAATATCATCCTTATTGCTCAGCTAAAGACAAATTAAAGTTACTTAAAGATGTTTTGTTGCTTATATTTTTTCATTTCAATTAAACTTGCTTTAGAAAAAGAAGCGAAATAAAACTTTATAATCGAGAACTATAACTTGACCTCTGGTTTCCACCCAAACAATAAAGCACAAATTGTAATGTCTTCCCTATAGTAACTCCAAAATCTACCTTGAAATAAAAGACCCAGTCAATAGCATCACCCTCTAAATTTTAATACCTAAACAATAGGATGATTTCTTTACTTGCATGATTCAAAGTCAATGATGAATATAACCATTGTTTGGTGTTTCTAGAAGAAAGAAGTAAAGAGCGTAGGGTGAGTTGGAAATAATAAGCATAGATAAAAGGAGTGGACAGAGTAGTGTCTATACTCCTTTTATCTATGTTATAAGTAAAAAATAATTAAAAAATCTAAACACATTTACAAGTTACTGTCTTTCACAATTGCAAATATATAGTAAAACTATTGACTACCAGTAACATTATAAAATAATATGGTATTTTCAAGGGATGTTACCTTCTGAACAGTTGAGAGTAGGCCTATAGAATTGTTTAAACAAAAAAGTAAATACTACCAATCTAATTGTAAATAGTATTCCTCAACAAGTCCACCAATAGCCTCATGAGGTTTTTGACAGGACGGTAGTTAAGGGCGTGCAAGTGGAAGGGTGCGATTGGTAATGTGGTGTCAAAAGAGGGATGTGGTATAGTGGTATAGCTCATCCATATGCGAGCTGCTGCCATCTGCCCACAGATATTAGCATGGCCTCAGGGCAAGGTCCAAATCTCGGCCTAACACAATAGAATGTGATTTTAAATTTTGCCCAGGGGTGGGCCACAAGTAGAAATCAAAATCGGATCAGTTACTGGGCTGATGTGGTAAAAGGGGGTGGAGAAGAAATTATGGTTATTTAAATGCTATTCGTGATATTTAAATAATAAATTACGCAGGGGTTATAATATTTAATGTGTGAAAATATAATATTGGGCAAGTTAAATTGAGAATTATATGAATTTAGATTTGTCGACTAATATTTTAGTTTTTTGAACGAGTGATTGTGTTATGGTTCTTTTGTTAAACTGAAACAAGAATTACGATATATTTTGTGTGCAAAATTGTTATTTTGCTTGACTTTTGCCTTTTGTTCAACCGATTCCACGTAGTCCCTTAATAGATTCATTACATTTTTGGATCATCTGAAGACGATTTTAATTTAAGTTTTCCACGAATTTTTATGTAGAACGGTTGTTCAAAGCATAAGTAATATTTACTATTTATTTCTTGTTATTTAAAAATTGACTCTACATTAATTACATGATATAACTACAAGCTACTGCTCGTCATTAATGACATTGTTATCAAACAAGATAACACATTGTATACTCTAGTTACCTTTTTACCTTAAAAATTTTCAATCAATCTTCATTATGTTTTGTTGTTTGCTGACATAGCTATTTTCAACTCATTAAAACAATCTTTAAAAGAAATATTTATTGGTTTATTACCGAAGTTGATACTGTATTATTACCTATGAGTAAAACGGCTACTGTAATATTAAAATAGCATAAGATAAAACCATAAGATTGACTATAACGCACTCAAATTTAATATTAAATGAAACCCATAAAACATCATGTTTCAGATTTTTTAGATGGATACTAATTGCAGTATCCAAACACCAATGATCCACCTGAGACTAGCCTCACTTTCATTTATGTAATCAATTTAAACTTTATATTGTTAGCTGATCTTTACAAAAGCCTTTGGAGGAAATGCAAACAATATTGTAAGACTCTCTCCTGGTCTGACTTAAAGAATAATATTTGCCGAGAAACTAACTTTACAAGTTAATTAATTAAAATCTCATACAACCATAGACCCGATTCCTTCTTTCACTCTTCCTCATTGACAACAATGAAAATACTACCCCGGTTACGAACCAGCATCGCTTCAACCAGCTTACCATACTTGCCCGAAATCAGAATAAATCAAATTAACTTTGAGGGTGAATTATAGAAAGTGGGAGGCCAAAGTTGTTGATCTCGGTCGGTAAGCCCGTCATATGAAACTGTCACTGTGTAATTCCTGGCTTTGTCGAGACGGTAAGTGGGGTCACTTAGGGCTGAATTATTACACCGCTCATCCCATTGTAACCATGAATATACAAGGGAACAGCTGCAATCCGTGAATCATTGTGAAACAAATCCAAGTCCAGTTAAACCTATGTAAATGTAGCGGGTTGTAGAGTATAATATGGTCCTAGTGGTTAGTGAGGTGGACTTTTGTCTTACACTTGGATACGTAATGTCACGGATGGGTTATAGCGGATTAAAATGTGGTAACTCTGCAACTTGGGGCCTCAGGGCCAATTTAAAGTTGTGCATTCATACTTAGAAAACAAAATAAATTGGTAATTATTTTTATGAAAAACCATTTCTCCCGTTATTTTATAATAAAATATTAGCAATGAAGATAAAAATCTCAATAACATGAAAAAATGCCTGTGTATACCATGAATTAGTACGAAAATACACAAAATTTGGACAAAACCAGACCGCAGATGAAGTATGTAGCACAAAGATAAGGACATCACTTCGAAAAATACATTTTGTTGGTGTTTGGGGACCCAACACATATATTTGCACCCAAAATTCAAATTTGAAGATTTTCAAGAAAACAAAACTTTCTCCATACACTTATAAAAGGGGGGGGGGGAGTAAAAGCAATTATTTAGACTGGTAGAATATGGTAGAATTTAATATGTATTTGAAAACTCTTCCTTTCTTCGCTCGGTAGTTTTGTCAGTAATTTTGCAGTTTTACTTAAAATTATTTTAAGTAGTTCACGACAAACAATTAAAATGCATAAGTATTTTATTGTACATCTAAAAACTAAGAGAAATCAAAAATGCACGTATTAAATTTTTTTTTAAATTGATGTACCCAACTATTGGGTCTTACATTTTATCAGTTACTTAAGATTCACAACCACTAAACGTTATCCAAACTCTTCTATCCCACCATTAACCCTATCAAACACCATTTAAACCCCATTAGAATCCCAGAAGAGTTGACAATGGCCCAATCTTTACATATTGAGCATACGGGTTCGACTTTTAAAAGTCGGCCAATAATTGTAACCGCATTAGATTCCCACAATTGAAATCACCAGATTCGGGGTGCCCGTATAAAACCACCAATTACCCCTCGCCATATTTAAATAAGGCTCGCCCGCATACATTAGTGTGATTGGTGACGGGATGACTCACAAACTATGTTATAACCCGCTCTGAGGCGAGGGAGACATTGATTTGATTAGGTGACGGACAAGACCGTGACTGGGGAAGTTCAAGACCCAGATACGACATTGTAGTAGCTGAGTAAGGTCGAAAATGTTTTGTTACTTGAAAGTCTGGAAGAGCTATGACCGGCCACAACGTTCATGTATGATAAAAATACCCATGCTGCAGCGAACCTTCAGACTAAGCTAATTTAAATTTGTCTGATTATATTTTTACAACAATATTTCCTTAAAAATGTTAATTTAATCTCCTAACATAAGATTTATTAAGTAGTTAGGGTTAGGATTGCTGCTATGGAGAAGCGAAAAAGTGTTTTTTGATCAAATGTAAATAGTACAGGATGGAATAAATAGATTTGCCAAATTTGGGCAAAATATATCCATTGAAAAAGCAAACTACAAGTGTTTTCTTTTCATCCCTAAGAATAACATGGAAATTCTAAACGTACTTTTGAATCACACTTTTCATTACTTTCATTTGTATTTTACTTTTCATTTGTAATCACACTGTATTATTTTGACCTTTGGGCACATCAAAATTTAAAAAAGTAAAATCGGTCTCTTGCCTGGGACTTACCATGAGACTACGGTAATAACTACGTCCCTATATGGAAATTCGCTAAAATCTATTTAAGGGTTAAACTTTAAAAGTAATCAAGGAAGCCCTTGCGCATATTTTGCAGTTAAATAGAGTTCAAAACTTGTTTTAGAGGCAAAACGCATAATGCAATTCAATCTCATACTTTTAAAAGATGTATGTTTGAGTCAGCTATTAGGCGAATAAACCTAATAAAATAGCACAAATTAAAGTTTTTGATTGCAGATCTGTAAGCCTACCATAAAGAGTGATTTACCTGCCTCAATTCAGGTTACAATTAATTACCACTGAAGGGCTAGGCTTTAAAGACAATTTTTCATTGACTATTTTGTCTCTTGTTTATCATCTAACTATAAATGCTATTGAATATACATTTAATGGGGAAAGGTGGTCTGCATCACTGGATCTTTAAAAGTTAATTTCATAATAATCATGGCCTAATTTATTAATTTTATGAGGCTAAGTCCTAAATGAAATTAGTTTTAAGTTACCATTCGCCACTCCGCTGGATCATAATCTTAATATCGGTTTTGTAGGACGGACGAAAAAGGGGTGTAACAGAGGAATTCCGTATTGTATTAAGTGTATAGATGTCCGGATTTCCTTTTCAAATGTCCCAAAAAAATCACTGCTGCAATCTGATACAAAATTGGTTGAGGAATTTAAGTGTTATAAAATAACACAATATATGCAATGTGTACAAGTTTGTAATAAATAATGCACTAATGATATATTTGTAGAACTAAATACAAATGTATGTATAAAGAAATATAATGTAAATGAATATTTATCTAAACCTAACTTGTGTATGGATACAAAAGTTTCAGAAAGTAATTTATTTGCTGATTTTTCACTGAAATAAGGTGCAGTTTGTTCTTGTTACATGGCTTTCAACAGAAGGATTTCTGTCAATTAAAAAGCTAGCGCCAAAAGTGTTTTACAAGTTTTTATCTCTTTAATGTTAGGTAAATTATAGGAGCATAATATAGGTCCTTTATAATCGATATATGTTTTATTCAAAATTACAATTGCAAACAATTCCCTTTTTTTCCATGCTGCTACATAATCACAACATGCACAAATGTAACCACCCTAACCACCTGATCTAGTGTTACAAGAGGGTAGGACAGCCTCAGTTACCGACACCTATGTAAGGGTTAGTCACCTACCAGATGCTGCGCCACGTGACCATAATCTTATCTCACCCTTGCTTCACGTGCCATCCCCTAATTGCTCCTCTCCACACCCACTCCACTCCACTCCACTTACTCTACTTCACTCACTCCACTCCGGTTTATGGAGTTACGCTGGCTGCCCCAGGCTCACTTTGGACACCGGGTGGCATCTCCCTTGTAATTTCATCCCTTCACTTTTTGTGCCTGTAAAATAGCTTATTTAGAGTGTAACGTTGCCGTTGTACCTGTTGTCGAATTTAATTGGGATGCAAACGGCATTGCTTACGTGATAAATATGAAGTTTTTACCTAAATTGATAAAGTTTGCAATAATTGAATTTACTGGTGTAAATTCTAAGAAAATTCAGTTTTGTGTTGTTATAATATTGATGAGAGGTTTTTGTAGAGTTTGGTTTGGTTTTGGTAGAGTGTTTTTAATTGATAATGCAAATTTTGTATATAGAAAAATGATTGAGGATTTTTTTTTTACTAGGGGGTCTATACTGTAAGTTTGCTGTGAACATGTATGGTTGGCCAATTCAACTGTCTTTGAAGTTTCAAAGACAGTTATTAAACATATGTATTAACATAGTTATGTTTAATAGCTTATAGCAACATGGGTGTTTACTATTTATAATTCCTTTGAATCATTAAACTGTTTTTTCCTATCTTAAATTAACATTTCACCAAAACGTGAAACCACCCACAAACTTTGCACACCAACTACACTCCCAATCACCCATGTTATTCGATACCACACCCACCACTGTGACAGTGGTCCTTTTTATCCCTTAAAAAAGAGACTTTTCATCCCTATTGTTTCAGAGTCTTTGAATTGTACAGCTGTCAGCGCCTCGTCACGTAAGGCTGGCGCAGGTAACAGGTATCAGCCAGTATCAGTATCAGCGCTAATGAGCAGGTCAGCCGCTAGGGGCGCTGTTAACAATGGTATACCGCAAGGGTCTGTGCTCGGCGCGCCGCTGTTTACTCGGGTTTCAAGGGTGACTGCTTTTGTTCACCCTTACAATACTGTCATCCGACCCCCTCGCCCACCCTTTCCCCATCAATTCCGCTAAATTTTTAATCAAGTGCGGATAAGCCGCGGTTGCTTTTTGAAGTCCCAAGTCAAAATTCATTTACTCCTGTGAAAGGGCTGAAGTCCTTTTGATTCGGATTGATTGCTGCGACCGCATCCGAGGGTTGAAAAGGCTTTGGTGTTTGTTTTGTTTGGTCTCTGATCCGTTTTATCTTATCTATGTGGGTGAGTTAGTTTGTCATTTACGTATGGATATTACATACAGCGGGTAGTTCAGGAGTTAAGCTACTATAGCTATTTAATTACCATTGATTTGTTATTTGTAACTAATCATCTTACTCGTCTTACGCTCATCTTTCATTCAGAGCTTGATTTAAATGCCCCTTAGAAGCATCGCAATCTTATAATAGGGATAAAGTGGCGAAAAGAAAATACCTTTTCACTCATCCCACAATTGGAATTATTTAACATTAAAATAAACAAATAAAGGAAATATTTTGGACAATAAGAGTCACATATTTGATCAGAAAAATACTATACTGGACGATTAGGAAAAAAAGAGAATTGTTCCCCCTATAAATTTCAATCAAAATTTTAAGCTACAATAATTTAGGAATTACTATTTCACAATTGTAATTGTAGTAGTTGTAGTAGTAGTTGTTTGTGTTTCTTGCCTATGATGAAGAAAACAAATTAAATAAATTCTTTCAGGAAAAGAAGAGCTAAAGCTTTAATCATAAATTTAACAAATTGGAAGATTTGGGAAAAAATAGACCGAGCGAATTATTTTCCTGTTGAAATTGAAATTGAAACACCTAAAGTAACAATAATGAAAATAATTCGCATATTTTGCATCGGTCGTTGTGTTTTGCCTGTTTCTCGCCCGAGTTACCGGCAGAAGTTGACCAGTTGTGCTAATTGCAATAGTCTGGCTGTCCGACTCAATTACAATTAACACTATAATTGCCGCTGACTCGATGTTTTGAACTCGCCGAACGCAACTAACAAGACAAGAGTTTCTTTTCAGTTTTAATCACCGAGAGAGGCCTTGAAACGATCTTATTAGGCTGTTCAGGAAACATGTGTGAAAAATCATGTTATATGTGTGATCTGTGGTTGAAAAGTGTCTGAAGTTGTTGAGACGTTGGCTCCCGATTCAGCAAGTAGACTTCTCACCGTAAAATCTGAAGCATATTTTTTCTTATTATGCTGTTCAGGAAATATAACTAAAAATGTTCTGTTTGTGTAAATCCTGGATTGAATAGTGTCCATATACTAACGGCTTTCGATTTTGCAAGTAAGCCTATTATTTTGTACATTTTGAAACATTTTTATGTGCTTTCCACATCTAATCACATGTAAGAGCGTTGTCGTCGAAAATGTGTTTATCTCTTTTTCAAGAATATGTTTTACAATGCACGAAGATTGATGCAATGAATTGACGATACAATGAAACGATTATATTTGTTTCAAACCAATGAATGTTTTCTCTCTTTTTACAAATCTTGTTTTCTTTGTTATTGTTGAAATTATATTTACTGTTATTGTTGAAATTCATATATTTATTGTTATTGTTAAAACTCATATATTTATTGTTATTATTTAAACTCATATATTTATTGTTTGTTGTTCATTTATATTTTCACTTACTATTCTTGTTTTTTGTTCTTGTTCATTGGTTGTTGTTTAAAGTTTTGCTTTGTGTACGTCCATTTTGATACTGCTGAAATTGTATTATTTACTAAACTTACTGCATGTCATTTTGTCAAAAATACTTTTGTATGTATATGTTTAAGTTAGAATAAGTCATCTTATACAACATATTATTGTAAATTGGTTCTTGACCGTTGGAAGGTAAAAATAAAAAATAAAATAAAAATAAAATAAACGAAAAGCGACAGTATAAAAATACGTACTACATTTACTTTATTAATAAAGTGGTAAGCCACATAAAATCATCCACAAGTATTTGACCAATAATTGTAGTTTTTGTACTTATAGAATGCTTAGAATTAACTGTTATTATGTTATCAAATGTTAAAGACAAACACTCTCTCATTTTAAAAGTTACGAAAAGTATATTTGTGTATGGGACCACGGTGACTTGAGTTGCATCAAACTTGTTTAGGTTAATCTGTAACTCAATGTAGTAGTTTTATTTTAAACTAGCTGTACCCGCGGGCTTCGCCCCGTTTAACTTCATAACTATTCGCATGGCTCATTATCGTCCTGGTTCAAGTTCGTTCGCTACGCTCACTCACCTTTAGGTTGGAGCTCGTTCGCTGCGCTCACTTGCCTTCAGGTTAGCTCGTTCGCTACGCTAACTCGCCTCCAGGTTGAAGTTCGTTCGCTACGCTCACTCACCTTTTGGTTGGAAATTAGCTGTTGTCATAAATTAAAAAAAAAATTATAGTGTTGCACCCTGTTGGTAATCCTTGTAACTTTTATGCTATTGAACATCATAGAACAGAACCAACTTGTTTAATTGAAACAGCTGTTAAGATTCATTAATTCCTTTTAAATATGAAAAATCATAAGATTAACATGGGGAACTACAGAGCCACTGGGGCGGAGCCCGAAAGGGTTTTTGAGATAAGAATATGCTTTAATGTTAATCGGGAATGTGAGCTATCATCATGCCAAATTTCAGCCCAATCCGTCCAGTAGTTTATGCGTGATTGAGCAACAAACATACACACAAACTCACAAACTTTCAGATTTATAATATTAGTAAGATAATTTCCTGATTAGTTATTGGTTGATTAGCTTTACTTCAACCAAACAATTATTTACACAAAAAAACAATTATCAGGCTCTTGTCCAAGATTAAAGTCGTCATGATGTCTCCAGCAAAATGATACTTACAGAGAAGACTTGCGAAACTTACAGTGTTTTATAAGCACTACAAATTAAGTATCTAAGACGGAACAAAGTTGCACAAAGTTTTTCCAAGTCGCGGCAACGCTTGGCGGATTATAAAGTAATTAACGACATCTGGGACAGAGCGAAGCTTTTTGTCTCCTGAACGAATTCTAATGGCTTCGTATTTCATGTCTTGAGCCGAACTTGGAGTCACTGTAATAATTCTTAGATTACCATTCTCCCTACGTTTAATATTGCGGAAGATTTTAATGGGTTTGACGTTAAAGCTACCCCTAATTTGCAAGGGCTTCTCGAATATTAAAATGTTGCGTGTGGAATATGTGTTCTAACAAAAAGCTGTGTCAAGTCATTTGTTTAAATTCGTTGTGAATTAATCAAAATTAAAAACTTATTATTCTGGATGAAAAAATAATTGTAGGCTGTGGTTTACATTGATACACATTAAATTACTAACATATTGATCGTATGAGTTAAGATAACTATACAAATTTAGAAAGTTCAAGTTTGCTCTTGTACTTTATAATGGTTGCTATTTATCATGTAATCACTTTACGATCTCACTTCTAAAATTTGTTTTCAACTAAATATAAATGCAGTGTGAGTAGGTAAGTGAAGTAGAGCTGGTCTGTGTAGCTTTGTTACTGACTGAAATCAGCTGTTTATTTATTTAAAATATTTACTAAAGCAAAGTGACTTAATACAGCTGGGTCTAGCGGATAGATCATAATTTTGTCAAAATCATGTATACCGACTTCATGAGTAGATGATTTTGAAAATTATTCAGCTACGTAGTTTTTTTTTATCATTATCATGACGAGAAATGGACGCCACCTAGGTGCGTATTTTAACCCAAATATGACTGAAGGATGAGTTTAGAATGTTGTGAGATGATATGTGTAGCTTTTATAAGGATGTGAATCAAAACCTAACAGTGGAAGTACTTGATCTTTGGATTTTAAAATCTGTGTTTGCCTATCAGCTGGCCAGTGAAAAAGTTAGGCAATTCTTTATTTGAACTTTATCCCCCTCGTCTTAGACTTTGCACGCGGCTGGTCTAATGGTTCTGTTCAAACAACGCGGGATCAATTCCAGTCAATCGCCAATCAATTTTAGCGACTTTCTGCCCTGAACTGTTGATTCTGAACTCACGTCAATCTATTGCTTTCACTGTCCAGACCAAAACATATATCTCATGGGAATAGAGCAATTTCTGGGTATTAAGGAACTCTCTCCTTAAAAAGCCATACTATACAAAAACCATAATGTATATCAGTGCAATATGAAATGCGATATGAATTGTAACATGTACTTTTACATTTCCTCATCAAAACTATTACCAAGCGAATAAAAAATGCTTGGTAAATGTGAACGATTAGAGAACATCTAAGAGGTTAACAAAGGAGAAGAAATGGAGCAAAAGTTCACAGCGAAAACAAAGTTTGATCTTGGAACGTGCGTCTAAAACGTATTAGTTCCGCTTGTGGCCAAATAATTACAAACTCTCTCAATTAAGACAAGGTCAGCGCCCCAAGTGCCCAGTGGTTCTTGTTGCTTGTTTTCTACAGAGTAGTAGATTCAACGTTGTTTCAAAATTAAAGTTAATTGATGGCATTTAGCTTAAAAAGTTAAATATATTTCTCTGTCTAAATTAACTAATATTTATGCCTTAAAATACTGTATTATGTATTAAACATCAGATAAGCTATCAAATAAATGTAATTAATTCATAATAACTGTGATTAGGTATTCACTGTCAAATATTTAAAATACAAATAAATAGTCAAATCAAAATAAACAAATCACCACTACTCACTGAGACATTGGTATTATTTACAAAGTCAAATATAGCTCTTTAGGCCAAGTTAACGCTTCTTCAAGTGTGTTATGGAGTCGAACTAACCCCTAAGTAGAGTTCGTAAAAGGCAATCGTTTATTATTCAGTCTTATGATTGAATTCAAATTAAAATGTCCTACTTGCATTTAATGAATTACACCTACTCACATAGAGCGCACTGCCTTTCTATGGAGCTACATGCTGACGTCTTTAGGAAAAAAATTGAGGCAATTATGATTAAGAACAACACAATTTCCCCATGTAGCACTGACGTGAAAACACAAGATGGTACACAATAAAAGAAAAAGTAAAGGGCCAATTTTTGGGGAATATTTAGGAAATATATTGAACAAGTGAGTAGTGAATTTGTAAAAAAACATCTAATATCTTAGTATATTATATAATATACCAAAATTACTCGCTACAATATAATATTTCAAGTTGTGAACCTTTTTACTATTTTATTAAAATACATTTTCGTAGAGGTTAGGTGGAGTTAGAGGTAAAGTTGTGACGAAACTAATTTTCTTGGTGTTTGGCAATAGTTGACCCTAGAACAAACATAGGTACATTTTAGTTTAATAAATGTCCTCATATTATCAAATAAACACCATCCCCCTTTTTAAAAGTCCATGACCTCTAAATACAGAATTTTACCCTGAAAACCACGTGTTAAACCAATCATGAAAACCCCCCCAAACTAATTTATTTCCCATTTGGTCAGAGACCAAAATCCTTCACAGCATGATCCCCGTAGACACAGCATCCCGCAGACTCAATGATGGTAAAAGCCAGAGATTTTGAAAAGCCACCAACCCCCCCTCTAAGCCACATGGACACCGGTCAGTCATCTTTTGTGTCTGGGGCTCTTTACCCTGTGTTTATTATTCTGCCTTTTACGCTAATAACCCTAGACAATGGAGCTTACCATACTCTCAGCAGGAGAGGTAATGATTACTTGGACAATTGCCTTTCTCATATGCGGATTTGAATGGTTGAATATTTTGGTTTGGTTTTGTTTTTATTACTAATGGTATTAAAATTTGTTTATTTAATGTGGTTTAAAATCGTGGTTTTATATTTTACTGTGAGTTTTGTGGATGGATTTGGTTTGAGATTTTAACTGTAGTTTTTTGGGGGAGAAATTGTGTGTAGAATAAAAAAGCGTTACATTTCATCATGTTATCACGTTAGAGATCTTATTACGATGTAAGTTTCAATTTTATTAGGTATGAAAAATATTAGGATGGAATCCTAGTAGAATTTTCAGTTAAATTTAAATTATAAATGTGTTATTCTAATTTATATTAATTATTGTCAGAGGTCTTAAAATATGCATGTTTATGATGTAGGTAAATATTAAGATGGAATTCTAATCATGGCAAGTTTTTTCTTCATCAAAATTAGAAATTTGGTTGAATATTTTTATTCTAGATTATTTAGTTTTGTAGTTGGAGCATTGTATTTGATCTATTGATTTTTTATTCTAGACTATTTAATTTTATAGTTTGATCATTATATTTGATCTATTGATTTTTTATCCTAGACTATTTAATTTTGTAGTTGAACCATTGTATTTGATCTCATACACCAAACCAAGTTTCCTTGCAAAGCAAAATTAACTGGAATTCAGATTAAATATTAAAATAATTAAAACGATTAAATATTATTTTTGTTTATATCCTTATAACTTATAACATGGGAAATATTTTACAAACAATTTGAATGAGAAAAACGTGTTTATGTCCTTGCAGTAAGCCATCGATCGCATGAAAAAGTGCATGTACAACTTAAATCGCGTATATTCTGTCAAATACCCGAATTACTTACCAATCCCCTATGAAAATGTTTGATCAAGATTGATCAAAACTTGGTCAAACTTGATCACTTTGGTTCAAAGTTGACCAAACTTGATCAAGTTTGGTTAACACAGTTGATCAAGAATAATTTCTTGATCAAATATTGACCAAACTTGATCAAGTTTGGTCAACACAGTTGATCAAGAATGATTTCTTGATCAAATATTGACCAAACTTGATCAACTAGTTTTTCAAGTTGATCAAACTTGATCAACTATATTTGATCAAGTGTTATCCCCTCTCCCTGAGACTAACTGGGGTGAGTAGCGTAGGTCAGTCTTGCACCAACGTCCGAGCGTCTATGTTGTGCATTTTTTCATTTTACACATTTTTTTATTCAAACTGTGTACATTATTCGTTCGAGCATTAATTTAATTTTCACTAAAACAGTAGCATTATCAGCAGTTAACATGTTCGTTTTAGTAAGCAGTGTTTTCTTCATGTGCATTATTACTGACATTAAAGTGTTATCAGTGAAACTCAAGTTCAATTAATTTTCATAGTGCGTCTACAGTTCAGTGCATTTTGTTACGTTTAGGTATTTCGACATCGGATCGCGCAAACTGTGGATAGTAAGTGTTTATGTTATAAGTGTGTGAATACAGTGACAAGTTTTCGAGCTGAATTTGACGATTTCCACTCATCGACGCGGAGAAAGTTGCAAAGGGATGGCAGTTTATTGCCCTTCAAGACCACTGCCTTTGTCATGCGTCGACTCTGGGCGAGGTCTCCAAACAATAGCCGGGGACCTGCCGGGGATTGCCCAACTCCGCGCAGTGGTCAAATTTAATCCGAGGAAAAGTTTTATGGCCCCCGAAGGGTTCAGCCCAACTCCGCGCGGTGGTCACTTTTAGGGCCAATTCCAACTCCGCGCGGTGGCCACTTGTAATATTAAGGTTACCCGTCAATTACAGACCCATCAAAAAGTGTTTGAGACAGAGTAAAAAGTGTAAAATGTCAATAGCTAAGTGTAAAATAAATGCATTTGACAATTTAATCAAAATATGTTCCTTTTACAGGATTTTACAACAGTTTACTCTTTCTCCATAAGAATAACATAAGAATTTAAAAATAAGAATTCTTTGGCATTTTTTCTGTAACTATTCTGGCGCTTTTACGCTTCGATATACTGAATTATTTGTTTTTAAGCTTTACAAAGTGGTTTCAAAAGAAATTTCAAAACGTTATACTTTCATAATATATACATAAGCCCCCGTTCACATGGTTCAATCGTGCTGGTTTGTGAACTCGTTCGAATAAACGGTTCACACGTTCACACCAAATTTAATCAAAATCAGATCATTTTGCTCGAGTTATCGTGCTAACAGACTTACATATATACACATAAAATATATATACCGGTATATATATATATATATGAATTTGAACGGATGGTGTTTTCGGCCTTTAGGAAATAAAAACGAAAAATTTAATCAGTGAGTCCAGGTCTTACCATGAGACCTACGGTAATAGCTTATTCCCTATATATGGGAAATTCGCTAAAACGTTGGCCTGGGTTTAGATTCAATGAAAACCCTCTTCATAGACGTAAAATTCGCCAATTTTAATAAGATGTAAAAGAAATATGCTCGTAAACCAATTTCAGCCAATTTTTCCCCCAATTTGAGGTGTATAGCTAACTGTTTTATGAAACAGAGATTACAGCCAATTTGTTGAAGCAATCTGTGGTTGTTTACAAGACTAACATTTTTGAATTTGGTACTCAAGTTTATCAGCAAGCTCATAAACCCAGTGCTAATATGAATGATTGAGTATTGTAGACTTTGGAACTGCAACAGTTCATAAATTTTTGTATGATTAAATAATATATAAATAGCCTATTACCAGTCAATTAAGCCTAAAAGCCTATTTAAAATATACTATGTTTACAATCTATTTCAAACACAAGCTAAAGTAAAAATAAATATATATATAATTAAACAAAATCTCAAAGAGTAATTTACCCAAATTAAATTTCATATACTATTAATTGGCCTGAGTGACTAAAAGTGAACAGTGAACTTCAAGATATAGAAGACCTGAATACATTGTTGCTGAAAAACATGTGTTAGGTAACAACTGAATTTCCTCCTTCTTCTACCATGAACTAGCCTGGGTGAGAGTTTAAACAAATTTGTGTGATTTTTATATTATAATATTTTCTAGTAAAAAGTGAAAAGCTAAACCAAAATAGTCTAATTATTTCAAAGAGTTTAAACAAGAAGAAATGTGGAAACTTGGAAGAAACTTGGTAATCTCCATCTTATTATTACAGACTATCCTATTTAGGTGTTGGACAATTTGAGAACATTAGCCTACTTCTGAGGTGGATCGAGTAGCTTCATAGCTGTTAAAATTTATATAGCCTAAAATCTTGATTCAAGTAAAGACTTTTGTTTTAGAACAATCTTATCCAAATTCGATATAAAATTATTTAGTAAAAAAAAAAAATCAAAGGCTAACTTTATTATAAAAAAAAGTTTCAAATTAAAAGATTAGCAAGGAAATTGGAAATTAAAGAGAGTTCCAAGCACCCTGAGGTTGCAGAACATATAAATTTACAGTCACTCTTTCTCACGGGCTTTTTAAAACTTCTTATATTAGTGGTTTTTAAGCTTCGTCTCCTGTTTTGGGTAGGCATATACCTTTTTACTTTCTCTTTCTTATAAATGATGAAAATATATCATAATTTCAAACTTAGAGCACAAACTCTCAGCCGTCAGGGCTGTTAGAGCCAAAATTGACCACTGCGCGGAGTTGGGCATGTGCCGCGAGGGACCCGAAGTGACCACTGCGCGGAGTTGGGCAGTCGGTTTTGACAGATTTCTGACCACCGCGCGGAGTTGGGGTAAGCCCGACCTGCCAGCCACCCGCGCTAATGAAGCGTAAATTGAACTGCACTCTTACAAATTATCTGATAAAAGTAAGTGTAATTTGTAACTTTATGTTAAAGATTTGAATTCGATTAGTAATTTCATGAAAAAGTAGTCCAAACACGGCGGAGTTATATCAATCAGTTATATTAACATTTGCATTGTTCTTTGTTTTAAATTTTTCCACGTAATATTCAATGGTATTAAATCAAACTAACACAAATAAACTATTTAATAGTTGAATTGGCATAAAGGTTAACTGTAAAGGATCATAATCATTAATATATCGGGTGTTAAAGAATAATTAGTAGGTATGCCTACTAAAATACATAAATAAACAGTAGGCCTATTTATTTATGTTCACAGGATACATTATTTTTTTCATAATAACGTCGGTATTCCTATTGTTTTTATTTAAGACAGAGAAACTATACCAAAATACGAAGGAGTTGTGTTAACAATATATATAAAAGAATGCAGTTGATCTGATTAGCCTTTCCGTGGAACCACTAACCCCACGTGAGTGACTAATGGAATAACTATTCCTGCGTGATTCACTCGAACTTAACAGACTCCATCCACGGTATTCACTGAAGGCATTTGCCGTAGTTTGTAGGTGTAAACATACTTTACCTCCTTTGGAGTCTACAGCTTAGTGGAATATGAACAAATTTACCTAGGCCTAGTTTGAATATTATCGACAAAGTACTAAAAAGCATGTATTTTCAAAGCTAATTACTCGCTAGTAATTAAGAAATTTTTACTGGAAATATTTGTTCCTATTATTTTCAATATTCAATACACATCTTCTAGCACTCGTTAATATTAGTTTCAATATTTTGTCAATTTCTCGCTCAGTTTTGATTCACGTTACACATTACACAGAATTTGATCAACCTTGACCAAAACTTGATCAACCTTGATCAACACTTGATCAAAACATGATCAATAATTGATTAATACTTGATCAGCCTTGACCAATACCTGATCAAAACCTGATCAACTTTGACCAAAACTTGATCAAAACTGATCAACTTTGACCAATACTTGATCAATGTTTGATCTGGAAATGTCCCATAACCGGATCAGACCTGATCAAGTATTGATATTTTTTTGATCAAAATTTGATAAGATATTTTCATAGGGGAACCTTGTAGTAAATAAAACCCCTCATAATAAACTTCATGAATCAGTTTCCTATCAGCTGGCCAATGACATAGTTAGGGCATTCTTTATTTAATCTTTATCCTCTCCACATATTTATTTAATTTATCCTCTCTGGGTTTATTTATTTTATATATACGCGTTACCGATGAAGGTAAATTGTTATCAATTTCGATTTCAAGCTGTTAAATCGAATAAACAATCAATGTTTTTTAAACAACAGTTATCCATCACTATCACAATCCTTTGAATCAATC